>NW_028136451.1:710500-1421000 GCF_964662115.1 Mustela nivalis | reverse complement strand
ACAACATGACTCCACCCTTCCCTCAAAATGTCCCCAAACTCTTGGGAGCTGGGACAAATCCCCAGAGAGGGATACTCGTCCACAGTCCCTGAGGCCACCGCTCCAATCCACGGCTATCCCGGACACAACATCCAGAGACAAAAGCCTGAAGGAACGCCTTCCACTCGCCCTTGTTTCAGAGGCCCAGGTTTTCCCTCTCGGGCTGTACATCCGGCCTGTCATACCCTAGGCGCCACTCATAAGCTGACTTTGTGTTTTAAGACTTCTGTGCCCACAGCATGGACCCACACAACCTCCAGGCTAGGGCCTCTGAAGCCACAGCGAAAGATTGTGCCGGCCCTCTCTAAGGAAAGTGTGTCCAATCCATTGACCAAAACCCTACAGTTTAGGGAAAAGCTCCAAGGCCCCTGAGGCCATCAATAGGTAGGCCACCCTGGACTAAGAGGGGCTCTCTGACACCAGCAGAGCAACTATCTCCACTTAGATTCTCAGACAGTGTCCCCAGAGACAGAAGGTTGAAATGGACAGGCCCCCAGGCCCTAATATGAACCTTAGCTTTGTTTCCATGTGTCTGTTCTCAGAGGACTGTTTTCGTAGACCAGCACACGGGGCTTTTCCGAGGCACCAAACCAAACCTCTCTCTCCACATGGGGAGCTTTCTTACTGGGGATGTATCAAACCCTTCAGGTAGGAGAGTTCCACAGGGCCACTGAACAACCAGCACATTCCAAGGTCTCCATGGACCCAAATGCACATTATGACGCATCCTCAGGAGAGGCCATTTCAACTCAGCCCCTGGGTAGCGTGACCCAGAGGCAGCAGATCAAACATATCTTTTCGCTAATGGCCAATGGGAATGCGAGGCATGCTGTACAGGGATCCATCCTACGAACACTGCTCTCCAGTCCTTTTATATGGTATGTCCTGGAGCCATGCAACAGGACTCGAATGTCCCACAGAAGAAAACCTTGTGGTTTGGGGCAACCTCCAAACTCAGCGTGGGAAAACTTCCTTGGCCTCATGAGGCCCCCGCTTCATTAAGGTGCCATCATGGACACATACTCCAGCCTCAGCCAACGTCTGATCCTCAGCCTGGCTACAGATGCAGGAGATTTTGATTAAGCCTCTGCAGAGTGGGTCTGCTCTGCCTTTGGCTCCAATCCTCACCCTAGCTTGTGTTTTCAGACTTCCGTCCTCACACTCCTGGCCCACAAGCCCTCCCTACTGGGAATTCTGGGGCCACAAAGAAGCACTCTGCCTGCCTCCCAGGAGAAATACATTGTCTATGGTGCTGCCCAGAAACCCCAAATGAGGATCAAACTGCTTGGCCCTCGGCAACACCCCAATTGCATAGGCTACCTTAAAGAGTGCTGCTCTGTCGCAAATAGCCTGAGCCCAGACCTTCCAACAGACACCGACACAGCTGGCTGTACACCCAGCACATTGGACCTGCCCCTTCCTTAGGCCAGCATCCATTCCCAACCTGGGTTTTCAGTCATCGGAACCTAGACCTTATCTCCAATCCCTGCACAGGGGGGAACCTGATGCACAAATAAGAACCCCTCCTTCCCCATGGCAAGAAAACTTGCTGCTGGCAGTGAGTCAAACCTTCAGTGTAGGAAACACGACATGGCCCATGAGGCAACGCCCAAGCGTTAGGGCCGCCTTGGGCACAAACACACATTGTGACCCTCAGCGTGAGTACCTTATTCAAGTAACGCCTCTCAGTGACTGGACCAAGAGCCCGCATATGTGGCTTGCATGCCCATAGGCACCCAGGATTAACTAGATGGTGTGTATTCCAGTTTAGGGAACCCACTGCTATGCTCTAGAGTCCCTCTCCTGGGGGGTCTCCTGTGGCAGAAAACAGTACTCTTCCCTTCCCACAGAATGAATCCAAACACTTGGGAGATTGCACAATCCCCCGAGAGGAAGGCTCTTCCTCGGCCTCTGAGACAACCCCTACCCTGACCGGACACTGTGAACGCAACACCCAGAGACAAAATCCTGAGTGACTGCCTCCCACTTGCCCTCCTTTGATATCCAGAGGATCTCCCCTCACGGACTGGAGATCAGTCCTGCCATTACCTTGGCCACTAGCTGAGCCAAGTTTGCTTTTTCAGACATCTGTCCCCACAGCCCTGGCAAACACAGCCTCTAGGCTGGGTCCTCTGGAGCCATACCACAGGACTGTGCCTGCTCTCTCCTGGGAAACTGTGTCCATTCCTTTGGACACACACCTCCAGAATATGAGAAACCTCAGGACCCCCGAGGACATCCCACTACTGGGAGGCTCCCTGGACACACAGGGGCATTCGGACACAAGCTGAGCAGCTACCTCCACGAAGGCATGCACACAGATGTAACAGAGATAGAAGGTTGAGCCGGACAGGCCCTTAGGCCGTAATCTCAACTCTTGCTTTGGTTTCCAGGTGTTATTCCTCAGAGGCTTTGGTTCGAAGAACAGGATATGGGGCTTTCCTGAGGCACTGAACAGAACTCCTCTCGTCTTCACATGGGAAGCTTCCTTGTTGATGCTGTGTCAAACACCTCAGTTTGGAAAACCCTGCAGAGTCCCTGAGCCACCTACACATTCCAAGGTCTCCCAGGCCACCAAGCCACAGTAGGACTCATCTTCAGGAGAGTCCATTTCAACTCTCCCCTCTGGGTAGCTCAAACAGGAGCCTGCAGATTGAGCCTGCCTTGTCCTGACTAAAGAGTGGGTATATGAAGTGGCGTTCCCAGGCATCCATGCTTAGACACCGGCTTTCGAGTCTTTCCGTATGGGGCCTCCTGGAACCATCCAATAGGACTCGACTGTCGTGCAGAAGGAAACCTTGAGGTTTGGAGTAGTTCACAAATCCCATCGTAGGCAAACCTCCCTGGCCTAATGAAGCCCTCACCCTTCAGGAAGAGGCCATGCTGGACAAAAACTCTAGCCTGAGGCACGTCTCATAGTTGACATGACCTCAGTGCAGGAGATCTCGATTCAGCCTCTGCAGAGTGGGCCTGCTGTGCCCTCGGTCCCAAACCTCACGCTACCTTGTGTTTTCAGACTTCCTTCCTCACACTCCTGGCAAACAAGCCCTCCGGACCAGAAACTCCAGAACCAAAACCCAGCCCAGTGTCTGTCCAACGGAAGAAAAACGTTTCCCTGTGGGGCTCTCCAGAAAACCCAGATGAGGATCAACCTGCTCGGGTCTCGACGGTACCCGAACTGGATAGGATGCTCTGGGCACTCATGCTCTGCCTGACACAGCCTGAAGCCAGACGTCCAGACAGACAAGGAGACAGCTGGCCGCACACCCAGCACTTCGGACACGCCATGGTCTTATGCCGTCACCTCTTCCTAACCTTGGTTTTCAGATATCTGAACCTAGACATTATATCAATTCTCCACACAGCTGGGTATCACAAGCACAAAACAGAACTCCTCCTTCCCCATGGCTGTCAAGCTTGCTCTTGGCATGGAGTCACACCTTCAGGGTGGGAGAAACCTTCATGGCCCCTGAAGCCACGCCCAAACTTGAGTGCTGCTTGGGCACAAATTCACACTGTGACCCTCAGCATGAGCCCCATGTCAAAGAAAGGCCTGTCAGGACCTGGACCAAGAGCCCGCATATGGGGCTTGCCAAGCCCCTATGCACCCAATCCTCACCAGTGTTTGAGTTTTCCAGTCGCCCCACCTGTACCTGGGCTCTACTCTGGAATCCCTTTCTTGGAGAGACCCATGAGCAAGACAACATGACTCCACCCTTCCCTCAAAATGTCCCCAAACTCTTGGGAGCTGGGACAAATCCCTAGAGAGGGATACTCGTCCACAGTCCCTGAGGCCACCGCTCCAATCCACGGCTATCCCGGACACAACATCCAGAGACAAAAGCCTGAAGGAACGCCTTCCACTCGCCCTTGTTTCAGAGGCCCAGGTTTTCCCTCTCGGGCTGTACATCCGGCCTGTCATACCCTAGGCGCCACTCATAAGCTGACTTTGTGTTTTAAGACTTCTGTGCCCACAGCATGGACCCACACAACCTCCAGGCTAGGGCCTCTGAAGCCACAGCGAAAGATTGTGCCGGCCCTCTCTAAGGAAAGTGTGTCCAATCCATTGACCAAAACCCTACAGTTTAGGGAAAAGCTCCAAGGCCCCTGAGGCCATCAATAGGTAGGCCACCCTGGACTAAGAGGGGCTCTCTGACACCAGCAGAGCAACTATCTCCACTTAGATTCTCAGACAGTGTCCCCAGAGACAGAAGGTTGAAATGGACAGGCCCCCAGGCCCTAATATGAACCTTAGCTTTGTTTCCATGTGTCCGTTCTCAGAGGACTGTTTTCGTAGACCAGCAAATGGGGCTCCTCTGAGGCACCAAACCAAGCATCTCTCGTCTCCACATGGGCAGCTTTCTTACTGGGGAAGTATCAAACCCTTCAGGTAGGAGAGTTCCGCAAGGCCACCGAACAACCAGCACATTCCAAGGTCTCCATGGACCCAAACGCACATTATGACGCATCCTCAGGAGAGGCCATTTCAACTCAGCCCCCTGGGTAGCGTGACCCAGAGGCAGCAGATCAAACATATCTTGTCGCTAATGGCCTATTGGAATGCGAGGAATGCTGTACAGGGATCCATCCTTCGAACCCTGCTCTCCAGTCCTTCCATATGGTATGTCCTGGAGCCATGCAACAGGACTCGAATGTCCCGCAGAAGGAAACCTTGTGGTTTGGGGCAACCTCCAAACTCAGCGTGGGAAAATTTCCTTGGCCTCATGAGGCCCCCGCTTCTTGAAGGTGCCATCATGGACACATACTCCAGCCTCAGCCAACGTCTGATCCTCAGCCTGACTTCAGATGCAGGAGATTTTGATTCAGTCTCTGCAGAGTGGGCCTGCTCTGCCCTTGGCTCCAATACTCACCCTAGCTTGTGTTTTCAGACTTCCGTCCTCACACTCCTGGCCCACAAGCCCTCCCTACTGGGAATTCTGGGGCCACACTGAAACACTCTGCCTGCCTCCCAGGAGAAAAACATTGTCTATGGTGCTGCCCAGAAACCCCAAATGAGGATCAAACTGCTTGGCTCTCGGCAACACCCCAATTGCATAGGCTACCTTAAACACTGATGCTCTGTCACAAATAGCCTGAGCCCAGACCTTCCAACAGACACCGACACAGCTGGCTGCACTCCTAGGACATTGGACCCGCCATTGCCTTAGGCCAGCATCCATTCCCAACCTGGGTTTTCAGTCATCGGATCCTAGACCTTATCTCCAATCCCTGCACAGGGGGGAACCTGATGCACAAATAAGAACCCCTCCTTCCCCATGGCAAGAAAACTTGCTGCTGGCAGTGAGTCAAACCTTCAGTGTAGGAAAAACGACATGGCTCATGAGGCAACGCCCAAGTGTTAGGGCCGCCTTGGGCACAAACACACATTGTGACCCTCAGCGTGAGTACCTTATTCAAGTAACGCCTCTCAGTGACTGGACCAAGAGCCCGCATATGTGGCTTGCCATGCCCATAGGCACCCAGGATTAACTAGATGGTGTTTATTCCAGTTGAGGGAACCCACTGCTGTGCTCTAGAGTCCCTCTCCTGGGGGGTCCCCTGTGGCAGAAAACAGTACTCTTCCCTTCCCACAGAATGAACCCAAACACTTGGGAGCTTGGACAATCCCCCGAGAGGAAGGCTCTTCCTCGGCCTCTGAGACAACGCCTACCCTGACCGGACACTGTGAACGCAACACCCAGAGACAAAATCCTGAGTGACTGCCTCCCACTTGCCCTCCTTTGATATCCAGAGGATCTCCCCTCACGAACTGGAGATCAGTCCTGCCATTACCTTGACCACTAGCTGAGCCAAGTTTGCTTTTTCAGACATCTGTCCCCACAGCCCTGGCAAACACAGCCTCTAGGCTGGGTCCTCTGGAGCCATACCACAGGACCGTGCCTGCTCTCTCCTGGGAAACTGTGTCCATTCCTTTGGACACACACCTCCAGAATATGAGAAACCTCAGGACCCCCGAGGACATCCCACTACTGGGAGGCTCCCTGGACACACAGGGGCATTCGGACACAAGCTGAGCAGCTACCTCCACGAAGGCATGCCCACAGATGTCAACAGAGATAGAAGGTTGAGCCGGACAGGCCCTTAGGCCGTAATCTCAACTCTTGCTTTGGGTTCCAGGTGTCACTCCTCAGAGGCTTTGGTTCAAAGAACAGGATATGGGGCTTTCCTGAGGCACTGAACAGAACTCCTCTCGTCTCCACATGGGAAGCCTCCCTGTAGGAGCTGTGTCAAACACCTCAGTTTGGAAAACCCTGCAGAGTCCCTGAGCCAACTCCACATTCCAAGGTCTCCCAGGCCACCAAGCCACAGTAGGACTCATCTACAGGAGAGTCCATTTTAACTCTCCCCCCTGGGTAGCTCACCCAGGAGCCTGCAGATTGAGCCTGCCTTGTCCTGCCTAAAGAGTGGGAATATGAGTCGGCATGCCCAGGCATCCATGCTTAGACACCTGCTCTCGAGTCTTTCCGTATGGGGCCTCCTGGAACCATCCAGTAGGACTCGACTGTCGTGCAGAAGGAAAGCTTGAGGTTTGGAGTAGTTCACAAATCCCATCGTAGGCAAACCTCCCTGGCTTCATGAAGCCCCCACACCCTTCAGGAAGAGGCCATGCTGGGCAAAAACTCTAGCCGGAGGCACGTCTCATAGTTGACATGACCTCAGTGCAGGAGATCTCGATTCAGCCTCTTCAGAGTGGCCCTGCCATGCCCTCCGTCCCAAACCTTACACTAGCTTTTGTTTTCAGACTTCCTTCCTCACACTCCTGGCAAACAACCCCTACGGACTAGGAACTCCAGAACCACAACCCAGCCCAGTGTCTGCCTTATGGAAGAAAAACGCTTCCCTATGGGGCTCTCCAGAAAACCCAGATGATGGTCAACCTGTTCGGGCCTCGACGGTCCCCGAAGTGGATATGCTGCTCTGGGCACTCATGCTCTGTCTGACACAGCCTGAAGCCAGACGTCCAGACAGACAAAGAGACAGCTGGCCACACACCCAGCACTTCGGACAAGCCATGGTCTTATGCCGTCACCTCTTCCTAACCTTGGTTTTCAGATATCTGAACCTAGACATTATATCAATTCTCCACACAGCTGGGTATCACAAGCACAAAACAGAACTCCTCCTTCCCCATGGCTGTCAAGCTTGCTCTTGGCATGGAGTCACACCTTCAGGGTGGGAGAAACCTTCATGGCCCCTGAAGCCACGCCCAAACTTGAGTGCTGCTTGGGCACAAATTCACACTGTGACCCTCAGCATGAGCCCCATGTCAAAGAAAGGCCTGTCAGGACCTGGACCAAGAGCCCGCATATGGGGCTTGCCAAGCCCCTATGCACCCAATCCTCACCAGTGTTTGAGTTTTCCAGTCGCCCCACCTGTACCTGGGCTCTGCTCTGGAATCCCTTTCTTGGAGAGACCCATGAGCCAGACAACACGACTCCACCCTTCCCACAAAATGACCCCAAACTCATGAGGCCCCCGCTTCATGAAGGTGCCATCATGGACACATACTCCATCCTCAGCCAACTCCTGATCCTCAGCCTGACTTCAGATGCAGGAGATTTTGATTCAGCCTCTGCCGATTGGGCCTGCTCTGCCCTTGGCTCCAATACTCACCCTAGCTTGTGTTTTCAGACTTCCGTCCTCACACTCCTGGCCCACAAACCCTCCCTACTGGGAATTCTGGGGCCACACTGAAGCACTCTGCCTGCCTCCCAGGAGAAAAACATTGTCTATGGTGCTGCCCAGAAACCACAAATGAGGATCAAACTGCTTGGCCCTCGGCAACACCCCAATTGCATAGGCTACCTTAAACACTGATGCTCTGTCGCAAGTAGCCTGAGCCCAGACCTTCCAACAGACACCGACACAGCTGGCTGCACACCCAGCACATTGGACCCGCCACTGCCTTAGGCCAGCATCCATTCCCAACCTGGGTTTTCAGTCATTGGAACCTAGACCTTATCTCCAATTTCTGCACAGGGGGAACCTGATGCACAAGTCAGAACCCCTCCTTCCCCATGGCAAGAAACCTTGCTGCTGGCCGTGAGTCAAACCTTCAGTGTAGGAGAAAACGGCAAACCTGCCGGGCCTCATGAAGCCCCCCATATCCTTCAGGGAGAGGCCATCATGGACAAAAACTCTAGCTTGAAGCACGTCTCATAGTAGATATGACCGCAATGCAGGAGATCTTGATTAAGCCTCTGCAGAGTCGCCTGCTGTGCCCTCGGTCCCAAACCTCACGCTAGCTTGTGTTTTCAGACTTCCTTCCTCACACTCCTGGCAAACAATCCCTCCAGAGTAGGATTTGCAGAACCACAAGCCAGCCCAGTTACTGCCCACTGGTAGAAAACGTTTCCTTGTGGGGCTCTCCATAAAACCCAGATGAGGATCAACCTGCTCTTGCCTCGACGGCACTCAGATTTGATAGGCTGCTCTGGGCACTAATCCTCTGCCTTTCACAGCCTGATGCCAGACGTCCAGACAGGCAAGGAGACAGCTGGCCACACACCTAGCACTTTTGACACGCATGGTCTTATGCCGTTATCTCTTCCTAACCTTGGTTTTCAGATATCTAAACCCAGATATTATATCAATTCCCCACACAGTTGGGCATCTGAATCACAAATCAGAACTCCTTCTTCCCCATGGCTGTAAGGCTTGCTCTTGGCATGGAGTCACACCTTCAGGGTGGGAGAAACCTTCATTTCCCCTGAAACCACGCCCAAACTTGAGTGCTGCCTTGGGCACAAATTCACTCTGTGACCCTCAGCATGAGCCCAATATCAAAGAAAGGCCTGTCAGGGCCTTGACCAAGAGCCCGCATATGAGGCGTGCCAAGCCCCTATACACCCAATCCTCACCAGTGTTTGAGTTTTCCAGTCTCCCCCCCGTTCCTGGGGCTCTGCTCTGGAATCACTTTCTTGGAGAGACACATGAGCCAGACAACAGGACTCCACCCTTCCCACAAAATGACCCCAAACTCCTGTTAGCTGGGACAAATCCCCAGAGAGGGATACTTGTCCACAGTCACTGAGGCCACCCCCTACAATCTACGGCTATCCTGGACGCATCCAGAGACAAAAGCCTAAAGGAATCTCGCCCTTGATTCACAAGCCAAGGAGCTCACTCTCTATCTGTACATCCGGCCTGCCATACACTCGGCGCCACTCATAAGCTGAGTTTGTGTTTTCAGACTTCTGTGCCCACAGCCTGGACTCACACACCCTCCCGGCTAGGGCATCTGGAGCTACAGCGAAAGATTGTGCCTGCCATCTCCAAGGAAAGTGTGCCCAATCCATTGACCACAACCCTACAGGTTAGGGAAAAGCTCCAAGGCCCCTGAGGCCATCCTGATAGTGTAGGCTGCCCTGGAATAAAAGGGGCACTCTGACACCAGCTGAGCCATTATCACCACTTAGACTCTCAGACAGTGTCCCCAGAGACAGAAGATTGAAATGGACAGGCCCTTAGGCCCTAATATGAACCTTAGCTTTAGTTTTCATGTGTCTGTCCTTGAGGACTGGTTTCGTATACCAGCATATTAGGTTTTTCTGAGGCTCCAAACCAAACCTCTCTCGTCTCCACATGGAGTGCTTTCTTACTGGATCTGTATCAAACCCTTCTGGTCGGAGAATTCCGCAGGGCCACAGTACAACCATCACATTCCAAGGTCTCCATGGACAGAAACACACATTATGACGCATCCTCAGGAGAGGCCATTTCAACACAGCCCGCTGGTTAGCTTGCCCCAGAGCCAGCAGATCAAACATATCTTGTCGTTAATGGCCAAAGGGAATGTGAGGCATGCTGTTCAGGGATCCATCCTTTGAACCCTCCTCTTCAGTCCTTCCGTATGGTATGTACTGTAGCCACTCAACAGGACTCGACTGTCTTGCAGAAGGAAACCTTGTGGTTTGTGGCAACCTCCAAACTCAGCGTGGGAAAATTTCGTTGGCCTCATGAGGCACCTGCTTCATGAAGGTGCTATCAAGGGCACAATCCAACCTCAGCCAACGTCTGATCCTCAGCCTGACTTCAGATGCATGAGATATCCTTTCAGCCTTTGCAGAGTGTGCCTGCTCCCAACCTCACCCTATCTTTTGTTTTCAGACTCTACCCTAGCACTCCTGGCCCAAAAGCCCTCATGATTGGGAATTCTGGTTCCAGAACGAAGGACTCTGCCTGCCCCCCAAAGAAAAACATTGTCTATGGCATTGCTCAGAAACCCCAAATGAAAATCAACCTGCTCAGCCCTCGGCAACACCCCAATTGCATAGGCTACCCTAAACACTATGCTCTGTCTTACATAGCCTGAGCCCAGACCTTGTGAGAGACATTGAGACAGTTGGCTTCACACCCAGCACATCGAGCCTGCCATGGGTTAGGCCATTTCATCCCTTCCCATTGACCTGGGTGTCTTCCTGGAGGTATATTCTGAGGCTGTGTCAGACTATGCATTTTTTCTGGAGCTTCCTATGGAATTGGGGTGGTATTAGGGGCCTTGCAATTTTCTCTTAATCTGGTGGGTTGGGAAACTGAGACAGGCTG
Organism: Mustela nivalis; assembly: GCF_964662115.1. Taxonomy (NCBI): domain Eukaryota; kingdom Metazoa; phylum Chordata; class Mammalia; order Carnivora; family Mustelidae; genus Mustela; species Mustela nivalis. The sequence continues at coordinate 1,410,392 of NW_028136451.1, read as the reverse complement.
ACATTCCTTGGGAGAGCTGGCCCAGTGCTGTTGTGTGTTCCTGGAGGCCCCATCCTGGAGGGCATATGGGTCAGGACTCTGGGTCCAAAGTCTTCAGACACAAACTCGGGTAAGAGTTAAGCTCGAGGTGATGGCAGACCCAATCTTCAGACCCTGAGCGAAGCATCTCCAGATATGAAATTCGGACGGCTGTGAGGCAGGAGCACAGTCTTTTCTGTCTGACTTGTTTGTCTATGATGGCCACGAAATGGAGGGGTGGCCTCATGGGTCCATGTGAGATTCTACCTCTCTGGGAATTCTGCTCGGCACCCAAGAGTTTGGTGTATTTCCGGGGGATGGGAGGAGCGCAGTTTTATGAGTCAGGGATCCCGTCCAAACAGCCATTCCAGAGATGGGTCCTGGGTTCTGGAGCCTGGATCACCGCAACAAGGCTTAGGATTTGGGCCTAGGGTCCTGCTCTATGTTTTCCTGGTACAGCTCCCGAGTGTTCTTGTTGGAAATGGGTCTCATTCTGAGGTTCACAATGCCTGTTTTTGCCCAGATGCCCATGCTGAGTGGGTGTGACCTCATGGGCTATGCACTTGGCTCCCACTCTGAGGGTTGGACTGCCATCTCAACATTCAGTTTTCCTGCCATGGGGAAGGAGGGTACTTTTTTATGCTTCAGGTTCCCCCATGGGCAGGAATTTGAGCTAAGTTCTGGGACAGGTGCCTGAATACCCAGTTCACTTTGAGATGAGGTCCTCGGGCCAAGGCAGGACCCACCTGCAGAAAATGAGGCCTGCTTTCTGGGTGCCTGTCAGGAGCTCGGGCTCGAGCTGTGTCAGACAGAACATTCGTGGAGAGTTCGGCCTATGATATTGGGGTGCTTTTGAGAGCTGTGCAACTGGATCCTCATGGGGGATTTTTGCACAGACCCTTTCTTCACTTCTTCTATCTGGTGAGCAGGCAGATGGCTGCATTACGGCTCCAGAATATCCAAGTTGGAGGGTTTGCAGGCGAGGAGTGTGAGGACAGAAGTATTAAAACATAAGGTACGGTTACGCTCAGTGCCGAGCACATGTCTATTCCAATGTACAGCAGTTGTTTCGAGATCTCCAGCACCTGGGCGAGGGGAAGATGTCTGCTCACGCTGGAGTTTGTATCCATGATGGCCAACAAATGGTGGGGAGGCCTCAAGAATTCTTGGAGGTTTTTCCAAGCTGGAGCTTGTGAGCTGCTCCAAATATCAAGGTGTCCTACTAAGGGACAGCAGAAGTCTTCTTACAGGGCTCCAGGGTCCCCCATATGGAAGATTCGATAGCAATGCTCTCTGAATGGAGGCCTGGGAAGCCAATCTCGTGTTACCATTGCAGCTGAGGAACAGGGTAAGCTTGAACCAATGACACTGATTCCAAGTTCCAAGTGATTTTCGTTGATGGAAGTTCTCAGTCTAACAGGTCCCAATGCTGCTTGGTGTCCAGGGAGACCTTAGAATGTGGTGGCGGCTCTCTGACCATTGAGGATTCTCTATCCTTAGGATTAGACCCAGTACCCAGGAGCCAGGTTTCCTTCTTGGGACAGGAGGTGTGCTCTTGTATGGCTCACGGACCACAGGTTGGACCATATGCTTGAATTTCCAGAACAGACCTCTAGGAAGAGAGACCTCAAAACATAAGCTAGGGTTCTGATGAGGTTTTAGGGCCATGGAAGTTTCAATCTTCGGACTAAGTGCCATTGGCCTGCATGTCATCCTGGAGGTAGGTGCTGAGGCTGTGTCAGGCTGTGCACTTTTTCCAGAGTGGCCTATGAAATTGGGGTGCAGTCAGAGGCCTTGCAGTTTTCTCCTAATCTGGACATTTTGGGAAACTGAGATGGGCAGGGTTTCCTCAGGAGAGCAGGGCCAGTGATGTCATGTGTTTCTCGAGGCCCCATCCTGGAGGTCATGTGTGTCAGGACTTTGGGACCAAAGACTTTAGACACAACCTCGGATAAGAGGTAGGAGTGAGGTGATGGCAGTCCGAATCTGAAGACCCTGAGGGAAGCTCCTCGGGATTTGAAATTCAGGTGGCTGGGAGGGAGGAGCACAGGCTTTTCTGTCTAGATTTTGTGTCTAGGATGGCCACTAAATGGAGGGGTGACCTCATGTGTCCATGGGATATTATTCCACTCTGGTGATTCTGCTTGGCACCCAAGAGTTTGATTTCTTTCTGGGGAAGAGGAAAAGACTGTATTCCATCTCTGGGATCCTGTCCAAACAGGGATTCCAGAGATGGGTTCTGGGTCCAGACACTGGGAAAACTTAACCAAAGCTTCGATTTGGGATCCTGGTCCAGATCCAAAGGGGGATATTTGGAAAGGGGTCTCATTCTGAGGGTCACAATGCCTATTTGTGCCCAGCTGCCCATCCTGTGTAGGCATGGTCTCATGGACCATGCACCTGGTTCCCACTCAGGGTTGTACAGCCATCTCAACATTCAGTTTTCTGGCCATGGGGAAGGAGGAGCACTCTTTTGTGCTTCCGAGTCCCCTATGGGCAGGAATTTGAGCTAAGTCTGGGACAGGTACCTGAATATCCAGGTTGCTTCAAGATGATGGCCTCGGGCCAAGGTTGGACCCACCTGGAGGATATGGGGTCCACTATCTGGGTGGCTGACAGGAGGTCGGGGATCAGGCGGTGTCAGATAGACAATGTATGCAGAGGTCGGTCTATTATATTGGGGTGCCATTGAGGGCCGTGCAGGAGGATCCTCATGTGGGTTTCTACGAAGACTTATAGGGCACTTCTTTCTGGTGGGCAGGCAGAAAGCTGCACTGTGGCTTCAGAATTCCCAATATGGAGGGCTTGTAGGCGAGGAGTTTGAAGACAGAAGTCTGAAAACACAAGCCACGGATAAGCTCAGTGCCGACCACAGGACCATTCCATTGTGCAGTGGTTGTTTCGAGATTTCCAGCACCTGAGTATGGGCGAGGGTCAGATGTCTGCTCACGCTGGGTTTGCATCCATGATGGTCAACGAATTGTGGGGTGGCCTCAAGAATTCTTGGAAATTTTCCCAAGCAGGACCTTGTGAGCTGCTCCAAACAGCAAGGTGTCCTACTGTGGGACAGGGGAAGTCCGCTTACAAGGCTCCAGGGTCCCCCATATAGAAAGATTCGACAGCAGAGGTCTCTGAATGGGGGCCTGGGAAGTCTTCCTTGCATGACCATTGCAGCTGAGGAACATTGCAGGCTTGATCTGCTGGTTTTTGTTCAAATTTCCAAGTGATCTAAGTTGACGGATGTTCTCAGTCTAATGAGTCACAATGCTGCTTGGTGTCCAGGGAGACCTTAGAATGTGGTGGTGAGGGTGCCTGGGTGGCTCAATGGGCTAAGCTGCTGCCTTCGGCTCAGGTCATGATCTCAGGGTCCTGGGATTGAGTCCCGCATCAGGCTCTCTGCTTAGCAGGGAGCCTGCTTCTTCCTCTCTCTCTCTCTGCCTTCCTCTATGCCTACTTGTGATCTCTCTCTGTCAAATAAATAAATAAAATCTATATAAAAAAAAGAATGTGGTTGTATGTCTGTGGACATGCAGGATTCTCCTACCTGAGGGTTAGACCCAGTTCCCAGGAGCCAGGTTCCCTTCTCGGGACAGGAGGGGTTCTCTTGTATGGCTCAGGGACCACATGTCGGATCATATGTTGGATTTCAAGACCAGGCCTCTGGGCACAGAGGCCTGAATATCTAGGCTAGGGTTCTTATGAGGTTGTAGGGGCATGTCATCCTCAACCTTCGGACTTAGGGACTTTGACCTGTGAGTCTTCCTGGAGGTAGATGCTCAGGCTGTGTCAGACTGTGCATTTTTTCCAGAGTGGCCTATGAAATTGGGGTGGGCTCAGGGGCCTTGCAGGCTTTTCCTAATCTGGAGGGTTTGTGCAACTGAGACGGCAGAATTTCATCCAGAGATCAGGCCCAGTGATGTAGTGTGGTTCTGTCAGCCCCATCCTGCAGGGAATGTGGTTAAGGGCTCTGGGACCAAAGTCTTCAGACACAAAATTGTGTATCAATTAGGAGGGAGGTGATGGCAGCCCCGATCTGCAGACGCTGAGGGCAGCTCCTCAGGATTTGAAATTCGTGTGGCTGGGAGGCAGGAGCAAAGGCTTTTCTGTCTGGATTGTGTCTAGGATGGCCTTGGAATGGTGGGGTGTCCTCATGTGTCCATGGAATATTCTACCTCTCTGGGGATTCTGCCCAGCACCCAAGAGTTTGGTGTCTCACTGAGAAGGAGAGAGCGTGGTTTACTGTTTCAGTGTTTCCGTCAACACAGGGATTCCAGAGATGGGTTATAGGTCCCTGTGCCTGGATAACCCTACAAAGGCTTAGTATTTGGGCCTAGAGGCTTGACTGCTTGGCTCTGTGGGGCTTTGGTTCAGCTCCCATGGAGACTTGTTGGAAATGGGTCTCAGGGTAAGGGTCACAATGCCTGTTTTTGCCCAGATGCCCATCCTGAGTGGGCATTGGCTCTTGTTCCATGCACCTGGATCCCAATATGAGGGTTGGACCACCATATCAACATTTAATTTTCCTTCTATGAGGAAGGAGGAGTACTCTTTTGTGCTTCAGATTCCCCCATGCACAGTAATTTGAGCTATGTTCTGGGACTGGTACGTGAATAACCAGGTTGGTTTGAGATGAAGGACTCAGGTCAAGGCAGGTCACACCTGCCAGATAAGGGTCCCGCTATCTAGGTGGCTACCAGGAGATCGGGGCTCGAGCTGTGTCAGACAAAGCATTAGTTCACAAGGTGGCCTATGATATTGTGGTGCTATAGAGGGCTGTGCTGGTGGAACCTTATATGGAGTTTCACGCAGACCCATAGGGCACCTCTTTTTTCTGGTGGGCAGGCAGAAGGCATTGTGGCTCCCAAATTCCCAATATGGGGGACTTGAAGGCGAGGAGTGTGAGAACAGAAGGCAGAAAACACAATCTATGCTTAATCTCAGTGCCGAGAACATGGCCGTTCCAATGTGCAGTGGTTTTTTCGAGATCTCCAGCATCTGAGTACAGGCGAGGGTCAGATGTCTGCTCATGATAGAGTTTGTATCTATCGTGGCCAACAAATGAAATATCCAGCACCTGAGTAAAGGTGGATTTCAGATGTTTACGCACACTGGAGTTTGTGTCTCTGATGACCGAATGGAGGAGTGGCATCAAGAGGCTGATGCATGTGAGATGCTCCAAACAGCAAGGTTGTTTTTTCTACTGGACAGTTAGAGTCGGGTATGTTTTCTGCAGGGCCCCCCATGTGAAAAGTATGGGTAGCAGAGCCCTTCCACATGGATGCCTGGAAAGCACACCTCCATTGACCAATGCAGCTGAGGAACATGCAGGTTCTTTACGGTGCTTCTGGGGCGAAGCACCAAGGTCTTGAGTTGACATGGAATCTCTTGAAGATGGGTTACAATGCTGGTTTTTTTTACCAGGTAGATCTTAGAATGTGTTGGTGGCTAAGGTGCCTGCAAGATTCTCCTATTCTGAGGGTTTAACACAGGTCGAAGAGCACGGTTACCTTCTGGGGACAGGAGATGTAGTGTTTTGTGGCTCAGGGACCACATGCCATATCATAAGTTCCTATTCAAGAACAGGCCTCTGAAGACAGATGCCCGACAACCTAATCTAGGGTTCCAATGAGTCCCAGGGGCATGAGAGGTTCAATCTTCAGACTTAGGAAAGTTGACTTGGGTGTCTGCCAGGATGTAGGTGATCAGGGAGTTTCAGACTGCGCACTTATGTCCAGAGTAACCTCCAATATTGGGGTGGCCACAGGGGTCTTGAATGTTTCAACCAACTCTGGAGGGTTTGGTTAACTGACATGCACAATTTCCATGGGGATGGCAAGCACAGTCCTGTGGTGTGGCTCCAGAGACTCCACCCTGGAGGGCATGTGAGCCATGGTTCTGGGAGGGAAGTCTGCAAACACAAACTCGGGTTAGGTTTAGTGGCTAGGTTATCGCAGGGCAATGTGTAGACCTGGAAGGCTACTCGTCAGGAACAGTAACTGGAATGACCCGAAGGCGGAAGCACAGGCTTTTATATCTGGATTGTGTGTCTAGGGTGACCTCAGAATGTAGCTGTGGCCTCATGGGTCTATGGGAGATTTTTCCTCTAAGGATACTGGCGGCTCCCAATATTTTGATGACTTTTTGAGATGGGAAGACTGCTATTTTTGATCTTAGGTGTGCCCCAAAACAGGGATTCCAGAGATGGGCTCTGGGTCTAGGCGCCTGGAAAATCCCACCAAGGGTTGGGATTTGGGCTTATGGGCAGACCAGGCCTGCAATGCAGGATCTTGGTGGTGCAACTGAGAGGGCTTGTTTGGAAGCATGCTCAGGCTGAGCATTACAATGCCTGTTTGTGCCCAGGGTGGCCCTCAGGAGTGGGCGTGGTCCCATTGTCCATTTTCTGGCTCCCACACTGAGGGATGGACACACATTCCAATGGCCAGGTTTCCAGCCATGGGGAAGGAGGAAATATCTATTGTGCTTCATGTTCCCCCATAGGCAGGGATTACAGCAAAGGTCTGGGGACAGATGCCTGAATACCAAGGATGCATAGAGATGACAGATTTGGGCCATGGCCGTTCTCACATGCTGGATATGGGCCCCGCTCTCTGGGTGGCTGACACGAGGTCTGGGCTCAGGCTGTGTCAGACACAGCACTAGTGGCCAGAGAAGTCTATATATTGGGGTTCTCTCCAGGGCCGAGTAAATTGATCCTCATGTATGGTTTCTGGCCAGACTCACGAAGCACTTCTTTCTGTGGGGCAGGCAGAATGCTGCCTTATGGATCCAGAATTCCCTATCAAGAGGGTTTGGGGACAAATAGGGTGAGAATGCAATTGTAAACACCAGCTATGCTTAAATTGAGTGCCAAGCTGAAGTCAGTTTCAATGTGCAGCAGCTTATACGAGATATCCAGCACCTGAGTAAGGGCAGATGTCAGATATTTGCTCACACTGGAGTTTGTGTCTAGGATGACGACTAATGGAGGGGTGGCTTCAGGAGGCAATGGAGGATTACCCACGCTTAAGAATGTGAGATGCTCCAAACAACAAGGTTTCCTTCTAATGGACAGGAGGAGTCTGTTTTTTTTTCCTCCAGGGTCCCTCAAGTGGAAGTTTGCGTAGCAGAGCCCTCCCGCATGGATGACTGGAAAGCACACGTCCAATGACCATTGCAGCTGAGGAACATGACAGGTTCGTTTTGGTGGTTCTGGTGCCAAGTACCAAGGCCTTGAGTTGACTTGGAATCTCTTACAGATGTGTCCCAAAACTGGTTTGTTACAAGGGAGTTCTTAGAATGTATTGGTGGCTATGGGCCACGCTGAGGGTTTGGCACAGGTCGATGTGCACAGTTTCCATCTTGGGAGAGGAGATGTTCTGTTTTGTGGCTCAGGGTACATATGTTGTATCCTGACTTGGTATTCAAGAACAGGCCTCTGAGGATTGATGCTTGCAACCTAATCTAGAGATCCAATGATGTCCTTGGTGCCCATCAGGTTCAATTTTCTTACTAAGGACCATTGATATGGTTGTCTGACTGGATGTAGGTGATCAGGGTGTTTCAGACTGTGCATTTGCATCCAGAGCCACTTCCAATATTGGGGTGGGCTCAGGGGCCTTGCAGGTTTCTCCTAACTTGGAGGCTTTGGGGAACTGTGATGGGCACAGTTTCCTTGGGGATGGCAGGCCCAGTCCTGTGGTAAGGCTTCAGAGACCACCTCCTTGAGGATATGAGAGCCATGGTTTTGGGAGGGAAGTCTGCAAACACAAATTTGGGTCAGGGATAGTGGCAAGGTGATCGCAGGTCCAATGCATAGACCTAGAATTCATCACGTCAGGAACTGTAATTAGGGTGACTGAAAGCTGGTAGCATAGGCTTTTCTATCTGGATTGTGTGTCCAGGATGGGCTCTGAATGTAGACGTGGTCTCATGGTTCAATGGGAGACTTTTCCTCTCTAAGGATCCTGGTGGATCTCCATAGACTGGTGGTTTTTCAGAGAAGAAAAGAGTGCTCTTTTCCATCTTAGGGGTGCTCCAAAACAGGGAAGAATGCTGTTTTCCAACTTAGGCTTATGCCAAAACAGGGATTCCAGAGACGGGCTCTGGGTCTGGGTGCCCGGATATCCCACCAAGTGTTAGGATTTGGGCCTAGGGGCATTTTAGGCCTGCAATGCAGGATCCTAATGGTGTAACAGAGAGGGCTTGTTTGAAAGCATGCTCAGGCTGAGGGTCATCATGCCTCTTTGTGCCCAGGGGGGCCCTCAGGAGAGGGCGTAGTCTCATTGGCCATATAGCTGGATCCCACTTTGAGGGTTGGACACCCATTGCAACAGCCAGGCTTCCTGCAATGGAAAGAGGAGTTCTCTATTGTGCTTCAGGTTCCCCCATTGGCAGGGTTACAGGAAAGGTCTGTGGAAAGTTGCCTTAATACCAAGGATGTGTACAGATGACAGGCTAAGAATTCCCAGGTAACAAAACAGCATTGTTACCCATGTTCATGACATTCCATGTAGAAATAAGCCCTTAGTACTTCGCCCCAGAGCCACCAGAATTAACTTGCCATGTTCCTAAGCTGCAATGGTCAGTGGAGGTGTGGTTTCCAGGCAACCATATGGGGGTGCTCTGCTACACAAACTTTGCAATTGGCTGGGACCCTTGAGACAAAAAAACAGAATGCCCCTGTCCGGTAGAAGGAAACCTTCTGTTTGGAGCATCTCACAAGCCCCAGCGTGGGAAATTCTCCATTTCCTCTTGAAGCCACCACTCCATTTGTCAGTCATCATAGACACAAACTCCAGCATGAGCAAACATCTGACATCCGCCCTTACTCAGGTGATGGATTTCAATTCGATCGCTGCACACTGGAATTGCCTTTAGTTTGACTGAATTAAGCCATAGCTTGGGTTTACAATTCCATCCTCAGTCTACTGGTCCACAAGCCCTATTGTGAGGGAATTCTGGAGCTACAACACAATATTCTGCCTTCCCCATAGAAAGAAAAAGGGCCTGGAGAGTCTGCCCAGAAACTCCATATGATGGTCAATCTTCTCGGTGCTAGACGGAACCCTGATTCATAGGCTGCCCTGGGCACTAGTGCTGTGTCTGACATAGCCGGAGCCAGGACCTAGTGTCAGCCACTGAGAGATCAGGGCCCATATCCAGCATGTGAGACCAGCTATGGCCCAAGTCTGTCTTCTCTTCTATTCTTGGTATTCAGGCATCTGTACCCACACCTTTGCTGAAATCCTTGCCATTGGGGGAACCTGAAGCACAATAGAGAACTCCTCCTTCCCCATGGAAGGTATTCTGACAGTTGGGATAGTTGCTCAACCCTCAAAGTGGAAGGCAGCTCCATGGCCAAGGAGACCATGTGCACTCATGATGGCTTCCCCGGGCACAAGCAGGCATTGTGACCTCAGCCTGAGCATGCTTTCAACCAAACGCTCTCAATTGCATCTCTAGGACCCGAATTGCAGGCCTAGTACACACCTAGGCCCAAATCCTAACCCTAGTGGGATTTTACAGGGGCCCAGACACAGAGCCCATCTCTGGAATCCCTATTTTGGGGGACCCTTAAGATGGAAAACAGCACTCTTCCCTTCCCCGAGATAGTCACCAAACTCATGGTAGCCACCAGGATCCTTGAGTGGAAAAATCTGCCATAGACCCATGAGAACACACCTGCATTCCGAGGCCATCCTGGACATACAATCCAGATACATATCATGTGCTATCACCTTTGAGTCATCGGATTTACAGTTCCTGAAGAGCTGCCTTCCAGGTCTATGCATTGGGCCTGCAATCACCTTGCCATTAACCTAAACTGAGTTTGTGTTTGCAGACTTCCTTCCTAAAACCATGGCTCACATGACCTCCAGGTTCTGGCATCTGAAGCCACACCACAAGACTGTGCCTGAGATCGTCAAGGAAACTGTGCCCATCACTTTTGCCCGATACCTTTAGATTAGGAGAAACCTGCAAGGCCCCTGAGCGCAGCCAAATAATGGAGGCCGCTCTGGGCACAAATGCACAGTCTGAGACAGCCTGATCACCTCCATACAGGCAGACACCCAAGTCAATGCTCCTGAGTCAGAAGATTGAACCTGACATGCCCCGAGGACTTCATTGGCACACTAGATTAGGTTTACAGGTATCTGTCGTCAGAGGCCTGCTCTGGAATATCAACTTATGATAAAATATATAGTCCCTGAGCCACAGAACAGAATATGTCCTCCCCAAAAAGGAAGCCATGCTCCTGGAATTGTGTCATACCCTAAGGGTATTTGGATCCTGAATGGCCCCTTAGCAACCAGCACATTCTATGATATTCCTGGTAACAAACCATCATTGTGCCCCATCTTCATGAGACTCCATGTCAACTCAAGGTCTCGATATATTGCCCAGAGCCACCAGAATGCACCTGCCATGTTCCTCAGCTGCAATGGTCAATGGAGGGGTGATTTCCAGGCATCCCTGTGGCGTTCTCTGCTACAAAACTTTCCACATGGAGAAACCAGAGAAAACAAACCAGACTTCTCCTGTCCGGTAGAAAGAAACTTTGCTATTTGGAGCATCTCACAAGCCCCAGCATGGGAAATCCTCCATGGCCTCTTGACGCCACCCTTCCATTTGTGGGTAATCACAGACACAAACTCCAGTGTGAGCAAACATCTGACATCCACCCTTACTCAGGTGCTGGATATTCGAAACGGCAGCTGCACACTGGAACTGCCTTTTGCTTTTCACTGAACTTAACCATAGCTTTGTATTACTATTCTATCCTCACCACACTGGTCCACAATATCTCTTGATAGGGAATTCTGGAGCCACAACGCAGTATTTTGCCTTCCACATAGAAAGAAGAAGGACCTGTTGAGTCTGCCCAGAAACTGCACATGAGGATCAATCTACTCAGACCACGAGGCAACCCTGATTAATAGATTTCCCTGACCACTAGTGCTGTGTCTGACAGAGTCTAAGCCCCGACCTCGTGTCAGCCACCCAGAGGTGAGGGCCCATATTTAGCATGAAGATCGGCCATGGCCCTGGGCCATCATCTGTACCCATCCTTGGTATCCAGTCATCTGTCCCCCAAACTTTGCTGGAATTCCTGCCAATGGCGAACCTGAAACACAATAGAGAACACCTCCTTCCCCATGGCAGGAATATTGGCTGTTGGGATGGTTGTCCAACAGCGTGGGAGCCAGCTGCATGGCCAAGGAGACCATGCCCACTCCTGAGGGCCGACATGGGCTCAGGCAGGCATGGTGATCCTCAGCCTGAGCATGTTTTCAAACAAACACTCTCAGTTGCTCCTCCAGTACCAGCATTGCAGGCCTGGTATGTCCCTAGGCCCAAATCCTAACCCTTGGTGGGATTTTCCAGGTGCCCAGACCCAGAGTCCGTCTCAGAATCCCTGTTTGGGGCACCCTTAAGTTGTAAAACAGCACTCTTCCCTTCCCTGAGAAAGGCACCAAACTATTGGGAGCCGCCAGGATCCTTAGAGAGAAAAAATCTCCCATGGACCCATGAAAACAAACCTGCATTCCGAGGCCATCCTGTCCACACAATCCAGAGAGAAAAGTCTTTGCTACCGACTTCGAGTCATCCTATTTACATTTCCTGACGAGCTGACCTCCATGTCTATGCATTGGGCCTATGATCATCTCGACACTAACCCTAACCCCAGTTTGTGTTTGCCGACTTCTCTCCCAATACCATGGCTTACATGCCCACCAAGATGTGGTCCCTCAAGCCACATCACAGGAAAGTTCCTGCCATCCCCAAGAAAACTGTGCCCATCAGGTTGTCCAAACCCTCCAGATTAGGAGAAACCTGCCAGGCCCCTGAACCCACCCCAATATTGGCGGTTGCTCTGGATGGAAACGTGCAGTCTGAAACACCCTGAGCACCTCCATCGAGGCAGAAAGCCAAGTCAATGGTTCTGAGTCAGATGATTGAAACTGACATGCCCCTAGGACTTCACTGGAACCCTAGATTGGGTCTTCAGACATCTGTTCTCAGAGTCCTGTTCTGGAATACCAAGTTATGATACAACATGTGGTCCCTGATTCCCACAACAGAACATCTCCTGTCTCCAGAAGGAAAATGTGCTCTTGGATCTATGTCCAACTTTCAGGGTAGATGGATCCTGCATGACCCATTAGCCCCAGCACCTTCTATGATCTCCCTGGTAACAAACCAGCATTGTGACCCAACTTCCTGAGACTTGATGCCAACTCAATTTGTTGGTACTTTGCCCAAGAGCCATGAAACGAATCTGCCATGTTCCTCAGGTACAAAGGTCAATGGACGTGTGCTTTCTAGGCATCCAAGAGGTAGTTCTCTGCTACACAAAAATTCCACATAGGGAACCCTAGAGCAAACAAATAAGACTGCTCCTGTCAGGTTGAAGGAAACCTTGGTTGTTTGGAGCATCTCACAAGCCCCAGCCTGGGAAGTCCTCCACATTCTCTTGATGCCAACCCTCCATTTGTTAGTCATCATAGACACAAATTCCAGCATGAGCAAACATCTGACATCTGCTCTTACTCAGGTGCTGGATATTCGAATCAGTCACGCACACTGGAAATACCTTTCACTTGACACTGTATTCTTGCATAGTTTGGGTTTACAATTCCATCCTCACCCTACTGGACTGCAAGTCCTCTTGAGAGGGAATTAGGGAGACAAAACGCAACATTCTGCCTTCCCCATAGAAAGAAGAAGGGCCTGGTGAGTCTGCCCAGAAACTCCCCATGAAGATCAATCTACTTGGCCCTCGAGGGAACCCCGATTTATACTTTGCGCTGGCCACTAGCACTGTGTCTGAGAGAGCCTGAGCCCCAACCTCGTGCCAGCCACCCAGAGTGTGGGGCCCTTATCCAGCATGTGGGACTGGCCATGGCCCAGTCATCTCTACCCATCCTTGGTATTCCGGCAACTATCCCAGATCTTTGCTGGAATCCCTACCAGTGGGGGAACCTGAAGCACAATTGAGAACTCCTCCTTCCCCATGGCAGGAAGCCTGGCTGTTGCTATGGGTGCCCAACCCTCAGAATTAGAACCAGGTGCATGGCCAATGAGACAACGCCCAATCATAAGGGCCGCCTGGGCCAAAGCAGGCATTGTGTCCCTCAACCTTAGCATGCATTCAAACAAATGCTCTCAGTTGTTTCTGCAGGGTCCCGCATCGCAGGCCTGGTATGCCCTTAGGACCAAATCCTAACACTTCGTGGGATTTTCCATGCCAACATAACCAGAGCCCGTCTCTGGAATCTCTGTTTTGAAGCACCCCTATGATGGAAAACAGCAATCTTCCCTCCCCTGAGAAAACTATTAGGAGCTGCCAGGATGCGTAGAGAGAAAAAATCTCCCAGGGCTCCATAAGACCACACCTTCATTCCGAGGCCATCCTGGACACACAATCCAGATACAAGAGACTGTGCTACCACCTTCGAATCACCTGGTTTACAGTTCCAGACGAGCTGCCCTACAGACCTATGCATTGGGCCTGTGATCACCTCGCCATTAACCCTACCCCAAGTTTGTGTTTGCAGACTTCTTTCCCAAAACCATGGCTCACATGCCCTCTATGATGGGTCTCTGTAGCCACACCACAGGAAAGATCCTGCTATCCCCAATGAAACTGTGTCCATCACAGTTGCCCAAACCCTCCAGATTAGGAGAGACCTGCAAGTCCCCTGAGCCCAGTCCAATATTGGAGACCACTCTGGACACAAATGCACAGTGTGCAACACCCTGATCACCTCCATCCAGGAAGACACCCAAGTCAATGGTCCTGAGTCAGAAGATTGGTCCCTGAACCCCACAATAGAATATCTCCTGTCCCCAGATGGAATTCGTGCTCTTCAACTTGTGTCAAGGGTCGGGGTATATGAATTATGCACAGCCCCTTAGCCCCCAGCACATTCTAAGATCTCTCTGGTAACAAACAAACAGCATTGTGATCCATCTTCATGAGATTCCATGTCACTTCAAGTCCTTGGTAATTCGCCCCAGAGCCACCAGAATGAACCTGCCATGTTCCTCACCTGATATGGTCAGTGGAGGTGTGCTTTCCAGGCATCCATGTGGGAGTGCTCTTCTACTTATTCTTTCCACATGTGGGACCCTGGAGCAAACAAACCAGACTGCCACTGACCAGTAGAAGGGAACCCTCTGTTTGGAGCATCTCAGAAGCACCAGCAGGAGAAATCCTCCATGGCCCTTGACACAACCCCTCCATTTGTCAGTCATCATAGACAAAAACTCCAGCATGAGAAAACATCTGAAATCTGCCGTTATTTAGATTCTGCATTTTCTTTTCCACCACTGCACACTAGAACTGCGTTTCACTTGACACTGAATTTATCCATAGCTTGGGTTTAGAATTCCATCCTCAGCCTCCTGGTCTGCAAGCCCTCTAGAGAGGGAATTTGGAGCCACAAGGCAACATTCTCCATTCCCACTAGAAAGAAATAGGGCCTGGTGAATCTTCCCAGAAACTCCACATGAGGTTCAATCTACTTGGCACTCGATGGAACCTTGATTTATAGGCTGTCCTGGGCACTAGTACTAGTACTAGTACTAGTACTAGTACTAGTACTGTGTCTGACAGAGCCTGAGCCAAGACCTAGTTTCAGGCACCCAGAGATATGAGCCCATATCCAGCATGTGAGATTGGCCAGGGCCCAAGTCCATCATCTCTACCCATCCTTGGTATTCAGGCACCTGTCCCCAGACCTTTTATGTAATCCCTACCAATGGGGTAACCTAAAGCACAATAGAGAACTCCTGCTTCCCCATCGTAGGAATCCTGGCTGTTGATATGAGTGTCCAAACCTCAAAGTGGGAGCCAGCTGCATGGCCAAGGAGACAATGCCCACTCATGAGGGCTGCCCTGGGCACACGTAGCCATTGTAACCCTCAGCTTGATCAAGCCTTCAAAAAAATGCTCTTAGTTGCACCTCCAGGATCCTGCATTGCAGGCCTGATATGCCCTTAAGCCCAAATCCTAACACATCGTGGGATGTTCCATGTGCACATACCCAGAGCCCGTCACTGGAATCCCTGTTTTGAGGCACCCCTAAGATGGAAAACAGCACTCTTCACTTCCCTGAGAAAGCCACCAAACTAATGGGATCCCCCAGGATCCTTGAAAAGAAGAATCTCCCATGGTCCCATGAGTCCACACCTGTATTCCGAGGCCAGCGTGGATATGCTATCCAGATACAAGAGACTGTGCTACTGGCTTCGAGTCACCTGATTTACAGTTCCTGACGTGCTGCCCTCCAGATCTTTGGATTGGGACTGTGAACACCTCTCCATTAACCTTATCCCGAGTTTGTGTTTGCAGATCTCTCTCTAAAAACCATAGCTCACATGTCCTCCAGGATGGGGCCCCTAGAGTCACACCAGAAGACTGTGCTTGTCATCCCCAAGGAAACTGGGCCCATCACAGTTGCCCAAACCCTCCTGATTAGGAGAAACCCGGAAGGCTCCTGAGCACATCCCAATATTGGAGGCTGCTCTGGATGCAAATGCACAGTCTGAAACACCCTGATCACCTCCATCCAGGCAGACACCCAAATCAATGGTCCTGAGTCAGATAATTGAACCTGACATGGCCCTAGGACCTCATTGGAAGAGGGATTAACTTTTCAGGCACCTGTCCTCAGAGGCCTCTTCTGGAATACCAACTTATGATACAAATTATGGCCCCTGAGCCCCAGGGTGGGAAATCCTCCATGGCCTCTTGACGCCACCTCTCCATTTGTTGGTCATCGTAGACACAAACTCCAGCCTGAGCAAACATCTGACATCCGCCCATATTCAGGCGCTGATATTGGAATCAGCTGCTGCACACTGGAACTGCCTTTCGCTTTGCAATGAATTTAAGCCTAGCTTCAGACTACAATTTCATCCTCACCCTACTGGTCTGCCATATCTCTTGATAGGGAATTCTGGAGCCACAACGCAACATTCTGCCTTCTTCATAGATAGAAGGACCTGGTGAGTCTGCCCATAAACTGCACATGAAGATCAATATACTCAGCCCAGGAGGGAACCCCTATTTATAGTTTGCCCTAGCCACTAGTGCTGTGTCTGACAGCGCCTGAGCCCCTACCTCGTGTCAGCAACCCAGAGGGTGGGGCCCACATTAACCATGTGAGACCGGCCATGGCCCAGGGCTGTCATTACTACCCATCCTTGGTATTCAGGCATCTGTCCCCTAGATCTTAGCTGGAATCCCTACCAATGGGGGGACCTGAAGCACAATAGAGAATTCATCCTTCGCCATGGCAGGAATCCTGGCTTTTGGATGGGTGTCCAACCCTAGGAATGGGAACTGGCTGCATGGCTGAGTAGACATCGCCCAATCCTGATGGCCTCCGGGGCACAAGCAGGCATTGGGACCCTCAGCTTGACCATACTTTCAAACAAACGCTCTCAGTTGCACCTCCAGGATCCCGCATTACATGCCTGGTATGGCCCTAGGCCTAAATATTAACCCTTGGTGGGATTTTCCAAGCACTTAGACCCAGAGCTCATCTCTGGAATGCCTGTTTTGGGGCACGCCTAAGCTGGAAAACAGTACTCATCCCTTCCCGGAGAAATCCAACAAACTATTGAGAACCGCCAGGATCCTTGAGAGGAGAAATCTCCCATGGACCCTTGAGACAACACCTGCAATAAAGGCCATTCTGGAAATTAAATCCAGATACAATTACCTGTGCTACCACCTTTGAGTTACGTGATTTACAGTTCCAGACTTGCTGCCCTCCTGGTCTATGGATTGGGACTATGATCACCTTGCCACTAACCCTAACCTAAGTTTGTGTTTGCAGACTTCTCTCTCAAAATCATGGCGCACATGTCCTCCAGGATGGGGTCTCTGGAGTCACACCACAGGACAGTTCCTGCAATCCCCAAGGAAACTGCCCATCACAGTTGTCCAAAAACCCCATATAAGGAGAAACCTGCAAGGAACCTGAGCCAACCCTAGTATTGGATGCCACTCTGGACACAAATGCACAGTCTGAAACACCCTCATCACCTGCATCCAGTCAGACACCAGAGTCAATGATCCTGAGTCAGAAGATTGAATGACATTCCCCTAGGGCCTCATTCAAACCCTTTATTAGGTTTTCAGGCTTCTGTCCTCAGAGACCTGTTCTGGATTACCAATTTATGATACAACATATGGCCGCTGAGCCCCACAACAGAATATCTCCTGCCCCCAGAAGCAATCCAGGCTCTTGGGCCTGTGTCAAATCCTCAGGCTAGATGAATCCTGCATGGCCCATTAACCACCAGCACATTCTAAGATCTCCCTGGTAACAAACCAACATTTTGACTCATCTTCATGAGGTTCCATGTCCAATCCAGTCTTTATTTCTTCGCCTCAAAGCCACCAGATTCCATGTTCCTTCACTGTCATAGTCAATGAAGGTGTGCTTTCCAGTCACCCATGTGGGAGATCTATGTTATCCGATCTTTCGACATGGGGAACCATGGAGGAAACAAATCAGACTGCCCCTGTCTCGTAGAAGGAAACCTTGCTGTTTGGAGCATCTCAAAAACACCAGATTGGGAAATCCTCCATAACCTCTTGACGCCACCCCTCCATTTTTGTGTCATCATAGACACAAACTCCAGCATGAGCAAATATCTGACATCCACCCTCACTCAAGTGCTGAATATTGGATTCAAACATTGCACACTGGAAATTTCTTTCGCTTGATACAGAATGTAACCATAGCTTAGGTTTACAATTCCATCCTCAGCCTCCTGGTCCACAAGCCCTCTTGATAGTGAATTCTAGAGCCACAAAACAGCATTCTGCCTTCCCCTTACAAACAAGAAGGGCCTGGTGAGTCTGCCCAGAAACCATACATGAGGATCAATCTGCTCGGCACTCGAGGGAACCCCAATTTATAGGCTGCCCTGGGCACTAGTGCTGTGTCTGACAGAGCCTGAGCCAAGACCTAGTGTCAGCCACCCAGTGATCGGGGCCCATATCCACGATTTGATACTGGCCATGGCCCATGTCCATCATCTTTACCCATCCTTGGTATTCAGGCCTCTGTCCCCAGACCTTTGCTGGAATCCCCGCTAATGGGGGAACCTGATGCACTATAGAGAACTCCTCTTTCCCCATGGCAGGATTCTGGCTGTTGGGATGGTTTTCCAACCCTCAAAGTGGGAGCCAGCTGCATGGCCAATGTGACCACGCCCACTCATGAGGGCCACCTGGGCATAAGCAAGTATTGTGACCCTCAGCCTGAGAATGATTTCAAACAAGACCTCTCAGTTGCACCTCCAGGATCCTGCATGCAGGCCTGGTAAGCACTAGGCCCAAATCCTAACACTTGGTGGGATTTTCCAGGGGACCAAACCCAGAGTCCGTCTCTGGAATCCATATTTTGGGTCACCCCTAACATGAAAAACAGCACTCTTCCCTTCCCCGAAAAAGCCACCAACTATTGGGAGCCACCAGGATCCTTAGAGAGGAAAAATCTCCCATGGACCCATGAGGCCACAACTGCATTCTGAGGCCATCCTGCACACAATACAGAGAAAAAAGCCTGTGATTCTGCCTTTGAGTCACCCGATTAACAGTTCCTGAAGAGCTGCCATCCATGTCTATGCATTGGGCCTGTGATAACCTTGCCACTAACCCTAACCCAAGTTTGTGTTTTCAGACTTCCCTCCCAAAACCGTGGCTCACATGCCCTCCAGTTTGTGATAACTGGAGCCACACCACGGGATTGTACCTGTCTTCCCAAAGGAAACTGTGATTGTCACTATTAAACAAACCCTCTAGATTAGGAGAACCCTGTAAGTTCCCTAAGCCCAGCCCAATATTGGAGGCCACTCTGGACGCAAATGCACAGTCTGACACACCATATCACCTACATCCAGGCTGATATCCAAGTCAATGGTCCTCAGACAGAAGATTGAACCTGACAATCTCCTAGGATTCACTGGAACACTAGAATAGGTTTTCAGGTATCTGTACTCAGAAGGCTGTTCTGAATATCAATGTATGATACAATATGGTCACTGAGCCACACAAAAGAACATCTCCTGTCCTTAGAAGAAAGCTGTGCTCTGGACCTGTGTCAAACACTCTGGGTAGATGAATCCTTCAAGGCCCCCTGGCAACCAGCACATTCTATGATCTCCCTGACAACATACCAGCATTGTGACCCATCTTCATGAGACTCCATGAAAACTCCAGCCCTTGGTACTTCGGCCCAGAGCCACCAGAATGAAACTGCCATGTTCCTCTGCTGCCATGGTCAATGTAGGTGTACTTTCCAGGCATCCAGCGGGAGTGCTCTGATACCAACTTTCCACATGGGGAACCCTGGAGGAAACAAACCAGACTCCCCTGTACGGTAAAAGGAATCTTTGCTGTATGGAGTATCTCAAGCCTGAGTGTGGGTAATCCTCCATGGCCTCTTGAGGCCACCCATCCATTTGTTGGTCATCATAGACACTAACTCCAGCGTGAGCAATCAACTGACATCTGCACTTACTCAAGTGCTGGATATTTGAATAAGCTGCTACACACTGGAATTGCCTTATGCTTGGCACTGAATTTAAAAGTAGCTTGGCGGGACGCCTGGGTGGCTCAGTTGGTTAAACAGCTGCCTTCGGCTCAGGTCATGATCCCAGCGTCCTGGGATCGAGTCCCACATCAGGCTCCTTGCTCCGCAGGGAGCCTGCATCTCCGTCTGACTCTGCCTTCCACTCTGTCTGCCTGTGCTTGCTCTCGCTCGCTCTCTGACAAATAAATAAAATCTTGAAAAAAAAAAGTAGCTTGGGTTTGCAATTCCATCCTCACCCAGGTGTTCAGTAAGCTCTCTTGATAGGCAATTCTGAAGCCACAACACAGCATTCTGCCTTCCCCATAGCAAGAAAAAACAGCCTGGAGAGACTGCCCAGAAACCCTACATGAGGATAAATCTACTCGACCCTCGAGTGAACCCCATTTATAGGTTTACCTGGCCACTAGCGCTGAGTCTGACAGAACCTCGTCTCTGACCTCGTGTCAGGACCCAGAGACTGGGCTCCAACTCCAGAATGTGAGACCAGCCATGTCCCAGGGCTGTCATCTCTACCCATTCTTGATTCAGGCATCTGTCCCCAGACATTTGCTGAAATCCCTGCCAATGGGGGAACCAGAAGCACAATAGGGAAATCCTCCTTCCCCATGGCAGGAATGATGGCTCTTGGGATGGGTTTCCAGACCTCAGAGTGGTAGCCAGCTGAATGGCCAATGATAACCCGCCCACTCATGAGGGCCGCCCTGGACACAAGCAGGCATTGTGACCCCCAACATGAGCATGCTTTCAAACAAACACTCTCAGTTGCATTCCAGAATCCAAATTTGCAGGCCTGATATGCCCCTAAGCACAAATCCTAACACCTGGTGGGATTTTTCAGGGGCCCAGAAACACAGCCTGTCTCTGGAATCCCTGTTTTGGGACACCCCTAAGATGGAAAATAGCACTCTCCCCTTCGCCAAGAAAGCCACCATAGTATAGGGAGCCGCTAGGATCCTTCAGAGGAAAAATCTCCCATGGATCCATGAGACCACTCCTGTATTCCGAGGCCATCCTGGACACAAAAGCCAGATACACAAGCCTGTGCTACCACCTTCAAGGCAACTAATTTATAGTTCCAGACGAGCTGCCCTCCAGGTCTATGCATTGGGCCTGCGATCACCTCACCGCTAACCTTAACCCGAGTTTGTGCTTACAGACTTCTATCCCGAAACCATGGCTCATATTTCCTCCAGGATGGGGTCTCTGGAGCCACACCAAAGGACTGTGCCTGCCATCCCCAAGGAAAATGTGTCCGTCACATTTGCCTAAAACTTCGAGATAAGGAGAAACCTGCAAGGCCCCTGAGCCCACCCCAATACTGGAGGCCCCTCTGGACACAAATGTGCAGTCTGAAATACGCTGATCACCTGAATCCAGGCAGATACCCAAGTCAGTGTTTCTCAGTCAGAAGATTGAACCTGACATGCTCCTATGACCTCATTGTAACCCCTGATTAGGTTTTCAGGCATCTGTAATCAGAGACCTGTTCTGGAGTACCAACTTAAGATACAACATATGGTCCCTGATCCCCACAACAGAACATCTCCTTTCTCTAGATGGAAGCCGTGCTCTTGGAACTGTGTCAAACCCTCAGGGTAGATGAATCCTACTTGGCCCGTAGCCACCAGCAGATTCTAAGATCTCACTGGTAACAAGCCAGCATTGTGAGCCATCTTCATGAGATTCCATGTCAACTACAGGCCTTGGTACTTCACCCCAGAGCCTTCAGAAAGAACCTGTCATGTTCCTCAGCTGCAATGTTCAGTGGAAGTGTGCTTTCCAGGCATCCATGTGGGAGTGCTCTGCTACCCAAACTTTCCACATGGGGGACTCTCGAGCAAACAAATCTGACTGCCCTGTCCTGTAGAAGGAAACCTGGCTGTTTGGAGCATCTCACAAGCTCAAGTGTGGGAAATCCTCTATGACCTCTTTTCAACTCCTCTCCATTTGTCGGTCATTATAGACACAAACTCCAGCTTGAGCAAACATCTGACGTCTGCGCTTACTCAGGTGCTGGATATTCAAATCAGCCGCTGCACACTGGAAATGCCATTCGCTTGTCACTGAATTTATTCATAGCTTGGGTTTACAATTCCATCCTCACCCTACTGGTCTACAAGCCCTCATGATAGGGAATTCTGCAGCCACAACACAGCATTCTGCCTTCCCAATAGAAAGAAGAAGGGCCTGGTGAGTCTGCCCAGAAACTCCACATTATGATCAATCTACTTGTCCCTTGAGGGAACCCTGAATTATAGACAGCCCTGGCCCCTAGTGTTGTGTCTGACAGAGCCTAAGCCCCGACCTCGTGTCAGCCACCTAGAAGGCGGGGCCCATATCACGCATGTTAGACTGGCCACGGAACAGAGCCGTCATCTTTACCCATCCTTGGTATTCAGGCATGTGTCCCCAGACCTTTCCTGGAATCCCTACCAATGAGGGAACCTGAATCACAATAGAGAAATCCTCATTCCCCATGGCAGGATTCCTGTAAGTTCGGAAGGGTGTCCAACACTCAGAGTGTTAGCCTACTGAATGGCCATTGAGACCACCCCCATTCCTGAGGGCCACCCTATGCAAAAGCTTGCATAGTGACCCTCAGCCTGAGCATGCTTTCAAACAAACGCTCTCAGTTGTATCTCCAGGACTTGCATTGGAGGCCTGGTAAGCCCCTATGCCCAAATCATAACCCTTGGTGGGTATTTCCAGGTGCCCAGAGCCAGAGCACTTCTCTGCAATCCCTGCTATGGGACACCCTTAATATGGAAAACAGAACTCTTTCCTCTCTGAGAAAGCCACCACATTATAAGGAGCCGCCAGGATACTTGAGAGGAAATATCACCCATGGACACCTGAGACCACACCTGCATTCTTAGTCCATCGTGGATACACAATCCAGATAAAAAAGCCTGTGCTACCTCCTTTGAGGCATGCGATTTACATTTCACACGGAGCTTCCCTCCAGGAGTATGCATTGGGCCTACAATCACTTCGCCACTAAACCTAACCCGCATTTGTGTTTGCAGACTTCCCTCCGAAAACCATGGCTCTCATGCCCTCCAGCATGGGGTCTTTGGAGCCACACCACAGGACTGTGCCCACCATTGCCAAGGAAACTGTGCCCATCAAATTGCCCTATCTTTCCAGATTAGGAGAAACCTGCAAGGCCCCTGAGCCCACCCCAATACTGGTTGCCACTCTGTACACAAATGCACAGTCTGGAACACCCTGATCACCTACATCTAGGCAGACTTTGAAGTCAATGATACTGAGTCAGAGGATTGAACCTGACATTCCGTTAGGATTTTATTGGAACCCTAGATTAAATTTTCAGGCATCTATCCTCAGAGGCCTGTTCTGCAATACCAAATTATGATACATTTGGTCCGTTAGCCCCACATCAGAACATCTCTGGTCCGAGAAGGAACCGTGCCCTTTGACCAGTGTCAAACCCTCAGGGTAGATGAATCCTACATGGTCCCTTAGCCACCAGCACACTCTAAGGTCTCCATGGTAACAAACCTGCATTATGACCCATCTTCATGAGACTTCATGTCAACTCCAGGCCTTGGTAATTCGCCCAAGAGCCACCAGAACGAATTGGCCATGTTTCTCAGCTGCAATTTTAATGGAGGTGTGCTTTTCAGGCATCCACGTGGGAGTGCTCTGCTACCCAAACTTTCCACATGGGGGACCCTGGAGCAAATAAACCAGTCTCCCCCTGTGTGGTAGAAGGAAACTTTGCTGTTTGAAGCATCTCACAAGCCCCAGCATGTGAAATCCTCCATGGCCTCTTGACGCCACCCCTCCATTCATCGGTCATCATAGACATAAACTCCAGCATGAGGAAATGTCTGACTTTCACCTTTACTCAGGTGCTGGATATCTGGAATCAGACACTGCACAATGGAACTGCCTTTTGCTTGGCACTGAATTGAACCTTAGCTTGAGTTTACAATTCCATCCTCACCCTACTGGTCCCCAAGCCCGCTTGATAGGGAATTCTGGGGCCACAACGCAGCTTTTTGCCTTTCCCTTAGAAAGAAGAAGGGCATGGTGATTCTGCCCAGAAACTCTGCATGAGGATCAATCTGCTCAGCCCTTGAGGGATCCCTGATTCATACTCAGCCCTGACCACTAGTTCTGTTTCTGACAGAGCCTGAGTGCTCAATTCATGTCAGCTACTCAGAGAGTCAGGCATGTGAGACTGGCCATGTCTCAGGTCCCTCATCTCTACCCATCCTTGGTATTCAGGCATCTGTCCCCAGACATTTGCTAGAATACCTGCTAATGGGGGAACCTGAGGCACAATAGAGAATTCTTCCTTTTCCATGGCAGGAATCCTGGTAGTTGGGATGGGTGTCCTACATTAAAGTGGTAGCCAGCTGCATGGCCAAGGAGACAACTCCCACTCATAAGGGCTGCCCTAATCACATCAGGCATTGTGACACTCAGACTAGCATGCTTTCAAACAAACGCTCTCAGTTGTACCTCCAAGTCACACATTGTAGGCCTGGTACTCCCCTAGGCCCAAATCCTAATCCTGGTGGGATTTTCCAAGCACCCAGACTCACAGCCCTTCTCTGGAATCCCTTTTTGGGGAACATCTAAGATTGAAAACAGCACTCTTCCATTCAAACGAGAAAGCCACCATACTATTGGGAGCTTACAGGATCCGTAGAGAGGAAAATACTCTCATGGAAACATTAGAACACACCTGCATTCCAAGGCTATCATGGACACACAATCCAGATACAAAAGCCAGTGCTAGTGCCTTCGAGGTACGTGATTTACAGTTCCTGACGATCTGCCCTCCAGGTCTATGCATTGGGCCTACGATCACCTCGCAACTCAACCTAATCCGAGTTTGTGATTGCAGACTTCTCTCCCAAAACCATGGCTTACATGCCCTCCACGATGGAGTCTCTGGAGCCACACCACAGGACTGTGCCTGCCACCCCCAAGGAAACCGTGCCCACAAATTTGCCTAAACCTTCAAGATTAGGAGAAACGTGCAAGGCCCCAGAGCCCACCCCAATATTGGAGGCCACTCTGTACACAAAGGCACAGTCAGAAACACCCTGGTTGCCTACATATAGGCAGACACCGAAGTCAATGGTCCTGAGTCTGATGATTCAACCTGAAATTCCCCTTGGACTTCATTGGAACCCTAGATGAAGTTTTTAGGCATCTGTCCTCAGAGGCCTGTTCTGGAATACCAACTTATGATACAACATTTGGTCCGTGAGCCCCACAACAGAACATCTCCGATACCCAGAAAGAAACCATGTTCTTCGACCGGTGTCAAACCATCAGGATAGACTAATCATACATGGCCCCTTAGCCACCAGCACATAGTAAGATTTCCGTGGTAACAAAACTGCATTGTGACCCAACTTTATTAGAATCCAGGCCTTGGTACTTTGCCCTAGAGCAACCAGAAAGAACCTGCCATGTTCCTTAGGTGCAATGGTCAATGTAGGTGTGCTTTCCAGTATCCACGTGCGAGTACTATGCTACCCAAACTTTGCACATGGGGGAACCTGGTGTAAACAAACCAGACCTCCCCTGTCCAGTAGAAGGAAACCTTATGTTTGGATCAACTCACAGGCCTCAGCGTGTAAACTGCTCCATGGCCTCTTGATGCCACCACTCCATTGGTCGGTCATCATAGACACAAACTCCAGTCTAAGCAAACATCTGACATGCACCCTTATCCCGGTGCTGGATGTCTTGAATAAACCACTGCACATTGGAACTGCCTTCCACTTGGCACTGAATTGAACCATAGCTTGTGTTTACAATTCCATCCTCACCTGACTGGTCCCTAAGCCCTCTTGATAGGGAAATCTGGGGCCACAATGCAGCATTCTGCCTTCCCCATCGAATGAAGAAATGCCTGGTGAGTCTGCCCTGAAAACCCACATGAGGATCAATCAGGTCAGCCCTCGAGTCAACACCGATTTATAGGCTGCCATGGCCACTAGTGCCGTGTCTGACAGAGCCTGAGCTCGACTGAGTTTCAGCCACTAAAGAGCAGGCCCCATATCTAGCATTTGGGATTGCCATGGCCAAAGTATGTCATCTCTACCCATCCTTGATATTCAGGCACCTGTCCCCAGACCTTGGCAGGGATCCCTGCCAATTAGGGAACTTGAAGCACAATAGAGAACTCTTCTTTCCCCATGGCAATAAACCTGGCTTTTGGGATGGGTGTTCTACCCTCAAAGGGGGAGCCAGTTACAACATCAATGACACCACACACACTCCTGAGGACTACCCTTGGCACAAACAGGCATTGTGACCCTCACCCTGAGCATGCTTTCAAAAAATCCCTCTCAGATTCACCACAATGATCCCTCATTTCAGGCCTGGTATGCCTGTAGGTTCAAATCATAAAACTTGGTGGGATTTTCGAGGTGCCCAGACCCAGAGACCATCTCTGGAATTTTTGTTTTGGTGCACCCTTCAGATGGAAAACAGCACTCATCCCTTCCCCAAAAATGTCACCAAATTATGAGGAGCCACCAGGATCCATAGAGAGGCAATGTCTCCCATGGACCCATGAGAAAACACCTGCATTCCGAGGCCATCCTGGACACACAATCCGGAGAGAAAAGCCTGTGCTACTGCCTTCCATTCACCCTAATTACAGTTCCAGATGAGCTGCTCTCAAGGTATATGCATTGGGCCTGTGATCACCTCGCCACTCACCCTAATTCGAATTTGTGTTTGCAGACTTATCTACCAAAACCATGGCACACATGCCCTCCAGGATGGGGTCTCTGGATCCACACTGCAGGACTGTCCCTGCCATCCACAAGGAAACTGTTTCCATCACAGTTGCCCAAACTGTCTAGATTAGGAGAAACCTACAAGGCCTCTGGGCCTACCCCAATTTCGGCGGCCGCTCTGAACACAAATGCACAGTCTGAAATACCCTGATCTCCTACATCCAGGAACACAGCCAAGTCAATGGTCCTGAGTCAGAATAATGAACCTAACATGCCCCTAGGACGTCATTGGAACCATTGATTCGGTTTTCAGACATGTGTCCTCAGAGGCCTGTTCTAGAATGCGAACTTATGATACAACATGTGGTGGCTGGGCCACACAACAGAACATCTCCTGTCCCCAGAAGGAAACCGTGCCCTACAATCTGTGCAAAATCCCAGAGTAGTAGATTCCTGCACAACTACTAAGCCACCAGCACATTCTAAGATCTACCTGGTAACAAACCAGCTGTGTGGCCCATCTGCAAGAGATTCCATGTCAAATCAAGGACTTGGTACTTTGCTACAGAGACACCAGAATAAAGCTGCCATGTTCTTCAGTTGCAATGGTCAATGAAGTTGAACATTCCAGGCATCCATGCGGTAGAGCTCTGCTACCCAAACTTTCCACATGGGGGACCCTGGAGCAAATAAACCACACTCCACCTGTCCAGTAGAATGAAACCTTGCTATTTGGAGCAGCTCATGAGTCTCAACGTGAAAATCCCTACATGGCTTCTTGACGCCACCCCTCCATTTGTCAGTCATCATAGACACAAACTCCAGTGTGAGCAAATATCCGACGTCCTCTCTTACTAAGGTGCTGGATATCTCGAATAAGCTGCTGGACACAGGAACTGCCTTCCGCTTGGCAGTGAATTGAACTGTAGCTTGTGTTTACAATTCCTTCCTCACCCGACTGGTCCCCAAGCCTTCTTGATAGCGAATTATGGAGACACAACACAGCATTCTACCTTCCCGATAGAAACAAGTGCCTGGTGACTCTGGCCAGAAACCCCACATGAGGATCAATCTGCTCGGCCCTATATCGGAGGGACCCTGATTTATAGGTTGCCCTGGCCACTAGTGCTGTGTCTGACAGAGCCTGAGCCCAGACCTAGTGTCAGTCACCAGAGTTTGAGCCCCACATCTAGTATTTGGGAATGCCATGGCTCAAGTATTTCATCTCTACCCATCCTTGGTATTCAGGCACCTGTCCCCAGACCTTTGCTGGAATCCCTGATAATGGGGCATCCTGAAGCACAATAGAGAACTCCTCCTTCTTCATATCAGGAAACTTGGCTGTTAGGATGGGTGTTCAACCCTGAAAGGGGGAGTCATTTACAAGTCCAGTGAGACCACACAAACTCCTCAGGGATGCCCTGGAGGCAAACAGGCCTTGTGACCCTCAGCCTGAGCATGCTTTCAAACAATCCTTCTCTGTTGCACCACCATGAACCCGCATTGCAGGCCTAATATGCCCCTAAGCCCAAATCCTAGCACTTGTTGTGATGTCCCAGATGCCATGAACCAGAGCCCGTCTCTGGAATCCCTGTTTTGGGGCACCCATAAGGTGGAAAACATCACTATCCCCTTCCCCGAAAAAGCCACCAAACTATGGAGAGCCACCAGGATCCATAGAGAGGAAAAGACTCCCATGGACCCATGAGACCACACCTGCATTCCAAGGCCATCCTGGACACACAATCCAGAGAGAAAAGCCTGTGCTACTGCCTTCCAGTCTCCCTAATTATAGTTCATGACGAGCTTCCCTCCAGGTCTACGCATTGGGCCTGTGATCACCTCGCCACTCACCCTAATTTGTATTTGTGTTTGCAGACTTCTCTCCCAAAACCATGGCTCACATGCCCACCAGAATGTGATCTCTGGAGCCACACCACAGAACTCTGGCTGCCAACCCCAAGGACACTGTGCATATCAGATTTGCCCAAACCTTCCAGATTAGGAGAAACCTGTGTGGCCCCTGAGCCCACACCAATATTGCCGGCCACTCGGGATGGAAATGCGCAGTCTGAAACACCCTTATCACCTACATCCAGGGAAATAGCCAAGTCAATGATCGTGAGATAGACGATTGAACCTAAAATGCCAGCAGGCTCTCAATGGAACCCCATTAGGTTTTCAGGCATCTGTCCTCAGGGGCCTGTTCTGAAATACCAATCTATGACACATCATGTGGTCTCTGAGCCACACGACAGAACATCCCCTGTTCCCAGAAGAATACCATGCTCTTGGACCTGTGCCAAACCCTCAGGGTAGGAGAATCCTGCATGGCACCTTAGCAACCAGCACATTCTAAGTTCTCCCTGGTAACAAACAAGCATTGTGACCCATCTGCAAGAGATCCCATGTCAACTCAAGGCCTTGGCACTTTGTCCCAGAGCCACCAGAACGAATCTGCCATGTTCCTCAGCTGCAATTGTCAATGGAGGTGTGCTTTCCTGGCATCCATGCCGGAGAGCTCTTCTTCACAAACTTTCCACATGGGGAAACCTAGAGTAAACAAACCAGACTTCACCTACACTGTACAAAAAAATGTTACTTTTTGCAGCAGTTCACAGGCCTCAGCATGTGAACTCCTCCATGGCCTCTTTATACCACCCCTCCACTTGTCGGTCATCATAGACAAAAACTCTAGTGTGAGCAAGCATCTGACATCCACCCTTATTCCAGTGCTGGATATCTCGAGTAAACTGCTACAAATTGGAACTGCCTTCTGCTTGGCACTGAATTGAACCATAGCTTTTGTTTACAATTCCACCCAAAACTGACTGGTTCCCAAGCTCTCGTGATTGGGAATCCTGGAGCCACAACACAGCATTCTGCCTTCCCTATTCAATGAACAAATGCCTGGGAATCTTCCCAAGAAACTCCACATGAGGATCAATCTGCTCCGCCCTCGAATCTACTCTGATATAAAGGCTGCCATGGCCACTATCGCTGTGTCTGACAGAGCCTGAGCCCCGACCGAGTTTTAGGCCTCATATCTAGCATTTGGGATTGCTATGGCCCAAGTACGTCATCTCCATTCATCCTTGGTATTCAGGCACCTATCTCGAGACCTTGCTGTAAACCCTGCCAATGGGGCAACCTGAAGCACAGAGGAACCTGACGGAAGAGAACTCATCCTTCCTCATGGCAGGACATTTGGCTGTTGGGTTGGGTGTCCAACTCTCTAAGAGGGAGCCAGATATATGACCAATGAGACCACTCCCACTCCTGAGGGCCGCCATGGGAGCAAACAGGCATTGTGAGACTCAGCCTGAGCAAGCTTTCAAACAATCCCTCTCAGTTGCACCATCATGATCCCGCATTGCAGGCCTCATACACCCCTAGGTGCAAATCCTAACCCTTGGTGGGAAGTCCCAGATGCCCAGAAAAAGAGCCTGTATCTGGAATCCCTGTTTTGGGGCACCCATAAGATGGAAAACAACACTCTTCCCTTCCCCAAAAAAGCCACCAAACTATGAGCTGCACAGATCCATAGAGAGGAAAAGTTTCCCATGGACCCATGAGACTATACCTGCATTCCAAGGCCATCCTGGACACACAATATAGAGAGAAAAGCCTGTGCTACTGCCTTCCAGTCACCCTAATTACTCCTGACAAGCTGCACTCCAGGTCTACTCATTGGGCCTGTGATCACCTTTCCACTAACCATAACCCACATTTGTGTTTGCAGACTTCTCTCCCAAAACCATGGCTCATATGCCCTCCAGGACAGGGTCTCTGGATCCACAACACATGACTGGGCCTGCCATCCCCAAGGAAACTGTGCCCGTCAAACCTGCCCAAACCTTCCAGTTTAGGAGAAACACGCAAGAGCCCTGAGCCCGACCCAATATTGTCGGCAGCACTGGACACAAATGCCAGTCTGAAACGCCCTGATCACCTACATCCAAGCAGACAGCCATTTCAATGTTCCTGGGTCAGAAGATTGTACCTGACATGCTCCTAGGACGTCATTGGAACACTAGATTAGGTTTTCAGGCATCTGTCCTCAGGGTCCTGTTCTGAAATACCAACTTAGGATACAACATGTGGTCCCTGAGCCACACAATAGAATATCTCCTGTCCCCAGTAGGAAACCATGCCCTTCGACCTGTGCCAAACCCTCAAGATTGGAGAATCCTGCACAGCACCTTAGACACCAGCACAAACTCTAGTTTGTGCGTTGACCCATACCACAAGCTTTCCATCTGCTGGACAGTCGAGTCCTGTTGAATGGCTCCAGGATGTCCCATACGGAAAGACTGGAGAGCAGGATTCGAAGGATGGATGCCTGTACAGCATACCTCACATTCCCATTGGCTCTTTGTGACAAGACATGTTTGAACTACTGGCTCTGGGGCGAGCTAACTAGGGGGCTGAATTGAAATGGACTCTCCTGCGGATGGGTCATATTGTGGGTTTGTGTGCATGGAGACCTTGGAATATTTTGGCAGCTCAGGGGCCATGAAGTATTCGCCTAACCGAAGGGTGTAATATTGCTCCAATTAAAAAGAGATCCCTATGTGGAGATGAGACAGGTTCTCTTTGGTGCCTCAGAAAAGCCCCAGATTCTGGTCTTCAAACCAGTTCTCTGTGTAGAGACACCTGGAAACCAAAGCTAGGGTTCAGATTAGAGCCTAGATGCTCCAAACCACAAGGATTTTCTGCGGGTCAGTTGAAACCTATTGGATGGCTCCAGGGCATCCCATATGGAACAATTGCAGAGCAGGGTTCTAAGGATGGATGCCTGGGCATCCGGCCTTGCATTCCAATTGTCTCCTAGCGAAACGGCACGTTTGATTGCTGCCTATGATGTAGCAGCCGAGGGGGCTGAGTTGAAATGCATTCTCCTGAGGATCGGTCATAATGTGGGATTGTGTCCATGGAGACCTTGGAATGGGGCAGTGGCACCAGGGCTCTGAAGGATGCTCCTAACCAGAGGTTTTGACACAGCTCCAAGAAGCATTTTTCCCATGGGGAAACAAGATTTGTTCTCATTGGTGCTTCAGTAACCCCCAATATGCTGGTATTGGAAACCAGAACTCTGAGGAGAGATGCCTGGAAACCAAGGCAATGGATCTGATTAGGGCCTGGGGCCTGTCTGGTTTAATCTTCTTCTCTCGGTTCATCTGTCTATGGGATTGAGTGGAGGTAGTTCCTCAGCTGGTGTCAGATTGCCCCTATTTGTCCTGGGCAGTCTACACTATTGGGATGGCCACTTTGACTTTGGAGGTTTCTCCTAATTTGCAAGTTTGTGGCCAATGAAATGGGCAGAATTCCTTTGGGGAGGGAAGGCACAATCCTGAGGTGTGGCTCTAGGGGCTCAAGCATGGAGGGTGTGTGGGTCAGAGCTGTGGGGACAGAAGTCTGAAAACAGAAACTCGTCTTAGGTTTGGGGACATAGGTATGGGAGGCCCGATCTACAGACCTTGAGCAGAACTCTTCAGGATATGAACAAAGAGTGAGTGTGAGGCACTTGCTCAGGCTTTTGACTCTGGATTTTGTGTCACTGATGGCCGTGGAATGTAGGGGCGTCCTCATGGACCATGGGTGAGACTTCCTCTATGGGGATTTGGATGATCCCAATATTTTGGGGTCATTCCGTGGGATGGGAGGAGTCCATTCTGTTTTTTTTTGTTTTTTTTTTTTTTTTTTTTTTTTTTTTTTTACCTCAGGTGTGCCACTAAAGAGGGATTCCAGAGCAGATCCCTGGGAAGGGGCGACTGGACAACCCGAACTCTGTATAAGATTGGGGGCCTAAGGGCATGGCAATCCCCATATGGGGTACCTTGGTCCAGCCACTGAGAGGTCTTACTTGAGTACAGTGCTCACACTGAGGGTCACAATGCATGTTTGTGCCCAATGTAGGCATCAAGCATGGGCGGGGACTCATGGGCCATGCTTGATTCTCCTACACTGAACTTTGGACAACATACGAACCACAAGGTTTCTTTCCATGGGGAAGGAGGAATTCTGATTTCTGCATCATGTTCACGCCTGGGCAGTGACTGGAGATAAGATCTAAGTTCTGAATCCAGAAAATCGAGGTTGGGATGAGATGATAACCTAAGGTCATGGAGGGTCCGATGTGCTCAGTGTGCGGTCAGCTTTCTGGGTGTTGTTCAGGAGGTATGGATTCAGGCTGTGTCAGACAATGCATTAGTGCCCAGGTTAGAATGTATAATTTGGGTACAGTTGAGTTCCATGTAGGTTCAACCTCATTTATTGTGTCAGGGAAGCTCACTGGGGCAACATTTTTCTTCTGGTGGGCAGGCAGAGTGCAGCATTGTGGGTCCAGAATTGCCAAACTTGAGGGCGTCGGGACCAGGAGTGTGAGGACGTAAGTCTGAGATCATAAGCTAGACTTAAGTTTCAGGGCGAGGGCACGGCAGGCACCCTCTGCAGATCCGAATCAAAATCTCATTCATCTGAAGTCAGGACGAGGATCAGACTTAGGCGCAGGTTGGAGTTTCTGTCCATGATGGCCCCTTCATCAAAGGGGTGGAATCTCGAGGCCATGGAGGTTTTCCCACGTTGGGAGTTGTGGGATGCTCCAAACTGCAAGGATTCCTTCTGCGGGAAAATTGAGACCTGTTGGATGGCTCCAGGACATCCCATATGGAATGACTCCAGAGCCGGGTTCTAAGGATGGATGCCTGAGCAGACTGCCTCTTACACCAATTGTCTCCCTGCCACAAGACAGGTACGATCTGATGGCTATGCAGGAGCAATCGTGGGAGCTGAGTTGAAATGGACTCTCCTGAAGATGGGTCTTAATGTGTGTTTGTGTCCATGAGGACGTTGGAATGGGGTGGTGGCCCCAGGGCTCTAAAGGATTCTAACCGGAGATTTTGAAACAACTCGAAAGAGCAAGTTTTCCATGTGGAGACAAGATTTGTTCTAATTGGTGCCTCAGGAAACCCACATATGCTGGTATTAGAACCAGGTCTCTGAGGAGAGATACATAGAAACCACAGCAATGCATCCAATTAGGTCCTAGGAACCTCTCTGGTTCAATCTTCTTCTCTGTCGACATCTGTCTATTTTATGAAATGGAGGTAGTTGCTCAGCTGGTGTCAGACCGCTCCTGTTTGTCCGGGCGGCCTACACTATAGGGATGGCCTCGGGGACTTTGGAGGTTTCTCCTAAATTGTATGATTATGGACAATGGCATGGGCAGAATTCCTGTGGAGTGGGCAGGCACAGACCTGATGTGTGGCTCCAAGGGCCCAGCCTTGAGGGTGTGTGGGCAAGGACTGTGGGGACAGATGTCTGAAAACACAAACTCAGCTTAGCTTTGGGGACGTAGGTATGGCAGGTCCGATTTACAGACTATGAGGAGAACTTTTTGGGATATGAATAAAGGGTGAAAGTGTGACACTTGTCAGGCTTTTGCCCCTGGATTTTGTGTCAATGATGGCTGTGGAATGTCAAGGAGTCCTCATGGGCCATGGAAGAGTCTTTCTCTCTGTGGATTTGGCCAGATCCCAATTGTTTTGGGTTAATCTGTGGGATTCAGTTTTGTTAACTAAGGTGTCCCACCAAAAGAGGGATTCCAGAGCAGAGCCCTGGACAACAAGAAATCTAACTAAAAATACGGGCCTAGGGGCATGGCAAGCCCAATATGCCTTCTAATGGTCCAGCCACTGAGAGGCCTTCATTGAGGACAGAACTCATGCTGAGGGTCACAATGCGTGTTTATGCCCTCGTGGTACTCAAGCATGGGTGGGGACTCATGGTGCATGCTTGTTTCTCCTACACTGAATGATAGTCAACATGTCAACCACATGAGTTCTTGCCATGGGGAAGTATTAATTCTGATTTCTGCATGTCATTCACCCCTGGGCAGTGATTGGAGATAAGGTCTAGGTTGTGAAGTCTGAAAACCGAGGTTGGGAAGAGATGACGACCTAAGACCATGTCGGGTCCGATATGCTCAGCATGGAGCCAGCTGTCTGGGTGTTGGTCGGGAGGTCCAAGCTTGGGCTGTGTCAGACAGGGCCTTAGTGCCCAGGGTAGATTGTATAATTGGGGTACAACTGAGTGCCATGCAGGTTGATCTTTATTTGGCATTTCTGGGTAGCCCCAAGGGCAATGTTTTTCTTCTGGAGAACAGGCAGAGTGCTGCATTGTGGCTCCGGAATTTCCAAAGTGGATGCCTTGTGGACGGGGAGTGTGAGGACGGAAGTCTGAGAACACATGTTAGGCGTAGGTTCTGGGCGAGGGCACGGCAGGCACCCTCTGCAGATCTGAATCGGGATATCATGAATCTGAAGTCAGGGCGAGGTTCAAACCTAGGCTTAGGTTTGAATTTCTGTCCATTCTGGCCACTTTATGAAGGGGACAGCATCTCCAGTCCATGGAGGTTTACCCACAATGGAAGTTGTGAGATGCTCCAAACAACAAAGATTCCTTCTGATCAACAATTGAGACCTTTTGTATCACTCCAGTATACACCATACAGAATGACACCAGAGCAGGGATCTAAGGATGGATGCATGGGAAGCCCGCCTCACATTGCAGTTGTCTCCTAGCAAATAGACAGGTTTGATATGCTGGCTCTGTCAGAGCAACCAAGGGGGCTGAGTTGAAATGGACTCTCCTGAGGATGGATGCTAATGTGGGTTTGTGTCCATGGAGACCTTGGAATGGGGCGTTGGTGCATGGGCCCTGAAGGATTCTCCTAACCGGAGGTTTTGAGACATCTCCAAAGGACAAGTTTCCCATGTGGAGACGAGATTTGTTCTGATTGGTGCCTCAGGAAACCCCCATATACTGTTATTGGAATATAGGCCTCTGAAGAGAAATAACTGGAACCCAAAGCAATGGCTCCATTTAGAGCCTAGGGGCCTGTCCGGTTGAATCTTCTTCTCTGTGTACATCCATCTAAGGTATTAGTGGAGTTAGATGCTCAGCTGGTGTCAGATGGCCCTAGTTTGTCCCAGGCAGCCTACACTATTGTGAAGGCCTTGGGGACTTTGGAGGTTTCTCCTAATTTTATGATTATGGACAATGGAATGGGCAGAATTCCCGTGGAGAGGGAAGGCACAGTTTTGATGTGGCTCCAGGGGCCCCAGCCTGCAGGGTGTGTGCACCAGGACTGTGGAGACAGAAGTCTAAAACACAAACTCAGTTTAGGTTTAGGGACGTAGGTATGGCAGGCCCGATCTACAGACCGTGAGGAGAATTCTTCCGGATATGAAGAAAGAGAGATTGTGAGGCACTTGTTCAGGCTTTTGTTTCTGGATTTTGTGTCAACGATGGGCGTGGAATGTCGGGGAGGCCTCATGGGCCATGGACGAGTCTTCCGCTCTGTGGATTTGGCCCGATTCCAATTGTTTTGGGTCAAACTGTGGGATGGGAGGAGTCCTTTCAGTTTTGTTACCTCAGGTGTCCCACCAAAAGAGGGATTCCAAAGCCGAGCCCTGGGGAGGGGAGACTGGACAACCAGAAATCTGGTTAAAAATTGGGGCCTAGGGGCATTGCAAGCCCAATATGCTATCTTTTGGTCCAGCTGCTGAGAGGCCTTACTTGAGAACTGGGCTCACGTTGAGGGTCACAATGCATGTTTGTGACCGACTTGGTCCTCAAGCATCTGCAGGGCCTCATGGGCCACACTGGTTTCAACTACACTTTACGTTGGACAACATGCCAACCACAAGGTTTCTTGCCATGGGGAAGGAGTTCTGATTCCTGCATCATGTTCAACCCTGGGTGGTGACTGGAGATAAGGTTTAGGATCTGAAGCCTGAAAACCGAGGTTGGAAAGAGATGATGACCTAAGGCCATGGCGGGTCTGATGTGCTCAGTGTGTGGCTAGCTGGGTGGGTGCGAGCCAGGAGGTTCAGTCTCAGGCTGTGCCACAAAGGGCAGTAGTGCCCAGGGCAGCCTGTATAATTGGGGTCCAGTCAAGTGGCATGCAGGTTGATCCTCATTTGGGGAATCTGGGTAGCCCCAGAGGGCAAAGTTTTTCTTCCGGAAAGCAGGCAGAGTGCTGCCTTGTAGTTCTGGAATTGCCAAACTGGAGGGCTTGTGGGCCAGGAATGTGAGGATGGAAGTTGAGAACACAAACTAGACTTACGTTTCTGGGCAAGGGCACGGCAGGCACACTCTGCAGAGCTGAATCAAGATGTCCTGCATCTGAAGTCAGGGCGAGGATCAGACGATCACTCAGGTTGGAGCTTCTGTCCCTGATGGCCCCTTCATGAAGCGCAGGGGGCGGGATCACGAGGCCATGGAGGTTTTCCCACGATGGGAGTTGTGAGATGCTCCAAACAGTAAAGATTCTTCTGCGGGACTATTGAGACCTGTTGGTTGGCTCCAGGACTTCCCATACAGCATAATTCTGAGAATGGTTCTAAGTATGGATGTCTGGGAAGCCTGCCTCTCATTCCAATCATCTCCTAGCGACAAGACGGGTTAGATCTGCTGGATCAGGGGGAGCAACTGAGGGGGCTGAGTTGAAATGGACTCTCCTGTGGATGGGTCCTAATGTGGGTGTGTCTCCATGGAGACCTTGGAATGAGGCGCTGGCACCGGGAACCTGAAATGTCCTTCTAACCAGAGGCTTTGAGAGAGCTCCAACATGCAAGTTTCCCATGTGTAAACGAGATTTGTTCTGATGGGTGCCTCAGGAAAAGCCCTCAGCTGGTATTGGAAACCAGGCTTTTGAAGAGACATGCCTGTAAACCAAAGCTATGGATCCCATTATGGCCTGGGGTCCTGTCTGGTCAATCTTCTTCTCTGGGGACATCCATCTATGGTATGAGTGGAGGTAGATGCTCAGCTGGTGTCAGACGGCCCTTTTTTGTCCCGGACAACCTACACCATTGGTATGGCCTCAGGGAATTTGGAGGTTTCTCCTAATTTGTATGGTTTTGGATAATGGAATGGGCAGAATTCCCATGGATTGGTAAGGCACAGTCCTAATGTGTGGTTCCAGGGGCCCAGCCTGGAGGGTGTGTGGCCCAGGACTTTGAGGACAGAACTCAAAAAACACAAACTCAGCTTAGGTTTGGGGACGTAGGTATGGCACGGCCGAACTACAAATCATGAGAAGAACTCTTCAGGATATGAAGAAAGAGCGAGTCTGAGGCGCTTGCTTAGGCTTTTGTCTCTGGATTTTGTATCAGCGATGGCCGTGGAATGTCGGGGAGGCCTCATGAGCCATGGACGAATCTTCCTCTCTGTGGATTTGGCCCTATCCCAATTCTTTTTCGTGAATCTGTGGAATGGGAGGACTCCTTTAAGGTTTGTTACCTGAGGTGTCCCACCAAAAGAGGAATTCCAAAGCAGAGCCCTGGGCAAGAGTGAAGGGACAACCCGAACTTGGTTAAAAATTGGGGTCTAGGGGCATGGCAAGCCCAATATGCTCTTTCTTCATGCAGCCACTGAGAGGCCTTGCCTGAGGACCGGGCTCAGGCTGAGGGTCACAATGTGTGTTTGAGACCAATGTGGCCCTCAAGCGTGGGCTGGGTCTCATGTGCCACACTGGTTTCAACTACACTGAAAGTTGGACAACATGCCAACCACGAGGTTTCTTGCCAAGGGAACGAGTTCGGATTTCTGCAACATTTTCAAACCTGGGCAGTAATTGGAGATAAGGTCAAGGTTCTGAAGCCTGAAAACCGAGGTTGGGTAGAGATGACGACCTATGGCCATGGCGGGTCCGATGTGCTCAGTGTGTGGCCAGCTGTCTGGGTGGGGCCAGGAGTTCCAGGCTCAGGCTGTGTCAGAATGGGCAATTGTGCCCACTTCAGCCTATATATTTGGTGTACAGCCAAATGGCGTGCAGGTTGATCCTCATTTGGGGTTTCTGGGTAGCCCCAGAGGGCAATGTTCTTCTTCCAGGGAGCAGGCAGAGTGCCGCATTGTACTTCTGGATTGCCAAACTGGAGGGCTTATGGGCCGGTAGTCTGAGGACGGAACTCCGAGAACACAAGCAAGGCTTAGTTTTTATGTGTGAGGACATGGCAGACCTGAATCGAGAACTCTTGCACCTGAAGTCAGGTTGAGCATCAGACGATGCCTCAGGTTTGACTTTCTGTCCCTGATGGCCCCTTCATAAAGGGGGGGAATCACGAGGCCGTGGGGGTTTTCCCACCATGGGAGTTGTGAGAAGCTCCAAACTGCAAAGATTCTACTGTGGGACAATTGAGACCAGTTGGTTGGCTCCAGGCCAACGATTCTGAGCAGGGTTCTAAGGATGGATGGCTGGGTAGCCCACCTCGCATTCCAATATTCTCCTAGCTACAAGACAGGCTAGATCTGTTGGATCTCGGGGAGCAACCGAGGAGGCTGAGTTTAAATGGACTCTCCTGTGGATGGGTCCTAATATGTTTTTGTGTCTATGGAGACTGTGGCATTAAGCGGTGGCACTAGGGCCCTGAAGGCTTCTCCTAAACAGAGGTTTGACACAGGTCCACCATGCAAGTTTCCCATGTGTAGAGGAGATTTGTTCTGATGGGTGAGTCAAGAAACAGCCATATTCTGGTATTGAAATCCAGGCCTCTGAGGAGAGATGCCTGGAAACCAAAGCAATGGATCCGATTAGTGCCTAGGGGCCTGTTGGTTTCTTTTTACCTCGGGCGACATCTATCTATGGGTCAGAGTGCAGGTAGGTGCTCAGATGAACTCAGATTGCCCGTGTTTGTCCTTGGAAGCCAACACTATGGGATGGCCTCAGGGAATTTAAAGTTTTATACTTTTAGTTCGTTGTCGCCATTGGAATGGGCTCACACAATTCCCTTGCGAGGGCAAGAACAGTCCTCAGGTTTGGCTTCAGGGGCCTGAGCCTATAGGGTGTGTAGGCCAGGGCTGTTTGGACAGTTGTCTGAAAACACAGACTCGACTTCTGTTTCGGGTCATAGGTAGGGCAGGACTGATCTACAGAGCATGAGGAGAACATTTCGGTATATGAAAAAAGGGCGAGTGTGAGGCTATTGCTCATGTTTTTGTCTCTGCATATCATGTCACTCATGGTCGTGAAATTTCCGGGTGACTTCATGGGAAATGGACGAGTCTTACTCTCTGGAGATTTGGCCCCTTCCAAAGAGGTTGGGGTCATTCTGTGGGATGGAAGAAGTCGTTTTTTTTTGTTGTTGTTGCTTTGTTTTGTTTCATTTTTTAACCTCCGTTGTCCCACCACATGAGGAATTCCAGAATAGAGCTCTGGGGAGGGGTGACTGAACAACCAGAAATATGCTTAAAATTGGGGCCTAGGGCTATGTCAAGCCCATTATGACATCTAGTGATCCAGGCTCTGAGAGGACTTACTAGAGGACAGGACTCACCCTGAGGGTCACAATGCATATTTATGCCCTCGTCGCACTCAAGAATAGGCGGGCCTCAGGGTGAATGCTAGTTTCTCCTACAATGAACATTGGACAACATGCCAACCACAAGGTTTCTTGCCATGTGTAAGGAGAAGTTCTGATTTCTGCATCACACTCACCCCCAGGCAGAGATAAAGTCTAGTTTCTGAGGCCTGAAAACTGAGGTAGGGAAGAGATGAGGACCTAAGGCCATGGCGAGTCTGATGTGCTCAGTGTGCAGTCAGCTGTCTGGGTGTTGGTCAGGAAGTCCGGGCTCAGGTTGTGTCAGACAGTGCATTAGTGCCCAGGTTAGACTATATAATTCGGGCAAAGTCGAGTACCGTGTAGGTTTATCTTCATATAAGGTGCCTTGGCAGCTCTTTAGGCAATATTTTTTTTCCAGAAAGCAGGCCATGTGCTTAATTGTGGGACCGGATTTACCAATCATGAGGGCTTTGAGGCCAGGAGAGTGAGGTCGGAATTCTGAGAACAAAAGCTATACTTGGGCTCAGGGCAAGGGCACGGCAGGTACCCCCTGCAGATCTGAACCAATATCTCATCCATTTCAAGTCAGGGAGAGAATTAGACTTTGGCTTAATTGGAGTTTCTGTGCCTGACGGCTCCTTCATGAAGGGAGCGGAATCTCGTGTCCATGGAGTTTTTCCCACGTGGGAGTTGTGGGTTGCCCCCTTCAAGAATTCCTTCTGCGGGACAATTGAGACCTTTGGGCAGCTCCAGGACATCCCATATGGAGTGACTCCATAGCACCGTTCGAGGGAGGATGCCTGGGAAGCCAGCCTCGCATTCCAATTGTCTCCTAGCAACAAGCTAGTTTAGATCTGATGGCTCTGCGGGAGCAACCGGGGTGACTGACTTGAAATGGACTTTCCTCAGGATGGGCCCTAATGTGTCTTTGTGTCCATGGGGCCTTGGAATGGGGCCGTGGCACCGGGACCCTGAAGTATTCTCCTAAGCTTTTGACAGAGCTCGATGCACATGTTTCCTTGTGGAGACGAGATTTGTTCTGATTGCTACCTCAGGAAAACACCTATGCTGGTATTGGAATCCAGGCTTTTGAGGAGACATGCCTCTCACCAAAGCAATGGATCCGATTGGCCAGGGTCCTGTCTGGTTCAATCTTCTTCTCTGGGGACATCCATCTATGGTATGAGTGGAGGTTGATGCTCAGCTGCTATCAGACCGCGCCTGTATGTCACGGGCGACATGCCCTATTGGGATGGCCTCAGGGATTTGGAGGGTTCTCCTAATTTTACGGTTTTGGACAATGGAATGGGCAGAGTTCCCATGGATTGGGTAGGCACAATCCTTATGTGTGGCTCCAGGGACCGCAGCCTGGAGGGTGTGTGGCCCAGGACTTTGAGGACAGAAGTCTGAAAACATAAACTCAGCTTAGGTTTGGAGACGTAGGTATGGCAGGCCCGATCTATAAACCATGAGAAGAACTCTTCAGGATATGAAGAAAGAGCGAGTCTGAGGTGCTTGTTCAGTCTTTTGTCTCTAGATTCGGTATCAGCGATGGCCGTGGATTGTCTGGGAAACCTCATGGGCCATGGACGAATCTTCCTCTCTGTGGAATTGGACCGATCCCAATTCTTTTTCGTCAATCTGTGGAATGGGAGGTCTCCTTTCAGGTTGGTTACCTTAGGTGTCCCGCCAAAAGAGGAATTCCAAAGAAGAGCCCTGGGGAAAAGCGAAGGGACAACCCGAATTATGGGTAAAATTTGGGGCCTAGGGGCATGGCAAGCCCAATATGCTGTCTCTTCATCCAGCCACTGAGAGGCCTTACCTGAGGACTGGGATCAGGCTGAGGGTCACAATGTGTGTTTGTGACCAATGTGGCCCATAAACATGGGCGGGGCCTCATGGGCCACACTGGTTTCAACTACAATGAACA
Source organism: Mustela nivalis (assembly GCF_964662115.1). Lineage (NCBI taxonomy): Eukaryota > Metazoa > Chordata > Mammalia > Carnivora > Mustelidae > Mustela > Mustela nivalis. The sequence goes on along the minus strand of NW_028136451.1, from coordinate 1,368,742 downwards.
TTGGAAAACATGCCAACCACATGGTTTCTAGCCACGGGGAAGGAGTTGTGATTTCTGCATCACTTACAAGCCTGGGCAGTGATTGGAGATAAGGTCTAGGTTCTGAGACTTGACAACCGAGGTTGGGAAGAGATGACGACCTAAGGACATGGCTCGTCCGGCGTGCTCAGTGTTCGACCAGCTTTCTGGGTGGGGCCATGAAGTCCAGGCTCAGGCTGTGTCAGAAAGGGCAATAGTGCCTAGGTCATCCTATATATTTGGGGTACAGTCGAATGGCATGCAGGTTGATCCTCCTTTGGAGTTTCTGGGTAGCCCCACAGGGCTATGTTTTTCTTCCTGAAGGCTGGCAGAGTGCTGCATTATAGTTCTGGTTTGCAAACTGGAGGGCTTGTGGGCCATTAGTCTGAAGACGGAAATCTGATAACACAAGCTAGGCTTAGGTTTCTGGGTGAGGACAAGGCAGGAACAATCTACAGACCTGAATCGAGATCTCGTGCTTCTAAAGTCAGGGTGAGGATCAGAAGATCGCTCAGGTTGGTGTTTCTGTCCCTGATGGCCCCTTCATGAAGGGGCGGGGTCTCGAGTTCGTGGGGGTTTTCCCACGATGTTAGTTGTGAGAAGCTCCAAACTGCAAAGATTCTTGTGCAGGACAATTGAGACATGTTGGTTGGCTCCAGGGCAACGATTCCGAGCAGGGTTCTAAGGATGGATGCCTGGGTAGCCCACCTTGCATTCCAATTGTGTCCTAGCAACAAGACAGGTTATATCTGCTGGATCTGGGCGAGCAATCTGGATCTGGGTTGAAATGGACTTTCCTGTGGATGGATCCTAATATGTTTTTGTGTCTATGGAGACCTTGGAATGAAGGGGTGGCACTGGGGTCCTGAAGGGTTTTTTCAAACAGAGGCTTTGACACAGCTCCAACGTGCAAGTTTCCCATATGTAGATGAGATTTGTTCTGACGGATGAGTCAGGAAACAGCCATATGCTGGTATTGAAATCCAGGCCTCTGAGGAGAGATGACTGGATACCACAGCTATGGATCCGAATAGGGCCTAGGGGCCTGTCCGTACATTTTTACCTCTGGGGACATCAGTCTATGCGTCTGAGAGCATGTAGGTGCTCAGATGGGCTCAGATTGCCCCTGTTTGTCCTGGGAAGCCACCACTATTGGGATGGCCTCAGGGAGTTTGCAGGTTTATCCTATTAGTAGGTTGTGGCCATTGGAATGGGCACATACAATTCCCTTGTAGAGGGCAAGTACAATCCTCAGGTTTGGCTCCAGGGGCCTGAGCCTGTAGGGTGTGTAGGCAGAGCTGTTTGGACAGTCTGAAAACACAAACGCGGCTTATGTTTCAGGTCATAGGTATGGCAGGATTGATCTACAGACCATGAGGAGAACTCTTCGGGATATGAATAAGGGGCGAGTGTGAGGCTCGTGCTCAAGTTTTTGTCTCTGGATATCGTGTCACTCATGGTCGTGAAATTTCCTGGTGACTTCATGGGAAATGGACGAGTCTTACACTCTGGGGGTTTGGCCCCGTCCAAGGAGTTTTGGGTCATTCTGGGGATGGAAGAAGTCCGTTTTGTTGTTGTTGTTGATTTGCCTTGTTTTGTTTTTTAACCTCAGGTGTCCCACCAAATGGGGGATTCCAGAGTAGAGCCCTGGGGAGGGCCGACCGGACAACAAGAAATGTGGTTAAAAATTGTGGCCTAGGGACATGTCAAGCACATTATGACATCTAATGGTCGAGCCACTGAGAGGACTTACTAGAGCACAGACCTCACGCTGAGGATCACAATGCGTGTTTATGCCCACTTCGCAAACAAGAATGGGCAGGGCCTCATGGTGAATACTGGTTTCTCGTACACTGAACGTTGGACAACATGCCAACCATAAGGTTTCTTGCCATGGGTAAGGAAGAGTTCTGATTTCTGCATCACAGGCACCACTGGGCAGTGATTGGAGGTAAGGTCTAGGTTCTGAAGCCTAAAAACTGAGGTAGGGAAAAGATGATGACCTAAGGCCATGGCGGGTCTGATGTGCTCAGTGTGCGGTCAGCTGTCTGGGTGTTGGTCAGGAGATCCGGGCTCAGGTTGTGTCAGAGAGTGCATTAGTGCCCAGTTTAGACTATATACTTTGGGTACAGTCGAGTGCCATGTAGATTTATCCTCATATAAGTTGTCTGGGCAGCTCATTAGGCAAAATTTGTTTTCTAGAGGGCAGGCAGAGTGCTTAATTGTCGGTCCGGAATTTTAAACTTGAGGGATTCGTGTCCAGGAGTGTGAGGACGGAAGTCTGAGAACACAAGCTAGACTTGGGTTTCAGGGCGAGGACACGGCAGGTACCACTGTAGATCTGAACCTATATCTCATGCATCTGAAGTCAGGGCGAGGATCAGACGTTGGCTCAGGTTGGAGTTTCTGAGCATGACGGACCCATCATGAAGGGAGTGGAATCTCAAGGCCATGGAGTTTTTCCCACGTTGGGAGTTGTGGGATGCCCACTTCAAGGATTCCTTCTGCGGGACATTTGAGACCTGTTGGGCAGCTTCAGGACATCCCATATGGAATGACTCCAGGGCACTGTTCGAGGATGGATGCCTGGGAAGCCGGCCTCGCATTCCATTTGTCTCCCAGCAACAAGACAGTTTAGATCTGATGGCTCTGCAGGAGAAACCGGGGTGGCTGACTTGAAATGGACTTTCCTGAGGATGGGTCCTAATGTGTGTTTGTGTCCATGAGGGCCTTAAAATGGGGCGGTGGCACCGAGACCCTGAAGTATTCTCCTAAGCTTTTGACATAGCTCGATGCACAAGGTTCCTTGTGGAGACGAGATTTGTTTTGATGGGTGCCTCAGGAAAACCCCTATGCTGGTATTGGAATCCAGGCGTTTGAGGAGACATGCCTGTAATCCAAAGCAATGTATCCGATTATGGCCTAGGGTCCTGTCTGGTTCAATCTTCTTCTCAGGGGACATCCATCTATGGTATGAGTGGAGGTAGATGCTCAGCTGGAATCAGACCGCCCTTGTTTGTCCCGGGCGACCTGCACTATTGGGATGGCCGCAGGGATTTGGAGGGTTCTCCAAATTTTACTGTTTTGGACAATGGCATCGGCAGAATTCCCATGGATTGGGTAGGCACAGTCCTAATGTGTGACTCCAGGGGCCCCAGCCTGGAGGGTGTGTGGCCCAGGACTTTGAGGACAGAAGTCTGAAAACACAAACTCAGCTTAGGTTTGGGGACGTAGGTATGGCAGGCCCGATCTATAAACCTTAAGAAGAACTCTTTCGGTTATGAAGAAAGAGCGAGTCTGAGGCGCTTGCTCAGGCTTTTGTCTCTGGATTTTGTATCAGAGATGGCCGTGGAATGTTGGGGAGGCCTCATGGGCCATGGACGAATCTTCCTCTCTGTGGATTTGGCCCGATCCCAATTGTTTTTCGTCAATCTGTGGAATGGGAGGACTCCTTTCAGGTTTGTTACCTCAGGTGTCCCGCCAAAAGAGGAATTCCAAAGAAGAGCCCTGGGGAAAAGTGAAGGGAGAACCCGAACTATGGGTAAAATTTGGGGCCTAGGGGCATGGCAAGCCCAATATGCTATCTCTTCATCCAGCCACTGAGAGGCCTTATTGAGGACTGGGATCAGGGTGAGGGTCACAATGTGTGGTTTTGACCAATGTGGCCCGCAAACATGAGCGGGGCCTCATGGGCCACCCTGGTTTCAACTACACTGAACGTTGGACAACATGCCAACCACATGGTTTCTTGCCACGGGGAAGGAGTTGTGATTTCTGCATCACTTTCAAGCCTGGGCAGTGATTGGAGATAAGGTCTAGGTTCTGAAACTTGACAACCGAGGTTGGGAAGAGATGACGACCTAAGACCATGGCGGGTCCGATGTGCTCAGTGAGCGGCCAGCTTTCTGTGTGGGGCCAGGTAATCCAGGCTCAGGCTGTGTCAAAAAGGGCAATAGTGCCCAGGTCAGCCTATATATTTGGGGTACAGTCGTATGGCGTGCAGGTTGATCCTCTTTTGGAGTTTCTGGGTAGCCCCAGAGGGCAATGTTTTTCTTCCTGAGGGCAGGAAGAGTGCTGCATTATAGTTCTGGTTTTCAAACTGGAGGCTTGTGGGCCAGTAGTCTGAGGAAGGAAATCTGAGAACAAGCTAGGCTTAGGTTTCTGGGTGAGGACAAGGCAGGAACAATCTACAGACCTGAATCGAGATCTCGTGCTTATGATGTCAGGGCGAGGATCAGAAGATCGCTCAGGTTGGAGTTTCTGTCCCTGATGGCCCTTCATGAAGGGGTGGGGGGGTCATGAGGCCGTGGGGGTTTTCCCACGATGTTAGTTGTGAGAAGCTCCAAACTGCAAAGATTCTTCTGCAGGACAATTGAGACCTGTTGGTTGGCTCCAGGGCAACGATTCCGAGCAGGGTTCTAAGGATGGATGGCTGGGTAGCCCACCTCGCATTCCAATTGTGTCCTAGCAACAAGACAGGTTAGATCTGCTGGATCTGGGGGAGCAACCCAGGAGGCTGAGTTGAAATAAACTCTCCTGTGGATGGGTCCTAATGTCTTTTTGTGTCTATGGAGACCTTGGAATGTAGCGGTGGCACTGGGGTCCTGAAGGGTTTTTCCAAACAGAGGCTTTGACACAGCTCCAACGTGCAAGTTTCCCATATGTAGATGAGATGTTTTCTGATGGGTGAGTCAAGAAACAGCCATACGCTGGTATTGAAATCCAGGCCTCTGAGGAGAGATGACTGGATACCACAGCAATGGATCCGAATAGTGCCTAGGGGCCTGTTCGTTCCTTTTTACCTCTGGGGACATCAGTCTATGCGTCTGAGTGCAGGTAGGTGCTCAGATGAGCTCAGATTGCCCCTGTTGGTCCTGGGAAGCCACCACTATTGGGATGGCCTCAGGCAGTTTGGAGGTTTATCCTATTAGTAGGGTTGTGGCCATTGGAATGGGCACATACAATTCCCTTGTAGAGGGCAAGTACAGTCCTCAGGTTTGGCTCCAGGGGCCTGAGCCTGTAGGGTGTGTAGGCCAGAGCTGTTTGGACAGTTGTCTGAAAACACAAACGCGGCTTATGTTTCGGGTCATAGGTATGGCAGGACTGATCTACAGACCATGAGGAGAACTTTTCAGGATATGAAAAAAGGGCGAATGTGAGGCTCGTGCTCAAGTTTTTGTCTCTGGATATCGTGTCACTCATGGTCGTGAAATTTCCGGGTGACTTCATGGGAAATGGATGAGTCTTACTCTCTGGGGTTTTGCCCCGTCCCAAGAGTTTTGGGTCATTCTGGGGATGGAAGAAGTCCGTTTTGTTGTTGTTGTTGTTGATTTGTTTTGTTTTGTTTTTTAACCTCAGGTATCTCACCAAATGAGGTATTCCAGAGTAGAGCCCTGGGGAGGGCCGACCGGACAACCAGAAATCTGGTTAAAAATTGTGGCCTAGGGACATGTCAAGCCCATTATGACATCTAATGGTCGAGCCACTGAGAGGACTTACTAGAGCACAGGACTCACGCTGAGGGTCACAATGCGTGTTTATGCCCTCTTCGCACTCAAGAATTGGCGGGGCCTCTGGGTGAATGCTGGTTTCTCCTACACTGAACGTTGGACAACATGCCAACCACAAGGTTTCTTGCCATGGGTAAGGACAAGGTCTGATTTCTGCATCACAGGCACCACTGGGCAGTGGTTGGAGATAAGGTCTAGGTTCTGAAGCCTGAAAAACCGCAGTTGGGAAGAGATGATAACCTAAGGCCATGGCGGTTCTGATGTGCTCAGTGTGCGGTCAGCTGTCTGGGTGTTGGTCAGGAGGTCCGAGCTCAGGTTGTGTCAGACAGTGCATTAGTGCACAGGTTAGACTATATACTTTGGGTATAGTCGAATGCCATGTAGATTTATCCTCATATAAGGTGCCTGGGCACTCATTAGGCCAAATTTTTTTTTCTAGAGGGCAGGCAGAGTGCTGCATTGTGGGTCTGGAATTGCGAAACTTCCGGGCTTCGGGGCCTGGAGTGTGAGGACGGAAGTCTGAGAACACAAGCTAGACTTGGGTTTCAGGGCCAGGGCACGGCAGGTACCCCTGTAGATCTGAACCTATATCTCATGCATCTGAAGTCAGGGCGAGGTTCAGAAGTTGGCTCAGGTTGGAGTTTCTGTGCATGACGGCCCCTTCATGAAGGGAGCGGAATCTCGAGGCCATGGAGGTTTTCCCACGTTGGGAGTTGTGGGATGCCCCCTTCAAGGATTCCTTCTGTGGGACAATTGAGACTTGTTGGGCAGCTCCAGGACATCCCATATGGAATGACTCCAGGTCACCGTTCGAGGATGGATGCCTGGGAAGCCCGCCTCGCATTCCAATTGTCTCCTAGCAACAAGACAGTTTAGATCTGATGGCTTAGCGGGAGAAACCGGGGTGGCTGACTTGAAATGGACTTTCCTGAGGATGGGTCCTAATGTGTGTTTGTGTCCATGAGGGCCTTAAAATGGGGCGGTGGCACCGGGACCCTGAAGTATTCTCCTAAGCTTTTGACATAGCTCGATGCACAAGGTTCCTTGTGGAGACGAGATTTGTTTTGATGGGTGCCTCAGGAAAACCTCTATGCTGGTATTGGTATCCAGGCTTTTGAGGAGACATGCCTGTAATCCAAAGCAATGTATCCGATTATGGCCTAGGGTCCTGTCTGGTTCAATCTTCTTCTCAGGGGACATCCATCTATGGTATGAGTGGAGGTAGATGCTCAGCTGGAATCAGACCGCCCTTGTTTGTCCCGGGCGACCTGCACTATTGGGATGGCCGCAGGGATTTGGAGGGTTCTCCAAATTTTACTGTTTTGGACAATGGCATCGGCAGAATTCCCATGGATTGGGTAGGCACAGTCCTAATGTGTGACTCCAGGGGCCCCAGCCTGGAGGGTGTGTGGCCCAGGACTTTGAGGACAGAAGTCTGAAAACACAAACTCAGCTTAGGTTTGGGGACGTAGGTATGGCAGGCCCGATCTATAAACCTTAAGAAGAACTCTTTCGGTTATGAAGAAAGAGCGAGTCTGAGGCGCTTGCTCAGGCTTTTGTCTCTGGATTTTGTATCAGAGATGGCCGTGGAATGTCGGGGAGGCCTCATGGGCCATGGACGAATCTTCCTCTCTGTGGATTTGGCCCGATCCCAATTGTTTTTCGTCAATCTGTGGAATGGGAGGACTCCTTTCAGGTTTGTTACCTCAGGTGTCCCGCCAAAAGAGGAATTCCAAAGAAGAGCCCTGGGGAAAAGTGAAGGGAGAACCCGAACTATGGGTAAAATTTGGGGCCTAGGGGCATGGCAAGCCCAATATGCTATCTCTTCATCCAGCCACTGAGAGGCCTTATTGAGGACTGGGATCAGGGTGAGGGTCACAATGTGTGGTTTTGACCAATGTGGCCCGCAAACATGAGCGGGGCCTCATGGGCCACCCTGGTTTCAACTACACTGAACATTGGACAACATGCCAACCACATGGTTTCTTGCCACGGGGAAGGAGTTGTGATTTCTGCATCACTTTCAAGCCTGGGCAGTGATTGGAGATAAGGTCTAGGTTCTGAAACTTGACAACCGAGGTTGGGAAGAGATGACGACCTAAGACCATGGCGGGTCCGATGTGCTCAGTGAGCGGCCAGCTTTCTGTGTGGGGCCAGGTAATCCAGGCTCAGGCTGTGTCAAAAAGGGCAATAGTGCCCAGGTCAGCCTATATATTTGGGGTACAGTCGTATGGCGTGCAGGTTGATCCTCTTTTGGAGTTTCTGGGTAGCCCCAGAGGGCAATGTTTTTCTTCCTGAGGGCAGGAAGAGTGCTGCATTATAGTTCTGGTTTTCAAACTGGAGGCTTGTGGGCCAGTAGTCTGAGGAAGGAAATCTGAGAACAAGCTAGGCTTAGGTTTCTGGGTGAGGACAAGGCAGGAACAATCTACAGACCTGAATCGAGATCTCGTGCTTATGATGTCAGGGCGAGGATCAGAAGATCGCTCAGGTTGGAGTTTCTGTCCCTGATGGCCCTTCATGAAGGGGTGGGGGGGTCATGAGGCCGTGGGGGTTTTCCCACGATGTTAGTTGTGAGAAGCTCCAAACTGCAAAGATTCTTCTGCAGGACAATTGAGACCTGTTGGTTGGCTCCAGGGCAACGATTCCGAGCAGGGTTCTAAGGATGGATGGCTGGGTAGCCCACCTCGCATTCCAATTGTGTCCTAGCAACAAGACAGGTTAGATCTGCTGGATCTGGGGGAGCAACCCAGGAGGCTGAGTTGAAATAAACTCTCCTGTGGATGGGTCCTAATGTCTTTTTGTGTCTATGGAGACCTTGGAATGTAGCGGTGGCACTGGGGTCCTGAAGGGTTTTTCCAAACAGAGGCTTTGACACAGCTCCAACGTGCAAGTTTCCCATATGTAGATGAGATGTTTTCTGATGGGTGAGTCAAGAAACAGCCATACGCTGGTATTGAAATCCAGGCCTCTGAGGAGAGATGACTGGATACCACAGCAATGGATCCGAATAGTGCCTAGGGGCCTGTTCGTTCCTTTTTACCTCTGGGGACATCAGTCTATGCGTCTGAGTGCAGGTAGGTGCTCAGATGAGCTCAGATTGCCCCTGTTGGTCCTGGGAAGCCACCACTATTGGGATGGCCTCAGGCAGTTTGGAGGTTTATCCTATTAGTAGGGTTGTGGCCATTGGAATGGGCACATACAATTCCCTTGTAGAGGGCAAGTACAGTCCTCAGGTTTGGCTCCAGGGGCCTGAGCCTGTAGGGTGTGTAGGCCAGAGCTGTTTGGACAGTTGTCTGAAAACACAAACGCGGCTTATGTTTCGGGTCATAGGTATGGCAGGACTGATCTACAGACCATGAGGAGAACTTTTCAGGATATGAAAAAAGGGCGAATGTGAGGCTCGTGCTCAAGTTTTTGTCTCTGGATATCGTGTCACTCATGGTCGTGAAATTTCCGGGTGACTTCATGGGAAATGGATGAGTCTTACTCTCTGGGGTTTTGCCCCGTCCCAAGAGTTTTGGGTCATTCTGGGGATGGAAGAAGTCCGTTTTGTTGTTGTTGTTGTTGATTTGTTTTGTTTTGTTTTTTAACCTCAGGTATCTCACCAAATGAGGTATTCCAGAGTAGAGCCCTGGGGAGGGCCGACCGGACAACCAGAAATCTGGTTAAAAATTGTGGCCTAGGGACATGTCAAGCCCATTATGACATCTAATGGTCGAGCCACTGAGAGGACTTACTAGAGCACAGGACTCACGCTGAGGGTCACAATGCGTGTTTATGCCCTCTTCGCACTCAAGAATTGGCGGGGCCTCTGGGTGAATGCTGGTTTCTCCTACACTGAACGTTGGACAACATGCCAACCACAAGGTTTCTTGCCATGGGTAAGGACAAGGTCTGATTTCTGCATCACAGGCACCACTGGGCAGTGGTTGGAGATAAGGTCTAGGTTCTGAAGCCTGAAAAACCGCAGTTGGGAAGAGATGATAACCTAAGGCCATGGCGGTTCTGATGTGCTCAGTGTGCGGTCAGCTGTCTGGGTGTTGGTCAGGAGGTCCGAGCTCAGGTTGTGTCAGACAGTGCATTAGTGCACAGGTTAGACTATATACTTTGGGTATAGTCGAATGCCATGTAGATTTATCCTCATATAAGGTGCCTGGGCACTCATTAGGCCAAATTTTTTTTTCTAGAGGGCAGGCAGAGTGCTGCATTGTGGGTCTGGAATTGCGAAACTTCCGGGCTTCGGGGCCTGGAGTGTGAGGACGGAAGTCTGAGAACACAAGCTAGACTTGGGTTTCAGGGCCAGGGCACGGCAGGTACCCCTGTAGATCTGAACCTATATCTCATGCATCTGAAGTCAGGGCGAGGTTCAGAAGTTGGCTCAGGTTGGAGTTTCTGTGCATGACGGCCCCTTCATGAAGGGAGCGGAATCTCGAGGCCATGGAGGTTTTCCCACGTTGGGAGTTGTGGGATGCCCCCTTCAAGGATTCCTTCTGTGGGACAATTGAGACTTGTTGGGCAGCTCCAGGACATCCCATATGGAATGACTCCAGGTCACCGTTCGAGGATGGATGCCTGGGAAGCCCGCCTCGCATTCCAATTGTCTCCTAGCAACAAGACAGTTTAGATCTGATGGCTTAGCGGGAGAAACCGGGGTGGCTGACTTGAAATGGACTTTCCTGAGGATGGGTCCTAATGTGTGTTTGTGTCCATGAGGGCCTTAAAATGGGGCGGTGGCACCGGGACCCTGAAGTATTCTCCTAAGCTTTTGACATAGCTCGATGCACAAGGTTCCTTGTGGAGACGAGATTTGTTTTGATGGGTGCCTCAGGAAAACCTCTATGCTGGTATTGGTATCCAGGCTTTTGAGGAGACATGCCTGTAATCCAAAGCAATGTATCCGATTATGGCCTAGGGTCCTGTCTGGTTCAATCTTCTTCTCAGGGGACATCCATCTATGGTATGAGTGGAGGTAGATGCTCAGCTGGAATCAGACCGCCCTTGTTTGTCCCGGGCGACCTGCACTATTGGGATGGCCGCAGGGATTTGGAGGGTTCTCCAAATTTTACTGTTTTGGACAATGGCATCGGCAGAATTCCCATGGATTGGGTAGGCACAGTCCTAATGTGTGACTCCAGGGGCCCCAGCCTGGAGGGTGTGTGGCCCAGGACTTTGAGGACAGAAGTCTGAAAACACAAACTCAGCTTAGGTTTGGGGACGTAGGTATGGCAGGCCCGATCTATAAACCTTAAGAAGAACTCTTTCGGTTATGAAGAAAGAGCGAGTCTGAGGCGCTTGCTCAGGCTTTTGTCTCTGGATTTTGTATCAGAGATGGCCGTGGAATGTCGGGGAGGCCTCATGGGCCATGGACGAATCTTCCTCTCTGTGGATTTGGCCCGATCCCAATTGTTTTTCGTCAATCTGTGGAATGGGAGGACTCCTTTCAGGTTTGTTACCTCAGGTGTCCCGCCAAAAGAGGAATTCCAAAGAAGAGCCCTGGGGAAAAGTGAAGGGAGAACCCGAACTATGGGTAAAATTTGGGGCCTAGGGGCATGGCAAGCCCAATATGCTATCTCTTCATCCAGCCACTGAGAGGCCTTATTGAGGACTGGGATCAGGGTGAGGGTCACAATGTGTGGTTTTGACCAATGTGGCCCGCAAACATGAGCGGGGCCTCATGGGCCACCCTGGTTTCAACTACACTGAACGTTGGACAACATGCCAACCACATGGTTTCTTGCCACGGGGAAGGAGTTGTGATTTCTGCATCACTTTCAAGCCTGGGCAGTGATTGGAGATAAGGTCTAGGTTCTGAAACTTGACAACCGAGGTTGGGAAGAGATGACGACCTAAGACCATGGCGGGTCCGATGTGCTCAGTGAGCGGCCAGCTTTCTGTGTGGGGCCAGGTAATCCAGGCTCAGGCTGTGTCAAAAAGGGCAATAGTGCCCAGGTCAGCCTATATATTTGGGGTACAGTCGTATGGCGTGCAGGTTGATCCTCTTTTGGAGTTTCTGGGTAGCCCCAGAGGGCAATGTTTTTCTTCCTGAGGGCAGGAAGAGTGCTGCATTATAGTTCTGGTTTTCAAACTGGAGGCTTGTGGGCCAGTAGTCTGAGGAAGGAAATCTGAGAACAAGCTAGGCTTAGGTTTCTGGGTGAGGACAAGGCAGGAACAATCTACAGACCTGAATCGAGATCTCGTGCTTATGATGTCAGGGCGAGGATCAGAAGATCGCTCAGGTTGGAGTTTCTGTCCCTGATGGCCCTTCATGAAGGGGTGGGGGGGTCATGAGGCCGTGGGGGTTTTCCCACGATGTTAGTTGTGAGAAGCTCCAAACTGCAAAGATTCTTCTGCAGGACAATTGAGACCTGTTGGTTGGCTCCAGGGCAACGATTCCGAGCAGGGTTCTAAGGATGGATGGCTGGGTAGCCCACCTCGCATTCCAATTGTGTCCTAGCAACAAGACAGGTTAGATCTGCTGGATCTGGGGGAGCAACCCAGGAGGCTGAGTTGAAATAAACTCTCCTGTGGATGGGTCCTAATGTCTTTTTGTGTCTATGGAGACCTTGGAATGTAGCGGTGGCACTGGGGTCCTGAAGGGTTTTTCCAAACAGAGGCTTTGACACAGCTCCAACGTGCAAGTTTCCCATATGTAGATGAGATGTTTTCTGATGGGTGAGTCAAGAAACAGCCATACGCTGGTATTGAAATCCAGGCCTCTGAGGAGAGATGACTGGATACCACAGCAATGGATCCGAATAGTGCCTAGGGGCCTGTTCGTTCCTTTTTACCTCTGGGGACATCAGTCTATGCGTCTGAGTGCAGGTAGGTGCTCAGATGAGCTCAGATTGCCCCTGTTGGTCCTGGGAAGCCACCACTATTGGGATGGCCTCAGGCAGTTTGGAGGTTTATCCTATTAGTAGGGTTGTGGCCATTGGAATGGGCACATACAATTCCCTTGTAGAGGGCAAGTACAGTCCTCAGGTTTGGCTCCAGGGGCCTGAGCCTGTAGGGTGTGTAGGCCAGAGCTGTTTGGACAGTTGTCTGAAAACACAAACGCGGCTTATGTTTCGGGTCATAGGTATGGCAGGACTGATCTACAGACCATGAGGAGAACTTTTCAGGATATGAAAAAAGGGCGAATGTGAGGCTCGTGCTCAAGTTTTTGTCTCTGGATATCGTGTCACTCATGGTCGTGAAATTTCCGGGTGACTTCATGGGAAATGGATGAGTCTTACTCTCTGGGGTTTTGCCCCGTCCCAAGAGTTTTGGGTCATTCTGGGGATGGAAGAAGTCCGTTTTGTTGTTGTTGTTGTTGATTTGTTTTGTTTTGTTTTTTAACCTCAGGTATCTCACCAAATGAGGTATTCCAGAGTAGAGCCCTGGGGAGGGCCGACCGGACAACCAGAAATCTGGTTAAAAATTGTGGCCTAGGGACATGTCAAGCCCATTATGACATCTAATGGTCGAGCCACTGAGAGGACTTACTAGAGCACAGGACTCACGCTGAGGGTCACAATGCGTGTTTATGCCCTCTTCGCACTCAAGAATTGGCGGGGCCTCTGGGTGAATGCTGGTTTCTCCTACACTGAACGTTGGACAACATGCCAACCACAAGGTTTCTTGCCATGGGTAAGGACAAGGTCTGATTTCTGCATCACAGGCACCACTGGGCAGTGGTTGGAGATAAGGTCTAGGTTCTGAAGCCTGAAAAACCGCAGTTGGGAAGAGATGATAACCTAAGGCCATGGCGGTTCTGATGTGCTCAGTGTGCGGTCAGCTGTCTGGGTGTTGGTCAGGAGGTCCGAGCTCAGGTTGTGTCAGACAGTGCATTAGTGCACAGGTTAGACTATATACTTTGGGTATAGTCGAATGCCATGTAGATTTATCCTCATATAAGGTGCCTGGGCACTCATTAGGCCAAATTTTTTTTTCTAGAGGGCAGGCAGAGTGCTGCATTGTGGGTCTGGAATTGCGAAACTTCCGGGCTTCGGGGCCTGGAGTGTGAGGACGGAAGTCTGAGAACACAAGCTAGACTTGGGTTTCAGGGCCAGGGCACGGCAGGTACCCCTGTAGATCTGAACCTATATCTCATGCATCTGAAGTCAGGGCGAGGTTCAGAAGTTGGCTCAGGTTGGAGTTTCTGTGCATGACGGCCCCTTCATGAAGGGAGCGGAATCTCGAGGCCATGGAGGTTTTCCCACGTTGGGAGTTGTGGGATGCCCCCTTCAAGGATTCCTTCTGTGGGACAATTGAGACTTGTTGGGCAGCTCCAGGACATCCCATATGGAATGACTCCAGGTCACCGTTCGAGGATGGATGCCTGGGAAGCCCGCCTCGCATTCCAATTGTCTCCTAGCAACAAGACAGTTTAGATCTGATGGCTTAGCGGGAGAAACCGGGGTGGCTGACTTGAAATGGACTTTCCTGAGGATGGGTCCTAATGTGTGTTTGTGTCCATGAGGGCCTTAAAATGGGGCGGTGGCACCGGGACCCTGAAGTATTCTCCTAAGCTTTTGACATAGCTCGATGCACAAGGTTCCTTGTGGAGACGAGATTTGTTTTGATGGGTGCCTCAGGAAAACCTCTATGCTGGTATTGGTATCCAGGCTTTTGAGGAGACATGCCTGTAATCCAAAGCAATGTATCCGATTATGGCCTAGGGTCCTGTCTGGTTCAATCTTCTTCTCAGGGGACATCCATCTATGGTATGAGTGGAGGTAGATGCTCAGCTGGAATCAGACCGCCCTTGTTTGTCCCGGGCGACCTGCACTATTGGGATGGCCGCAGGGATTTGGAGGGTTCTCCAAATTTTACTGTTTTGGACAATGGCATCGGCAGAATTCCCATGGATTGGGTAGGCACAGTCCTAATGTGTGACTCCAGGGGCCCCAGCCTGGAGGGTGTGTGGCCCAGGACTTTGAGGACAGAAGTCTGAAAACACAAACTCAGCTTAGGTTTGGGGACGTAGGTATGGCAGGCCCGATCTATAAACCTTAAGAAGAACTCTTTCGGTTATGAAGAAAGAGCGAGTCTGAGGCGCTTGCTCAGGCTTTTGTCTCTGGATTTTGTATCAGAGATGGCCGTGGAATGTTGGGGAGGCCTCATGGGCCATGGACGAATCTTCCTCTCTGTGGATTTGGCCCGATCCCAATTGTTTTTCGTCAATCTGTGGAATGGGAGGACTCCTTTCAGGTTTGTTACCTCAGGTGTCCCGCCAAAAGAGGAATTCCAAAGAAGAGCCCTGGGGAAAAGTGAAGGGAGAACCCGAACTATGGGTAAAATTTGGGGCCTAGGGGCATGGCAAGCCCAATATGCTATCTCTTCATCCAGCCACTGAGAGGCCTTATTGAGGACTGGGATCAGGGTGAGGGTCACAATGTGTGGTTTTGACCAATGTGGCCCGCAAACATGAGCGGGGCCTCATGGGCCACCCTGGTTTCAACTACACTGAACGTTGGACAACATGCCAACCACATGGTTTCTTGCCACGGGGAAGGAGTTGTGATTTCTGCATCACTTTCAAGCCTGGGCAGTGATTGGAGATAAGGTCTAGGTTCTGAAACTTGACAACCGAGGTTGGGAAGAGATGACGACCTAAGACCATGGCGGGTCCGATGTGCTCAGTGAGCGGCCAGCTTTCTGTGTGGGGCCAGGTAATCCAGGCTCAGGCTGTGTCAAAAAGGGCAATAGTGCCCAGGTCAGCCTATATATTTGGGGTACAGTCGTATGGCGTGCAGGTTGATCCTCTTTTGGAGTTTCTGGGTAGCCCCAGAGGGCAATGTTTTTCTTCCTGAGGGCAGGAAGAGTGCTGCATTATAGTTCTGGTTTTCAAACTGGAGGCTTGTGGGCCAGTAGTCTGAGGAAGGAAATCTGAGAACAAGCTAGGCTTAGGTTTCTGGGTGAGGACAAGGCAGGAACAATCTACAGACCTGAATCGAGATCTCGTGCTTATGATGTCAGGGCGAGGATCAGAAGATCGCTCAGGTTGGAGTTTCTGTCCCTGATGGCCCTTCATGAAGGGGTGGGGGGGTCATGAGGCCGTGGGGGTTTTCCCACGATGTTAGTTGTGAGAAGCTCCAAACTGCAAAGATTCTTCTGCAGGACAATTGAGACCTGTTGGTTGGCTCCAGGGCAACGATTCCGAGCAGGGTTCTAAGGATGGATGGCTGGGTAGCCCACCTCGCATTCCAATTGTGTCCTAGCAACAAGACAGGTTAGATCTGCTGGATCTGGGGGAGCAACCCAGGAGGCTGAGTTGAAATAAACTCTCCTGTGGATGGGTCCTAATGTCTTTTTGTGTCTATGGAGACCTTGGAATGTAGCGGTGGCACTGGGGTCCTGAAGGGTTTTTCCAAACAGAGGCTTTGACACAGCTCCAACGTGCAAGTTTCCCATATGTAGATGAGATGTTTTCTGATGGGTGAGTCAAGAAACAGCCATACGCTGGTATTGAAATCCAGGCCTCTGAGGAGAGATGACTGGATACCACAGCAATGGATCCGAATAGTGCCTAGGGGCCTGTTCGTTCCTTTTTACCTCTGGGGACATCAGTCTATGCGTCTGAGTGCAGGTAGGTGCTCAGATGAGCTCAGATTGCCCCTGTTGGTCCTGGGAAGCCACCACTATTGGGATGGCCTCAGGCAGTTTGGAGGTTTATCCTATTAGTAGGGTTGTGGCCATTGGAATGGGCACATACAATTCCCTTGTAGAGGGCAAGTACAGTCCTCAGGTTTGGCTCCAGGGGCCTGAGCCTGTAGGGTGTGTAGGCCAGAGCTGTTTGGACAGTTGTCTGAAAACACAAACGCGGCTTATGTTTCGGGTCATAGGTATGGCAGGACTGATCTACAGACCATGAGGAGAACTTTTCAGGATATGAAAAAAGGGCGAATGTGAGGCTCGTGCTCAAGTTTTTGTCTCTGGATATCGTGTCACTCATGGTCGTGAAATTTCCGGGTGACTTCATGGGAAATGGATGAGTCTTACTCTCTGGGGTTTTGCCCCGTCCCAAGAGTTTTGGGTCATTCTGGGGATGGAAGAAGTCCGTTTTGTTGTTGTTGTTGTTGATTTGTTTTGTTTTGTTTTTTAACCTCAGGTATCTCACCAAATGAGGTATTCCAGAGTAGAGCCCTGGGGAGGGCCGACCGGACAACCAGAAATCTGGTTAAAAATTGTGGCCTAGGGACATGTCAAGCCCATTATGACATCTAATGGTCGAGCCACTGAGAGGACTTACTAGAGCACAGGACTCACGCTGAGGGTCACAATGCGTGTTTATGCCCTCTTCGCACTCAAGAATTGGCGGGGCCTCTGGGTGAATGCTGGTTTCTCCTACACTGAACGTTGGACAACATGCCAACCACAAGGTTTCTTGCCATGGGTAAGGACAAGGTCTGATTTCTGCATCACAGGCACCACTGGGCAGTGGTTGGAGATAAGGTCTAGGTTCTGAAGCCTGAAAAACCGCAGTTGGGAAGAGATGATAACCTAAGGCCATGGCGGTTCTGATGTGCTCAGTGTGCGGTCAGCTGTCTGGGTGTTGGTCAGGAGGTCCGAGCTCAGGTTGTGTCAGACAGTGCATTAGTGCACAGGTTAGACTATATACTTTGGGTATAGTCGAATGCCATGTAGATTTATCCTCATATAAGGTGCCTGGGCACTCATTAGGCCAAATTTTTTTTTCTAGAGGGCAGGCAGAGTGCTGCATTGTGGGTCTGGAATTGCGAAACTTCCGGGCTTCGGGGCCTGGAGTGTGAGGACGGAAGTCTGAGAACACAAGCTAGACTTGGGTTTCAGGGCCAGGGCACGGCAGGTACCCCTGTAGATCTGAACCTATATCTCATGCATCTGAAGTCAGGGCGAGGTTCAGAAGTTGGCTCAGGTTGGAGTTTCTGTGCATGACGGCCCCTTCATGAAGGGAGCGGAATCTCGAGGCCATGGAGGTTTTCCCACGTTGGGAGTTGTGGGATGCCCCCTTCAAGGATTCCTTCTGTGGGACAATTGAGACTTGTTGGGCAGCTCCAGGACATCCCATATGGAATGACTCCAGGTCACCGTTCGAGGATGGATGCCTGGGAAGCCCGCCTCGCATTCCAATTGTCTCCTAGCAACAAGACAGTTTAGATCTGATGGCTTAGCGGGAGAAACCGGGGTGGCTGACTTGAAATGGACTTTCCTGAGGATGGGTCCTAATGTGTGTTTGTGTCCATGAGGGCCTTAAAATGGGGCGGTGGCACCGGGACCCTGAAGTATTCTCCTAAGCTTTTGACATAGCTCGATGCACAAGGTTCCTTGTGGAGACGAGATTTGTTTTGATGGGTGCCTCAGGAAAACCTCTATGCTGGTATTGGTATCCAGGCTTTTGAGGAGACATGCCTGTAATCCAAAGCAATGTATCCGATTATGGCCTAGGGTCCTGTCTGGTTCAATCTTCTTCTCAGGGGACATCCATCTATGGTATGAGTGGAGGTAGATGCTCAGCTGGAATCAGACCGCCCTTGTTTGTCCCGGGCGACCTGCACTATTGGGATGGCCGCAGGGATTTGGAGGGTTCTCCAAATTTTACTGTTTTGGACAATGGCATCGGCAGAATTCCCATGGATTGGGTAGGCACAGTCCTAATGTGTGACTCCAGGGGCCCCAGCCTGGAGGGTGTGTGGCCCAGGACTTTGAGGACAGAAGTCTGAAAACACAAACTCAGCTTAGGTTTGGGGACGTAGGTATGGCAGGCCCGATCTATAAACCTTAAGAAGAACTCTTTCGGTTATGAAGAAAGAGCGAGTCTGAGGCGCTTGCTCAGGCTTTTGTCTCTGGATTTTGTATCAGAGATGGCCGTGGAATGTCGGGGAGGCCTCATGGGCCATGGACGAATCTTCCTCTCTGTGGATTTGGCCCGATCCCAATTGTTTTTCGTCAATCTGTGGAATGGGAGGACTCCTTTCAGGTTTGTTACCTCAGGTGTCCCGCCAAAAGAGGAATTCCAAAGAAGAGCCCTGGGGAAAAGTGAAGGGAGAACCCGAACTATGGGTAAAATTTGGGGCCTAGGGGCATGGCAAGCCCAATATGCTATCTCTTCATCCAGCCACTGAGAGGCCTTATTGAGGACTGGGATCAGGGTGAGGGTCACAATGTGTGGTTTTGACCAATGTGGCCCGCAAACATGAGCGGGGCCTCATGGGCCACCCTGGTTTCAACTACACTGAACGTTGGACAACATGCCAACCACATGGTTTCTTGCCACGGGGAAGGAGTTGTGATTTCTGCATCACTTTCAAGCCTGGGCAGTGATTGGAGATAAGGTCTAGGTTCTGAAACTTGACAACCGAGGTTGGGAAGAGATGACGACCTAAGACCATGGCGGGTCCGATGTGCTCAGTGAGCGGCCAGCTTTCTGTGTGGGGCCAGGTAATCCAGGCTCAGGCTGTGTCAAAAAGGGCAATAGTGCCCAGGTCAGCCTATATATTTGGGGTACAGTCGTATGGCGTGCAGGTTGATCCTCTTTTGGAGTTTCTGGGTAGCCCCAGAGGGCAATGTTTTTCTTCCTGAGGGCAGGAAGAGTGCTGCATTATAGTTCTGGTTTTCAAACTGGAGGCTTGTGGGCCAGTAGTCTGAGGAAGGAAATCTGAGAACAAGCTAGGCTTAGGTTTCTGGGTGAGGACAAGGCAGGAACAATCTACAGACCTGAATCGAGATCTCGTGCTTATGATGTCAGGGCGAGGATCAGAAGATCGCTCAGGTTGGAGTTTCTGTCCCTGATGGCCCTTCATGAAGGGGTGGGGGGGTCATGAGGCCGTGGGGGTTTTCCCACGATGTTAGTTGTGAGAAGCTCCAAACTGCAAAGATTCTTCTGCAGGACAATTGAGACCTGTTGGTTGGCTCCAGGGCAACGATTCCGAGCAGGGTTCTAAGGATGGATGGCTGGGTAGCCCACCTCGCATTCCAATTGTGTCCTAGCAACAAGACAGGTTAGATCTGCTGGATCTGGGGGAGCAACCCAGGAGGCTGAGTTGAAATAAACTCTCCTGTGGATGGGTCCTAATGTCTTTTTGTGTCTATGGAGACCTTGGAATGTAGCGGTGGCACTGGGGTCCTGAAGGGTTTTTCCAAACAGAGGCTTTGACACAGCTCCAACGTGCAAGTTTCCCATATGTAGATGAGATGTTTTCTGATGGGTGAGTCAAGAAACAGCCATACGCTGGTATTGAAATCCAGGCCTCTGAGGAGAGATGACTGGATACCACAGCAATGGATCCGAATAGTGCCTAGGGGCCTGTTCGTTCCTTTTTACCTCTGGGGACATCAGTCTATGCGTCTGAGTGCAGGTAGGTGCTCAGATGAGCTCAGATTGCCCCTGTTGGTCCTGGGAAGCCACCACTATTGGGATGGCCTCAGGCAGTTTGGAGGTTTATCCTATTAGTAGGGTTGTGGCCATTGGAATGGGCACATACAATTCCCTTGTAGAGGGCAAGTACAGTCCTCAGGTTTGGCTCCAGGGGCCTGAGCCTGTAGGGTGTGTAGGCCAGAGCTGTTTGGACAGTTGTCTGAAAACACAAACGCGGCTTATGTTTCGGGTCATAGGTATGGCAGGACTGATCTACAGACCATGAGGAGAACTTTTCAGGATATGAAAAAAGGGCGAATGTGAGGCTCGTGCTCAAGTTTTTGTCTCTGGATATCGTGTCACTCATGGTCGTGAAATTTCCGGGTGACTTCATGGGAAATGGATGAGTCTTACTCTCTGGGGTTTTGCCCCGTCCCAAGAGTTTTGGGTCATTCTGGGGATGGAAGAAGTCCGTTTTGTTGTTGTTGTTGTTGATTTGTTTTGTTTTGTTTTTTAACCTCAGGTATCTCACCAAATGAGGTATTCCAGAGTAGAGCCCTGGGGAGGGCCGACCGGACAACCAGAAATCTGGTTAAAAATTGTGGCCTAGGGACATGTCAAGCCCATTATGACATCTAATGGTCGAGCCACTGAGAGGACTTACTAGAGCACAGGACTCACGCTGAGGGTCACAATGCGTGTTTATGCCCTCTTCGCACTCAAGAATTGGCGGGGCCTCTGGGTGAATGCTGGTTTCTCCTACACTGAACGTTGGACAACATGCCAACCACAAGGTTTCTTGCCATGGGTAAGGACAAGGTCTGATTTCTGCATCACAGGCACCACTGGGCAGTGGTTGGAGATAAGGTCTAGGTTCTGAAGCCTGAAAAACCGCAGTTGGGAAGAGATGATAACCTAAGGCCATGGCGGTTCTGATGTGCTCAGTGTGCGGTCAGCTGTCTGGGTGTTGGTCAGGAGGTCCGAGCTCAGGTTGTGTCAGACAGTGCATTAGTGCACAGGTTAGACTATATACTTTGGGTATAGTCGAATGCCATGTAGATTTATCCTCATATAAGGTGCCTGGGCACTCATTAGGCCAAATTTTTTTTTCTAGAGGGCAGGCAGAGTGCTGCATTGTGGGTCTGGAATTGCGAAACTTCCGGGCTTCGGGGCCTGGAGTGTGAGGACGGAAGTCTGAGAACACAAGCTAGACTTGGGTTTCAGGGCCAGGGCACGGCAGGTACCCCTGTAGATCTGAACCTATATCTCATGCATCTGAAGTCAGGGCGAGGTTCAGAAGTTGGCTCAGGTTGGAGTTTCTGTGCATGACGGCCCCTTCATGAAGGGAGCGGAATCTCGAGGCCATGGAGGTTTTCCCACGTTGGGAGTTGTGGGATGCCCCCTTCAAGGATTCCTTCTGTGGGACAATTGAGACTTGTTGGGCAGCTCCAGGACATCCCATATGGAATGACTCCAGGTCACCGTTCGAGGATGGATGCCTGGGAAGCCCGCCTCGCATTCCAATTGTCTCCTAGCAACAAGACAGTTTAGATCTGATGGCTTAGCGGGAGAAACCGGGGTGGCTGACTTGAAATGGACTTTCCTGAGGATGGGTCCTAATGTGTGTTTGTGTCCATGAGGGCCTTAAAATGGGGCGGTGGCACCGGGACCCTGAAGTATTCTCCTAAGCTTTTGACATAGCTCGATGCACAAGGTTCCTTGTGGAGACGAGATTTGTTTTGATGGGTGCCTCAGGAAAACCTCTATGCTGGTATTGGTATCCAGGCTTTTGAGGAGACATGCCTGTAATCCAAAGCAATGTATCCGATTATGGCCTAGGGTCCTGTCTGGTTCAATCTTCTTCTCAGGGGACATCCATCTATGGTATGAGTGGAGGTAGATGCTCAGCTGGAATCAGACCGCCCTTGTTTGTCCCGGGCGACCTGCACTATTGGGATGGCCACAGGGATTTGGAGGGTTCTCCAAATTTTACTGTTTTGGACAATGGCATCGGCAGAATTCCCATGGATTGGGTAGGCACAGTCCTAATGTGTGACTCCAGGGGCCCCAGCCTGGAGGGTGTGTGGCCCAGGACTTTGAGGACAGAAGTCTGAAAACACAAACTCAGCTTAGGTTTGGGGACGTAGGTATGGCAGGCCCGATCTATAAACCTTAAGAAGAACTCTTTCGGTTATGAAGAAAGAGCGAGTCTGAGGCGCTTGCTCAGGCTTTTGTCTCTGGATTTTGTATCAGAGATGGCCGTGGAATGTCGGGGAGGCCTCATGGGCCATGGACGAATCTTCCTCTCTGTGGATTTGGCCCGATCCCAATTGTTTTTCGTCAATCTGTGGAATGGGAGGACTCCTTTCAGGTTTGTTACCTCAGGTGTCCCGCCAAAAGAGGAATTCCAAAGAAGAGCCCTGGGGAAAAGTGAAGGGAGAACCCGAACTATGGGTAAAATTTGGGGCCTAGGGGCATGGCAAGCCCAATATGCTATCTCTTCATCCAGCCACTGAGAGGCCTTATTGAGGACTGGGATCAGGGTGAGGGTCACAATGTGTGGTTTTGACCAATGTGGCCCGCAAACATGAGCGGGGCCTCATGGGCCACCCTGGTTTCAACTACACTGAACGTTGGACAACATGCCAACCACATGGTTTCTTGCCACGGGGAAGGAGTTGTGATTTCTGCATCACTTTCAAGCCTGGGCAGTGATTGGAGATAAGGTCTAGGTTCTGAAACTTGACAACCGAGGTTGGGAAGAGATGACGACCTAAGACCATGGCGGGTCCGATGTGCTCAGTGAGCGGCCAGCTTTCTGTGTGGGGCCAGGTAATCCAGGCTCAGGCTGTGTCAAAAAGGGCAATAGTGCCCAGGTCAGCCTATATATTTGGGGTACAGTCGTATGGCGTGCAGGTTGATCCTCTTTTGGAGTTTCTGGGTAGCCCCAGAGGGCAATGTTTTTCTTCCTGAGGGCAGGAAGAGTGCTGCATTATAGTTCTGGTTTTCAAACTGGAGGCTTGTGGGCCAGTAGTCTGAGGAAGGAAATCTGAGAACAAGCTAGGCTTAGGTTTCTGGGTGAGGACAAGGCAGGAACAATCTACAGACCTGAATCGAGATCTCGTGCTTATGATGTCAGGGCGAGGATCAGAAGATCGCTCAGGTTGGAGTTTCTGTCCCTGATGGCCCTTCATGAAGGGGTGGGGGGGTCATGAGGCCGTGGGGGTTTTCCCACGATGTTAGTTGTGAGAAGCTCCAAACTGCAAAGATTCTTCTGCAGGACAATTGAGACCTGTTGGTTGGCTCCAGGGCAACGATTCCGAGCAGGGTTCTAAGGATGGATGGCTGGGTAGCCCACCTCGCATTCCAATTGTGTCCTAGCAACAAGACAGGTTAGATCTGCTGGATCTGGGGGAGCAACCCAGGAGGCTGAGTTGAAATAAACTCTCCTGTGGATGGGTCCTAATGTCTTTTTGTGTCTATGGAGACCTTGGAATGTAGCGGTGGCACTGGGGTCCTGAAGGGTTTTTCCAAACAGAGGCTTTGACACAGCTCCAACGTGCAAGTTTCCCATATGTAGATGAGATGTTTTCTGATGGGTGAGTCAAGAAACAGCCATACGCTGGTATTGAAATCCAGGCCTCTGAGGAGAGATGACTGGATACCACAGCAATGGATCCGAATAGTGCCTAGGGGCCTGTTCGTTCCTTTTTACCTCTGGGGACATCAGTCTATGCGTCTGAGTGCAGGTAGGTGCTCAGATGAGCTCAGATTGCCCCTGTTGGTCCTGGGAAGCCACCACTATTGGGATGGCCTCAGGCAGTTTGGAGGTTTATCCTATTAGTAGGGTTGTGGCCATTGGAATGGGCACATACAATTCCCTTGTAGAGGGCAAGTACAGTCCTCAGGTTTGGCTCCAGGGGCCTGAGCCTGTAGGGTGTGTAGGCCAGAGCTGTTTGGACAGTTGTCTGAAAACACAAACGCGGCTTATGTTTCGGGTCATAGGTATGGCAGGACTGATCTACAGACCATGAGGAGAACTTTTCAGGATATGAAAAAAGGGCGAATGTGAGGCTCGTGCTCAAGTTTTTGTCTCTGGATATCGTGTCACTCATGGTCGTGAAATTTCCGGGTGACTTCATGGGAAATGGATGAGTCTTACTCTCTGGGGTTTTGCCCCGTCCCAAGAGTTTTGGGTCATTCTGGGGATGGAAGAAGTCCGTTTTGTTGTTGTTGTTGTTGATTTGTTTTGTTTTGTTTTTTAACCTCAGGTATCTCACCAAATGAGGTATTCCAGAGTAGAGCCCTGGGGAGGGCCGACCGGACAACCAGAAATCTGGTTAAAAATTGTGGCCTAGGGACATGTCAAGCCCATTATGACATCTAATGGTCGAGCCACTGAGAGGACTTACTAGAGCACAGGACTCACGCTGAGGGTCACAATGCGTGTTTATGCCCTCTTCGCACTCAAGAATTGGCGGGGCCTCTGGGTGAATGCTGGTTTCTCCTACACTGAACGTTGGACAACATGCCAACCACAAGGTTTCTTGCCATGGGTAAGGACAAGGTCTGATTTCTGCATCACAGGCACCACTGGGCAGTGGTTGGAGATAAGGTCTAGGTTCTGAAGCCTGAAAAACCGCAGTTGGGAAGAGATGATAACCTAAGGCCATGGCGGTTCTGATGTGCTCAGTGTGCGGTCAGCTGTCTGGGTGTTGGTCAGGAGGTCCGAGCTCAGGTTGTGTCAGACAGTGCATTAGTGCACAGGTTAGACTATATACTTTGGGTATAGTCGAATGCCATGTAGATTTATCCTCATATAAGGTGCCTGGGCACTCATTAGGCCAAATTTTTTTTTCTAGAGGGCAGGCAGAGTGCTGCATTGTGGGTCTGGAATTGCGAAACTTCCGGGCTTCGGGGCCTGGAGTGTGAGGACGGAAGTCTGAGAACACAAGCTAGACTTGGGTTTCAGGGCCAGGGCACGGCAGGTACCCCTGTAGATCTGAACCTATATCTCATGCATCTGAAGTCAGGGCGAGGTTCAGAAGTTGGCTCAGGTTGGAGTTTCTGTGCATGACGGCCCCTTCATGAAGGGAGCGGAATCTCGAGGCCATGGAGGTTTTCCCACGTTGGGAGTTGTGGGATGCCCCCTTCAAGGATTCCTTCTGTGGGACAATTGAGACTTGTTGGGCAGCTCCAGGACATCCCATATGGAATGACTCCAGGTCACCGTTCGAGGATGGATGCCTGGGAAGCCCGCCTCGCATTCCAATTGTCTCCTAGCAACAAGACAGTTTAGATCTGATGGCTTAGCGGGAGAAACCGGGGTGGCTGACTTGAAATGGACTTTCCTGAGGATGGGTCCTAATGTGTGTTTGTGTCCATGAGGGCCTTAAAATGGGGCGGTGGCACCGGGACCCTGAAGTATTCTCCTAAGCTTTTGACATAGCTCGATGCACAAGGTTCCTTGTGGAGACGAGATTTGTTTTGATGGGTGCCTCAGGAAAACCTCTATGCTGGTATTGGTATCCAGGCTTTTGAGGAGACATGCCTGTAATCCAAAGCAATGTATCCGATTATGGCCTAGGGTCCTGTCTGGTTCAATCTTCTTCTCAGGGGACATCCATCTATGGTATGAGTGGAGGTAGATGCTCAGCTGGAATCAGACCGCCCTTGTTTGTCCCGGGCGACCTGCACTATTGGGATGGCCGCAGGGATTTGGAGGGTTCTCCAAATTTTACTGTTTTGGACAATGGCATCGGCAGAATTCCCATGGATTGGGTAGGCACAGTCCTAATGTGTGACTCCAGGGGCCCCAGCCTGGAGGGTGTGTGGCCCAGGACTTTGAGGACAGAAGGCTGAAAACACAAACTCAGCTTAGGTTTGGGGACGTAGGTATGGCAGGCCCGATCTATAAACCTTAAGAAGAACTCTTTCGGTTATGAAGAAAGAGCGAGTCTGAGGCGCTTGCTCAGGCTTTTGTCTCTGGATTTTGTATCAGAGATGGCCGTGGAATGTCGGGGAGGCCTCATGGGCCATGGACGAATCTTCCTCTCTGTGGATTTGGCCCGATCCCAATTGTTTTTCGTCAATCTGTGGAATGGGAGGACTCCTTTCAGGTTTGTTACCTCAGGTGTCCCGCCAAAAGAGGAATTCCAAAGAAGAGCCCTGGGGAAAAGTGAAGGGAGAACCCGAACTATGGGTAAAATTTGGGGCCTAGGGGCATGGCAAGCCCAATATGCTATCTCTTCATCCAGCCACTGAGAGGCCTTATTGAGGACTGGGATCAGGGTGAGGGTCACAATGTGTGGTTTTGACCAATGTGGCCCGCAAACATGAGCGGGGCCTCATGGGCCACCCTGGTTTCAACTACACTGAACGTTGGACAACATGCCAACCACATGGTTTCTTGCCACGGGGAAGGAGTTGTGATTTCTGCATCACTTTCAAGCCTGGGCAGTGATTGGAGATAAGGTCTAGGTTCTGAAACTTGACAACCGAGGTTGGGAAGAGATGACGACCTAAGACCATGGCGGGTCCGATGTGCTCAGTGAGCGGCCAGCTTTCTGTGTGGGGCCAGGTAATCCAGGCTCAGGCTGTGTCAAAAAGGGCAATAGTGCCCAGGTCAGCCTATATATTTGGGGTACAGTCGTATGGCGTGCAGGTTGATCCTCTTTTGGAGTTTCTGGGTAGCCCCAGAGGGCAATGTTTTTCTTCCTGAGGGCAGGAAGAGTGCTGCATTATAGTTCTGGTTTTCAAACTGGAGGCTTGTGGGCCAGTAGTCTGAGGAAGGAAATCTGAGAACAAGCTAGGCTTAGGTTTCTGGGTGAGGACAAGGCAGGAACAATCTACAGACCTGAATCGAGATCTCGTGCTTATGATGTCAGGGCGAGGATCAGAAGATCGCTCAGGTTGGAGTTTCTGTCCCTGATGGCCCTTCATGAAGGGGTGGGGGGGTCATGAGGCCGTGGGGGTTTTCCCACGATGTTAGTTGTGAGAAGCTCCAAACTGCAAAGATTCTTCTGCAGGACAATTGAGACCTGTTGGTTGGCTCCAGGGCAACGATTCCGAGCAGGGTTCTAAGGATGGATGGCTGGGTAGCCCACCTCGCATTCCAATTGTGTCCTAGCAACAAGACAGGTTAGATCTGCTGGATCTGGGGGAGCAACCCAGGAGGCTGAGTTGAAATAAACTCTCCTGTGGATGGGTCCTAATGTCTTTTTGTGTCTATGGAGACCTTGGAATGTAGCGGTGGCACTGGGGTCCTGAAGGGTTTTTCCAAACAGAGGCTTTGACACAGCTCCAACGTGCAAGTTTCCCATATGTAGATGAGATGTTTTCTGATGGGTGAGTCAAGAAACAGCCATACGCTGGTATTGAAATCCAGGCCTCTGAGGAGAGATGACTGGATACCACAGCAATGGATCCGAATAGTGCCTAGGGGCCTGTTCGTTCCTTTTTACCTCTGGGGACATCAGTCTATGCGTCTGAGTGCAGGTAGGTGCTCAGATGAGCTCAGATTGCCCCTGTTGGTCCTGGGAAGCCACCACTATTGGGATGGCCTCAGGCAGTTTGGAGGTTTATCCTATTAGTAGGGTTGTGGCCATTGGAATGGGCACATACAATTCCCTTGTAGAGGGCAAGTACAGTCCTCAGGTTTGGCTCCAGGGGCCTGAGCCTGTAGGGTGTGTAGGCCAGAGCTGTTTGGACAGTTGTCTGAAAACACAAACGCGGCTTATGTTTCGGGTCATAGGTATGGCAGGACTGATCTACAGACCATGAGGAGAACTTTTCAGGATATGAAAAAAGGGCGAATGTGAGGCTCGTGCTCAAGTTTTTGTCTCTGGATATCGTGTCACTCATGGTCGTGAAATTTCCGGGTGACTTCATGGGAAATGGATGAGTCTTACTCTCTGGGGTTTTGCCCCGTCCCAAGAGTTTTGGGTCATTCTGGGGATGGAAGAAGTCCGTTTTGTTGTTGTTGTTGTTGATTTGTTTTGTTTTGTTTTTTAACCTCAGGTATCTCACCAAATGAGGTATTCCAGAGTAGAGCCCTGGGGAGGGCCGACCGGACAACCAGAAATCTGGTTAAAAATTGTGGCCTAGGGACATGTCAAGCCCATTATGACATCTAATGGTCGAGCCACTGAGAGGACTTACTAGAGCACAGGACTCACGCTGAGGGTCACAATGCGTGTTTATGCCCTCTTCGCACTCAAGAATTGGCGGGGCCTCTGGGTGAATGCTGGTTTCTCCTACACTGAACGTTGGACAACATGCCAACCACAAGGTTTCTTGCCATGGGTAAGGACAAGGTCTGATTTCTGCATCACAGGCACCACTGGGCAGTGGTTGGAGATAAGGTCTAGGTTCTGAAGCCTGAAAAACCGCAGTTGGGAAGAGATGATAACCTAAGGCCATGGCGGTTCTGATGTGCTCAGTGTGCGGTCAGCTGTCTGGGTGTTGGTCAGGAGGTCCGAGCTCAGGTTGTGTCAGACAGTGCATTAGTGCACAGGTTAGACTATATACTTTGGGTATAGTCGAATGCCATGTAGATTTATCCTCATATAAGGTGCCTGGGCACTCATTAGGCCAAATTTTTTTTTCTAGAGGGCAGGCAGAGTGCTGCATTGTGGGTCTGGAATTGCGAAACTTCCGGGCTTCGGGGCCTGGAGTGTGAGGACGGAAGTCTGAGAACACAAGCTAGACTTGGGTTTCAGGGCCAGGGCACGGCAGGTACCCCTGTAGATCTGAACCTATATCTCATGCATCTGAAGTCAGGGCGAGGTTCAGAAGTTGGCTCAGGTTGGAGTTTCTGTGCATGACGGCCCCTTCATGAAGGGAGCGGAATCTCGAGGCCATGGAGGTTTTCCCACGTTGGGAGTTGTGGGATGCCCCCTTCAAGGATTCCTTCTGTGGGACAATTGAGACTTGTTGGGCAGCTCCAGGACATCCCATATGGAATGACTCCAGGTCACCGTTCGAGGATGGATGCCTGGGAAGCCCGCCTCGCATTCCAATTGTCTCCTAGCAACAAGACAGTTTAGATCTGATGGCTTAGCGGGAGAAACCGGGGTGGCTGACTTGAAATGGACTTTCCTGAGGATGGGTCCTAATGTGTGTTTGTGTCCATGAGGGCCTTAAAATGGGGCGGTGGCACCGGGACCCTGAAGTATTCTCCTAAGCTTTTGACATAGCTCGATGCACAAGGTTCCTTGTGGAGACGAGATTTGTTTTGATGGGTGCCTCAGGAAAACCTCTATGCTGGTATTGGTATCCAGGCTTTTGAGGAGACATGCCTGTAATCCAAAGCAATGTATCCGATTATGGCCTAGGGTCCTGTCTGGTTCAATCTTCTTCTCAGGGGACATCCATCTATGGTATGAGTGGAGGTAGATGCTCAGCTGGAATCAGACCGCCCTTGTTTGTCCCGGGCGACCTGCACTATTGGGATGGCCACAGGGATTTGGAGGGTTCTCCAAATTTTACTGTTTTGGACAATGGCATCGGCAGAATTCCCATGGATTGGGTAGGCACAGTCCTAATGTGTGACTCCAGGGGCCCCAGCCTGGAGGGTGTGTGGCCCAGGACTTTGAGGACAGAAGTCTGAAAACACAAACTCAGCTTAGGTTTGGGGACGTAGGTATGGCAGGCCCGATCTATAAACCTTAAGAAGAACTCTTTCGGTTATGAAGAAAGAGCGAGTCTGAGGCGCTTGCTCAGGCTTTTGTCTCTGGATTTTGTATCAGAGATGGCCGTGGAATGTCGGGGAGGCCTCATGGGCCATGGACGAATCTTCCTCTCTGTGGATTTGGCCCGATCCCAATTGTTTTTCGTCAATCTGTGGAATGGGAGGACTCCTTTCAGGTTTGTTACCTCAGGTGTCCCGCCAAAAGAGGAATTCCAAAGAAGAGCCCTGGGGAAAAGTGAAGGGAGAACCCGAACTATGGGTAAAATTTGGGGCCTAGGGGCATGGCAAGCCCAATATGCTATCTCTTCATCCAGCCACTGAGAGGCCTTATTGAGGACTGGGATCAGGGTGAGGGTCACAATGTGTGGTTTTGACCAATGTGGCCCGCAAACATGAGCGGGGCCTCATGGGCCACCCTGGTTTCAACTACACTGAACGTTGGACAACATGCCAACCACATGGTTTCTTGCCACGGGGAAGGAGTTGTGATTTCTGCATCACTTTCAAGCCTGGGCAGTGATTGGAGATAAGGTCTAGGTTCTGAAACTTGACAACCGAGGTTGGGAAGAGATGACGACCTAAGACCATGGCGGGTCCGATGTGCTCAGTGAGCGGCCAGCTTTCTGTGTGGGGCCAGGTAATCCAGGCTCAGGCTGTGTCAAAAAGGGCAATAGTGCCCAGGTCAGCCTATATATTTGGGGTACAGTCGTATGGCGTGCAGGTTGATCCTCTTTTGGAGTTTCTGGGTAGCCCCAGAGGGCAATGTTTTTCTTCCTGAGGGCAGGAAGAGTGCTGCATTATAGTTCTGGTTTTCAAACTGGAGGCTTGTGGGCCAGTAGTCTGAGGAAGGAAATCTGAGAACAAGCTAGGCTTAGGTTTCTGGGTGAGGACAAGGCAGGAACAATCTACAGACCTGAATCGAGATCTCGTGCTTATGATGTCAGGGCGAGGATCAGAAGATCGCTCAGGTTGGAGTTTCTGTCCCTGATGGCCCTTCATGAAGGGGTGGGGGGGTCATGAGGCCGTGGGGGTTTTCCCACGATGTTAGTTGTGAGAAGCTCCAAACTGCAAAGATTCTTCTGCAGGACAATTGAGACCTGTTGGTTGGCTCCAGGGCAACGATTCCGAGCAGGGTTCTAAGGATGGATGGCTGGGTAGCCCACCTCGCATTCCAATTGTGTCCTAGCAACAAGACAGGTTAGATCTGCTGGATCTGGGGGAGCAACCCAGGAGGCTGAGTTGAAATAAACTCTCCTGTGGATGGGTCCTAATGTCTTTTTGTGTCTATGGAGACCTTGGAATGTAGCGGTGGCACTGGGGTCCTGAAGGGTTTTTCCAAACAGAGGCTTTGACACAGCTCCAACGTGCAAGTTTCCCATATGTAGATGAGATGTTTTCTGATGGGTGAGTCAAGAAACAGCCATACGCTGGTATTGAAATCCAGGCCTCTGAGGAGAGATGACTGGATACCACAGCAATGGATCCGAATAGTGCCTAGGGGCCTGTTCGTTCCTTTTTACCTCTGGGGACATCAGTCTATGCGTCTGAGTGCAGGTAGGTGCTCAGATGAGCTCAGATTGCCCCTGTTGGTCCTGGGAAGCCACCACTATTGGGATGGCCTCAGGCAGTTTGGAGGTTTATCCTATTAGTAGGGTTGTGGCCATTGGAATGGGCACATACAATTCCCTTGTAGAGGGCAAGTACAGTCCTCAGGTTTGGCTCCAGGGGCCTGAGCCTGTAGGGTGTGTAGGCCAGAGCTGTTTGGACAGTTGTCTGAAAACACAAACGCGGCTTATGTTTCGGGTCATAGGTATGGCAGGACTGATCTACAGACCATGAGGAGAACTTTTCAGGATATGAAAAAAGGGCGAATGTGAGGCTCGTGCTCAAGTTTTTGTCTCTGGATATCGTGTCACTCATGGTCGTGAAATTTCCGGGTGACTTCATGGGAAATGGATGAGTCTTACTCTCTGGGGTTTTGCCCCGTCCCAAGAGTTTTGGGTCATTCTGGGGATGGAAGAAGTCCGTTTTGTTGTTGTTGTTGTTGATTTGTTTTGTTTTGTTTTTTAACCTCAGGTATCTCACCAAATGAGGTATTCCAGAGTAGAGCCCTGGGGAGGGCCGACCGGACAACCAGAAATCTGGTTAAAAATTGTGGCCTAGGGACATGTCAAGCCCATTATGACATCTAATGGTCGAGCCACTGAGAGGACTTACTAGAGCACAGGACTCACGCTGAGGGTCACAATGCGTGTTTATGCCCTCTTCGCACTCAAGAATTGGCGGGGCCTCTGGGTGAATGCTGGTTTCTCCTACACTGAACGTTGGACAACATGCCAACCACAAGGTTTCTTGCCATGGGTAAGGACAAGGTCTGATTTCTGCATCACAGGCACCACTGGGCAGTGGTTGGAGATAAGGTCTAGGTTCTGAAGCCTGAAAAACCGCAGTTGGGAAGAGATGATAACCTAAGGCCATGGCGGTTCTGATGTGCTCAGTGTGCGGTCAGCTGTCTGGGTGTTGGTCAGGAGGTCCGAGCTCAGGTTGTGTCAGACAGTGCATTAGTGCACAGGTTAGACTATATACTTTGGGTATAGTCGAATGCCATGTAGATTTATCCTCATATAAGGTGCCTGGGCACTCATTAGGCCAAATTTTTTTTTCTAGAGGGCAGGCAGAGTGCTGCATTGTGGGTCTGGAATTGCGAAACTTCCGGGCTTCGGGGCCTGGAGTGTGAGGACGGAAGTCTGAGAACACAAGCTAGACTTGGGTTTCAGGGCCAGGGCACGGCAGGTACCCCTGTAGATCTGAACCTATATCTCATGCATCTGAAGTCAGGGCGAGGTTCAGAAGTTGGCTCAGGTTGGAGTTTCTGTGCATGACGGCCCCTTCATGAAGGGAGCGGAATCTCGAGGCCATGGAGGTTTTCCCACGTTGGGAGTTGTGGGATGCCCCCTTCAAGGATTCCTTCTGTGGGACAATTGAGACTTGTTGGGCAGCTCCAGGACATCCCATATGGAATGACTCCAGGTCACCGTTCGAGGATGGATGCCTGGGAAGCCCGCCTCGCATTCCAATTGTCTCCTAGCAACAAGACAGTTTAGATCTGATGGCTTAGCGGGAGAAACCGGGGTGGCTGACTTGAAATGGACTTTCCTGAGGATGGGTCCTAATGTGTGTTTGTGTCCATGAGGGCCTTAAAATGGGGCGGTGGCACCGGGACCCTGAAGTATTCTCCTAAGCTTTTGACATAGCTCGATGCACAAGGTTCCTTGTGGAGACGAGATTTGTTTTGATGGGTGCCTCAGGAAAACCTCTATGCTGGTATTGGTATCCAGGCTTTTGAGGAGACATGCCTGTAATCCAAAGCAATGTATCCGATTATGGCCTAGGGTCCTGTCTGGTTCAATCTTCTTCTCAGGGGACATCCATCTATGGTATGAGTGGAGGTAGATGCTCAGCTGGAATCAGACCGCCCTTGTTTGTCCCGGGCGACCTGCACTATTGGGATGGCCGCAGGGATTTGGAGGGTTCTCCAAATTTTACTGTTTTGGACAATGGCATCGGCAGAATTCCCATGGATTGGGTAGGCACAGTCCTAATGTGTGACTCCAGGGGCCCCAGCCTGGAGGGTGTGTGGCCCAGGACTTTGAGGACAGAAGGCTGAAAACACAAACTCAGCTTAGGTTTGGGGACGTAGGTATGGCAGGCCCGATCTATAAACCTTAAGAAGAACTCTTTCGGTTATGAAGAAAGAGCGAGTCTGAGGCGCTTGCTCAGGCTTTTGTCTCTGGATTTTGTATCAGAGATGGCCGTGGAATGTCGGGGAGGCCTCATGGGCCATGGACGAA
Source organism: Mustela nivalis (assembly GCF_964662115.1). NCBI lineage: Eukaryota > Metazoa > Chordata > Mammalia > Carnivora > Mustelidae > Mustela > Mustela nivalis. The sequence continues at coordinate 1,335,355 of NW_028136451.1, read as the reverse complement.
TCTTCCTCTCTGTGGATTTGGCCCGATCCCAATTGTTTTTCGTCAATCTGTGGAATGGGAGGACTCCTTTCAGGTTTGTTACCTCAGGTGTCCCGCCAAAAGAGGAATTCCAAAGAAGAGCCCTGGGGAAAAGTGAAGGGAGAACCCGAACTATGGGTAAAATTTGGGGCCTAGGGGCATGGCAAGCCCAATATGCTATCTCTTCATCCAGCCACTGAGAGGCCTTATTGAGGACTGGGATCAGGGTGAGGGTCACAATGTGTGGTTTTGACCAATGTGGCCCGCAAACATGAGCGGGGCCTCATGGGCCACCCTGGTTTCAACTACACTGAACGTTGGACAACATGCCAACCACATGGTTTCTTGCCACGGGGAAGGAGTTGTGATTTCTGCATCACTTTCAAGCCTGGGCAGTGATTGGAGATAAGGTCTAGGTTCTGAAACTTGACAACCGAGGTTGGGAAGAGATGACGACCTAAGACCATGGCGGGTCCGATGTGCTCAGTGAGCGGCCAGCTTTCTGTGTGGGGCCAGGTAATCCAGGCTCAGGCTGTGTCAAAAAGGGCAATAGTGCCCAGGTCAGCCTATATATTTGGGGTACAGTCGTATGGCGTGCAGGTTGATCCTCTTTTGGAGTTTCTGGGTAGCCCCAGAGGGCAATGTTTTTCTTCCTGAGGGCAGGAAGAGTGCTGCATTATAGTTCTGGTTTTCAAACTGGAGGCTTGTGGGCCAGTAGTCTGAGGAAGGAAATCTGAGAACAAGCTAGGCTTAGGTTTCTGGGTGAGGACAAGGCAGGAACAATCTACAGACCTGAATCGAGATCTCGTGCTTATGATGTCAGGGCGAGGATCAGAAGATCGCTCAGGTTGGAGTTTCTGTCCCTGATGGCCCTTCATGAAGGGGTGGGGGGGTCATGAGGCCGTGGGGGTTTTCCCACGATGTTAGTTGTGAGAAGCTCCAAACTGCAAAGATTCTTCTGCAGGACAATTGAGACCTGTTGGTTGGCTCCAGGGCAACGATTCCGAGCAGGGTTCTAAGGATGGATGGCTGGGTAGCCCACCTCGCATTCCAATTGTGTCCTAGCAACAAGACAGGTTAGATCTGCTGGATCTGGGGGAGCAACCCAGGAGGCTGAGTTGAAATAAACTCTCCTGTGGATGGGTCCTAATGTCTTTTTGTGTCTATGGAGACCTTGGAATGTAGCGGTGGCACTGGGGTCCTGAAGGGTTTTTCCAAACAGAGGCTTTGACACAGCTCCAACGTGCAAGTTTCCCATATGTAGATGAGATGTTTTCTGATGGGTGAGTCAAGAAACAGCCATACGCTGGTATTGAAATCCAGGCCTCTGAGGAGAGATGACTGGATACCACAGCAATGGATCCGAATAGTGCCTAGGGGCCTGTTCGTTCCTTTTTACCTCTGGGGACATCAGTCTATGCGTCTGAGTGCAGGTAGGTGCTCAGATGAGCTCAGATTGCCCCTGTTGGTCCTGGGAAGCCACCACTATTGGGATGGCCTCAGGCAGTTTGGAGGTTTATCCTATTAGTAGGGTTGTGGCCATTGGAATGGGCACATACAATTCCCTTGTAGAGGGCAAGTACAGTCCTCAGGTTTGGCTCCAGGGGCCTGAGCCTGTAGGGTGTGTAGGCCAGAGCTGTTTGGACAGTTGTCTGAAAACACAAACGCGGCTTATGTTTCGGGTCATAGGTATGGCAGGACTGATCTACAGACCATGAGGAGAACTTTTCAGGATATGAAAAAAGGGCGAATGTGAGGCTCGTGCTCAAGTTTTTGTCTCTGGATATCGTGTCACTCATGGTCGTGAAATTTCCGGGTGACTTCATGGGAAATGGATGAGTCTTACTCTCTGGGGTTTTGCCCCGTCCCAAGAGTTTTGGGTCATTCTGGGGATGGAAGAAGTCCGTTTTGTTGTTGTTGTTGTTGATTTGTTTTGTTTTGTTTTTTAACCTCAGGTATCTCACCAAATGAGGTATTCCAGAGTAGAGCCCTGGGGAGGGCCGACCGGACAACCAGAAATCTGGTTAAAAATTGTGGCCTAGGGACATGTCAAGCCCATTATGACATCTAATGGTCGAGCCACTGAGAGGACTTACTAGAGCACAGGACTCACGCTGAGGGTCACAATGCGTGTTTATGCCCTCTTCGCACTCAAGAATTGGCGGGGCCTCTGGGTGAATGCTGGTTTCTCCTACACTGAACGTTGGACAACATGCCAACCACAAGGTTTCTTGCCATGGGTAAGGACAAGGTCTGATTTCTGCATCACAGGCACCACTGGGCAGTGGTTGGAGATAAGGTCTAGGTTCTGAAGCCTGAAAAACCGCAGTTGGGAAGAGATGATAACCTAAGGCCATGGCGGTTCTGATGTGCTCAGTGTGCGGTCAGCTGTCTGGGTGTTGGTCAGGAGGTCCGAGCTCAGGTTGTGTCAGACAGTGCATTAGTGCACAGGTTAGACTATATACTTTGGGTATAGTCGAATGCCATGTAGATTTATCCTCATATAAGGTGCCTGGGCACTCATTAGGCCAAATTTTTTTTTCTAGAGGGCAGGCAGAGTGCTGCATTGTGGGTCTGGAATTGCGAAACTTCCGGGCTTCGGGGCCTGGAGTGTGAGGACGGAAGTCTGAGAACACAAGCTAGACTTGGGTTTCAGGGCCAGGGCACGGCAGGTACCCCTGTAGATCTGAACCTATATCTCATGCATCTGAAGTCAGGGCGAGGTTCAGAAGTTGGCTCAGGTTGGAGTTTCTGTGCATGACGGCCCCTTCATGAAGGGAGCGGAATCTCGAGGCCATGGAGGTTTTCCCACGTTGGGAGTTGTGGGATGCCCCCTTCAAGGATTCCTTCTGTGGGACAATTGAGACTTGTTGGGCAGCTCCAGGACATCCCATATGGAATGACTCCAGGTCACCGTTCGAGGATGGATGCCTGGGAAGCCCGCCTCGCATTCCAATTGTCTCCTAGCAACAAGACAGTTTAGATCTGATGGCTTAGCGGGAGAAACCGGGGTGGCTGACTTGAAATGGACTTTCCTGAGGATGGGTCCTAATGTGTGTTTGTGTCCATGAGGGCCTTAAAATGGGGCGGTGGCACCGGGACCCTGAAGTATTCTCCTAAGCTTTTGACATAGCTCGATGCACAAGGTTCCTTGTGGAGACGAGATTTGTTTTGATGGGTGCCTCAGGAAAACCTCTATGCTGGTATTGGTATCCAGGCTTTTGAGGAGACATGCCTGTAATCCAAAGCAATGTATCCGATTATGGCCTAGGGTCCTGTCTGGTTCAATCTTCTTCTCAGGGGACATCCATCTATGGTATGAGTGGAGGTAGATGCTCAGCTGGAATCAGACCGCCCTTGTTTGTCCCGGGCGACCTGCACTATTGGGATGGCCGCAGGGATTTGGAGGGTTCTCCAAATTTTACTGTTTTGGACAATGGCATCGGCAGAATTCCCATGGATTGGGTAGGCACAGTCCTAATGTGTGACTCCAGGGGCCCCAGCCTGGAGGGTGTGTGGCCCAGGACTTTGAGGACAGAAGTCTGAAAACACAAACTCAGCTTAGGTTTGGGGACGTAGGTATGGCAGGCCCGATCTATAAACCTTAAGAAGAACTCTTTCGGTTATGAAGAAAGAGCGAGTCTGAGGCGCTTGCTCAGGCTTTTGTCTCTGGATTTTGTATCAGAGATGGCCGTGGAATGTCGGGGAGGCCTCATGGGCCATGGACGAATCTTCCTCTCTGTGGATTTGGCCCGATCCCAATTGTTTTTCGTCAATCTGTGGAATGGGAGGACTCCTTTCAGGTTTGTTACCTCAGGTGTCCCGCCAAAAGAGGAATTCCAAAGAAGAGCCCTGGGGAAAAGTGAAGGGAGAACCCGAACTATGGGTAAAATTTGGGGCCTAGGGGCATGGCAAGCCCAATATGCTATCTCTTCATCCAGCCACTGAGAGGCCTTATTGAGGACTGGGATCAGGGTGAGGGTCACAATGTGTGGTTTTGACCAATGTGGCCCGCAAACATGAGCGGGGCCTCATGGGCCACCCTGGTTTCAACTACACTGAACGTTGGACAACATGCCAACCACATGGTTTCTTGCCACGGGGAAGGAGTTGTGATTTCTGCATCACTTTCAAGCCTGGGCAGTGATTGGAGATAAGGTCTAGGTTCTGAAACTTGACAACCGAGGTTGGGAAGAGATGACGACCTAAGACCATGGCGGGTCCGATGTGCTCAGTGAGCGGCCAGCTTTCTGTGTGGGGCCAGGTAATCCAGGCTCAGGCTGTGTCAAAAAGGGCAATAGTGCCCAGGTCAGCCTATATATTTGGGGTACAGTCGTATGGCGTGCAGGTTGATCCTCTTTTGGAGTTTCTGGGTAGCCCCAGAGGGCAATGTTTTTCTTCCTGAGGGCAGGAAGAGTGCTGCATTATAGTTCTGGTTTTCAAACTGGAGGCTTGTGGGCCAGTAGTCTGAGGAAGGAAATCTGAGAACAAGCTAGGCTTAGGTTTCTGGGTGAGGACAAGGCAGGAACAATCTACAGACCTGAATCGAGATCTCGTGCTTATGATGTCAGGGCGAGGATCAGAAGATCGCTCAGGTTGGAGTTTCTGTCCCTGATGGCCCTTCATGAAGGGGTGGGGGGGTCATGAGGCCGTGGGGGTTTTCCCACGATGTTAGTTGTGAGAAGCTCCAAACTGCAAAGATTCTTCTGCAGGACAATTGAGACCTGTTGGTTGGCTCCAGGGCAACGATTCCGAGCAGGGTTCTAAGGATGGATGGCTGGGTAGCCCACCTCGCATTCCAATTGTGTCCTAGCAACAAGACAGGTTAGATCTGCTGGATCTGGGGGAGCAACCCAGGAGGCTGAGTTGAAATAAACTCTCCTGTGGATGGGTCCTAATGTCTTTTTGTGTCTATGGAGACCTTGGAATGTAGCGGTGGCACTGGGGTCCTGAAGGGTTTTTCCAAACAGAGGCTTTGACACAGCTCCAACGTGCAAGTTTCCCATATGTAGATGAGATGTTTTCTGATGGGTGAGTCAAGAAACAGCCATACGCTGGTATTGAAATCCAGGCCTCTGAGGAGAGATGACTGGATACCACAGCAATGGATCCGAATAGTGCCTAGGGGCCTGTTCGTTCCTTTTTACCTCTGGGGACATCAGTCTATGCGTCTGAGTGCAGGTAGGTGCTCAGATGAGCTCAGATTGCCCCTGTTGGTCCTGGGAAGCCACCACTATTGGGATGGCCTCAGGCAGTTTGGAGGTTTATCCTATTAGTAGGGTTGTGGCCATTGGAATGGGCACATACAATTCCCTTGTAGAGGGCAAGTACAGTCCTCAGGTTTGGCTCCAGGGGCCTGAGCCTGTAGGGTGTGTAGGCCAGAGCTGTTTGGACAGTTGTCTGAAAACACAAACGCGGCTTATGTTTCGGGTCATAGGTATGGCAGGACTGATCTACAGACCATGAGGAGAACTTTTCAGGATATGAAAAAAGGGCGAATGTGAGGCTCGTGCTCAAGTTTTTGTCTCTGGATATCGTGTCACTCATGGTCGTGAAATTTCCGGGTGACTTCATGGGAAATGGATGAGTCTTACTCTCTGGGGTTTTGCCCCGTCCCAAGAGTTTTGGGTCATTCTGGGGATGGAAGAAGTCCGTTTTGTTGTTGTTGTTGTTGATTTGTTTTGTTTTGTTTTTTAACCTCAGGTATCTCACCAAATGAGGTATTCCAGAGTAGAGCCCTGGGGAGGGCCGACCGGACAACCAGAAATCTGGTTAAAAATTGTGGCCTAGGGACATGTCAAGCCCATTATGACATCTAATGGTCGAGCCACTGAGAGGACTTACTAGAGCACAGGACTCACGCTGAGGGTCACAATGCGTGTTTATGCCCTCTTCGCACTCAAGAATTGGCGGGGCCTCTGGGTGAATGCTGGTTTCTCCTACACTGAACGTTGGACAACATGCCAACCACAAGGTTTCTTGCCATGGGTAAGGACAAGGTCTGATTTCTGCATCACAGGCACCACTGGGCAGTGGTTGGAGATAAGGTCTAGGTTCTGAAGCCTGAAAAACCGCAGTTGGGAAGAGATGATAACCTAAGGCCATGGCGGTTCTGATGTGCTCAGTGTGCGGTCAGCTGTCTGGGTGTTGGTCAGGAGGTCCGAGCTCAGGTTGTGTCAGACAGTGCATTAGTGCACAGGTTAGACTATATACTTTGGGTATAGTCGAATGCCATGTAGATTTATCCTCATATAAGGTGCCTGGGCACTCATTAGGCCAAATTTTTTTTTCTAGAGGGCAGGCAGAGTGCTGCATTGTGGGTCTGGAATTGCGAAACTTCCGGGCTTCGGGGCCTGGAGTGTGAGGACGGAAGTCTGAGAACACAAGCTAGACTTGGGTTTCAGGGCCAGGGCACGGCAGGTACCCCTGTAGATCTGAACCTATATCTCATGCATCTGAAGTCAGGGCGAGGTTCAGAAGTTGGCTCAGGTTGGAGTTTCTGTGCATGACGGCCCCTTCATGAAGGGAGCGGAATCTCGAGGCCATGGAGGTTTTCCCACGTTGGGAGTTGTGGGATGCCCCCTTCAAGGATTCCTTCTGTGGGACAATTGAGACTTGTTGGGCAGCTCCAGGACATCCCATATGGAATGACTCCAGGTCACCGTTCGAGGATGGATGCCTGGGAAGCCCGCCTCGCATTCCAATTGTCTCCTAGCAACAAGACAGTTTAGATCTGATGGCTTAGCGGGAGAAACCGGGGTGGCTGACTTGAAATGGACTTTCCTGAGGATGGGTCCTAATGTGTGTTTGTGTCCATGAGGGCCTTAAAATGGGGCGGTGGCACCGGGACCCTGAAGTATTCTCCTAAGCTTTTGACATAGCTCGATGCACAAGGTTCCTTGTGGAGACGAGATTTGTTTTGATGGGTGCCTCAGGAAAACCTCTATGCTGGTATTGGTATCCAGGCTTTTGAGGAGACATGCCTGTAATCCAAAGCAATGTATCCGATTATGGCCTAGGGTCCTGTCTGGTTCAATCTTCTTCTCAGGGGACATCCATCTATGGTATGAGTGGAGGTAGATGCTCAGCTGGAATCAGACCGCCCTTGTTTGTCCCGGGCGACCTGCACTATTGGGATGGCCGCAGGGATTTGGAGGGTTCTCCAAATTTTACTGTTTTGGACAATGGCATCGGCAGAATTCCCATGGATTGGGTAGGCACAGTCCTAATGTGTGACTCCAGGGGCCCCAGCCTGGAGGGTGTGTGGCCCAGGACTTTGAGGACAGAAGTCTGAAAACACAAACTCAGCTTAGGTTTGGGGACGTAGGTATGGCAGGCCCGATCTATAAACCTTAAGAAGAACTCTTTCGGTTATGAAGAAAGAGCGAGTCTGAGGCGCTTGCTCAGGCTTTTGTCTCTGGATTTTGTATCAGAGATGGCCGTGGAATGTCGGGGAGGCCTCATGGGCCATGGACGAATCTTCCTCTCTGTGGATTTGGCCCGATCCCAATTGTTTTTCGTCAATCTGTGGAATGGGAGGACTCCTTTCAGGTTTGTTACCTCAGGTGTCCCGCCAAAAGAGGAATTCCAAAGAAGAGCCCTGGGGAAAAGTGAAGGGAGAACCCGAACTATGGGTAAAATTTGGGGCCTAGGGGCATGGCAAGCCCAATATGCTATCTCTTCATCCAGCCACTGAGAGGCCTTATTGAGGACTGGGATCAGGGTGAGGGTCACAATGTGTGGTTTTGACCAATGTGGCCCGCAAACATGAGCGGGGCCTCATGGGCCACCCTGGTTTCAACTACACTGAACGTTGGACAACATGCCAACCACATGGTTTCTTGCCACGGGGAAGGAGTTGTGATTTCTGCATCACTTTCAAGCCTGGGCAGTGATTGGAGATAAGGTCTAGGTTCTGAAACTTGACAACCGAGGTTGGGAAGAGATGACGACCTAAGACCATGGCGGGTCCGATGTGCTCAGTGAGCGGCCAGCTTTCTGTGTGGGGCCAGGTAATCCAGGCTCAGGCTGTGTCAAAAAGGGCAATAGTGCCCAGGTCAGCCTATATATTTGGGGTACAGTCGTATGGCGTGCAGGTTGATCCTCTTTTGGAGTTTCTGGGTAGCCCCAGAGGGCAATGTTTTTCTTCCTGAGGGCAGGAAGAGTGCTGCATTATAGTTCTGGTTTTCAAACTGGAGGCTTGTGGGCCAGTAGTCTGAGGAAGGAAATCTGAGAACAAGCTAGGCTTAGGTTTCTGGGTGAGGACAAGGCAGGAACAATCTACAGACCTGAATCGAGATCTCGTGCTTATGATGTCAGGGCGAGGATCAGAAGATCGCTCAGGTTGGAGTTTCTGTCCCTGATGGCCCTTCATGAAGGGGTGGGGGGGTCATGAGGCCGTGGGGGTTTTCCCACGATGTTAGTTGTGAGAAGCTCCAAACTGCAAAGATTCTTCTGCAGGACAATTGAGACCTGTTGGTTGGCTCCAGGGCAACGATTCCGAGCAGGGTTCTAAGGATGGATGGCTGGGTAGCCCACCTCGCATTCCAATTGTGTCCTAGCAACAAGACAGGTTAGATCTGCTGGATCTGGGGGAGCAACCCAGGAGGCTGAGTTGAAATAAACTCTCCTGTGGATGGGTCCTAATGTCTTTTTGTGTCTATGGAGACCTTGGAATGTAGCGGTGGCACTGGGGTCCTGAAGGGTTTTTCCAAACAGAGGCTTTGACACAGCTCCAACGTGCAAGTTTCCCATATGTAGATGAGATGTTTTCTGATGGGTGAGTCAAGAAACAGCCATACGCTGGTATTGAAATCCAGGCCTCTGAGGAGAGATGACTGGATACCACAGCAATGGATCCGAATAGTGCCTAGGGGCCTGTTCGTTCCTTTTTACCTCTGGGGACATCAGTCTATGCGTCTGAGTGCAGGTAGGTGCTCAGATGAGCTCAGATTGCCCCTGTTGGTCCTGGGAAGCCACCACTATTGGGATGGCCTCAGGCAGTTTGGAGGTTTATCCTATTAGTAGGGTTGTGGCCATTGGAATGGGCACATACAATTCCCTTGTAGAGGGCAAGTACAGTCCTCAGGTTTGGCTCCAGGGGCCTGAGCCTGTAGGGTGTGTAGGCCAGAGCTGTTTGGACAGTTGTCTGAAAACACAAACGCGGCTTATGTTTCGGGTCATAGGTATGGCAGGACTGATCTACAGACCATGAGGAGAACTTTTCAGGATATGAAAAAAGGGCGAATGTGAGGCTCGTGCTCAAGTTTTTGTCTCTGGATATCGTGTCACTCATGGTCGTGAAATTTCCGGGTGACTTCATGGGAAATGGATGAGTCTTACTCTCTGGGGTTTTGCCCCGTCCCAAGAGTTTTGGGTCATTCTGGGGATGGAAGAAGTCCGTTTTGTTGTTGTTGTTGTTGATTTGTTTTGTTTTGTTTTTTAACCTCAGGTATCTCACCAAATGAGGTATTCCAGAGTAGAGCCCTGGGGAGGGCCGACCGGACAACCAGAAATCTGGTTAAAAATTGTGGCCTAGGGACATGTCAAGCCCATTATGACATCTAATGGTCGAGCCACTGAGAGGACTTACTAGAGCACAGGACTCACGCTGAGGGTCACAATGCGTGTTTATGCCCTCTTCGCACTCAAGAATTGGCGGGGCCTCTGGGTGAATGCTGGTTTCTCCTACACTGAACGTTGGACAACATGCCAACCACAAGGTTTCTTGCCATGGGTAAGGACAAGGTCTGATTTCTGCATCACAGGCACCACTGGGCAGTGGTTGGAGATAAGGTCTAGGTTCTGAAGCCTGAAAAACCGCAGTTGGGAAGAGATGATAACCTAAGGCCATGGCGGTTCTGATGTGCTCAGTGTGCGGTCAGCTGTCTGGGTGTTGGTCAGGAGGTCCGAGCTCAGGTTGTGTCAGACAGTGCATTAGTGCACAGGTTAGACTATATACTTTGGGTATAGTCGAATGCCATGTAGATTTATCCTCATATAAGGTGCCTGGGCACTCATTAGGCCAAATTTTATTTTTCTAGAGGGCAGGCAGAGTGCTGCATTGTGGGTCTGGAATTGCGAAACTTCCGGGCTTCGGCTCCTGGAGTGTGAGGACGGAAGTCTGAGAACACAAGCTAGACTTGGGTTTCAGGGCCAGGGCACGGCAGGTACCCCTGTAGATCTGAACCTATATCTCATGCATCTGAAGTCAGGGCGAGGTTCAGAAGTTGGCTCAGGTTGGAGTTTCTGTGCATGACGGCCCCTTCATGAAGGGAGCGGAATCTCGAGGCCATGGAGGTTTTCCCACGTTGGGAGTTGTGGGATGCCCCCTTCAAGGATTCCTTCTGTGGGACAATTGAGACTTGTTGGGCAGCTCCAGGACATCCCATATGGAATGACTCCAGGTCACCGTTCGAGGATGGATGCCTGGGAAGCCCGCCTCGCATTCCAATTGTCTCCTAGCAACAAGACAGTTTAGATCTGATGGCTTAGCGGGAGAAACCGGGGTGGCTGACTTGAAATGGACTTTCCTGAGGATGGGTCCTAATGTGTGTTTGTGTCCATGAGGGCCTTAAAATGGGGCGGTGGCACCGGGACCCTGAAGTATTCTCCTAAGCTTTTGACATAGCTCGATGCACAAGGTTCCTTGTGGAGACGAGATTTGTTTTGATGGGTGCCTCAGGAAAACCTCTATGCTGGTATTGGTATCCAGGCTTTTGAGGAGACATGCCTGTAATCCAAAGCAATGTATCCGATTATGGCCTAGGGTCCTGTCTGGTTCAATCTTCTTCTCAGGGGACATCCATCTATGGTATGAGTGGAGGTAGATGCTCAGCTGGAATCAGACCGCCCTTGTTTGTCCCGGGCGACCTGCACTATTGGGATGGCCGCAGGGATTTGGAGGGTTCTCCAAATTTTACTGTTTTGGACAATGGCATCGGCAGAATTCCCATGGATTGGGTAGGCACAGTCCTAATGTGTGACTCCAGGGGCCCCAGCCTGGAGGGTGTGTGGCCCAGGACTTTGAGGACAGAAGTCTGAAAACACAAACTCAGCTTAGGTTTGGGGACGTAGGTATGGCAGGCCCGATCGATAAACCTTAAGAAGAACTCTTTCGGTTATGAAGAAAGAGCGAGTCTGAGGCGCTTGCTCAGGCTTTTGTCTCTGGTTTTTGTATCAGAGATGGCCGTGGAATGTCGGGGAGGCCTCATGGGCCATGGACGAATCTTCCTCTCTGTGGATTTGGCCCGATCCCAATTGTTTTTCGTCAATCTGTGGAATGGGAGGACTCCTTTCAGGTTTGTTACCTCAGGTGTCCCGCCAAAAGAGGAATTCCAAAGAAGAGCCCTGGGGAAAAGTGAAGGGAGAACCCGAACTATGGGTAAAATTTGGGGCCTAGGGGCATGGCAAGCCCAATATGCTATCTCTTCATCCAGCCACTGAGAGGCCTTATTGAGGACTGGGATCAGGGTGAGGGTCACAATGTGTGGTTTTGACCAATGTGGCCCGCAAACATGAGCGGGGCCTCATGGGCCACCCTGGTTTCAACTACACTGAACGTTGGACAACATGCCAACCACATGGTTTCTTGCCACGGGGAAGGAGTTGTGATTTCTGCATCACTTTCAAGCCTGGGCAGTGATTGGAGATAAGGTCTAGGTTCTGAAACTTGACAACCGAGGTTGGGAAGAGATGACGACCTAAGACCATGGCGGGTCCGATGTGCTCAGTGAGCGGCCAGCTTTCTGTGTGGGGCCAGGTAATCCAGGCTCAGGCTGTGTCAAAAAGGGCAATAGTGCCCAGGTCAGCCTATATATTTGGGGTACAGTCGTATGGCGTGCAGGTTGATCCTCTTTTGGAGTTTCTGGGTAGCCCCAGAGGGCAATGTTTTTCTTCCTGAGGGCAGGAAGAGTGCTGCATTATAGTTCTGGTTTTCAAACTGGAGGCTTGTGGGCCAGTAGTCTGAGGAAGGAAATCTGAGAACAAGCTAGGCTTAGGTTTCTGGGTGAGGACAAGGCAGGAACAATCTACAGACCTGAATCGAGATCTCGTGCTTATGATGTCAGGGCGAGGATCAGAAGATCGCTCAGGTTGGTGTTTCTGTCCCTGATGGCCCTTCATGAAGGGGCGGGGGGGTCATGAGGCCGTGGGGGTTTTCCCACGATGTTAGTTGTGAGAAGCTCCAAACTGCAAAGATTCTTCTGCAGGACAATTGAGACCTGTTGGTTGGCTCCAGGGCAACGATTCCGAGCAGGGTTCTAAGGATGGATGGCTGGGTAGCCCACCTCGCATTCCAATTGTGTCCTAGCAACAAGACAGGTTAGATCTGCTGGATCTGGGGGAGCAACCCAGGAGGCTGAGTTGAAATGGACTCTCCTGTGGATGGATCCTAATATGTTTTTGTGTCTATGGAGATCTTGGAATGAAGCGGTGGCACTGGGGCCCGATGGGTTTTTTCAAACAGAGGCTTTGACACAGCTCCAACGTGCAAGTTTCCCATATGTAAATGAGATTTGTTCTGAGGGATGAGTCAGGAAACAGCAATACGCTGGTATTGAAATCCAGGCCTCTGAGGAGAGATGACTGGATAGCACAACAATGAATCCAAATAGTGCCTAGGGGCCTGTTCGTACCTTTTTACCTCTGGGGATATCAGTCTATGCATCTGAGTGCATGTAGGTGTCAGATGGGCTCAGATTGCTCCTGTTTGTCCTGGAGAGCCACCACTATTGGGATGGCCTCAGGGAGTTTGGAGGTTTATCCTATTAGTAGGTTGTGGCCATTGGAATGGGCACATACAATTCCCTTGGAGAGGGCAAGTACAGTCCTCAGGTTTGGCTCCAGGGGCCTGAGCCTGTAGGGTGTGTAGGCAGAGCTGTTTGGACAGTTGTCTGAAAACACAAACGTGGCTTATGTTTCGGGTAATAGGTATGGCAGTATTGATCTACAGACCATGAGGAGAACTCTTCGGGATATGAAAAAAGGGCGAGTGTCAGGCTCTTGCTCAAGTTTTTATCTCTGGATATCGTGTGACTCATGGTCATGAAATTTCCGGTTGACTTCATGGGAAATGGACGAGTCTTACTCTCTGGTGGTTTGTCCCCATCGCAAGATTTTGGGGTCATTCTGTGGGATGGAAGAAGTCCGTTTTGTTGTTGTTGTGATTTGCCTTGTTTTGTTTTTTAACCTCAGGTGTCCCACCAAATGAGGTATTCCAGAGTAGAGCCCTGGGGAGGGCCGACTGGACAACCAGAAATCTGGTTACAAATTTGGGCCTAGGGACATGTCAAGCCCATTATGACATCTAATGATCGAGCGACTGAGAGGACTTACTAGAGGACAGGACTCACACTGAGGGTCACAATGCGTGTTTATGCCCACTTCGCAAACAAGAATGGGCGGGGCCTCATGGTGAATCCTGGTTCTCCTACACTGAACATTGGACAACCTGCCAATGACAAGATTTCTTGCCATGGGTAAGAAAGAGTTCTGATTTCTGCATCACAGTCACCCTTGGGCAGTGATTGGAGATAAGGTCTAGATTCTGAAGCCTGAAAACAGAGGTAGGGAAGAGATGATAACCTAAGGCCATGGCGGGTCTGATGTGCTCAGTGTGCGGTCAGCTGTCTGGGTGTTGGTCAGGAGGTCCGGGCTCAGGTTGTGTCAGACAGTGCATTAGTGCCCCCGTAGACTATATAATTTGGGTAAAGTCGAGTGCCATGTAGATTTATCCTCATATAAGTTGTCTGGGCAGCTCATTAGGCAAAATTTGTTTTCTAGAGGGCAGGCAGAGTGCTTCATTGTCGGTCCGGAATTGCCAAACTTGAGGGCTTCGTGTCCAGGAGTGTGAGGACGGAAGTCTGAGAACACAAGCTGGACTTGTGTATCAGGGCGAGGACACGGCAGGGACCACTGTAGATCTGAACCAATATCTCATGCATCTGAAGTCAGGGCGAGGTTCAGACGTTGTCTCACGTTGGAGTTTATGTTCATGACGGCCCCTTCATGAAGAGAGCGAAATCTCGAGGCCATGTAGGTTTTCCCACGTTGGGTGTTGTGGGATGCCCCCTTCAAGGATACCTTCTGCGGGACAATTGAGACCTGTTGGGCAGCTTCAGGACATCCCATATGGAATGACTCCAGGGCACCATTCGAGAATGGATGACTGGGAAGCAGGCCTCGCATTCCAATTTTCTCCTAGCAACAAGAGAGTTTAGATCTGATGGCTCTGCGTGAGCAACAGGAGTGACTGACTTGAAATGGACTTTCCTGAGGATGGGTCCTAATGTGTGTTTGTGTCCATGAGGGCCTTAAAATGGGGCGGTGGCACCGGGACCCTGAAGTATTCTCCTAAGCTTTTGACATAGCTCGATGCACAAGGTTCCTTGTGGAGACGAGATTTGTTTTGATGGGTGCCTCAGGAAAACCCCTATGCTGGTATTGGAATCCAGGCTTTTGAGGAGACATGCCTGTAAACCAAAGCAATGTATCCGATTATGGCCTAGGGTCCTGTCTGGTTCAATCTGCTTCTCAGGGGACATCCATCTATGGTATGAGTAGAGGTAGATGCTCAGCTGGTATCAGACCGCCCTTGTTTGTCCCGGGCGACCTGCACTATCGGGATGGCCTCAGGGATTTGGAGGGTTCTCCTAATTTTACGGTTTTGGACCATGGAATGGGCAGAATTCCCATGGATTGGGTAGGCACAGTCCTAATGTGTGACACCTGGGGCCCCAGCCTGGAAGGTGTGTGGCCCAGGACTTTGGGGACAGAAGTCTGAAAACACAAACTCAGCTTAGCTTTGGGGAGGTAGGTATGGCAGGCCCGATCTATAAACCATGAGAAGAACTCTTCCGGATATAAAGAAAGAGCGAGTCTGAGGCACTTGCTCAGGCTTTTGTCTCTGGATTTTGTATCAGAGATGGCCGTGGAATGTCGGGGAAGCCTCATGGGCCATGGACGAATCTTTCTCTCTGGGGATTTGGTCCGATCCCAATTGCTTTTCATCAATCTGTGGAATGGGAGGACTCCTTTCAGGTTTGTTACCTCAGGTGTCCCGCCAAAAGAGGAATTCCAAAGAAGAGCCCTGGGGAAAAGTGAAGGGAGAACCCGAAATATGGGTAAAATTTGGGGCCTAGGGGCATGGCAAGCCGAATATGCTGACTCTTCATCCAGCCACTGCGAGGCCTTACCTGAGGCCTGGGATCAGGCTGAGGGACACAATGTGTGTTTGTGACCAATGTGGCCCATAAACATGGGCGGGGCATCATGGGCCACACTGGTTTCAACTACACTGAACGTTGGAAAAACATGCCAACCACTAGGTTTCTTGTCAAGGCGAAGGAGAAGTTCTGATTCTTGTATCACGTTCACTCCTGAGCAGTGAGTGGAGATAAGGTCTAGGTTCTGAAGGTGAAAACTGAGGTTGTGTAGAGTTGATGCCCTAAAGCCATTGTGGGTGTGATATGCTCTGTTTATGGCCAGCTGTCTGGGTGTTGGACTGGAGGTCTGCCCTCAGGCTGTTTCAGACAGGGCTTTAGTGCACAGGCTAGACTGTATAATTGGGGTATGGTCGAGTGGCATGCAGGTTGTTACTCATTTGGCGTTTCTGGTTAGCCCTATAGGGCAACATTTTTCTTCTGGAGGGCAGGCAGAGTGCTGCATTGTGTCTCCAGAATTGCCAAACTGGAGGGGTGTGGCCAGGATTGTGAGGAAGGAAGTCTGAAAACACAAGCTAGCACGAGTTTTGGGGCCAAGAGCATGGCAGGCCCACTCTGCAGGGGCTGAATCGAGATCTCCTGCAGGTGAGGTCAGGGCGAGTATCAGATGTTGCCTCAAGCTGGAGTTTGTGTCCATGACGGCCCCTTCCTGAAGGGGGTGGGGGCGTCATGAGGCCAGGGAGGTTTCCCTACGCTGGGAGTTGTGAGCTGCTCCAAACGTCAAAGTTTCCTTCTTCAGGACAGTCGAGTACTATTGGATGGTTCCAGGATGCCCCATACAGAAAGACTCGAGAGCAGGGCCCTAAGCATGGATGCCGAGAAACGCCAACTCACCTTCCCATTGCCTGGTCGAGACAAGGCACGCTCAATCTGCGGGCTTTTGGGTGAGCTACCCAGAAGGCTGAGTTTAAATGGACTCTCCTGAGGATGAGTCATAATGTGGGTTGGTGGCCAAGGAGACCTTGGAATGTGGCAGTAGCTAAGGGACTCTGCAGGATTCTCCAACCCGAAGGGCTTGACACAACTCCAACAACAAAGCTTCCCATGTGGAGATGAGAGGTCTTCTGTCTGGTGCCTCAGGAAAGCCCCGTATGCTGGTCTTCAAACCCAGGCCTCTGAGGAGTGATACCTGGACACCAAAGCAAGAGTTCATAATAGGGCCTAGGGGCCTGTCTGGTTCAATCTTCTTTCTCTGCGGATATCTGTCTGTGTGTCTGCATGGAGGTAGTAGTTGCTCATCTTGTGTCATAATGCCAGTATTTGTCCAGTGCGGCTTGTGGTAGTGGGATGTCCTTGGGGACCTTGAGGTTTCTACTATTTTGTAGAGTTGTGGCCAATGGAATGGGCATTTTCTTAGGAGAGAGCAGGCACAGTTCTGTGGTGTGGCTCCAGAGACCCCAGCCTGGAGGCTGTGTGGGCCATGGCTGTGCAGACAGACATCCAAAAACCCTAACTCAGCTCAGGTTTGGGGCCGAGGTTACGGCAGGCCTGATCTACAGTCCATGAGGGGAGCTCCTCTGGATATGAAAGAAGGGTGAGAGGGAGGCAGTCGCTCAGGCTTTTGTCTCTGGATGTTTTGTCCACAATGGCCGTTTAATGTAGGAGTTGCCTCATGGGTCGTAGAAGTCTCCCTCTCTGGTAGTTTGTCCAGCCCCCAAGAGTTTGGGGTCATTCTGTGGGAAGGGAAGTGTCCTGTTTTCTGCTTCATGTGTCCCCCCAGTAGAGGGATTCTAGAGCATAGCAGTGGGTACTGACAACTGGAATACTCGCCCTCTGGTTAAGCCTGGGGGCCTATGGATATGACAAGCCCCATATGCAGGATCTTGGTCCAGCCACTGAGAGGCGTTACTTTAATACGGGACTCACGCTGCAGGTCACAATGCATGTCTGTGCCCTAGGCGGCCCTCAAGCACTTGCGTGGCCTTTCGGACAATGCAGAATTTCCCACATTGAACGTTGGACAACATGCCAACCACAAGGTTTCTGGCCATGGGGAAGGAGGAATTCTAATTTCTGCATCACCTTCACCCCTGGGCAGTGATTGGAGATAAGGTCTAGGTTCTGAAGCCTGAAAACCGAGGTTGGGAAGAGATGACGACCTACAGCCATAGCGGGTCCTATGTGTCCAGGTTGGGGCCAGCTGTCTGGGTATCGTTTGGGATGTCTTATCTCAGGCTGTGCCAGACAGGGCATTAGTATACAGGGTGGGCTGTATAATTGCTTTACAATCGAGTGGCATGCATTAGAAAATCATTTGGCGTTTCTTATTAGCAGCATAGGGCAAAGTTTTTCTTCTGGAGGGCAGGCAGCATGCTGCATTGTGGCTTCGGAATTCCCAAACTGGAGGGCTTGTGGGCCAGGAGAGTGAGGACGGAAGTCTGAGAACACAAGCTAGGCTTAGGTTTCGGGGCAAGGACATGGCAGGTACACTCTGCAGAGCTGAATTGAGATCTCATGCGTCTGAAGTCAGGTCGAGGTTCAGACTTTGGCTCAGGTTTGAGTTTCTGTCCATGTTGGCCCCTTCATGAAGGGGGGACATATGAGCCCATGGGTGTTTTCCCTCTATTGGAGTTGTGAGATGCTCCAAACCGCAAGGATTCCTTCTGTGGGACAATTAAGATTTGTTGGATGGCTCCATGACGTCTTATAAGGTATTTTTCCAGAACAGGGTTCTAAGTATGAATGCCTGGGCAGCCAGCCTCACATTCCAATTGTCTCCTAGCAACAAGAAACGTTTGATCTGCTGGCTTGGGGTAGCAACAGAGGGGGCTGAGTTGAAATGGACTTTCCTGAGGATGGTCTTAATGTTGGTTTGAGTCCATGGAGACCTTGGTATGGGGCAGTGGCACCAGGGCCCTGAAGGATTCTCCTAACCAGAGGTTATGACAAAGCTCCAATGAGCAAGTTTTCTATGGGGAGACGAGATTTGTTCTTATTGGTGCCTCAGGAAACCACCATATGCTGGTATTGGAAAGGAGGCCTCTGAGGAGAGATGCCTGAAAACCAAAGCAATGGATCTGATTAGGGCCTAGGGGCCTGTCTGGTTCAATATTCTTCTCTGGGGACACCTGTTGTCTGAGTGGAGGTAGTTGCTCAGCTGGTTTGAGATCACCCCTGTTTGTCCTAGGCGGCCTACACTATTAAGATGGCCTCGGTGACTTTGGAGGTTTTTCCTAATTTGCAAGGTTGTGGCCAATGGAATGGGAAGAATTCCCTTGAAAGGGAAGCACAGTCCTGAGGTGTGGCTCCAGAGACCCAATTGTGGAGCGTGTTTGGTCCAGGGCTATTTGGACAAAAGTCTGAAAACACAAACTCCACTTAGGTTGGGGGATGTAGGTATGGCCGACCCGATCTATAGACCGTGAGGAGAACTCTTCGGGATATGAACAAAGGGCGAATGTGAGGTGCTGGCTCATGCTTTTTTTTTTTTTTTTCTGGAATTGTGTCACCGATTGCCATGGAATGTCGGGGTGTCCTCATGGGTCATTTTTGAGGCTCCCTTTCTGGGGATTTGACCCGATTTCAAGAGTTTGCGGTCATTCTGTGGGAAGGGAGCAGGCCTTTCTTG
This sequence comes from Mustela nivalis, assembly GCF_964662115.1. Taxonomy (NCBI): domain Eukaryota; kingdom Metazoa; phylum Chordata; class Mammalia; order Carnivora; family Mustelidae; genus Mustela; species Mustela nivalis. The sequence continues at coordinate 1,316,548 of NW_028136451.1, read as the reverse complement.
TTTTTTTGTTTATTTTTTTAGTATTATTATTTTTTTTTACCTAAGGTGGACCACCAAAAGAGGGATCCAAGAGCAGAGTCCTGGCGAGGAGCGACTGGACAACCAGACCTCTGGTTAACATTGGGACCTAAGAACATGGCAAGCCCCATATGTGGACTCTTGGTCCAGACACTGAGAGGCCTTCCTTGAGGATAGGTCTCACACTGAGTTTCACAATGTGTTTTTGTGCCCAAGGAGCCCTTCAAGTCAGGGCGTGGCCTAATGTACCATGCTGGTTTCTCCTACACTGAACGTTGCACAATATGGCAACCACAAGTTTTCTGGCCATGGGGAAGAAGGAGTTCTAATTTCTGCAACACTTTCACTCCTGGACTGTGATTGGATTTAAGGTCTAGGTTCTGAAGCCTGAAAACTGAGGTTGGGAGGAGATGAAGACCTAAGGCCATGGTGTGGCTGATGTGCTCAGTGTTCGGCCAGCTGTTGAGTGTGGGTTGGGAGGTGCAGGCTCAGGCTGTGGCAGACAGGGAATTAGTGCCCAGGCTAGACTGTATCATTGGGGTGCAGTCGAGTTTCGTGCAGGATGGTACTCATTTGTGGTTACTGGGTAGCCCCAGAGGGCAACGTTTTTCTTCTGGAGGGAAGACACAGTGCCACATAGTGGCTCCAGAATTCCCAAACTGGAAGTCTTGTGGGCCAGGAGTGTGAGAAAAAAATTCTGAGAACACAAGCCAGACTTAGATTTCGGGGTGAGGGGACGGCAGGCACCCTCTGCAGAGATGATTCGAGATCCTGTATGCCTGAAGACAGAGCTAGGATCAGACGTTGGCTTACGTCGGAGTTTCTGTCCATGACGGCCACTTCATGAAGGGGAGGGTGTCACGAGGACATGGAGGTTTTCCCACGATGGGAATTGTGAGATGCTCCAAACCGCAATGATTCCTTCTGTGGGACAGTCGAGACCTGTTGGATGGCTCCAGGACATCCCATAAGGAAGTTATCCAGAGCAGGGTTCTAAGGATGGATGCCTGGGCAGCCTGCCTCCCATTCCAGGTGTCTCATAGCGCCAAGGCAAGTTCGATCTGCTGGATCTAGGGGAGCAACCGAGGCGGGTGTGTTGAAATGGGTGAGTTGAGGATGGGTCATAATGTGCATTCGTGTCCATGGAGACCTTGGAATGGGGTGCTTGATCCGGGGCCTTGAGGGACGTTCATAACCGGAGGTTTTGATGGGCTCTAAAGAGTACGTTTCCTATGTAGAGAAGAGAATTGTTTTGATGAGTGCCTAAGGAATCTCCCATATGCTGGTATTGGAAACCAGGCCTCTGAGGAGAGATGACAGGAAACAAAAGCAATCGAGATGATTAGGGCCTAGGTGCCTGTCCGGTTCAATCTCTTTCCTGAGGATACGTGTCTAAGGATCTGAGGGGATGTAGTTGCTCAGCTTGTGTCAGATTGCACCTGTTTGTCTTTGGCAGCCTATAATATTGGGATGGCTTCCGGACTTTGGAGTTTCTCCTAATCTATAGGTTTGTGGCCAATGGAATGGGCAGAAATCCCCTGGAGAGGGCAGGCACAGTTCTGAGTTTGGCTCTAGGGGCCCAGCCTTGAGGCTGTGTGGGCCAGGCCTGTGGGGACAAAAGTCTGAAAACACAAACTCCGCTTAGGATTGGGGACATAGGTATGGCACGCCCAATCTACAGACTGTGATAACACTTAGGGATATGAAAAAGGGTGAGTTTGAGGTGCTTGCTCAGGTTTTGTCTCTGGATTTGTGTCAACAATGTGGGTGGAATGCTGGCGTGGCCTCATGGGTTGTGGATGGCTTTCCTTCTCTGAGGATTTGACCCGATCCCAAGAGTTTGGGTACATTCTGTGGGATGGGAGGAGTCTTTTCTGTTTTTTATTTTATTTTATTTTACATTTTATTTTATGTACCTCAAGTGTCCCAATAAAAGAGGGATTCCAGAGCAGAGTCCTTGGGAGGGACAACTGGATATCCCCACCTCTGTTTAAGTTTGGAGGCCTAGGGGCATGGCAAGTCCAATAGGCGGGCTCTTGATTCAGACACTGAGAGGCCTTCCTTGAGGACAGGGCTCATGCTGAGGTTCACAATGCCTATTTGTGCCCAACAAGGCCCTCAAGCATGGGAAGTGCCTCATTGGCCACGCTAGATTATTCTACACTGAACGTTGGAGAATATGCCAACCACAAGGTTTCCAGCCATGGCGAAGGAAGAGTTGTGATTTCTGCATCACGTTCACCCCTGGACAGTGATTGGAGTTTAGGTCTAGGTTCAGAAACCCGAAAACTGAGGTTGGAAGAGATGAAGACCTAAGGACCTGATGGGTCCAATGAGCTCAGTGTGCAGCCAGCTGTTGAGCGTAGGTCTGGAGGTGTGGGCTCATGCTGTGTCAGACAAGGCATTAGACAGGGTAGACTGCATATTTGGGGTGCAGTCGAGTGGCGTTCAGTTGATCCTTATTCGGGTTTCTAGGTACCTCCATAAGGCAACGTTTTTCTTCTGGAGGGCAGGCAGTGTGCTGCATTGTGGCCCCAGTATTGCCAATCTGTAGGGCTTTTGGGGCAGGGGTGTGAGGACGGTAGTCTGAGAACACAAGCTAGGCTTAGTTTTGGGGGTGAGTGCACAGAAGGCACACTCTGCAGAGCTGAATCAAGATCTGATGCACCTGAAGTCAGGGCGAATATCAGACGTTTGCTCAGGTTGGAGTTTCTGTCCATGATGGCCCCTTTATAAAGTGGAGCGTCTCAAGAGGCCATGTAGATTTTCCCACAATGGGAGTTGTGAGATGCTCCAGACTGCAAAGATTCCTTCTGTGGGACACTTGAGACCTGTTGGATGGCTCTAGGATGTCCCATGTGGAACGACTCCAGAGTAGGGTTCTAAGGATGGATGCCTGGGCAGCCCGCCTCCCATTCTAGTTGTATCCTAGCAACAAGGCAGGTTTGATCTGCAGGCCCTGGGGGAGAAACCAAGGGGGTTGAGTTGACATGGACTCTCCCGACAATAGATCATAATGTGGGTTTAAGTCCATGGAGACCTTGGAATGGGGCGCTTGATCCGGGGCCCTGAAAGATTCTCCTAAACAGAGGTTTTTATAGAGCTCCAAAGAGTACATTTCCTATGTGGAGATGAGATTTTTCTGATGAGTGCCTCAGTAATCCCCCGTATTCTGGTATTGGAAACCAGGCCTCTGAGGAGAGATGCCTGGAAACAAAAGCAATGGATCCGATTAGAGCCTAAGTGCCTGTCTAGTTCAATCTTATTCTATGGGGATATCTGTCTCTGGGTCTGAGTGGAGGTAGTTTCCTAACTTGTGAAAGATCATCCCTGTTTGTCCTGGGCAGCCAACACTATTGGGATGGCCTCGGGGAGTTTGGAGGATTCTCCTAATCTATAGGGTTGTGGCCAATGGAAATGGCAGAATTCCAGTGGAGAGGGAAGCCACAGCCCTGAGGTGTGTCTCCAGGGGCCCCAGCTTGGATGGTGTGTGGGCCAGGACTGTGGGGACAGAAGTCTGAAAACACAAACTCAGCTTAGGTTTGGGGATGTATGTATGAAGGCTCGATCTACAGACCGTGAGAATTTTCCGGGCTATGAACAAAGGGCGAGTATGTGGCGCTTGCTCAGGGTTTTGTCTCTGGATTTTGTGTCAACGGTTGCCGTGGAATGTCGGGGTGTCCTCAAGGGCCATGGACAATTCTTTCTCTGGTGATTTGGCCTGATACCAAGGGGTTGGGATCATTCTGTGGATGGGAAGAGTCCTTTCTGTATTTTTTTTTTTTTTACCTCAGGTGTTCCACCAAAGAGGGATTCCAGAGTAGAGCCCTGAGTAGGGGTGACTAGACATCTCGAACTCTGGTTGAGATTGGGGGACTAGGGGCTTGGCAAGCCCCATATGTGGGCTGTTGTTCCAGTCACTAAGAGGCTTTACATGAGGATAGGGTTCACGCTGAGGGTCACAATGTGTGTTTGTGCAAATTGTGGCCCTCAGGGATAGGTGGGGCCTCATAGTCCATGCTGCTTTCTCCTACAATGAACATTGGACAACATGCCAACCACTAGGTTTCTTGCCAAGGCAAAGGAGAAGTTCTGATTCTTGCATCACGTTCACTCCTGAGCAGTGAGTGGAGATAATGTCTAGGTTCTGAAGGTGAAAACTGAGGTTGGGTAGAGATGATGGCCTAAAGCCATTGTGGGTGTGATATGCTCTGTGTACGGCCAGCTGTCTGGGTGTTGGACTGGAGGTCTGCCCTCAGGCTGTGTCAGACAGGGCTTTAGTGCACAGGCTAGGCTGTATAATTGGGGTATGTTCGAGTGGCATGCAGGTTGTTACTCATTTGGCGTTTCCGGTTAGCCCTATAGGGCCACATTTTTCTTCTGGAGGGCAGGCAGAGTGCTGCATTGTGTCTCCAGAATTGCCAAACTGGAGGGGTGTGGCCAGGATTGTGAGGAAGGAAGTCTGAAAACACAAGCTAGCACGAGTTTTGGGACCAAGAGCATGGCAGGTCCACTCTGCAGAGGCTGAATCGAGATCTTTTACAGTGACGTCAGGGCGAGTATCAGATGTTGCTTCAAGCTGGAGTTTGTGTCTATGACGGCCTTACATGAAAAGGGTGGGGGCGTCATGAGGCCAGGGAGGTTTCCCTACACTGGGAGTTGTGAGCTGCTCCAAACTTCAAAGTTTCCTTCTTCAGGACAGTCGAGTACTATTGGATGGTCCCTTGATGCCCCATACAGAAAGACTCGAGAGCAGGGGCCTAAGCATGGATGCCGAGAAACGCCAACTCACCTTCCCATTGCCTGGTCGAGACAAGGCACGCTCAATCTGCGGGCTCTTGGGTGAGATACCCAGAAGGCTGAGTTTAAATGGACTCTCCTGAGGATGAGTCATAATGTGGTTTAGTGGCCATGGAGACCTTGGAATGTGGCAGTAGCTAAGGGACTCTGCAGGATTCTCCAACCCGAAGGGCTTGACACAACTCCAACAAGGAAGCTTCCCATGTGGAGATGAGAGGTCTTCTGTCTGGTGCCTCAGGAAAGCCCCGTATGCTGGTCTTCGAACCCAGGCCTCTGAGGAGTGATACCTGGACACCAAAGCAAGAGTTCATAATAGGGCCTAGGGGCCTGTCTGGTTCAATCTTCTGTCTCTGCGGATATCTGTCTGTGTGTCTGCATGGAGGTAGTACTTGCTCAGCTTGTGTCATAATGCCCCTATTTGTCCAGTGCGGCTTGCGGTAGTGGGATGTCCTTGGGGACCTTGAGGTTTCTACTATTTTGTAGAGTTGTGGCCAATGGAATGGGCAGTTTCTTAGGAGAGAGCAGGCACAGTTCTGTGGTGTGGCTCCAGAGACCCCAGCCTGGAGGCCGTGTGGGCCATGTCTGTGCAGACAGACATCCAAAAACCCTAACTCAGCTCAGGTTTGGGGCCGAGGTTACGGCAGGCCTGATCTACAGTCCATGAGGGGAGCTCCTCTGGATATGAAAGAAGGGTGAGAGGGAGGCAGTCGCTCAGGCTTTTGTCTCTGGATGTTTTGTCCACAATGGCCGTTTAATGTAGGAGTTGCCTCATGGGTCGTAGAAGTCTCCCTCTCTGGTAGTTTGTCCAGCCCCCAAGAGTTTGGGGTCCTTCTGTGGGAAGGGAAGTGTCCTGTTTTCTGCTTCATGTGTCCCCCCTGTAGAGGGAATCAGGAGCATAGCAGTGGGTACTGACAACTGGAATACTCGCCCTCTGGTTAAGCCTGGGGGCCTATGGATATGACAAGCCCCATATGCAAGATCTTGGTCCAGCCACTGAGAGGCGTTACTTTAATACGGGACTCACGCTGCAGGTCACAATGCATGTCTGTGCCCTAGGCGGCCCTCAAGCACTGGCGTGGCCTTTCGGACAATGCAGAATTTCCCACATTGAACGTTGGACAACATGCCAACCACAAGGTTTCTGGCCATGGGGAAGGAGGAATTCTAATTTCTGCATCACGTTCACCCCTGGGCAGTGATTGGAGATAAGGTCTAGGTTCTGAAGCCTGAAAACCGAGGTTGGGAAGAGATAACGACCTACAGCCATAGCGGGTCCTATGTGTCCAGGTTGGGGCCAGCTGTCTGGGTATCGTTTGGGATGTCTTGTCTCAGGCTGTGCCAGACAGGGCATTAATATACAGGGTAGGCTGTATAATTGCTTTACAATCGAGTGGCATGCATTAGAAAATCATTTGGGGTTTCTTATTAGCAGCATAGGGCAAAGTTTTTCTTCTGGAGGGCAGGCAGAGTGCTGCATTGTGGCTTCGGAATTCCCAAACTGCAGGGCTTGTGGGCCAGGAGAGTGAGGACGGAATTCTGAGAACACAAGCTAGGCTTAGGTTTCGGGGCAAGGACATGGAAGGCACACTCTGCAGAGCTGAATTGACATCTCATGCGTCTGAAGTCAGGTCGAGGATCAGACTTTGGCTCAGGGTTGAGTTTCTGTCCATGTTGGCCCCTTCATGAAGGGGGGACATTATGAGCCCATGGGGGTTTTCCCTCTATTGGAGTTGTGAGATGCTCCAAATTGCAAGGATTCCTTCTGTGGGACAATTAAGATTTGTTGGATGGCTCCAGGACGTCTTATAAGGTATTTTTCCAGAACAGGGTTCTAAGTATGGATGCCTGGGCAGCCAGCCTCACATTCCAATTGTCTCCTAGCAACAAGAAACGTTTGATCTGCTGGCTTGGGGTAGCAACAGAGGGGGCTGAGTTGAAATGGACTTTCCTTAGGATGGTCTTAATGTTGGTTTGAGTCCATGGAGACCTTGGTATGGGGCAGTGGCACCAGGGCCCTGAAGGATTCTCCTAACCAGAGGTTATGACAAAGCTCCAATGAGCAAGTTTTCCATGGGGAGACGAGATTTGTTCTTATTGGTGCCTCAGGAAACCACCATATGCTGGTATTGGAAACGAGGCCTCTGAGGAGAGATGCCTAAAAACCAAAGCAATGGATCTGACTAGGGCCTAGGGGCCTGTCCGGTTCAATATTCTTCTCTGGGGACATCTGTTGTCTGAGTGGAGGTAGTTGCTCAGCTGATTTGAGATCACCCCTGTTTGTCCTGGGCGGCCTACACTATTGGGATGGCCTCGGTGACTTTGGAGGTTTTTCCTCATTTGCAAGGTTGTGGCCAATGGAATGGGAAGAATTCCATTGAAAGGGAAGAACAGTCCTGAGGTGTGGCTCCAGGGACCCAAGTGTGGAGCGTGTGTGGTCCAGGGCTATTTGGACAAAGGTCTGAAAACACAAACTCCACTTAGGTTGGGGGATGTAGGTATGGCCGGCCCGATCTATAGACCGTGAGGAGAACTCATCGGGATATGAACAAAGGGCGAATGTGAGGTGCTGGCTCATGCTTTTTTTTTTTTTTTTTTCTGGAAATCTGTCACCGATTGCCATGTAATGTCGGGGCGTCCTCATGGGCCATCGATGAGGCTCCTTTTCTTGGGATTTGACCTGATCCCAAGAGTTTGGGGTCATTCTGTGGGAAGGGAGGAGGCCTTTCTTGTTTTTTTGTTTACTTTTTTATTATTATTATTATTTTTTTACCTAAGGTAGACCACCAAAAGAGGGATTCCAGAGCAGAGACCTGGGGAGGGGCGACTGGACAACCATACCTCTGGTTAACATTGGGACCTAAGAACATGGCAAGCCCCATATGTGGGCTCTTGGTCCAGACACTGAGAGGACTTCCTTGAGGATAGGTCTCACACTGAGTTTCACAATGTGTTTTTGTGCCCAAGGAGCCCCTCAAGTCAGGGCGTGGCCTAATGTACCATGCTGGTTTCTCCTACACGGAACGTTGGACAATATGGCAACCACAAGTTTTCTGGCCATGGGGAAGAAGGAGTTCTAATTTCTGCAACACTTTCACTCCTGGACTGTGATTGGATTTAAGGTCTAGGTTCTGAAGCCTGAAAACTGAGGTTGGGAAGAGATGAAGACCTAAGGCCAGGGTGTGGCTGATGTGCTCAGTGTTTGGCCAGCTGTTGAGTGTGGATTGGGAGGTGCAGGCTCAGGCTGTGGCAGACAGGGAATTAGTGCCCAGGCTAGACTGTATCATTGGGGTGCAGTCAAGTTTCGTGCAGGATGGTACTCATTTGTGGTTACTGGGTAGCCCCAGAGGGCAGCGTTTTTCTTCTGGAGGGAAGACACAGTGCCACATAGTGGCTCCAGAATTCCCAAACTGGAAGGCTTGTGGGCCAGGAGTGTGAGAAACAAATTCTGAGAACACAAGCCAGACTTAGATTTCGGGGTGAGGGGACGGCAGGCACCCTCTGCAGAGATGATTCGAGATCCCGTATGCCTGAAGACAGAGCTAGAATCAGACGTTGGCTTACGTCGGAGTTTCTGTCCATGACGGCCCCTTCATGAAGGGGACGGTGTCGCGAGGACATGGAGGTTTTCCCATGATGGGAATTGTGAGATGCTCCAAACCGCAATGATTCCTTCTGTGGGACAGTCGAGACCTGTTGGATGGCTCCAGGACATCCCATAAGGAAGTTATCCAGAGCAGGGTTCTAAGGATCGATGCCTGGGCAGCCTGCCTCCCATTCCAGGTGTCTCATAGCGCCAAGGCAAGTTCGCCTGCTGGATCTAGGGGAGCAACCGAGGCGTGTGTGTTGAAATGGGTGCGTTGAGGATGGGTCATAATGTGCATTTGTGTCGATGTAGACCTTGGAATGGGGTGCTTGATCCGGGGCCTTGAGGGATGTTCATAACCGGAGGTTTTTATGGCCTCTAAAGAGTACGTTTCCTATGTAGAGAAGAGAATTGTTTTGATGAGTGCCTAAGGAATCTCCCATATGCTGGTATGGGAAACCAGGCCTCTGAGGAGAGATGACTGGAAACAAAAGCAATCGAGATGATTAGGCCCTAGGTGCCTGTCCGGTTCAATCTCTTTCCTGAGGATACGTGTCTAAGGATCTGAGGGGATGTAGTTGCTCAGCTTGTGTCAGATCGCCCCTGTTTGTCCTGGGCAGCCTATAATATTGGGATGGCCTCAGGACTTTGGAGTTTCTCCTAATCTATAGGGTTGTGGCCAATGGAATGGGCAGAAATCCCCTGGAGAGGGCAAGCACAGTTCTGAGTTTGGCTCTAGGGGCCCAGCCTTGAGGCTGTGTGGGCCAGGCCTGTGGGGACAAAAGTCTGAAAACACAAACTCCGCTTAGGATTGGGGACATAGGTATGGCACGCCCAATCTACAGACCATGATAACACTTAGGGATATGAAAAAGGGTGAGTTTGAGGTGCTTGCTCAGGTTTTGTCTCTGGATTTGTGTCAACAATGTGCGTGGAATGCTGGCGTGGCCTCATGGGTTGTAGATGGCTTTCCTTCTCTGAGGATTTGACCCAATCCCAAGAGTTTGGGTACATTCTGTGGGATGGGGGGAGTCTTTTCTGTTTTTTATTTTATTTTATTTTATATTTTATTTTATGTACCTCAAGTGTCCCAATAAAAGAGGGATTCCAGAGCAGAGTCCTTGGGAGGGTCAACTGGATATCCCCCCCTCTGTTTAAGTTAGGGGGCCTAGGGGCATGGCAAGTCCAATAGGCGGGCTCTTGATTCAGACACTGAGAGGCCTTCCTTGAGGACAGGGCTCATGCTGAGGGTCACAATGCCTATTTGTGCCAACAAGGCCCTCAAGCATGGGAAGTGCCTCATGGGCCACGCTGGATTCTCCTACACTGAACATTGGAGAATATGCCAACCACAAGGTTTCCAGCCATGGAGAAGGAAGAGTTGTGGTTTCTGCATCACGTTCACCCCTGGACAGTGATTGGAGTTTAGGTCTAGGTTCTGAAACCCGAAAACTGAGGTTGGGAAGAGATGAAGACCTAAGGACCTGATGGGTCCAATGAGCTCAGTGTGCGGCCAGCTCTTGAGCGTAGGTCTGGAGGTGTGGGCTCATGCTGTGTCAGACAAGGCATTAGACAGGGTAGACTGCATATTTGGGGTGCACTCGAGTGGTGTTCAGTTGATCCTTATTCGGGTTTCTAGGTAGCTCCATAAGGCAACGTTTTTCTTCTGGAGGGCAGGCAGTGTGCTGCATTGTGGCCCCAGTATTGCCAATCTGTAGGGCTTTTGGGGCAGGGGTGTGAGGACGGTAGTCTGAGAACAAAAGCTAGGCTTAGTTTTGGGGGTGAGTGCACAGAAGGCACACTCTGCAGAGCTGAATCAAGATCTCATGCACCTGAAGTCAGGGCGAATATCAGACGTTTGCTCAGGTTGGAGTTTCTGTCCATGATGGCCCCTTTATAAAGTGGAGCATCTCAAGAGGCCATGTAGATTTTCCCATAATGGGAGTTGTGAGATGCTCCAGACTGCAAAGATTCCTTCTGTGGGACACTTGAGACCTGTAGGATGGCTCTAGGATGTCCCATGTGGAACGACTCCAGAGTAGGGTTCTAAGGATGGATGCCTGGGCAGCCCGCCTCCCATTCTAGTTGTCTCCTAGCAACAAGGCAGGTTTGATCTGCAGGCCCTGGGGGAGAAACCAAAGGGGTTGAGTTGACATGGACTCTCCCGACAATAGATCATAATGTGGGTTTAAGTCCATGGAGACCTTGGAATGGGGCGCTTGATCCGGGGCCCTGAAAGATTCTCCTAAACAGAGGTTTTTATAGAGCTCCAAAGAGTACATTTCCTATGTGGAGATGAGATTTTTCTGATGAGTGCCTCAGTAATCCCCCGTACTCTGGTATTGGAAACCAGGCCTCTGAGGAGAGATGCCTGGAAACAAAAGCAATGGATCTGATTAGAGCCTAAGTGCCTGTCCAATTCAATCTTATTCTATGGGGATATCTGTCTCTGGGTCTGAGTGGAAGTAGTTTCCTAACTTGTGAAAGATCATCCCTGTTTGTCCTGGGCAGCCAACACTATTGGGATGGCCTCGGGGAGTTTGGAGGATTCTCCTAATCTATAGGGTTGTGGCCAATGGAAATGGCAGAATTCCAGTGGAGAGGGAAGCCACAGTCCTGAGGTGTGTCTCCAGGGGCCCCAGCTTGGATGGTGTGTGGGCCAGGACTGTGGGGACAGAAGTCTGAAAACACAAACTCAGCTTAGGTTTGGTATGTATGAAGGCTCGATCTACAGACAGTAAGAATTTCCCGGGCTATGAACAAAGGGCGAGTATGTGGCGCTTGCTCAAGCTTTTGTCTCTGGATTTTGTGTCATTGGTGGCCGTGGAATGTCGGGGTGTCCTCAAGGGCCATGGACAATTCTTTCTCTGGTGATTTGGCCTGATCCCAAGGGGTTGGGATCATTCTGTGGATGGGAAGAGTCCTTTCTGTATTTTTTTTTTTACCTCAGGTGTTCCACCAAAGAGGGATTCCAGAGTAGAGCCCTGAGTAGGGGTGACTAGACATCTCGAACTCTGGTTGAGATTGGGGGACTAGGGGCTTGGCAAGCCCCATATGTGGGCTGTTGTTCCAGTGACTAAGAGGCTTTACATGAGGATAGGGCTCACGCTGAGGGTCACAATGTGTGTTTGTGCACATTGTGGCCCTCAGGGATAGGTGGGGCCTCATAGTCCATGCTGCTTTCTCCTACAATGAACATTGGACAACATGCCAACCACTAGGTTTCTTGCCAAGGCGAAGGAGAAGTTCTGATTCTTGCATCACGTTCACTCCTGAGCAGTGAGTGGAGATAAGGCCTAAGTTCTGAAGGTGAAAACTGAGGTTGGGTAGAGATGATGGCCTAAAGCCATTGTGGGTGTGATATGCTCTGTGTACGGCCAGCTGCCTGGGTGTTGAACTGGAGGTCTGCCCTCAGGCTGTGTCAGACAGGGCTTTAGTGCACAGGCTAGACTTAAAATTGGGGTATGGTCGAGTGGCATGCAGGTTGTTACTCATTTGGCGTTTCCGGTTAGCCCTATAGGGCAACATTTTTCTTCTGGAGGGCAGGCAGAGTGCTGCATTGTGTCTCCAGAATTGCCAAACTGGAGGGGTGTGGCCAGGATTGTGAGGAAGGAAGTCTGAAAACACAAGCTAGCACGAGTTTTGGGGCCAAGAGCTTGGCAGGCCCACTCTGCAGAGGCTGAATCGAGATCTCCTGCAGGTGAGGTCAGGGCGAGTATCAGATGTTGCCTCAAGCTGGAGTTTGTGTCCATGACGGCCCCTTCCTGAAGGTGGTGGGGGCGTCATGAGGCCAGGGAGGTTTCCCTACGCTGGGAGTTGTGAGCTGCTCCAAACTTCAAAGATTCCTTCTTCAGGACAGTCGAGTACTATTGGATGGTTCCAGGATGCCCCATACAGAAAGACTCGAGAGCAGGGGCCTAAGCATCGATGCCGAGAAACGCCAACTCACCTTCCCATTGCCTGGTCGAGACAAGGCATGCTCAATCTTCGGGCTCTTGGGTGAGCTACCCAGAAGGCTGAGTTTAAATGGACTCTCCTGAGGATGAGTCATAATGTGGGTTGGTGGCCATGGAGACCTTGGAATGAGGCAGTAGCTAAGGGACTCTGCAGGATTCTCCAACCCGAAGGGCTTGACACAACTCCAACAAGGAAGCTTCCCATGTGGAGGTGAGAGGTCTTCTGTCTGGTGCCTCAGGAAAGCCCCGTATGCTGGTCTTCGAACCCAGGCCTCTGAGGAGTGATACCTGGACACCAAAGCAAGAGTTCATAATAGGGCCTAGGGGCCTGTCTGGTTCAATCTTCTGTCTCTGCGGATATCTGTCTGTGTGTCTGCATGGAGGTAGTAGTTGCTCAGCTTGTGTCATAATGCCCCTATTTGTCCAGTGCGGCTTGCAGTAGTGGGATGTCCTTGGGGACCTTGATGTTTCTACTATTTTGTAGAGTTGTGGCCAATGGAATGGGCAGTTTCTTAGGAGAGAGCAGGCACAGTTCTGTGGTGTGGCTCCAGAGACCCCAGCCTGGAGGCTGTGTGGGCCATGGCTGTGCAGACAGACATCCAAAAACCCTAACTCAGCTCAGGTTTGGGGCCGAGGTTACGGCAGGCCTGATCTACAGTCCATGAGGGGAGCTCCTCTGGATATGAAAGAAGGGTGAGAGGGAGGCAGTCGCTCAGGCTTTTGTCTCTGGATGTTTTGTCCACAATGGCCGTTTAATGTAGGAGTTGCCTCATGGGTCGTAGAAGTCTCCCTCTCTGGTAGTTTGTCCAGCCCCCAAGTGTTTGGGGTCATTCTGTGGGAAGGGAAGTGTCCTGTTTTCTGCCTCATGTGTCCCCCCAGTAGAGGGATTCTTGAGCATAGCAGTGGGTACTGACAATTGGAATACTCGCCCTCGGGTCAAGCCTGGGGGCCTATGGATATGACAAGCCCCATATGAAGGATCTTGGTCCAGCCACTGAGAGGCGTTACTTTAATACGGGACTCACGCTGCAGGTCACAATGCATGTCTGTGCCCTAGGTGGCCCTCAAGCACTGGCGTGGCCTTTCGGACAATGCAGGTTTTCCCACATTGAACGCTGGACAACATGCCAACCACAACGTTTCTGGCCATGGGGAAGGAGGAATTCTAATTTCTGCATCACGTTCACCCCTGGGCAGTGATTGGAGATAAGGTCTAGGTTCTGAAGCCTGAAAGCCAAGGATGGGAAGAGATGACGACCTACAGCCATAGCGGGTCCTATGTGTCCATGTTGGGGCCAGCTGTCTGGGTGTCATTTGGGATGTCTTGTCTCAGGCTGTGCCAGACAGGGCATTAGAATACAGGGTGGGCTGTATAATTGCTTTACAATCGAGTGGCATGCATTAGAAAATCATTTGGTGTTTCTTATTAGCAGCATAGGGAAAGTTTTTCTTCTGGAGGGCAGGCAGAGTGTGGCATTGTGGCTTCGGAATTCCCAATCTGGAGGGCTTGTGGGCCAGGAGAGTGAGGACGGAATTCTGAGAACACAAGCTAGGCTTAGGTTTCGGGGCAAGGACATGGCAGGCACACTCTGCAGAGCTGAATTGAGATCTCATGCGTCTGAAGTCAGGTCGAGGTTCAGACTTTGGCTCAGGTTTGAGTTTCTGTCCATGTGGGCCCCTTCAGGAAGGGGGGGCATTATGAGGCCATGGGGGTTTTCCCACTATTGGAGTTGTGAGATGCTCCAAACCGCAAGGATTCCTTCTGTGGGACAATTAAGATTTGTTGGATGGCTCCAGGACGTCTTATAAGGTATTTTTCCAGAACAGGGTCCTAAGTATGGATGCCTGGGCAGCCAGCCTCACATTCCAATTGTCTCCTAGCAACAAGAAACGTTTGATCTGCTGGCTTGGGGTAGCAACAGAGGGGGCTGAGTTGAAATGGACTTTCCTGAGGATGGTCTTAATGTTGGTTTGAGTCCATGGAGACCTTGGTATGGGGCAGTGGCACCAGGGCCCTGAAGGATTCTCCTAACCAGAGGTTATGACAAAGCTCCAATGAGCAAGATTTCCATGGGGAGACGAGATTTGTTATTAATGGTGCCTCAGGAAACCACCATATGCTGGTATTGGAAACGAGGCCTCTGAGGAGAGATGCCTGGAAACCAAAGCAATGGATCTGATTAGGGCCTAGGGGCCTGTCCGGTTCAATATTCTTTTCTGGGGACATCTGTTGTCTGAGTGGAGGTAGTTGCTCAGCTGGTTTAAGATCACCCCTGTTTGTCCTGGGCGGACTACACTATTGGGATGGCCTCGGTGACTTTGGAGGTTTTTCATCATTTGCAAGGTTGTGGCCAATGGAATGGGAAGAATTCCCTTGAAAGGGAAGCACAGTCCTGAGGTGTGGCTCCAGGGACCCAAGGGTGGAGCGTGTGTGGTCCAGGGCTATTTGGACAAAAGTCTGAAAACACAAACTCCACTTAGGTTGGGGGATGTAGGTATGGCCTCCCGATCTATAGACCGTGAGGAGAACTCTTCGGGATATGAACAAAGGGCGAATGTGAGGTGCTTGGTCATGCTTTTTTTTTTTTTTCTGGAAATCTGTCATCGATTGCCATGGAATGTCGGAGTGTCCTCATGGGCCATCGATGAGGCTCCCTTTCTGGGGATTTGACCTGATCCCAAGAGTTTGGGGTCATTCTGTAGGAAGGGTGGAGGCCTTTCTGTTTTTTTTGTTTATTTTTGTTTATTTATTTATTTTTTTTTACCTCAGGTGGACCACCAAAAAAGGGATTCCAGAGCAGAGACGTGGGTTGGGGCAACTGGACAACCAGACCTCTGGTTAACATTGGGACCTAAGAACATGGCAATCCCCATATGTGGGCTCTTGGTCCAGACACTGAGAGGCCTTCCTTGAGGATAGGTCTCACACTGAGTTTCACAATGTGTTTTTGTGCCCAAGGAGCCCCTCAAGTCAGGGCGTGGCCTAATGTACCATGCTGGTTTCTCCTACAGGGAACGTTGCACAATATGGCAACCACAAGTTTTCTGGCCATGGGGAAGATGGAGTTCTAATTTCTGCAACACTTTCACTCCTGGACTGTGATTGGATTTAAGGTCTAGGTTCTGAAGCCTGACATCTTAGGTTGGGAAGAGATGAAGACCTAAGGCCATGGTGTGTCTGATGTGCTCAGTGTTCGGCCAGCTGTTGAGTGTGGGTTGGGAGGTGCAGGCTCAGGCTGTGGCAGACAGGGAATTAGTGCCCAGGCTAGACTGTATCATTGGGGTGCAGTCGAGTTTCGTGCAGGATGGTACTCATTTGTGGTTACTGGGTAGCCCCAGAGGGCAGCGTTTTTCTTCTGGAGGGAAGACACAGTGCCACATAGTGGCTCCAGAATTCCCAAACTGGAAGGCTTGTGGGCCAGGAGTGTGAGAAACAAATTCTGAGAACACAAGCCAGACTTAGATTTCGGGGTGAGGGGACGGCAGGCACCCTCTGCAGAGATGATTCGAGATCCCGTATGCCTGAAGACAGAGCTAGAATCAGACGTTGGCTTACGTCGGAGTTTCTGTCCATGACGTCCCCTTCATGAAGGGGACGGTGTCGCGAGGACATGGAGGTTTTCCCATGATGGGAATTGTGAGATGCTCCAAACCGCAATGATTCCTTTTGTGGGACAGTCGAGACCTGTTGGATGGCTTCAGGACATCCCATAAGGAAGTTATCCAGAGCAGGGTTCTAAGGATCGATGCCTGGGCAGCCTGCCTCCCATTCCAGGTGTCTCATAGCGCCAAGGCAAGTTCGCCTGCTGGATCTAGGGGAGCAACCGAGGCGTGTGTGTTGAAATGGGTGCGTTGAGGATGGGTCATAATGTGCATTTGTGTCGATGTAGACCTTGGAATGGGGTGCTTGATCCGGGGCCTTGAGGGATGTTCATAACCGGAGGTTTTTATGGCCTCTAAAGAGTACGTTTCCTATGTAGAGAAGAGAATTGTTTTGATGAGTGCCTAAGGAATCTCCCATATGCTGGTATGGGAAACCAGGCCTCTGAGGAGAGATGACTGGAAACAAAAGCAATCGAGATGATTAGGCCCTAGGTGCCTGTCCGGTTCAATCTCTTTCCTGAGGATACGTGTCTAAGGATCTGAGGGGATGTAGTTGCTCAGCTTGTGTCAGATCGCCCCTGTTTGTCCTGGGCAGCCTATAATATTGGGATGGCCTCAGGACTTTGGAGTTTCTCCTAATCTATAGGGTTGTGGCCAATGGAATGGGCAGAAATCCCCTGGAGAGGGCAAGCACAGTTCTGAGTTTGGCTCTAGGGGCCCAGCCTTGAGGCTGTGTGGGACAGGCCTGTGGGGACAAAAGTCTGAAAACACAAACTCCGCTTAGGATTGGGTACATAGGTATGGCACGCCCAATCTACAGACCATGATAACACTTAGGGATATGAAAAAGGGTGAGTTTGAGGTGCTTGCTCAGGTTTTGTCTCTGGATTTGTGTCAACAATGTGCGTGGAATACTGGCGTGGCCTCATGGGTTGTAGATGGCTTTCCTTCTCTGAGGATTTGACCCAATCCCAAGAGTTTGGGTACATTCTGTGGGATGGGGGGAGTCTTTTCTGTTTTTTATTTTATTTTATTTTATATTTTATTTTATGTACCTCAAGTGTCCCAATAAAAGAGGGATTCCAGAGCAGAGTCCTTGGGAGGGTCAACTGGATATCCCCCTTCTGTTTAAGTTTGGGGGCCTAGGGGCATGGCAAGTCCAATAGGCGGGCTCTTGATTCAGACACTGAGAGGCCTTCCTTGAGGACAGGGCTCATGCTGAGGGTCACAATGCCTATTTGTGCCAACAAGGCCCTCAAGCATGGGAAGTGCCTCATGGGCCACGCTGGATTCTCCTACACTGAACATTGGAGAATATGCCAACCACAAGGTTTCCAGCCATGGAGAAGGAAGAGTTGTGTTTTCTGCATCACGTTCACCCCTGGACAGTGATTGGAGTTTAGGTCTAGGTTCTGAAACCCGAAAACTGAGGTTGGGAAGAGATGAAGACCTAAGGACCTGATGGGTCCAATGAGCTCAGTGTGCGGCCAGCTCTTGAGCGTAGGTCTGGAGGTGTGGGCTCATGCTGTGTCAGACAAGGCATTAGACAGGGTAGACTGCATATTTGGGGTGCACTCGAGTGGTGTTCAGTTGATCCTTATTCGGGTTTCTAGGTAGCTCCATAAGGCAACATTTTTCTTCTGGAGGGCAGGCAGTGTGCTGCATTGTGGCCCCAGTATTGCCAATCTGTAGGGCTTTTGGGGCAGGGGTGTGACGACGGTAGTCTGAGAACACAAGCTAGGCTTAGTTTTGGGGGTGAGTGCACAGAAGGCACACTCTGCAGAGCTGAATCAAGATCTCATGCACCTGAAGTCAGGGCGAATATCAGACGTTTGCTCAGGTTGGAGTTTCTGTCCATGATGGCCCCTTTATAAAGTGGAGCATCTCAAGAGGCCATGTAGATTTTCCCATAATGGGAGTTGTGAGATGCTCCAGACTGCAAAGATTCCTTCTGTGGGACACTTGAGACCTGTAGGATGGCTCTAGGATGTCCCATGTGGAACGACTCCAGAGTAGGGTTCTAAGGATGGATGCCTGGGCAGCCCGCCTCCCATTCTAGTTGTCTCCTAGCAACAAGGCAGGTTTGATCTGCAGGCCCTGGGGGAGAAACCAAAGGGGTTGAGTTGACATGGACTCTCCCGACAATAGATCATAATGTGGGTTTAAGTCCATGGAGACCTTGGAATGGGGCGCTTGATCCGGGGCCCTGAAAGATTCTCCTAAACAGAGGTTTTTATAGAGCTCCAAAGAGTACATTTCCTATGTGGAGATGAGATTTTTCTGATGAGTGCCTCAGTAATCCCCCGTACTCTGGTATTGGAAACCAGGCCTCTGAGGAGAGATGCCTGGAAACAAAAGCAATGGATCTGATTAGAGCCTAAGTGCCTGTCCAATTCAATCTTATTCTATGGGGATATCTGTCTCTGGGTCTGAGTGGAAGTAGTTTCCTAACTTGTGAAAGATCATCCCTGTTTGTCCTGGGCAGCCAACACTATTGGGATGGCCTCGGGGAGTTTGGAGGATTCTCCTAATCTATAGGGTTGTGGCCAATGGAAATGGCAGAATTCCAGTGGAGAGGGAAGCCACAGTCCTGAGGTGTGTCTCCAGGGGCCCCAGCTTGGATGGTGTGTGGGCCAGGACTGTGGGGACAGAAGTCTGAAAACACAAACTCAGCTTAGGTTTGGTATGTATGAAGGCTCGATCTACAGACAGTAAGAATTTCCCGGGCTATGAACAAAGGGCGAGTATGTGGCGCTTGCTCAAGCTTTTGTCTCTGGATTTTGTGTCATTGGTGGCCGTGGAATGTCGGGGTGTCCTCAAGGGCCATGGACAATTCTTTCTCTGGTGATTTGGCCTGATCCCAAGGGGTTGGGATCATTCTGTGGATGGGAAGAGTCCTTTCTGTATTTTTTTTTTTACCTCAGGTGTTCCACCAAAGAGGGATTCCAGAGTAGAGCCCTGAGTAGGGGTGACTAGACATCTCGAACTCTGGTTGAGATTGGGGGACTAGGGGCTTGGCAAGCCCCATATGTGGGCTGTTGTTCCAGTGACTAAGAGGCTTTACATGAGGATAGGGCTCACGCTGAGGGTCACAATGTGTGTTTGTGCACATTGTGGCCCTCAGGGATAGGTGGGGCCTCATAGTCCATGCTGCTTTCTCCTACAATGAACATTGGACAACATGCCAACCACTAGGTTTCTTGCCAAGGCGAAGGAGAAGTTCTGATTCTTGCATCACGTTCACTCCTGAGCAGTGAGTGGAGATAAGGCCTAAGTTCTGAAGGTGAAAACTGAGGTTGGGTAGAGATGATGGCCTAAAGCCATTGTGGGTGTGATATGCTCTGTGTACGGCCAGCTGCCTGGGTGTTGAACTGGAGGTCTGCCCTCAGGCTGTGTCAGACAGGGCTTTAGTGCACAGGCTAGACTTAAAATTGGGGTATGGTCGAGTGGCATGCAGGTTGTTACTCATTTGGCGTTTCCGGTTAGCCCTATAGGGCAACATTTTTCTTCTGGAGGGCAGGCAGAGTGCTGCATTGTGTCTCCAGAATTGCCAAACTGGAGGGGTGTGGCCAGGATTGTGAGGAAGGAAGTCTGAAAACACAAGCTAGCACGAGTTTTGGGGCCAAGAGCTTGGCAGGCCCACTCTGCAGAGGCTGAATCGAGATCTCCTGCAGGTGAGGTCAGGGCGAGTATCAGATGTTGCCTCAAGCTGGAGTTTGTGTCCATGACGGCCCCTTCCTGAAGGTGGTGGGGGCGTCATGAGGCCAGGGAGGTTTCCCTACGCTGGGAGTTGTGAGCTGCTCCAAACTTCAAAGATTCCTTCTTCAGGACAGTCGAGTACTATTGGATGGTTCCAGGATGCCCCATACAGAAAGACTCGAGAGCAGGGGCCTAAGCATCGATGCCGAGAAACGCCAACTCACCTTCCCATTGCCTGGTCGAGACAAGGCATGCTCAATCTTCGGGCTCTTGGGTGAGCTACCCAGAAGGCTGAGTTTAAATGGACTCTCCTGAGGATGAGTCATAATGTGGGTTGGTGGCCATGGAGACCTTGGAATGAGGCAGTAGCTAAGGGACTCTGCAGGATTCTCCAACCCGAAGGGCTTGACACAACTCCAACAAGGAAGCTTCCCATGTGGAGGTGAGAGGTCTTCTGTCTGGTGCCTCAGGAAAGCCCCGTATGCTGGTCTTCGAACCCAGGCCTCTGAGGAGTGATACCTGGACACCAAAGCAAGAGTTCATAATAGGGCCTAGGGGCCTGTCTGGTTCAATCTTCTGTCTCTGCGGATATCTGTCTGTGTGTCTGCATGGAGGTAGTAGTTGCTCAGCTTGTGTCATAATGCCCCTATTTGTCCAGTGCGGCTTGCAGTAGTGGGATGTCCTTGGGGACCTTGATGTTTCTACTATTTTGTAGAGTTGTGGCCAATGGAATGGGCAGTTTCTTAGGAGAGAGCAGGCACAGTTCTGTGGTGTGGCTCCAGAGACCCCAGCCTGGAGGCTGTGTGGGCCATGGCTGTGCAGACAGACATCCAAAAACCCTAACTCAGCTCAGGTTTGGGGCCGAGGTTACGGCAGGCCTGATCTACAGTCCATGAGGGGAGCTCCTCTGGATATGAAAGAAGGGTGAGAGGGAGGCAGTCGCTCAGGCTTTTGTCTCTGGATGTTTTGTCCACAATGGCCGTTTAATGTAGGAGTTGCCTCATGGGTCGTAGAAGTCTCCCTCTCTGGTAGTTTGTCCAGCCCCCAAGTGTTTGGGGTCATTCTGTGGGAAGGGAAGTGTCCTGTTTTCTGCCTCATGTGTCCCCCCAGTAGAGGGATTCTTGAGCATAGCAGTGGGTACTGACAACTGGAATACTCGCCCTCTGGTTAAGCCTGGGGGCCTATGGATATGACAAGCCCCATATGAAGGATCTTGGTCCAGCCACTGAGAGGTGTTACTTTAATACGGGACTCACGCTGCAGGTCACAATGCATGTCTGTGCCCTAGGTGGCCCTCAAGCACTGGCGTGGCCTTTCGGACAATGCAGGTTTTCCCACATTGAACGCTGGACAACATGCCAACCACAACGTTTCTGGCCATGGGGAAGGAGGAATTCTAATTTCTGCATCACGTTCACCCCTGGGCAGTGATTGGAGATAAGGTCTAGGTTCTGAAGCCTGAAAGCCAAGGATGGGAAGAGATGACGACCTACAGCCATAGCGGGTCCTATGTGTCCATGTTGGGGCCAGCTGTCTGGGTGTCATTTGGGATGTCTTGTCTCAGGCTGTGCCAGACAGGGCATTAGAATACAGGGTGGGCTGTATAATTGCTTTACAATCGAGTGGCATGCATTAGAAAATCATTTGGGGTTTCTTATTAGCAGCATAGGGAAAGTTTTTCTTCTGGAGGGCAGGCAGAGTGTGGCATTGTGGCTTCGGAATTCCCAATCTGGAGGGCTTGTGGGCCAGGAGAGTGAGGACGGAATTCTGAGAACACAAGCTAGGCTTAGGTTTCGGGGCAAGGACATGGCAGGCACACTCTGCAGAGCTGAATTGAGATCTCATGCGTCTGAAGTCAGGTCGAGGTTCAGACTTTGGCTCAGGTTTGAGTTTCTGTCCATGTGGGCCCCTTCAGGAAGGGGGGGCATTATGAGGCCATGGGGGTTTTCCCACTATTGGAGTTGTGAGATGCTCCAAACCGCAAGGATTCCTTCTGTGGGACAATTAAGATTTGTTGGATGGCTCCAGGACGTCTTATAAGGTATTTTTCCAGAACAGGGTCCTAAGTATGGATGCCTGGGCAGCCAGCCTCACATTCCAATTGTCTCCTAGCAACAAGAAACGTTTGATCTGCTGGCTTGGGGTAGCAACAGAGGGGGCTGAGTTGAAATGGACTTTCCTGAGGATGGTCTTAATGTTGGTTTGAGTCCATGGAGACCTTGGTATGGGGCAGTGGCACCAGGGCCCTGAAGGATTCTCCTAACCAGAGGTTATGACAAAGCTCCAATGAGCAAGATTTCCATGGGGAGACGAGATTTGTTATTAATGGTGCCTCAGGAAACCACCATATGCTGGTATTGGAAACGAGGCCTCTGAGGAGAGATGCCTGGAAACCAAAGCAATGGATCTGATTAGGGCCTAGGGGCCTGTCCGGTTCAATATTCTTTTCTGGGGACATCTGTTGTCTGAGTGGAGGTAGTTGCTCAGCTGGTTTAAGATCACCCCTGTTTGTCCTGGGCGGACTACACTATTGGGATGGCCTCGGTGACTTTGGAGGTTTTTCATCATTTGCAAGGTTGTGGCCAATGGAATGGGAAGAATTCCCTTGAAAGGGAAGCATAGTCCTGAGGTGTGGCTCCAGGGACCCAAGGGTGGAGCGTGTGTGGTCCAGGGCTATTTGGACAAAAGTCTGAAAACACAAACTCCACTTAGGTTGGGGGATGTAGGTATGGCCTCCCGATCTATAGACCGTGAGGAGAACTCTTCGGGATATGAACAAAGGGCGAATGTGAGGTGCTTGGTCATGCTTTTTTTTTTTTTTTTCTGGAAATCTGTCATCGATTGCCATGGAATGTCGGAGTGTCCTCATGGGCCATCGATGAGGCTCCCTTTCTGGGGATTTGACCTGATCCCAAGAGTTTGGGGTCATTCTGTAGGAAGGGTGGAGGCCTTTCTGGTTTTTTTGTTTATTTTTGTTTATTTATTTATTTTTTTACCTCAGGTGGACCACCAAAAAAGGGATTCCAGAGCAGAGACGTGGGTTGGGGCAACTGGACAACCAGAACTCTGGTTAACATTGGGACCTAAGAACATGGCAATCCCCATATGTGGGCTCTTGGTCCAGACACTGAGAGGCCTTCCTTGAGGATAGGTCTCACACTGAGTTTCACAATGTGTTTTTGTGCCCAAGGAGCCCCTCAAGTCAGGGCGTGGCCTAATGTACCATGCTGGTTTCTCCTACACTGAACGTTGCACAATATGGCAACCACAAGTTTTCTGGCCATGGGGAAGATGGAGTTCTAATTTCTGCAACACTTTCACTCCTGGACTGTGATTGGATTTAAGGTCTAGGTTCTGAAGCCTGAAATCTGAGGTTGGGAAGAGATGAAGACCTAAGGCCATGGTGTGTCTGATGTGCTCAGTGTTCGGCCAGCTGTTGAGTGTGGGTTGGGAGGTGCAGGCTCAGGCTGTGGCAGACAGGGAATTAGTGCCCAGGCTAGACTGTATCATTGGGGTGCAGTCGAGTTTCGTGCAGGATGGTACTCATTTGTGGTTACTGGGTAGCCCCAGAGGGCAGCGTTTTTCTTCTGGAGGGAAGACACAGTGCCATATTGTGGCTCCAGAATTCCCAAACTGGAAGGTTTGTGGGCCAGGAGTGTGAGGAAAAATTCTGAGAACACAAGCCAGACTTAGATTTCGGGGTGAGGGGACGGCAGGCACCCTCTGCAGAGATGATTCGAGATCCTGTATACCTGAAGACAGAGCTAGGATCAGACGTTGGCTTAGGTCGAAGTTTCTGTCCATGACGGCCCCTTCATGAAGGGGAGGGTGTCACGAGGACATGGAGGTTTTCCCACGATGGGAATTGTGAGATGCTCCAAGCCCCAATGATTCCTTCTGTGGGACAGTCGAGACCTGTTGGATGGCTCCAGGACATCCCATAAGGATGTTATCCAGAGCAGGGTTCTAAGGATGGATGCCTGGGCAGCCTGCCTCCCATTCCAGGTGTCTCATAGCGCCAAGGCAAGTTCGATCTGCTGGATCTAGGGGAGCAACCGAGGCGGGTGTGTTGAAATGGGTGAGTTGAGGATGGGTCATAATGTGCATTTGTGTCCATGTAGACCTTGGAATGGGGTGCTTGAACCGGGGCCTTGAGGGATGTTCATAACCGGAGGTTTTGATGGAGCTCTAAAGAGTATGTTTCCTATGTAGAGAAGAGAATTGTTTTGATGAGTGCCTAAGGAATCTCCCATATTCTGGTATTGGAAACCAGGCCTCTGAGGAGAGATGACTGGAATCAAAAGCAATGGATCTGATTAGGGCCTAAGTGCCTGTCCAGTTCAATCTTATTCTATGGGGATATCTGTCTCTGGGTCTGAGTGGAGGTAGTTTCCTAACTTGTGAGAGATCATCCCTGTGTGTCCTGGGCAGCCAACATTATTCGGATGGCCTGGGGGAGTTTGGCGGATTCTCCTAATCTATTGGGTTGTGGCCAATGGAAATAGCAGAATTCCCCTGGAGAGTGAAGCCACAGTCCTGAGGTGTGGCTCCAGGGGCCCCAGCTTGGATGGTGTGTTGGCCAGGCCTGTGGGGACAGAAGTCTGAAAACACAAACTCAGCTTATTTTTGGGGATGTATGTATGAAGGCTCGATCTACAGACCGTGAGAATTTTCCGGGCTATGAACAAAGGGCGAGTATGTGGCGCTTGCTCAGGCTTTTGTCTCTGGATTTTGTGTCAACAGTGGCCGTGGAGTGTCGGAGTGTCCTCAAGGGCCATGGACAATTCTTTCTCTGGTGATTTGGCCTGATCCCAAGTGGTTGGGATCATTCTGTGGATTGGAAGAGTCCTTTATGTATTTTTTTTTACCTCAGTACCGCAACCAAAGAGGGATTCCAGAGTAGAGCCCTGAGTAGGTGTGACTAGACATCTCGAACTCTGGTTGAGATTGGGGGACTAGGGGCTTGGCAAGCCCCATATGTGGGCTGTTGTTCCAGTGACTAAGAGGCTTTACATGAGGATAGGGCTCACACTGAGGGTCACAATGTGTGTTTGTGCAAATTGTGGCCCTCAGGGATAGGTGGGGCCTCATAGTCCATGCTGCTTTCTCCTACAATGAACATTGGACAACATGCCAACCACTAGGTTTCTTGCCAAGGCGAAGGAGAAGTTCTGATTCTTGCATCACGTTCACTCCTGAGCAGTGAGTGGAGATAAGGTCTAGGTTCTGAAGGTGAAAACTGAGGTTGGGTAGAGATGATGGCCTAAAGCCATTGTGGGTGTGATATGCTCTGTGTACGGCCAGCTGTCTGGGTGTTGGACTGGAGGTCTGCCCTCAGGCTGTGTCAGACAGGGCTTTAGTGCACAGGCTAGACTGTATAATTGGGGTGTGGTCGAGTGGCATGCAGGTTGTTACTCATTTGGCGTTTCCGGTTAGCCCTATAGGGCAACATTTTTCTACTGGAGGGCAGGCAGAGTGCTGCATTGTGTCTCCAGAATTGCCAAACTGGAGGGGTGTGGCCAGGATTGTGAGGAAGGAAGTCTGAAAACACAAGCTAGCATGAGTTTTGGGGCCAAGAGCATGGCAGGCCCACTCTGAAGAGGCTGAATCGAGATCTCCTGCAGGTGAGGTCAGGGCGAGTATCAGATGTTGCCTCAAGCTGGAGTTTGTGTCCAAGACGGCCCCTTCCTGAAGGGGGTGGGGGCGTCATGAGGCCAGGGAGGTTTCCCTACGCTGGGAGTTGTGAGCTGCTCCAAACGTCAAAGTTTCCTTCTTCAGGACAGTCGAGTACTATTGGATGGTTCCAGGATGCCCCATACAGAAAGACTCGAGAGCAGGGGCCTAAGCATCGATGCCGAGAAACGCCAACTCACCTTCCCATTGCCTGGTCGAGACAAAGCACGCTCAATCTGCGGGCTCTTGGGTGAGCTACCCAGAAGGCTGAGTTTAAATGGACTCTCCTGAGGATGAGTCATAATGTGGGTTGGTGGCCATGGAGACCTTGGAATGTGGCAGTAGCTAAGGGACTCTGCAGGATTCTCCAACCCGAAGGGCTTGACACAACTCCAACAAGGAAGCTTCCCATGTGGAGATGAGAGGTCTTCTGTCTGGTGCCTCAGGAAAGCCCCGTATGCTGGTCTTCGAACCCAGGCCTCTGAGGAGTGATACCTGGACACCAAAGCAAGAGTTCATACTAGGGCCTAGGGGCCTGTCTGGTTCAATCTTCTGTCTCTGCGGATATCTGTCTGTGTGTCTGCATGGAGGTAGTAGTTGCTCAGCTTGTGTCATAATGCCCCTATTTGTCCAGTGCGGCTTGCGGTAGTGGGATGTCCTTGGGGAACTTGAGGTTTCTACTATTTTGTAGAGTTGTGGCCAATGGAATGGGCAGTTTCTTAGGAGAGAGCAGGCACAGTTCTGTGGTGTGGCTCCAGAGACCCCAGCCTGGAGGCTGTGTGGGCCATGGCTGTGCAGACAGACATCCAAAAACCCTAACTCAGCACAGGTTTGGGGCCGAGGTTATGGCAGGCCTGATCTACAGTCCATGAGGGGAGCTCCTCTGGATATGAAAGAAGGGTGAGAGGGAGGCAGTCGCTCAGGCTTTTGTCTCTGGATGTTTTGTCCACAATGGCCGTTTAATGTAGGAGTTGCCTCATGGGTCGTAGAAGTCTCCCTCTCTGGTAGTTTGTCCAGCCCCCAAGTGTTTGGGGTCATTCTGTGGGAAGGGAAGTGTCCTGTTTTTTGCCTCATATGTCCCCCCAGTAGAGGGATTCTATAGCATAGCAGTGGGTACTGACAACTGGAATACTCGCCCTCGGGTTAAGCCTGGGGGCCTATGGATATGACAAGCCCCATATGCAGGATCTTGGTCCAGCCACTGAGAGGCGTTACTTTAATACGGGACTCACGCTGCAGGTCACAATGCATGTCTGTGCCCTAGGCGGCCCTCAAGCACTGGCGTGGCCTTTCGGACAATGCAGGTTTTCCCACATTGAACGTTGGACAACATGCCAACCACAAGGTTTCTGGCCATGGGGAAGGAGGAATTCTAATTTCCGCATCACGTTCACCCTGGGCAGTGATTGGAGATAAGGTCTAGGTTCTGAAGCCTGAAAACCGAGGTTGGGAAGAGATGACGACCTACAGCCATAGCGGGTCCTATGTGTCCAGGTTGGGGCCAGCTGTCTGGGTGTCGTTTGGGATGTCTTGTCTCAGGCTGTGCCACAGGGCATTAGAATACAGGGTGGGCTGTATAATTGCTTTACAATCGAGTGGCATGCATTAGAAAATCATTTGGGGTTTCTTATTAGAAGCATAGGGCAAAGTTTTTCTTCTGGAGTGCAGGCAGAGTGCTGCATTGTGGCTTCGGAATTCCCAATCTGGAGGGCTTGTGGGCCAGGAGAGTGAGGACAGAAGTCTGAGAACACAGGCTAGGCTTAGGTTTCGGGGCAAGGACATGGCAGCCACACTCTGCAGAGCTGAATTGAGATCTCATGTGTCTGAAGTCAGGTCGAGGATCAGACTTTGGCTCAGGTTTGAGTTTCTGTCCATGTTGGCCCCTTCATGAAGGGGGGACATTATGAGCCCATGGGGGTTTTCCCACTATTGGAGTTGTGAGATGCTCCAAACCGCAAGGATTCCTTCTGTGGGACAATTAAGATTTGTTGGATGGCTCCAGGACGTCTTATAAGGTATTTTTCCAGAACAGGGTTCTAAGTATGGATGCCTGGGCAGTCAGCCTCACAATCCTATTGTCTCCTAGCAACAAGAAACGTTTGATCTGCTGGCTTGGGGTAGCAACAGAGGGGGCTGAGTTGAAATGGACTTTCCTGAGGATGGTCTTAATGTTGGTTTGAGTCCATGGAGACCTTGGTATGGGGCAGTGGCACCAGGGCCCTGAAGGATTCTCCTAACCAGAGGTTATGACAAAGCTCCAATGAGCAAGTTTTCCATGGGGAGACGAGATTTGTTCTTATTGGTGCCTCAAGAAACCACCATATGCTGGTATTGGAAACGAGGCCTCTGAGGAGAGATGCCTAAAAACCAAAGCAATGGATCTGATTAGGGCCTAGGGGCCTGTCCGGTTCAATATTCTTCTCTGGGGACATCTGTTGTCTGAGTGGAGGTAGTTGCTCAGCTGGTTTGAGATCACCCCTGTTTGTCCTGGGCGGCCTACACTAATGGGATGGCCTCGGTGACTTTGGAGGTTTTTCCTCATTTGCAAGGTTGTGGCCAATGGAATGGGAAGAATTCCCTTGAAAGGGAAGCACAGTCCTGAGGTGTGGCTCCAGGGACCCAAGTGTGGAGCGTGTGTGGTCCAGGGCTATTTGCACAAAAGTCTGAAAAAACAAACTCCACTTAGGTTGGGGGATGTAGGTATGGCCTCCCGATCTATAGACCGTGAGGAGAACTCTTCGGGATATGAACAAAGGGCGAATGTGAGGTGCTGGCTCATGCTTTTTTTTTTTTTTTTTTTTCTGGAAATGTGTCACCGATTGCCATGGAATGTCGGGGTGTCCTCATGGGCCATCGATGAGGCTCCCTTTCTGGGGATTTGACCCGATCCCAAGAGTTTGGGGTCATTCTGTGGGAAGGGAGGAGGCCTTTCTTGTTTTTTTGTTTATTTTTTTATTATTATTTTTTTTTTACCTAAGGTGGACCACCAAAAGAGGGATTCAAGAGCAGAGTCCTGGGGAGGGGCGACTGGACAACCAGACCTCTGGTTAACATTGGGACCTAAGAACATGGCAAGCCCCATATGTGGGCTCTTGGTCCAGACACTGAGAGGCCTTCCTTGAGGATAGGTCTCACACTGAGTTTCACAATGTGTTTTTGTGCCCAAGGAGCCCCTCAAGTCAGGGCGTGACCTAATGTACCATGCTGGTTTCTCCTACAGGGAACGTTGCACAATATGGCAACCACAAGTTTTCTGGCCATGGGGAAGATGGAGTTCTAATTTCTGCAACACTTTCACTCCTGGACTGTGATTGGATTTAAGGTCTAGGTTCTGAAGCCTGAAATCTGAGGTTGGGAAGAGATGAAGACCTAAGGCCATGGTGTGTCTGATGTGCTCAGTGTTCGGCCAGCTGTTGAGTGTGGGTTGGGAGGTGCAGGCTCAGGCTGTGGCAGACAGGGAATTAGTGCCCAGGCTAGACTGTATCATTGGGGTGCAGTCGAGTTTCGTGCAGGATGGTACTCATTTGTGGTTACTGGGTAGCCCCAGAGGGCAGCGTTTTTCTTCTGGAGGGAAGACACAGTGCCACATAGTGGCTCCAGAATTCCCAAACTGGAAGGCTTGTGGGCCAGGAGTGTGAGATACAAATTCTGAGAACACAAGCCAGACTTAGATTTCGGGGTGAGGGGACGGCAGGCACCCTCTGCAGAGATGATTCGAGATCCCGTATGCCTGAAGACAGAGCTAGAATCAGACGTTGGCTTACGTCGGAGTTTCTGTCCATGACGGCCCCTTCATGAAGGGGACGGTGTCGTGAGGACATGGAGGTTTTCCCATGATGGGAATTGTGAGATGCTCCAAACCGCAATGATTCCTTCTGTGGGACAGTCGAGATCTGTTGGATGGCTCCAGGACATCCCATAAGGAAGTTATCCAGAGCAGGGTTCTAAGGATGGATGCCTGGGCAGCCTGCCTCCCATTCCAGGTGTCTCATAGCGCCAAGGCAAGTTTGATCTGCTGGATCTAGGGGAGCAACCGAGGCGGGTGTGTTGAAATGGGTGAGTTGAGGATGGGTCATAATGTGCATTTGTGTCCATGTAGACCTTGGAATGGGGTGCTTGAACCGGGGCCTTGAGGGATGTTCATAACCGGAGGTTTTGATGGAGCTCTAAAGAGTATGTTTCCTATGTAGAGAAGAGAATTGTTTTGATGAGTGCCTAAGGAATCTCCCATATGCTGGTATTGGAAACCAGGCCTCTGAGGAGAGATGACTGGAATCAAAAGCAATGGATCTGATTAGGGCCTAAGTGCCTGTCCAGTTCAATCTTATTCTATGGGGATATCTGTCTCTGGGTCTGAGTGGAGGTAGTTTCCTACCTTGTGAAAGATCATCCCTGTGTGTCCTGGGCAGCCAACATTATTCGGATGGCCTGGGGGAGTTTGGCGGATTCTCCTAATCTATTGGGTTGTGGCCAATGGAAATGCAGAATTCCCCTGGAGCGGGAAGCCACAGTCCTGAGGTGTGGCTCCAGGGGCCCCAGCTTGGATGGTGTGTGGGCCAGGCCTGTGGGGACAGAAGTCTGAAAATACAAACTCAGCTTAGGTTTGGGGATGTATGTATGAAGGCTCGATATACAGACCGTGAGAATTTTCCGGGCTATGAACAAAGGGCGAGTATGTGGCGCTTGCTCAGGCTTTTGTCTCTGGATTTTGTGTCAACGGTGGCCGTGGAATGTCGGGGTGTCCTCAAGGGCCATGGACAATTCTTTCTCTGGTGATTTGGCCTGATCGCACGGGGTTGGGATCATTCTGTGGATTGGAAGAGTCCTTTCTGTATTTTTTTTTTTTACCTCAGGTGTCCAATCAACGAGGGATTCCCGAGTAGAGCCCTGAGTAGGGGTGACTAGACATCTCGAACTCTGGTTGAGATTGGGGGACTAGGGGCTTGTCAAGCCCCATATGTGGGCTGTTGTTCCAGTCACTAAGAGGCTTTACATGAGGATAGAGCTCACGCTGAGGGTCACAATGTGTGTTTGTGCAAATTGTGGCCCTCAGGGATAGGTGGGGCCTCATAGTCCATGCTGCTTTCTCCTACAATGAACAATGGACAACATGCCAACCACTAGGTTACTTGCCAAGGCGAAGGAGGAGTTCTGATTCTTGCATCACGTTCACTCCTGAGCAGTGAGTGGAGATAAGGTCTAGGTTCTGAAGGTGAAAACTGAGGTTGGGTAGAGATGATGGCCTAAAGCCATTGTGGGTGTGTTATGCTCTGTGTACGGCCAGCTGTCTGGGTGTTGGACTGGAGGTCTGCCCTCAGGCTGTGTCAGACAGGGCTTTAGTGCACAGGCTAGACTGTATAATTGGGGTATGGTCGAGTGGCATGCAGGTTGTTACTCATTTGGCGTTTCCGGTTAGCCCTATAGGGCAACATTTTTCTTCTGGAGGGCAGTCAGAGTGCTGCATTGTGTCTCCAGAATTGCCAAACTGGAGGGATGTGGCCAGGATTGTGAGGAAGGAAGTCTGAAAACACAAGCTAGCATGAGTTTTGGGGCCAAGAGCATGGCAGGCCCACTCTGCAGAGGCTGAATCGAGATCTCCTGCAGGTGAGGTCAGGGCGAATATCAGATGTTGCCTCAAGCTGGAGTTTGTGTCCATGACGGCCCCTTCCTGAAGGGGGTGGGGGCGTCATGAGGCCAGGGAGGTTTCCCTAAGCTGGGAGTTGTGAGCTGCTCCAAACGTCAAAGTTTCCTTCTTCAGGACAGTCGAGTACTATTGGATGGTTCCAGGATGCCCCATACAGAAAGACTCGAGAGCAGGGGCCTAAGCATGGATGCCCAGAAACGCCAACTCACCTTCCCATTTCCTGGTGGAGACAAGGCACGCTCAATCTGCGGGCTCTTGGGTGAGCTACCCAGAAGGCTGAGTTTAAATGGACTCTCCTGAGGATGAGCCATAATGTGGGTTGGTGGCCATGGAGACCTTGGAATGTGGCAGTAGCTAAGGGACTCTGCAGGATTCTCCAACCCGAAGGGCTTGACACAACTCCAACAAGGAAGCTTCCTATGTGGAGATGAGAGGTCTTCTGTCTGGTGCCTCAGGAAAGCCCCGTATGCTGGTCTTCGAACCCAGGCCTCTGAGGAGTGATACCTGGACACCAAAGCAAGAGTTCATAATAGGGCCTAGGGGCCTGTCTGGTTCAATCTTCTGTCTCTGCGGATATCTGTCTGTGTGTCTGCATGGAGGTAGTAGTTGCTCAGCTTGTGTCATAATGCCCCTATTTGTCCAGTGCGGCTTGCGGTAGTGGGATGTCCTTGGGGACCTTGAGGTTTCTACTATTTTGTAGAGTTGTGGCCAATGGAATGGGCAGTTTCTTAGGAGAGAGCAGGCACAGTTCTGTGGTGTGGCTCCAGAGACCCCAGCCTGGAGGCTGTGTGGGCCATTGCTGTGCAGACAGACATCCAAAAACCCTAACTCAGCTCAGGTTTGGGGCCGAGGTTACGGCAGGCCTGATCTACAGTCCATGAGGGGAGCTCCTCTGGATATGAAAGAAGGGTGAGAGGGAGGCAGTCGCTCAGGCTTTTGTCTCTGGATGTTTTGTCCACAATGGCCGTTTAATGTAGGAGTTGCCTCATGGGTCGTAGAAGTCTCCCTCTCTGGTAGTTTTCCAGGCCCCAAGAGTTTGGGGTCATTCTGTGGGAAGGGAAGTGTCCTGTTTTCTGCTTCATGTGTCCCCCCAGTAGAGGGATTCTAGAGCATAGAAGTGGGTACTGACAACTGGAATACTCGCCCTCGGGTTAAGCCTGGGGGCCTATGGATATGACAACCCCATATGCAGGATCTTGGTCCAGCCACTAAGAGGCGTTACTTTAATAAGGGACTCACGCTGCAGGTCACAATGCATGTCTGTGCCCTAGGCGGCCCTCAAGCACTGGCGTGGCCTTTCGGACAATGCAGGTTTTCCCACATTGAACGTTGGACAACATGCCAACCACAAGGTTTCTGGCCATGGGGAGGAGGAATTCTAATTTCTGCATCACGTTCACCCCTGGGCAGTGATTGGAGATAAGGTCTAGGTTCTGAAGCCTGAAAACCGAGGTTGGGAAGAGATGACAACCTACAGCCATAGTGGGTCTTATGTGTCCATTTTGGGGCCAGCTGTCTGGGTGTCGTTTGGGATGTCTTGTCTCAGGCTGTGCCAGACAGGGCATTAGTATACAGGGTAGGCTGTATAATTGCTTTACCATCGAGTGACATGCATTAGAAAATCATTTGGGGTTTCTTATTAGCAGCATATGGCAGTTTTTCTTCTGGAGGGCAGGCACAGTGCTGCATTGTGTCATTGGAATTCCCAAACTGGAGGGCTTGTGGGCCAGGAGAGTGAGGACGGAAGCTGAGAACACAAACTAGGCTTAGGTTTCGGGGCAAGGGCATGGCAGGCACACTCTGCAGAGCTGAATTGAGATCTCATGTGTCTGAAGTTAGGTCGAGGATCAGACTTTGGCTCAGGTTTGAGTTTCTTTCCATTTTGGCCACTTCAAGAAGAGGGGGGATTATGAGGCCATGGGGGTTTTGCCACTATTGGAGTTGTGAGATGCTCTAAACCGCAAGGATTCCTTCTGTGGGACAATTAAGATTTGTTGGATGGCTCCAGGACGTCTTATAAGGTATTTTTTCAGAACAGGGTTCTACGTATGGATGCCTGGGCAGCAGCCTCACATTCCAATTGTCTCCTAGCAACAAGAAACGTTTGATCTGCTGGCTTGGGGTAGCAACAGAGGGGGCTGAGTTGAATGGACTTTCCTGAGGATGGTCTTAATGTTGGTTTGAGTCCATGGAGACCTTGGTATGGGGCAGTGGCACCAGGGCCCTGAAAGTTTCTCCTAACCAGAGGTTATGACAAAGCTCCAATGAGCAAGTTTTCCATGGGGAGACGAGATTTGTTCTTATTGGTGCCTCAGGAAACCACCATATGCTGGTATTGGAAACGAGGCCTCTGAGGAGCGATGCCTGGAAACCAAAGCAATGGATCTGATTAGGGCCTAGGGGCCTGTCCGGATCCATATTTTTCTCTGGGGACATCTGTTGTCTGAGTGGAGGTAGTTGCTCAGCTGGTTTGAGATCACCCCTGTTTGTCCTGGGCGGCCTAAACTATTGGGATGGCCTCGGTGACTTTTTAGGTTTTTTCTAATTGGCAAGGTTGTGGCCAATGGAATGGGAAGAATTCCCTTGAAAGGGAAGCACAGTCCTGAGGTGTGGCTCCAGGGACCCAAGTGTGGAGCATGTGTAGTCCAGGGCTATTTGGACAAAAGTCTGAAAACACAAACTCCACTTAGGTTGGAGGATGTAGGTATGGCCGGCCCGATCTATAGACCGTGAGGAGAACTCTTCGGGATATGAACAAAGGGCGAATGTGAGGTGCTTGCTCATGCTTTTTTTTTTTTTTTTTCTGGAAATGTGTCACCGATTGCCATGGAATGTCGGGGTGTCCTCATGGGCCATCGATGAGGCTCCCTTTCTGGGGATTTGACCCGATCCCAAGAGTTTGGGGTCATTCTGTCGGAAGGGAGGAGGACTTTCTGGTTTTTTTTTTGTTTATTTTTTTATTATTTTTTTTTTAACCTCAGGTGGACCACCAAAAGAGGCATTCCAGAGCAGAGTCGTGGGTGGGGGCAACTGGACAACCAGACCTCTGGTTAACATTGGGACCTAAGAACATGGCAAGCCCCATATGTCGGCTCTTGGTCCAGACACTGAGAGGCCTTCCTTGAGGAATGGTCTCACACTGAGTTTCACAATGTGTTTTTGTGCCCAAGGAGCCCCTCAAGTCAGGGCGTGGCCTAATGTACCATGCTGGTTTCTCCTACAGAGAACGTTGCACAATATGGCAACCACAAGTTTTCTGGCCATGTTGAAGAAGGAGTTGTAATTTCTGCAACACTTTCACTCCTGGACTGTGATTGGATTTAAGGTCTAGGTTCTGAAGCCTGAAAAATGAGGTTGGGAAGAGATGAAGCCCTAAGGCCATGGTGTGTCTGATGTGCTCAGTGTTCGGCCAGCTGTTGAGTGTGGGTTTGGAGGTGCAGGCTCAGGCTGTGGCAGACAGCGAATTAGTGCCCAGGCTAGACTCTATCATTGGGGTGCAGTCGAGTTTCGTGCAGGATGGTACTCATTTGTGGTTACAGGGTAGCCCCAGAGGGCAACGTTTTTCTTCTGGAGGGAAGACACAGTGTCACATACTAGCTCCAGAATTCCCAAACTTGAAGGCTTGTGGGCCAGGAGTGTGAGGAAAAAATTCTGAGAACACAAGCCAGACTTAGATTTCGGGGTGAAGGGATGGCAGGCACCCTCTGCAGAGATGATTCGAGATCCTGTGTGCCTGAAGACAGAGCTAGGATCAGACGTTGGCTTAGGTCGGAGTTTCTGTCCATGACGGCCCCTTAATAAATGGGAGGGTGTCACGAGGACATGGAGGTTTTCCCACGATTTGAATTTTGAGATGCTCCAAACCGCAATGATTCCTTCTGTGGGACAGGTGAGACCGGTGGATGGCTCCAGGACATCCCATAAGGAAGTTATCCAGAGCAGGGTTCTAAGGATGGATGCCTGGGCAGCCTGCCTCCCATTCCAGGTGTCTCATAGTGCCAAGGCAAGTTCGATCTGCCTGATCTAGTGGAGCAACCGAGGCGGGTGTGTTGAAATGGGTGAGTTGAGGATGGGTCATAATGTGCATTTGTGTCCATGGAGACCTTGGAATGGGGTCTTGATCCGGGTCCTTGAGGGATGTTCATAACCGGAGGTTTTGATGGAGCTCTAAAGAGTATGTTTCCTATGTAGAGAAGAGAATTGTTTTGATGAGTGCCTAAGGAATCTCCCATATGCTGGTATTGGAAACCAGGTCTCTGAGGAGAGATGACTGGAAACAAAAGCAATGGATATGATTAGAGCCTAGGTGCCTGTCCGGTTCAATCTCTTTGCTGGGGATACGTGTCTAAGTATCTGAGGTGAGGTAGTTGCTCAGATTGTGTCAGATCGCCCCTGTTTGTCCTGGGCGACCTATAATATTGGAATGGCCTCGGGACTTTGGAGTTTCTCCTAATCTATAGGGTTGTGGTCAATGGAATGGGCAGAAATCCCCTGGAGAGGGCAGGCAAAGTTCTGAGTTTGGCTCTAGGGACCCAACCTTGTGGGTGTGTGGGCCAGGCCTGTTGAGCAAAAATCTGAAAACACAAACTCCGCTTAGAATTGGGGACATAGTTATGGCACGCCCAATCTACAGACCGTGATAACACTTCAGGATATGAAAAAGTGTGAGTTTGAGGTGCTTGCTCAGATTTTGTCTCTGGATTTGTGTCAACAATGTGGGTGGAATGCTGGCGTGGCCTCATGGGTTGTGGACGGCTTTCCTTCTCTGAGGATTTGACCCAATCCCAAGAGTTTGGGTATGTTCTGTGGGATGGGAGGAGTCCTTTCTGTTTTTTATTTTATTTTATTTTATTTTTTGTACCTCATGTGTCCCAATAAAGGAGGGATTCCAGAGCAGAGTCCTCGGGAGGGACAACTGGACAACCCCACCTCTGTTTTAGTTTGGGGGCCTAGGGGCATGGCAAGTCCAATATGTGGGCTCTTGATTCAGACACTGAGAGGCCTTCCTTGAGGACAGGGCTCATGCTGAGGGTCACAATGCCTATTTGTGCCAACAAGGCCCTCAAGCATGGGAAGGGCCTCATGGGCCACGCTGGATTCTCCGACACTGAACGTTGGAGAATATGCCAACCACAAGGTTTCTGGCCATGGCGAAGGAAGAGTTGTGACTTCTGCATCACGTTAACCCCTGGACAGTGATTGGAGTTTAGGTCTAGGTTCTGAAACCCGAAAACCGAGGTTGGGAAGAGATGAAGACCTAAGGACCTGTTGGGTCCAATGAGCTCAGTGTGCGGACAGCTGTTCAGCGTAGGTCTGGAGGTGTGGGCTCATGCTGTGTCAGACAAGGCATTAGACAGGGTAGACTGTATATTTGGGGTGCAGTCGAGTGGC
Organism: Mustela nivalis; assembly: GCF_964662115.1. NCBI lineage: Eukaryota > Metazoa > Chordata > Mammalia > Carnivora > Mustelidae > Mustela > Mustela nivalis. Next base: position 1,280,181 of record NW_028136451.1, on the reverse strand, counting down.
GTTCAATTGATCCTCATTCGGGTCTCTAGGTAGTTCCATAAGGCAACGTTTTTTCTCTGGGAGGGCAGGCAGAGTGCTGCATTGTGGCCCCAGTATTGCCAAACTGTAGGGCTTTTGGGCCAGGGGTGTGAGGACTGTAGTCTGAGAACACAAGCTAGGCTTCGTTTTTGAAGTGAGGGCACAGAAGGCACACTCTGCAGAGCTGAATCATGATCTCATGCACCTGAAGTCAGGGCGAATATCAGACGTTTGCTCAGGTTGGAGTTTCTGTCCATGATGGCCACTTTATAAAGTGGAGCGTCTCAAGAGGCCATGTAGATTTTCCCACAATGGGAGTTCTGAGATGCTCCAGACTGCAAAGATTCCTTCTGTGGAACACTTGAGACCTGTTGGATGGCTCTAGGATGTCCCATATGGAATGACTCCAGAGTAGGGTTCTAAGGATTGATGCCTAGGCAGCCCACCTCCCATTCTAGTTGTCTCCTAGCGACAAGGCAGGTTTGATCTGCAGGCCCTGGGGGAGAAACCAAGGGGGTTGAGTTGACATGGACGCTCCCGAGGATAGATCATAATGTGGGTTTAAGTCCATGGAGACCTTGGAATGGGGCGCTTGATCCGGGGCCCTGAAAGATTCTCCTAAACAGAGGTTTTTATAGAGCTCCAAAGAGTACATTTCCTATGTGGAGACGAGATTTTTCTGATGAGTGCCTCAGTAATCCCCTTATGCTGGTATTGGAAACCAGGCCTCTGAGGAGAGATGCCTGGAAACAAAAGCAATGGATCTGATTAGGGCCTAAGTGCCTGTCCAATTCAATCTTATTCTATGGGGATATCTGTCTCTGGGTCTGAGTGGAGGTAGTTTCCTAACTTGTGAAAGATCATCCCTGTTTGTCCTGGGCAGCCAACACTATTCAGATGGCCTCGGGGAGTTTGGAGGTTTCTCCTAATCTATAAGGTTGTGGCCAATGGAAATGGCAGAATTCCCCTGGAGAGGGAAGCCACACACCTGAGGTGTGGCTCCAGGGGCCCCAGCTTGGATGGTGTGTGGACCAGGACTGTGGGGACAGAAGTTTGAAAACACAAACTCAGCTTAGGTTTGGGGATGTATGTATGAAGGCTCGATCTACAGACCGTGAGAATTTTCCGGGCTATGAACAAAGGGCGAGTATTTGGCACTTGCTCAGGCTTTTGTCCCTGGATTTTGTGTCAACGGTGGCCGTGGAATGTCGGGGTGTCCTCAAGGGCCATGGACAATTCTTTCTCTGGTGATTTGGCCTGATCCCAAGGGGTTGTGATCATTCTGTGGATGGGAAAAGTCCTTTCTGTATTTTTTTTTTTTACCTCAGGTGTCCCACCAAAGAGGGATTCCAGAGCAGAGCCCTGAGTCGGGTGACTAGACATCTCGAACTCTGGTTGAGATTGGGTGACTAGGGGCTTGGCAAGCCCCATATGTGGGCTGTTGTTCCAGTCACTAAGAGGCTTCACAAGAAAATAAGGCTCACGCTGAGGGTCACAATATGTGTTTGTGCAAATTGTGGCCCTCAGGGATAGGTGGGACCTCATAGTCCATGCTGCTTTCTCCTACAATGAACGTTGGACAACATGCCAACCACAAGGTTTCTTGCCATGGTGAAGGAGAAGTCCTGATTCTTGCATCACGTTCACTCCTGAGCGGTGAGTGTAGATAAGGTCTAGGTTCTGAAGGTGAAAATTGAGGTTGGGTAGAGATGATGGCCTAAAGCCATTGTGGGTGTGTTATGCTCTGTGTACGGCCAGCTGTCTGGGTGTTGTACTGGAGGTCTGCCCTCAGGCTGTGTCAGACAGGGCTTTAGTGCACAGGCTAGACTGTATAATTGGGGTATGGTCGAGTGGCATGCAGGTTGTTATTCATTTGGCGTTTCCGGTTAGCCCTATAGGGCAACATTTTTCTTCTGGAGGCCAGGCAGAGTGCTGCATTGTGTCTCCAGAATTTCCAAACTGGAGGGGTTGGCCAGCATTCTGAGGACGGAAGTCTGAGAACACAAGATAGGCTTAGGTTTCAAGGCGAGGGCCCAGCAGGCACACTCTCAAGTGCTGAATCGAGATCTCATGCTTCTGAATTCAGGGCGAGGATCAGACTTTGGGTTAGGATGGAGTTTCTGTCCATGATGGCCCATTTATGAAGGTGTGGTGCATCATGAGGAAATGGATGTTTTCTCACAGTGTTATTGTGTGATGCTTCAAACCACAAGGATTCATTCTGCGAGACAGTCAAGACAGGTTGGTTGGATTCAAGACGTCCCATAAAGAAGTTCTCCAGAGCAGGGTTCTAAGGATGGATGCCTGGGCAGCCCGCCTCCCATTCTAACTGTCTCCGAGTGACAAGGAAGGTTTGATCTGCTGGCTCTGGGTGAGCAGCCGAGGGGGCTGATTTGAAATGGACTCTCCTGAGAATGGTTCATAATGTAAGTTTGTGTCCTTGGAGACCTTGGGATTGGGCCATGGTGCCAGCGCCCTGAAGGATCCTCCTAACCTGAGGTATTGACACAGCTCCAAAGAGCAAGTTTCCCATGTGGAGATGAGATCTGTTCTGATTGTTTCCTTAGGAAACCCCCATATTCTGATATTGGAAACCAGGCCTCTGAGGAGAGATACCTAGAAACCAAAGCAATGCATCAGAAGTTGGCTCAGGTTGGAGTTTCTGTCCATGATGGCCCCTTTATAAAGGGGAGCATATCATGAGGCCATGTAGGTTTTCCCACGATAGGAGTTGTGAGATGCTCCAATCTGCAAGGATTCCTTCTGTGGGACAGTCAAGACCTGTTGGAAGGCTCCAGGACATCCCATATGGAAAGGCGCCAGAGCAGGATTCCAAGGATGGATGCCTAGAGAGTCTGCTTTGCATTCCAGTTGTCTCCTAGCGACAAGGCAGGTTTGATATTCTGCCTCTGGGGGAGTAATCGACGGGGCTGAGTTGAAATGTACTCTCCTGCCGAATGGTCATAATGCGGGTATGTGTCCATGGAGACCTTGGAATAGGGCGGTTGCTCCGGCTACCTGAAGGTTTCTCCTAACTGGAGGCTTTTACAGAGCTCCAAAGGATAAGTTTCCCATGTGAAGACAAGATTTGTTCTGATTGGTATCTCTGGAATCCCCCATATGCTGGTATTGGAAAACAGGCCTCTGAGGAGAGATGCTTAGAAAAAAAAGCAATGGAACCAATTACATTCTAGGGGCCAGTCCAGTTTAATCTTCTTCTCTTGGGTTATCTGTCTACGGGTGAGTTGACGTCGTTGCTCAGCTTGTGAGAGATCGCCCCTCTTTGTCCTGGGTGGCCTACACTATTGGAATGTCCTCTGGGACTTTGGAGGTTTCTCCTTATCTGTAGGGTTGTGGCCAATGGAATGGGAAGAATTTCCTAGGAGAGGGCAGGCACAGTCCTGAGGTGTGGCTCCAGGGGCCTCAGTCTGGAGGGTGTGTGGGACAGGGATGTCAGGATAGAAGTCTGAAAACACAAACTCGGCTTAGGTTTGGGGACGTAGGTATGGCAGGCCCAATCTACAGACTATGAGGAGAATTTTTTGGGCTATGACCTAAGGGTGAGTGTGAACGCTTGCTGAAGCTTATGTCTCTGGATTTTGTGTTAATAGTGGCCGTGGAATGTCGGGCTGGCCTCATGGGCCATGGACGAGTCTTTCTCTCTGGACCCCAATCACTTGGGATGGCCCAATCCCAAGTGATTGGGGTCATTCTGTGAGTGGGAGGAGTCCTTTCTGTGTTTATTTACCTCAAATGTCCCACCAAAGAGGGATTCCAGAGCAGAGCCCTGAGTAGGGATGACTAGATGTCTCTACCTCTGGTTAAGATTGGGTGACTTGGCGCATGGCAGGCCCCATATGCGGGCTCATGGTCCAGCCACTGAGAGGCTTTACTTGAGGACAGGGCTCAAACTGAGGGTCCCAATGTGTGTTTGAGCCCACCGCAGCTCTTAAGCATAGGCAGGGCCTCAGGGACCCTACACTACCCTCAGGGGCCCTACTACTACCCCTGTAGGCCCTACAGGGGTCCTACACAGAACGTTGGACAAGATGCCAACCACAAGATTCTGGCGAGAGGGAAGGAGAAGTTCTGATTTCTGCATCACTTTCACCCATGGGAAGTGAGTAGAGATAAGGTCTAGGATTCTGTAGCCTGAAAACCAAAGTTGGAAAGAGATGGCGACCTAAGGCCATGGTGGTTCAGATGTTCTCAGTGTACTGCAACCTGTCTGGGTGTCGGTTGGGAATTCAGGCCTCAGGTTCTGTCAGACAGGGCATTAGTGCACAGGCTAGACTATATAATTGGTGTACAGTTGAGTGACGTGCAGGTTTATCCTCATTTGAGGTTTCTGGGTAGACCCATAGGGCAATATTTTTCTTCTAGAGGGCAGGCAGAGTGCAGCACTGTGTCATCGGAAATCCCAAAATAGAGGGTGTGTGGTCCAGGAGAGTGAGGACGGAAGTCGGAGAACACTAGCTACGCTTAGGTTTTGGGGTGAGGGCACAACAGGTACACTCTGAAGAGCTGAATCAAGATCTCGTGCATCTGAAGTCAAGGCGAAGATCAGCTGTTGGCTCAGGTTGGAGTTTCTTTCCATGATCTGCCTTCATGAAGATTGGGGGCATCATGTGACCTTGGAAGCTTTCCATGATATGAGTTGTTAGGTGGTCCATGCACAAGGACTCCTGTGGGACAGTCGAGACCTGTTGGATGGCTCAAGGATGTCCCATAAGGAACGACGCAAGAGCAGGGTTCTAAGGATGGATGCCTGAAGAGCCCAACTCGCATTTCAATTGTCTCCTAGCGACAAGGCAGGTTCAATCTGCTGGCTCTGGGGTAGCAACCGAGGGGGTTTAGTTGAAATGGACTCTCCTGAGGATGGGTCATAATTTGGGATTGTGTCCATGGAGATATTCAAATGGGGCAGTGGCTCCAGTGACCTGAAGTTTTCTCCTAACTGGAGGTTATGACACAGCTCCATAGAGCAAGATTCCCATGTGGAGACGAATTTTTTCTGATAGGTAGCTCTGGAAACCCCCTTATGCTGGTATTGGAATCCAGGCCTCTGAGGAGAGATGCCTGAAAACAAAAGCAATGGATCCAATTAGGGCCTAGGTGCCTGTCTTGTTCAATATTCTTTTCTATGGATATCTGTCTAAGGTTCTGATTGGAGGTAGTGGCTCAGCTTGTGCCAGAGGGTCCCTGTATGTCCAGGACATTCTACACTATTGGGATAGCCTCAGAGATTTTGGATGATTCTCCTAATCTGTCAGGTTGTGCCAAATGAATGAGCAGAATTCCCTTGGATAGAGCAGGCACAGTCCTGAGGTGTGGCTCCATGGGGCCCAGCCTTTAGGGTGTGTGGGTGAGGACAATAGAGACAGAAGTCTGAAAACACAAACTCGTCTTAGGTTTGGGGACATAGGTATGGCAGGCCCGATCTACAGACCGTGAGAATTTTTCAGGCTTTGAACAAAGGGCGAGTGTGTGGCGCTTTTTCAGGCTTTTGTCTCCGGATTTTGTGTCAATGGTGGCCGTGGAATGTCAGGATGGCCTCATCAGCCATGGACGAGTATTTCTCTCTGTGAATTTGGCCCAATTCCAAGTGTTTGCGGTCATTCTTTGGACGGTAGGAGTCCTTTCTCTATTTTTTTTTTAACCTCATGTGTCCCACCAAGGAGGGATTCTAGAGAAGAGATCTGAGTAGGGGTGACTAGACTTCTCAAGAACTGGTTAAGGCTTGGGGAGTAGGGGCATGGTAATCTCCATATGTGGGCTCTTGGTCCAGCCCCGGAGAGGCTTTACTTGAGGCCAGGGATCATGCTTAGGATCCTAATGTGTGTTTGTGCCCATCACAGCCCTCAAGCATGTCTGAGGCCTCATGGGCCATGCTGGTTTCTCCTACATTGCACGTTGGACAACATGCCAACCACAGGGTTTCTGGTCATGGGGAAGGAGGAGTTCTGATTTCTGCATCATGTACACGGCATGGCAGTGAGTAGAGATAAGGTCTAGATTCTGAAGCCTGAAAACCGAGGTTGGTAAGAGATGACAACCTAAGGCCATGGTGGGTCCGATGCACTTAGTGTGCGGCCAGATGTCTGTGTCCATCATGAGGTCTGGGCTCAGGCTGTGTCAGGCAGGGCATTAGTCCCCAGGCTAGACTGTATAATTGGGGTACAGTCGAGTGATGTGAAGGTTGGTCCTCATTTGGGGTTTCTGGTTGGCCCCATAGGGCAAAGATTTTCTTCTGGAGGGCAGGCAGAGTGCTGCATTCTGGCTCCAGAATTGCCAACTTCAGGGCTTGTGGGCCAGGTGTTTTAGGACAGAAGTCTGAGAACACAAGTTCAGCTTTGAATTCGCAGCGGTGACATGGCAGGCACACTCTACAGACCTGAAATGAGATCTCGTGCATCTGAAGTAAGGGCGAGGATCAGATGTTGGCTTAGGTTGGAGTTTCTGTACATGATGTCCCCTTCATGAAGGTGGGGGGGGCATCAGGAAACCATGGAAGATTTCCAACTTTGTGAGTGTGTGATGCTCCAAACCACAAGGATTCCGTCAGCGGGACAGTCACGACATTTTGGATGGATCAAGGACGTCCCATAAGAAATGCTCCAAAGCACAGTTCGAATGATGGATGCCTGGGCAGTCCAACTTGCATTCCAGTTGTGTCCTAGTGAAAAGGAGGATTTGATCTGCTGTCACTGGGGGAACAACCGAGGGGGCTGAATTGAAATGGAATCTCATGAGGATCAGTCGATGTGGATTTGTGTCCATGGATCCCTTGGAATGGGGCAGTGGCTCTGTTGCCCTGAAGAACTCTCCTAACCTGAGGTTTTGATGCAGCTCCAAAGAGCAAGTTTCCCATGTAGAGACGAGATTTGTTCTGAAACCCCCTCAACCTGGTATTGGAAACCAAGCATCTGGGGAACAATGCCTGGAATCCAAAGCAATGGATCTGATTACGGTCTAGGGGCCTGTCCTTTTCAATATTCTCCTCTGAGTGTCTCTGTCTAAGATTCAGAATGGAGGTCACTGCTCAGCTTGTGTCAGATCACCCATGTTTGTTGGGGGAGGCCAACACTATTGGACTGGTCTTGGGAATTGGAGGTTTCTCCTAATCTGTAAGGTTGTGGCAAATGAAACGGGCAGAGTTCCCTTGGAGAGCACTGGCACAGTCCTTAGGTGTGACACCACCTTTCTGGGTGTCATCCAGGAGGTCCAGGCTCAGGCTGTGTCAGACAGGGCATTAGTGCCAAGCTTAGACTGTATAATTGGAGTAAAGTTGAGTGGCATGCAGGTTGATCCTCATTTGGCGTTTCTGGGTAGCCCCAGGGGCAACGTTTTTCTTCTGGAGGGAAGGAAGAGTGCTGCATTGTGGCGACGGAATTCTCACACTGGAGGGCTTGTGGGCCAGAATTGTGAGGAAGGAAGTGTGAGAACACAAGCTAGGCTTAGGTTTTGGGTCAAGATCATGGCAGGCACACTCTGTAGAGCTAAATCTAAATCTCATGCATCTGAAGTCAGGGCGAGGATCAGACGTAGGCTCAGGTTGAAGTTTCTGTTCAGGATGGCCCCTTCATGATGGTGGGGGGCATCATGGGGCTATGGAGACTTTCCCACGATTGGCATTGTATGTTGCTCCAATCGGCAAGGATTCCTTCTACGGGACAGTCGAGACCGGTCAGATTGCTCCAGGATGTCCCATGTGGAACCACGGCAGTGCAGGGTTCTAAGGATGGATTCCTGGAGTGCCCGCCTCACATTCCTATTGTCTCCTAGTGACAAGGCAGGTTCGATCTGCTTCTTTTGGGGAGCAACCAAAGGGGATGTGTTGAAATGGACTCGCCTGCGGATGGGTCATAATGTGGGTTTGTGTCCATGGAGACCTTGGAATGGGGTGTTGGCTGCTGGGACCTGAAGGTTTCCCTTAACTGGAGGTTGTGACACAGCTCCAAAATGCATGTTTCCCATGTGGAAATGAGATTTGTTCAGACTGGTACCTCCAGAAGAACACATATGCTGGTATTGGAAACCAGGCCTCTGAGGAGAGATGCCTGGAATCAAAAGCAATGGATCTGATTAGGTCCTAGGTGCCTGTCCGGTTCAATCTTCTTCTCTGGGGTTATCTGTCTATGGGTCTGAGTTGAGGTAGTTGCTCATCTTGGGACAGATCACCCTGTTTGCCCTGAGTGGCCAACACTATTGGGATGGCCTCAGGGACGTTGGAGTGTTCTCCTAATCTTTAGGGTTGTGGCCAATGGAATGGGCAGAATTTGCTTGGAGAAGGCAGGCACAGTCCTGAGGCATGGCTCCAGGGGCCCCAGCCTGGAGGGTGTGTGGGCCAGGACAGTGGGGACAGAAATCTGAAAACCCAAACTCAGCTTAGGTTTGGGGACGTAGGTATGACAGGCCTGATCTATAGACCGTGAGGAGAATTTTTCAGGCTATGAACAAAGGGCAAGTGTGAGGCATATATCCAGGCTTTTGTCTCTAGATTTTGTGTCAATGGTGGCCATGGAATGACGGGATGGCCTCTTTGGCCATGGATGATTCTTTCTCTTTTAAGATTTGGTTAGATCCCAAATTTTGGGGCTCATTCAGGGGATGGAGGAGACCCTTCGATATTTTTTTCCTCAGGGGTTCCAGAGCAGAGACCTGAATAGGGGTGACTAGACCTCTCAACCTCTCATCAATATTGGGGGACTTGGGATGGCAATGCGGGTTCTTGGTCCAGCCCCTGAGAGGCTTTACTTGAGGACAGGGCTCACACTGAGGGTCCCAATGTGTTTGTGCCCATTGCGGTTCTCAAGCATGGGCAGGGACTCATGGGCTACACTGGATTCTCCTACACTGAACGTTGGAAAACATGCCAACCACAAGGTTTCTTGCCTTGAGGAAGAAGGAGTTTCATTTCTGCATCACGTTCACCCCTGGGTAGTGAGTATATATAAGGTCTAGGTTCTGAAGCCTGAAAACCAAGGTTGGGAAGAGATGATGACCTAAAGCCATGGCGGGTCTGATGTGCTCAGTGTACAGCCAGCTGTCTGGGTGTCGGTTGGGAATTCAGACCTCAGGCTGTGCAAGACAGGGCATTAACGCCCAAGCGAAACTGTATAATTGGGGTAGAGGCAAGTGGCATGCAGGTTGATCCTCATTTGGTGTTTCTGGTTAGCCCCATAGGACAACGTTTCTCTTCTGGAGGGCAGTCAGAGTGCTGCATTGTGTCTCTCCAGAATTCCCTAACTGGAGGGCTGGTGGGCTCGGAGTGTGAGGACGAAGTCTGAGAACAATAGCTAGGTTTTGCTTCGGGGCGGGGTTTCGGCAGGCACACTCTGCAGAGTTGAATCAAGTATCGTGCATCTGAAGTCAGGGCGAGGATTAGACGTTGGCTCAGGTTGGAGTTTCTGTCCAAGATGGCTCTTTCATGAAGGGGACGGTGCACCACGAGGCCACAGAGCTTTTCCCATGATGGGAGTGGTGAGGTGCTCCAAAGCGCAAGGATTCCTTCTGCAGGACAGCTGTGACCTGTTGGATGGCTCCAGGACGTCCCATATGGAATTACTTCAGAGTAGTTTTCTACAGATGGATGCCTAGCCAGCCCGCCTCACATTCCAATTGTCTCCTAGTGACAAGATAGGTTCGATCTGCTGGCTCTAGGGGAGCACCCAAGGGCACTGAGTTGAAATAGACTCTCCTGCAGATGGGTCCTAATGTGGGATTGTGTCCATGGAGACCTTGGAATGAGGTGGTGGCACCGGGGCCCTGAAGGATTTTCCTAGCCGGAGGTTTTGACACAGCTTGAAAGAGCACGTTTCCCATGTGGAGAAGACATTTGTTCTGACTGATGACTCAGGAAACCCCCATATGGTGGTATTGAAAACCAGGCCTCTGAGGTTCTGACATAGCTCCACGAGCAAGTTTCCAATGTGCAGAAAAGACTTGCTCTGAAGGGGCCTCTGGAAACCCCATAGGCTGGTATTGGAAACCAGGCCTCTGAGAAGAGATGCCTGGAAACCAAAGCAATGGATCTGATTAGGGCCTAGGGGCCTGTCCAGTTCAATGTTCTTCTCTGGGGACATCTGTCTCCAAGTTGGTGTGGAGCTAGTTGCTCAGCTAGTGTCAGATCACCCCTGTTTGTTCCAAGCGGCCTACAATATTGGTATGGTCCCAGGGACATTGGAGATTTCTCCTGATTTATATGGTTGTGGCCAATGGAATATGAAGAATTCCCTTTGAGAGGGCAGGAACAATCCTGAGGTGTGGTTCCAGGGGCCCTACCCTGGAGGGTGTGTGTTTTCAGACAACTGTCCAAACAGCCCAGGCCTACACAACCTACAGGATCAGGCCCCTGGAGCCAAACCTGAGGACTGTACTTGCCCTCTCCAAGGGAATTGTGTGTGCCCATTCGAATGGCCACAACCCTTCTAATAGGATAAACCTCCAATGTCCCTGATTCAACTCAATAGTGGTGACTTCCCAGGAAAAACAGGGGCAATCTGAGCCCAAATGAGCACCTACCTGCACTCAGACCCATAGACAGATGTCCCCAGAGATAAAAAGGAAAGAACAGGCCCCTAGGCACTAATCAGATCCATTGCTTTGGTTTTCAGGCATCTCTCCTCAGAGGCCTGGATTTCAAAAGCAGCATATAGCTGTTTCTTGACAGACTCATCAGAAAACATCTCATCTACACATGGGAAACTTGCACGTTGGGGCTGTGTCAAAGCCTCTGTTTAGGAGAACCATTTAGGGCCCCAGTGCCTCCGCTTCATTCCAAGGTCTCCATAGACACAAAAGCACGTTAGGACCCATCCCCAGGGGTGTCCATTTCAACTCAGCGTCCTCGGTTGCTCCCCACAGATCCAGGAGATCTAACCTGTCTTGTTGCTGGGAGACAATTGGAATGCGAGGTGGGCTACCCAGCCATCCATCCTTAGAACCCTGCTCAGAATCATTGGCCTGGAGCCAAACAACAGGTCTCAATTGTCCTACAGAAGACTCTCTGCAGTTTGGAGCTTCTCACAACTCCCATCGTGGGAAAACACCAATGGCCTCGTGATGCCCCCGCCCATTCATGAAGGGGCCATCAGGGACAGAAACTCCAACCTGAGCGATCGTCTGATCCTCGCCCTGACTTCAGATGCACGAGATCTCGATTCAGGTCTGTAGATTGTGCGTGCCATGGCCTCACCCAGAAACCTAAGCCTAGCTTGTGTTCTCAGACTTTTGTCGTCAGACTACTGGCCCACAAGCCCTCCAGTTTGGCAATCCAGAACTACAATGCAGCACTCTGCCGGCCCTCCAGAAGAAAAATATTGTCCTCTGGTGCTACCCAGTAATCCCAAATGAGGATCAACCTGCACCGACCTTGGCTGTACCCCAAATACATAGGCTGACCAGGGCACTAATGCCCTTTCTGACACAGCATGAGCCTGGAACCCCTGGCCCCTCCCAGACAGCTGGCCGCACACTGAGCACATCGAGCCGCCATGGCCTTAGGTCGTCATCTCTTCCCAACATCAGTTTTCAGGTTTCAGAACCTAGACCATATCTCCAATCACTGCCCAGGGTTGAAGGTGATGCAGAAATCAGAACTCCTTCCCCATGGCAAGAAACCTTGTGGTTGGCATGTTGTCCAACGTTCAGTGTAGTTGAAACCAGTGTGGCCCATGAGGCCCCGCCCATGCTCGCGGGCCACATTGGTCACAAACACACATTGTGACGCTCAGGCTGAGCCCAGTCCTCAAGTAAGGCCACTCAGTGGCTGGATGAAGAGATATCATATTGGGCTTGCCATGCCCCTAGGCCCCAATTTTTAACCATAGTTCGGGTTGTCCCTTCAGTCTTCCCCACGGCTTGGCTTTGGAATTCCTCTTTTGGTGGGACACCTGAGGTAACAAACCTGAAATGAGTCCTCCCATCCCACAGATTGACGAAAAGCAATTGGGAATCGGGCCAAATCCTCAGAGAGGAAGATTCGTCCATGGCCCTTGAGGCCTCCCCGACATTCCACGGCCATCGCTGATACAAAATCCAGAGACAAAAGCCTGAGCAAGAGCCTCAGACTCGCACTTTCTTCATATCCTGAAGAGTTCTTCTCATGGTTTGTAGATCGGGCCTGCCATACCTACGTCCCCAAACCTAAGCTGAGTTTGTGTTTTCAGACTTCTGTCCTCAAAGTCTTGGGCCACACACCCTCCAGACTGGGTCCTGGAGCCACACATTAGGACTGTGCCTACCAATCCATGGGAATTCTGCCCATTGCATGGTCCAAAATCGTACAAATTAGGAGAAATCTCCAAAGTCCCTGAGGCCATCCCAATAGTGTAGGTCGCCCGGAACAAACAAGGGCTGTCTGACACCAGCTGATAATCGACCTCCACTCATACCATAGATGGATGTCCCCAGAGAAGAAGATTGAACCAGACAGGACCCTAGGCCATAATAGGATCCATTGCTTTGGGTTACAGGCATGTGTCCTCAAAAGCCTGATTCCAATAAGAGCATAGGGGTTTTCCTGAGGCACCCATCAGAACTCATCTCGTCTCCACAAGGAAACCTGTGCATGGGAGCCATGTCCAAAGCTTAGGAGAGTACTTCAGGGTCCCGGTGCCACCGCCCCATTCCAAGGCCCTCATGGACACATAAACACATTAGGACCCATCCTCAGGAAAGTCCATTTCAACTCAGTCACCCCGGTTGCTCCCGCAGAGCCATCAGATCTAAACTGTCTTGTTGCTAGGAGACAATTGGAATGCGAGGCGGGCTTCCCAGGCATCCATCCGCGAACGGTGCTCTGGAGTCATTCCATATGGGATATCCTGGAGCTGTCCAACAGGTCTCAATTGTCCCGCAGAAGGAATCCGTGAAGGGGGCATCCCACAACTCCCAACCTGGGAAAACCTCAATGGCCTCGAGATTACGCTCCCTTCATGAAGCGGCCGTCATGCTCAGAAACTCCAACCTGAGCCAACGTCTGATCCTCGCCCTGACTTCAGATGCATGAGGGGTACCTGCAGGGGGTACCTGCCGTGCCCTCGCCCTGAAACCCAAGTCTAGCTTGTCTTCTCAGACTTCCGTCCTCACACTCCTGGCCCCGAAGCCCTCAAGTTTGGCAATTTCGGACCCACAATGCAGCACTCTGCCTGCCCTCTGAAAAAAAATTATTGCCTCATGAGCTGCCCAGGCACCTTAAATGAGGGTAAACCTACACAGCACTGGACTTTACCCAAATTATATAGTCTAACCTGGGCACTAATGCACTGTCGAACACAACCTGATCCCGGACCTCCTGACCAACACCCAGAAAGCTGACCGCACACTGAGCACATAAAACCCGCCATGGCCTTAGGGCATCATCTCTTCCCTACCTCAGTTTTCAGGCTTCAGAACCGAGACCTTATCTCCAATCACTTCCCAGGGGTGAGTGTGATGCAGAAATCATAACTCCTCCTTACCCATGGCAAGAACCCTGTGGTTGGCACGTTGTCCAACGTTCAGTGTAGGAGAAACCAGCATTCACCCTGATGCCCCGCCCATTCTTGAGTGCGACGAGGGCATACACACGCATTGTGACCCTCAGCATGAGTCCTGTCCTCTAGTAAGTCCTCTCAGTTGCTGGACCATTAGATGTCATAATGGGCTTGACATGTCCCTAGGCCCCAATTTTTAACCAAATTTCTGATGGTCCAGTCGCCCCTCCCCAGGGCTCTACTCTGGAATCGCTCATTTGGTGGGACACCTGAGGATAAAAAAGAAAAAAACAAACATAAAACAAAACAAAACAAAAAAAAAACGGACTTCTTCCAGCCCACAGAATGACCCCAAACTCTTTGGACGGGGCCAAACCACCAGAGAGTAAGACTCGTCCATTTCCCATGAAGTCACCCAGAAATTCCACGACAATGAGTGACACGATATCCAGAGACAAAAACTTGAGCAGGAGCCTCACACTCGCCCTTCTTTCAAATCCCGAAGAGTTCTCCTCATGGTCTGTAGATCAGTCCTGCCATACCTATGACCCGAAACATAAGCCGAGTTTGTGTTTTCAGACAACTGTCCAAACAGCCCTACAGGTTCAGGCCCCTGGAGCCAAACCTGAGGACTGTACTTGGCCTCTCCAAGGGAATTGTGTGTGCCCATTCCAATGGCCACAACCCTTCTCATAGGATAAACCTCCAAAGTCCCTGATCCATCTCAATAGTGGTGGCTTCCCAGGAACCACAGGGGCAATCTGAGCCCAACTGAGCACCTACCTGCACTCAGACCCATAGACAGATGTCCCCAGAGGTAAAAAGGAAAGAACAGGCCCCTAGGCACTAATCAGATCCATTGCTTTGGTTTCCAGGCATCTCTCCTCAGAGGCCTGGATTTCAAAAGCAGCATATAGCTGTTTCTTGACTCACCCATCAGAAAACATCTCATCTACACATGGGAAACTTGCACGTTGGAGCTGTGTCAAAGCCTCTGTTTAGGAAAACCCTTTAGAGCCCCAGTGCCACCGCTTCATTCCAAGGTCTCCATAGACACAAAAGCACGTTAGGACCCATCCCCAGGGGTGTCCATTTCAACTCAGCGTCCTCGGTTGCTCCCCACAGATCCAGGAGATCTAACCTGTCTTGTTGCTAGGAGACAATTGGAATGCGAGGTGGGATACCCCGCCATCCATCCTTAGAACCCTGCTCAGAATCATTGGCCTGGAGCCAAACAACAGGTCTCAATTGTCCTGCAGAAGACTCTCTGCAGTTTGGAGCTTCTCACAACTCACATCGTGGGAAAACCCCCATGGCCTCGTGATGCCCCCGCCCATTCATGAAGGGGCCATCAGGGACAGAAACTCCAACCTGAGCGATCGTCTGATCCTCGCCCTGACTTCAGATGCACGAGATCTCGATTCAGGTCTGTAGAATGTGCGTGCCATGGACTCACCCAGAAACCTAAGCCTAGCTTGTGTTCTCAGACTTTTGTCGTCAGACTACTGGCCCACAAGCCCTCCAGTTTGGCAATCCAGAACTACAATGCAGCACTCTGCCGGCCCTCAAGAAGAAAAACATTGTCCTCTGGTGATACCCAGTAATCCCAAATGAGGATCAACCTGCACCGACCATGGCTGTACCCCAAATACATAGGCTGACCAGGGCACTAATGCCCTTTCTGACACAGCCTGAGCCTGGAACCCCTGGCCCCTCCCAGACAGCTGGCCGCACACTGAGCACATCGAGCCGCCATGGCCTTAGGTCGTCATCTCTTCCCAACATCAGTTTTCAGGTTTCAGAACCTAGACCTTATCTCCAATCACTGCCCAAGTTGAAGGTGATGCAGAAATCAGAACTCCTTCCCCATGGCAAGAAACCTTGTGGTTGGCATGTTGACCAACGTTCAGTGTAGTTGAAACCAGTGTGGCCCATGAGGCCCCGCCCATGCTCGCGGGCCACATTGGTCACAAACACACATTGTGACGCTCAGGCTGAGCCCAGTCCTCAAGTAAGGCCACCCAGTGGCTGGATGAAGAGATATCATATTGGGCTTGCCATGCCCCTAGGCCCCAATTTTTAACCATAGTTCGGGTTGTCCCTTCATTCTTCCCCACAGCTTGGCTTTGGAATTCCTCTTTTGGTGGGACACCTGAGGTAACAAAACTGAAATGCGTCCTCCCATCCCACAGATTGACGAAAAGCAATTGGGAATCGGGCCAAATCCTCAGTGAGGAAGATTCTTCCATGGCCCATGAGGCGTCCCCGACATTCCACAGCCATCGCTGATACAAAATCCAGAGACAAAAGCCTGAGCAAGAGCCTCAGACTCGCACTTTCTTCATATCCTGAAGAGTTCTTCTCATGGTTTGTAGATCGGGCCGGCCATACCTACGTCCCCAAACCTAAGCTGAGTTTGTGTTTTCAGACTTCTGTCCTCAAAGTCTTGGGCCACACACCCTCCAGGCTGGGCCCCTGGAGCCACACATTAGGACTGTGCCTACCAATCCATGGGAATTCTGCCCCTTCCATGGTACAAAATCGTACAAATTAGGAGAAACCTCCAAAGTCCCTGAGGCCATCCCAATAGTGTAGGTCACCCGGAACAAACAAGGGCTGTCTGACACCAGCTGATAATCGACCTCCACTCATACCATAGATGGATGTCCCCAGAGAAGAAGATTGAACCAGACAGGACCCTAGGCCATAATAGGATCCATTGCTTTGGGTTACAGGCATGTGTCCTCAAAAGCCTGATTCCAATACGAGCATAGGGGTTTTCCTGAGGCATCCATCAGAACTCATCTCGTCTCCACAAGGAAACCTGTGCATGGGAGCCATGTCAAAAGCTTAGGAGAGTACTTCAGGGTCCCGGTGCCACCACCCCATTCCAAGGCCCTCATGGACACAAAAACGCATTAGGACCCATCCTCAGGAAAGTCCATTTCAACTCAGCCACCCCGGTTGCTCCCGCAGAGCCATCAGATCTAAACTGTCTTGTTGCTAGGAGACAATTGGAATGCGAGGCGGGCTTCCCAGGCATCCATCCGCGAACGGTGCTCTGGAGTCATTCCATATGGGATGTCCTGGAGCTGTCCAACAGGTCTCAAATGTCCCGCAGAAGGAATCCATGAAGGGGGCATCCCAAAACTCCCAACGTGGGAAAACCTCAATGGCCTCGAGATTCCGCTCCCTTCATGAAGCGGCCGTCATGCTCAGAAACTCCAACCTGAGCCAACGTCTGATCCTCGCCCTGACTTCAGATGCATGAGATATTGGTTCAGATCTGCAGGGGGTACCTGCCGTGCCCTCGCCCTGAAACCCAAGTCTAGCTTGTCTTCTCAGACTTCCGTCCTCACACTCCTGGCCCCGAAGCCCTCAAGTTTGGCAATTCCGGACCCACAATGCAGCACTCTGCCTGCCCTCTAGAAAAAAAATTATTGCCTAATGAGCTGCCCAGGCACTTTAAATGAGGGTAAACCTACACAGCACTCGACTTTACCCAAATTATATAGTCTAACCTGGGCACTAATGCACTGTCGAACACAACCTGATCCCGGACCTCCTGACCAACACCCAGAATGCTGACAGCACACTGAGCACATAAAACCCGCCATGGCCTTAGGTCATCATCTCTTCCCTACCTCAGTTTTCAGGCTTCAGAACCGAGACCTTATCTCCAATTACTTCCCAGGGGTGAGTGTGATGCAGAAATCAGAACTCCTCCTTACCCATGGCAAGAACCCTGTGGTTGGGACGTTGTCCAACGTTCAGTGTAGGAGAAACCAGCATTCACCCTGAGTCCCCGCCCATTCTTGAGTACGACGAGGGCATACACACGCATTGTGACCCTCAGCATGAGTCCTGTCCTCTAGTAAGTCCTCTGAGTGGCTGGACCATTAGATGTCATAATGGGCTTGACATGTCCCTAGGCCCCAATTTTTAACCAAATTTCTGATGGTCCAGTCGCCCCTCCCCAGGGCTCTACTCTGGAATCCCTCATTTGGTGGGACACCTGAGGATGAAAAAGAAAAAAACAAGAATAAAAAAAAAAAAACGGACTTCTTCCAGCCCACAGAATTACCCCAAACTCTTTGGATGGGGCCAAACCACCAGAGAGTAAGACTCGTCCATTTCCCATGAAGTCACCCAGAAATTCCACGACAATGAGTGACACGATATCCAGAGACAAAAACTTGAGCAGGAGCCTCACACTCGCCCTTCTTTCAAATCCCGAAGAGTTCTCCTCATGGTCTGTAGATCAGTCCTGCCATACCTATGACCCGAAACATAAGCCGAGTTTGTGTTTTCAGACAACTGTCCAAATAGCCCTGGCCAACACAACCTACAGGCTCAGGCCCCTGGAGCCAAACCTGAGGACTGTACTTGCCCTCTCCAAGGGAATTGTGTGTGCCCTTCCAATGGCCACAACCCTTCGAATAGGATAAACCTCCAAAGTCCCTGATCCATCTCAATAGTGGTGGCTTCCCAGGAAATACAGGGGCAATCTGAGCCCAACTGAGCACCTACCTGTACTCAGACCCATAGACAGATGTCCCCAGAGGTAAAAAGGAAAGAACAGGCCCCTAGGCACTAATCAGATCCATTGCTTTGGTTTCCAGGCATCTCTCCTCAGAGGCCTGGATTTCAAAAGCAGCATATAGCTGTTTCTTGACTCACCCATCAGAAAACATCTCATCAACACATGGGAAACTTGCACGTTGGAGCTGTGTCAAAGCCTCTGTTTAGGAGAACCCTTTAGGGCCCCAGTGCCACCGCTTCATTCCAAGGTCTCCATAGACACAAAAGCACGTTAGGACCCATCCCCAGGGGTGTCCATTTCAACTCAGCGTCCTCGGTTGCTCCCCACAGATCCAGGAGATCTAACCTGTCTTGTTGCTAGGAGACAATTGGAATGCGAGGTGGGCTACCCAGCCATCCATCCTTAGACCCTGCTCAGAATCATTGGCCTGGAGCCAAACAACAGGTCTCAATTGTCCTGCAGAAGACTCTCTGCAGTTTGGAGCTTCTCACAACTCCCATCGTGGGAAAACCCCCATGGACCCGTGATGCCCCCACCTATTCATGAAGGGGCCATCAGGGACAGAAACTCCAACCTGAGCGATCGTCTGATCCTCGCCCTGACTTCAGATGCACGAGATCTCGATTCAGGTCTGTAGATTGTGCGTGCCATGGCCTCACCCAGAAACCTAAGCCTAGCTTGTGTTCTCAGACATTTGTCGTCAGACTACTGGCCCACAAGCCCTCCAGTTTGGCAATCCAGAACTACAATGCAGCACTCTGCCGGCCCTCCAGAAGAAAAACATTGTCCTCTGGTGCTACCCAGTAATTCCAAATGAGGATCAACCTGCACCGACCTTGGCTGTACCCCAAATACATAGGCTGACCAGGGCACTAATGCCCTTTCTGACACAGCCTGAGCCTGGAACCCCTGGCCCCTCCCAGACAGCTGGCCGCACACTGAGCACATCAAGCCGCCATGGCCTTAGGTCATCATCTCTTCCCAACATCAGTTTTCAGGTTTCAGAACCTAGACCTTATCTCCAATCACTGCCCAGGGTTGAAGGTGACGCAGAAATCAGAACTCCTTCCCCATGGCAAGAAACCTTGTGGTTGGCATGTTGTCCAACGTTCAGTGTAGTTGAAACCAGTGTGGCCCATGAGGCCCCGCCCATGCTCGCGGGCCACATTGGTCACAAACACACATTGTGACGCTCAGGCTGAGCCCAGTCCTCAAGTAAGGCCACTCAGTGGCTGGATGAAGAGATATCATATTGGGCTTGCCATGCCCCTAGGCCCCAATTTTTAACCATAGTTCGGGTTGTCCCTTCAGTCTTCCCCACGGCTTGGCTTTGGAATTCCTCTTTTGGTGGGACACCTGAGGTAACAAACCTGAAATGAGTCCTCCCATCCCACAGATTGACGAAAAGCAATTGGGAATCGGGCCAAATCCTCAGAGAGGAAGATTCGTCCATGGCCCATGAGGCGTTCCCGACATTCCACGGCCATCGCTGATACAAAATCCAGAGACAAAAGCCTGAGCAAGAGCCTCAGACTCGCACTTTCTTCATATCCTGAAGAGTTCTTCTCATGGTTTGTAGATCGGGCCGGCCATACCTACGTCCCCAAACCTAAGCTGAGTTTGTGTTTTCAGACTTCTGTCCTCAAAGTCTTGGGCCACACACCCTCCAGGCTGGGCCCCTGGAGCCACACATTAGGACTGTGCCTACCAATCCATGGGAATTCTGCCCATTCCATGGTACAAAATCGTACAAATTAGGAGAAATCTCCAAAGTCCCTGAGGCCATCCCAATAGTGTAGGTCGCCCGGAACAAACATGGGCTGTCTGACACCAGCTGATAATCGACCTCCACTCATACCATAGATGGATGTCCCCAGAGAAGAAGATTGAACCAGACAGGACCCTAGGCCATAATAGGATCCATTGCTTTGGGTTACAGGCATGTGTCCTCAAAGCCTGATTCCAATACGAGCATAGGGGTTTTCCTGAGGCACCCATCAGAACTCATCTCGTCTCCACAAGGAAACCTGTGCATGGGAGCCATGTCCAAAGCTTAGGAGAGTACTTCAGGGTCCCGGTGCCACCGCCCCATTCCAAGGCCCTCATGGACACAAAAACACATTAGGACCCATCCTCAGGAAAGTCCATTTCAACTCAGCCACCCCGGTTGCTCCCGCAGAGCCATCAGATCTAAACTGTCTTGTTGCTAGGAGACAATTAGAATGCGAGGCGGGCTTCCCAGGCATCCATCCGCGAACGGTGCTCTGGAGTCATTCCATATGGGATGTCCTGGAGCTGTCCAACAGATCTCAATTGTCCCGCAGAAGGAATCCATGAAGGGGGCATCCCAAAACTCCCAACGTGGGAAAACCTCAATGGCCTCGAGTTTCCACTCCCTTCATGAAGCGGCCGTCATGCTCAGAAACTCCAACCTGAGCCAACGTCTGATCCTCGCACTGACTTCAGATGCATGAGATATTGGTTCAGATCTGCAGGGGGTACCTGCCGTGCCCTCGCCCTGAAACCCAAGTCTAGCTTGTCTTCTCAGACTTCCGTCCTCACACTCCTGGCCCCGAAGCCCTCAAGTTTGGCAATTTCGGACCCACAATGCAGCACTCTGCGGGCCCTCTAGAAAAAAAATGATTGCCTCATGAGCTGCCCAGGCACCTTAAATGAGGGTAAACCTACACAGCACTCGACTTTACCCAAATTATATAGTCTAACCTGGGCACTAATGCACTGTCGAACACAACCTGAGCCTGGACCTCCTGACCAACATCCAGAATGCTGACCAAACACTGAGCACATAAAACCCGCATTGGCCTTAGGTCATCATCTCTTCCCTACCTCAGTTTTCAGGCTTCAGATCCGAGACCTTATCTCCAATCACTTCCAAGGGGTGAGTGTGATGCAGAAATCAGAACTCCTCCTTACCCATGGCAAGAACCCTGTGGTTGGCACGTTGTCCAACGTTCAGTGTAGGAGAAACCAGCATTCACCCTGAGGCCCCGCCCATTCTTGAGTGCGACGAGGGCATACACATGCATTGTGACCCTCAGCATGAGTCCTGTCCTCTAGTAAGTCCTCTCAGTGCCTGGACCATTAGATGTCATAATGGGCTTGAACATGCCCCTAGGCCCCAATTTTTAACCAAATTTCTGATGGTCCAGTCGCCCCTCCCCAGGGCTCTACTCTGGAATCCCTCATTTGGTGGGACACCTGAGGATAAAAAAGAAAAAAACAAGAATAAAAAAAAAAAACGGACTTCTTCCAGCCCACAGAATGACCCCAAACTCTTTGGACGGGGCCAAACCACCAGAGAGTAAGACTCGTCCATTTCCCATGAAGTCACCCAGAAATTCCACGACCATGAGTGACACGATATCCAGAGACAAAAACTTGAGCAGGAGCCTCACACTCGCCCTTCTTTCAAATCCCGAAGTGTTCTCCTCAGGTCTGTAGATCAGTCCTGCCATACCTATGACCCGAAACATAAGCCGAGTTTGTGTTTTCAGACAACTGTCCAAACAGCCCTAGCCTACACAACCTACAGGCTCAGGCCCCTGGAGCCAAACCTGAGGACTGTACTTGCCCTCTCCAAGGGAATTGTGTGTGCCCATTCCAATGGCCACTACCCTTCTAATAGGATAAACCTCCAAAGTCCCTGATCCATCTCAATAGTGGTGGCTTCCCAGGAACAACAGGGGCAATCTGAGCCCAACTGAGCACCTACCTGCACTCAGACCCATAGACAGATGTCCCCAGAGGTAAAAAGGAAAGAACAGGCCCCTAGTCACTAATCAGATCCATTGCTTTGGTTTCCAGGCATCTCTCCTCAGAGGCCTGGATTTCAAAAGCAGCATATAGCTGTTTCTTGACTCACCCATCAGAAAACATCTCATCTACACATGGGAAACTTGCACGTTGGAGCTCGGTCAAAGCCTCTGTTTAGGAGAACCCTTTAGGGCCCCAGTGCCACCGCTTCATTCCAAGGTCACCATAGACACAAAAGCACGTTAGGACCCATCCCCAGGGGTGTCCATTTCAACTCAGCGTCCTCGGTTGCTCCCCACAGATCCAGGAGATCTAACCTGTCTTGTTGCTAGGAGACAATTGGAATGCGAGGTGGGCTACCCCGCCATCCATCCTTAGAACCCTGCTCAGAATCATTGGCCTGGAGCCAAACAACAGGTCTCAATTGTCCTGCAGAAGACTCTCTGCAGTTTGGAGCTTCTCACAACTCCCATCGTGGGAAAACCCCCATGGCCTCGTGAAGCCCGCCCCCATTCATGAAGGGGCCATCAGGGACAGAAACTCCAACCTGAGCGATCGTCTGATCCTCGCCCTGACTTCAGATGCACGAGATCTCGATTCAGGTCTGTAGATTGTGCGTGCCATGGCCTCACCCAGAAACCTAAGCCTAGCTTGTGTTCTCAGACTTTTGTCGTCAGACTACAGGCCCACAAGCCCTCCAGTTTGGCAATCCGGAACTACAATGCAGCACTCTGCCGGCCCTCCAGAAGAAAAACATTGTCCTCTGGTGCTACCCAGTAATCCCAAATGAGGATCAACCTGCACCGACCTTGGCTGTACCCCAAATACATAGGCTGACCAGGGCACTAATGCCCTTTCTGACACAGCCTGAGCCTGGACCCCCTGGCCCCTCCCAGACAGCTGGCCGCACACTGAGCACATCGAGCCGCCATGGCCTTAGGTCGTCATCTCTTCCCAACATCAGTTTTCAGGTTTCAGAACCTAGACCTTATCTCCAATCACTGCCCAGGGTTGAAGGTGATGCAGAAATCAGAACTCCTTCCCCATGGCAAGAAACCTTGTGGTTGGCATGTTGTCCAACGTTCAGTGTAGTTGAAACCAGTGTGGCCCATGAGGCCCCGCCCATGCTCGCGGTCCACATTGGTCACAAACACACATTGTGACGCTCAGGCTGAGCCCAGTCCTCAAGTAAGGCCACTCAGTGGCTAGATGAAGAGATATCATATTGGGCTTGCCATGCCCCTAGGCCCCAATTTTTAACCATAGTTCGGGTTGTCCCTTCAGTCTTCCCCACGGCTTGGCTTTGGAATTCCTCTTTTGGAGGGACACCTGAGGTAACAAACCTGAAATGAGTCCTCCCATCCCACAGATTGACGAAAAGCAATTGGGAATCGGGCCAAATCCTCAGAGAGGAAGATTCGTCTATGGCCCATGAGGCGTCCCCGACATTCCACGGCCATCGCTGATACAAAATCCAGAGACAAAAGCCTGAGCAAGAGCCTCAGACTCACACATTCTTCAAATCCTGAAGAGTTCTTCTCATGGTTTGTAGATCGGGCCTGCCATACCTACGTCCCCAAACCTAAGCTGAGTTTGTGTTTTCAGACTTCTGTCCTCAAAGTGTTGGGCCACACACCCTCCAGGCTGGGCCCTGGAGCCACACATTAGGACTGTGCCTACCAGTCCATGGGAATTCTGCCCATTCCATGGTCCAAAATCGTACAAATTAGGAGAAATCTCCAAATTCCCTGAGGCCATCCCAATAGTGTAAGTCGCCCGGAACAAACATGGGCTGTCTGACACCAGCTGATAATCGACCTCCACTCATACCATAGATGGATGTCCCCAGAGAAGAAGATTGAACCAGACAGGACCCTAGGCCATAATAGGATCCATTGCGTTGGGTTACAGGCATGTGTCCTCAAAAGGTTGATTCCAATACGAGCATCGGGGTTTTCCTGAGGCACCCATTAGAATTCATCTCGTCTCCACAAGGAAACCTGTGCATGGGAGCCATGTCCAAAGCTTAGGAGAGTACTTCAGGGTCCCGGTGCCACCGCCCCATTCCAAGGCCCTCATGGACACAAAAACACATTAGGACCCATCCTCAGGAAAGTCCATTTCAACACAGCCACCCCGGTTGCTCCCGCAGAGCCATCAGATCTAAACTGTCTTGTTGCTAGGAGACAATTGGAATGCGAGGCGGGCTTCCCAGGCATCCATTCGCGAACGGTGCTCTGGAGTCATTCCATATGGGCTGTCCTGGAGCTGTCCAACAGGTCTCAATTGTCCCGCAGAAGGAATCCATGAAGGGGGCATCCCACAACTCCCAACGTGGGAAAACCTCAATGGCCTCGAGTTTCCACTCCCTTCATGAAGCGGCCGTCATGCTCAGAAACTCCAACCTGAGCCAACGTCTGATCCTCGCCCTGACTTCAGATGCATGAGATATTGGTTTCAGATCTGCAGGGGGTACCTGCCGTGCCCTCGCCCTGAAACCCAAGTCTAGCTTGTCTTCTCAGACTTCCGTCCTCACACTCCTGGCCCCGAAGCCCACAAGTTTGGCAATTCCGGACCCACAATGCAGCACTCTGCCTGCCCTCTAGAAAAAAAATTATTGCCTCATGAGCTGCCCAGGTACCTTAAATGAGGGTAAACCTACACAGCACTCGACTTTACCCAAATTATATAGTCTAACCTGGGCACTAATGCACTGTTGAACACAACCTGAGCCCGGACATCCTGACCAACACCCAGATAGCTGACCACACACTGAGCACATAAAACCCGCCATGGCCTTAGGTCATCATCTCTTCCCTACCTCAGTTTTCAGGCTTCAGAACCGAGACCTTATCTCCAATCACTTCCCAGGGGTGAGTGTGATGCAGAAATCATAATTCCTTTTTACCCATGGCAAGAACCCTGTGGTTGGCACGTTGTCCAACGTTCAGTGTAGGAGAAACCAGCATTCACCCTGAGGCCCCACCCATTCTTGAGTGCGACGAGGGCATACACACGCATTGTGACCCTCAGCATGAGTCCTGTCCTCTAGTAAGTCCTCTCAGTGGCTGGACCATTAGATGTCATAATGGGCTTGACATGTCCCTAGGCCCCAATTTTTAACCAAATTTCTGATGGTCCTGTCGCCCCTCCCCAGGGCTCTACTCTGGAATCCCTCATTTGGTGGGACACCTGAGGATAAAAAAGAAAAAAACAAGAATAATAAAAAAAAAAACGGACTTCTTCCAGCCCACAGAATGACCCCAAACTCTTTGGACGGGGCCAAACCACCAGAGAGTAAGACTCGTCCATTTCCCATGAAGTCACCCAGAAATTCAACGACCATGAGTGACACGATATCCAGAGACAAAAACTTGAGCAGGAGCCTCACACTCGCCCTTCTTTCAAATCCCGAAGTGTTCTCCTCATGGTCTGTAGATCATTCCTGCCATACCTATGACCCGAAACATAAGCCGAGTTTGTGTTTTCAGACAACTGTCCAAACAGCCCTAGCCTACACAACCTACAGGCTCAGGCCCCTGGAGCCAAACCTGAGGACTGCACTTGCCCTCTCCAAGGGAATTGTGTGTGCCCATTCCAATGGCCACTACCCTTCTAATAGGATAAACCTCCAAAGTCCCTGATCCATCTCAATAGTGGTGGCTTCCCAGGAACAACAGGGGCAATCTGAGCCCAACTGAGCACCTACCTGCACTCAGTCCCATAGACAGATGTCCCCAGAGGTAAAAAGGAAAGAACAGGCCCCTAGGCACTAATCAGATCCATTGCTTTGGTTTCAGGCATCTCGCCTCAGAGGCCTAGATTTCAAAAGCAGCATATAGCTGTTTCTTGACTCACCCATCAGAAAACATCTCATCTACACATGGGAAACTTGCACGTTGGAACTGTGTCAAAGCCTCTGTTTAGGAGAACCCTTTAGGGCCCCAGTGCCACCGCTTCATTCCAAGGTCTCCATAGACACAAAAGCACGTTAGGACCCATCCCCAGGGGTGTCCATTTCAACTCAGCGTCCTCGGTTGCTCCCCACAGATCCAGGAGATCTAACCTGTCTTGTTGCTAGGAGACAATTGGAATGCGAGGTGGGCTACCCCGCCATCCATCCTTAGAACCCTGCTCAGAATCATTGCCTGGAGCCAAACAACAGGTCTCAATTGTCCTGCAGAAGACTCTCTGCAGTTTGGAGCTTCTCACAACTCCCATCGTGGGAAAACACCCATGGCCTCGTGATGCCCCCGCCCATTCATGAAGGGGCCATCAGGGACAGAAACTCCAACCTGAGCGATCGTCTGATCCTCGCCCTGACTTCAGATGCACGAGATCTCGATTCAGGTCTGTAGATTGTGCGTGCCATGGCCTCACCCAGAAACCTAAGCCTAGCTTGTGTTCTCAGACTTTTGTCGTCAGACTACTGGCCCACAAGCCCTCCAGTTTGGCAATCCAGAACTACAATGCAGCACTCTGCCGGCCCTCCAGAAGAAAAACATTGTCCTCTGGTGCTACCCAGTAATCCCAAATGAGGATCAACCTGCACCGACCTTGGCTGTACCCCAAATACATAGGCTGACCAGGGCACTAATGCCCTTTCTGACACAGCCTGAGCCTGGACCCCCTGGCCCCTCCCAGACAGCTGGCCGCACACTGAGCACATCGAGCCGCCATGGCCTTAGGTCGTCATCTCTTCCCAACATCAGTTTTCAGGTTTCAGAACCTAGACCTTATCTCCAATCACTGCCCAGGGTTGAAGATGATGCAGAAATCAGAACTCCTTCCCCATGGCAAGAAACCTTGTGGTTGGCATGTTGTCCAACGTTCAGTGTAGTTGAAACCAGTGTGGCCCATGAGGCCCCGCCCATGCTCGCGGTCCACATTGGTCACAAACACACATTGTGACGCTCAGGCTGAGCCCAGTCCTCAAGTAAGGCCACTCAGTGGCTAGATGAAGAGATATCATATTGGGCTTGCCATGCTCCTAGGCCCCAATTTTTAACCATAGTTCGGGTTGTCCCTTCAGTCTTCCCCACGGCTTGGCTTTGGAATTCCTCTTTTGGAGGGACACCTGAGGTAACAAACCTGAAATGAGTCCTCCCATCCCACAGATTGACGAAAAGCAATTGGGAATCGGGCCAAATCCTCAGAGAGGAAGATTCGTCTATGGCCCATGAGGCGTCCCCGACATTCCACGGCCATCGCTGATACAAAATCCAGAGACAAAAGCCTGAGCAAGAGCCTCAGACTCACACATTCTTCATATCCTGAAGAGTTCTTCTCATGGTTTGTAGATCGGGCCTGCCATACCTACGTCCCCAAACCTAAGCTGAGTTTGTGTTTTCAGACTTCTGTCCTCAAAGTGTTGGGCCACACACCCTCCAGGCTGGGCCCTGGAGCCACACATTAGGACTGTGCCTACCAGTCCATGGGAATTCTGCCCATTCCATGGTCCAAAATCGTACAAATTAGGAGAAATCTCCAAATTCCCTGAGGCCATCCCAATAGTGTAGGTCGCCCGGAACAAACATGGGCTGTCTGACACCAGCTGATAATCGACCTCCACTCATACCATAGATGGATGTCCACAGAGAAGAAGATTGAACCAGACAGGACCCTAGGCCATAATAGGATCCATTGCGTTGGGTTACAGGCATGTGTCCTCAAAAGGCTGATTCCAATACGAGCATCGGGGTTTTCCTGAGGCACCCATTAGAATTCATCTCGTCTCCACAAGGAAACCTGTGCATGGGAGCCATGTCCAAAGCTTAGGAGAGTACTTCAGGGTCCCGGTGCCACCGCCCCATTCCAAGGCCCTCATGGACACAAAAACACATTAGGACCCATCCTCAGGAAAGTCCATTTCAACACTGTCACCCCGGTTGCTCCCGCAGAGCCATCAGATCTAAACTGTCTTGTTGCTAGGAGACAATTAGAATGCGAGGCCGGCTTCCCAGGCATCCATTCGCGAACGGTGCTCTGGAGTCATTCCATATGGGCTGTCCTGGAGCTGTCCAACAGGTCTCAATTGTCCCGCAGAAGGAATCCATGAAGGGGGCATCCCACAACTCCCAACGTGGGAAAACCTCAATGACCTCGAGTTTCCACTCCCTTCATGAAGCGGCCGTCATGCTCAGAAACTCCAACCTGAGCCAACGTCTGATCCTCGCCCTGACTTCAGATGCATGAGATATTGGTTCAGATCTGCAGGGGGTACCTGCCGTGCCCTCGCCCTGAAACCCAAGTCTAGCTTGTCTTCTCAGACTTCCGTCCTCACACTCCTGGCCCCGAAGCCCACAAGTTTGGCAATTCCGGACCCACAATGCAGCACTCTGCCTGCCCTCTAGAAAAAAAATTATTGCCTCATGAGCTGCCCAGGTACCTTAAATGAGGGTAAACCTACACAGCACTCGACTTTACCCAAATTATATAGTCTAACCTGGGCACTAATGCACTGTTGAACACAACCTGAGCCCGGACCTCCTGACCAACACCCAGAGAGCTGACCACACACTGAGCACATAAAACCCGCCATGGCCTTAGGTCATCATCTCTTCCCTACCTCAGTTTTCAGGCTTCAGAACCGAGACCTTATCTCCAATCACTTCCCAGGGGTGAGTGTGATGCAGAAATCATAACTCCTCCTTACCCATGGCAAGAACCCTGTGGTTGGCACGTTGTCCAACGTTCAGTGTAGGAGAAACCAGCATTCACCCTGAGGCCCCACCCATTCTTGAGTGCGACGAGGGCATACACACGCATTGTGACCCTCAGCATGAGTCCTGTCCTCTAGTAAGTCCTCTCAGTGGCTGGACCATTAGATGTCATAATGGGCTTGACATGTCCCTAGGCCCCAATTTTTAACCAAATTTCTGATGGTCCTGTCGCCCCTCCCCAGGGCTCTACTCTGGAATCCCTCATTTGGTGGGACACCTGAGGATAAAAAAGAAAAAAACAAGAATAATAAAAAAAAAACGGACTTCTTCCAGCCCACAGAATGACCCCAAACTCTTTGGACGGGGCCAAACCACCAGAGAGTAAGACTCGTCCATTTCCCATGAAGTCACCCAGAAATTCAACGACCATGAGTGACACGATATCCAGAGACAAAAACTTGAGCAGCGCCTCACACTCGCCCTTCTTTCAAATCCCGAAGTGTTCTCCTCATGGTCTGTAGATCATTCCTGCCATACCTATGACCCGAAACATAAGCCGAGTTTGTGTTTTCAGACAACTGTCCAAACAGCCCTAGCCTACACAACCTACAGGCTCAGGCCCCTGGAGCCAAACCTGAGGACTGCACTTGCCCTCTCCAAGGGAATTGTGTGTGCCCATTCCAATGGCCACTACCCTTCTAATAGGATAAACCTCCAAAGTCCCTGATCCATCTCAATAGTGGTGGCTTCCCAGGAACAACAGGGGCAATCTGAGCCCAACTGAGCACCTACCTGCACTCAGTCCCATAGACAGATGTCCCCAGAGGTAAAAAGGAAAGAACAGGCCCCTAGGCACTAATCAGATCCATTGCTTTGGTTTCAGGCATCTCGCCTCAGAGGCCTAGATTTCAAAAGCAGCATATAGCTGTTTCTTGACTCACCCATCAGAAAACATCTCATCTACACATGGGAAACTTGCACGTTGGAACTGTGTCAAAGCCTCTGTTTAGGAGAACCCTTTAGGGCCCCAGTGCCACCGCTTCATTCCAAGGTCTCCATAGACACAAAAGCACGTTAGGACCCATCCCCAGGGGTGTCCATTTCAACTCAGCGTCCTCGGTTGCTCCCCACAGATCCAGGAGATCTAACCTGTCTTGTTGCTAGGAGACAATTGGAATGCGAGGTGGGCTACCCCGCCATCCATCCTTAGAACCCTGCTCAGAATCATTGGCCTGGAGCCAAACAACAGGTCTCAATTGTCCTGCAGAAGACTCTCTGCAGTTTGGAGCTTCTCACAACTCCCATCGTGGGAAAACACCCATGGCCTCGTGATGCCCCCGCCCATTCATGAAGGGGCCATCAGGGACAGAAACTCCAACCTGAGCGATCGTCTGATCCTCGCCCTGACTTCAGATGCACGAGATCTCGATTCAGGTCTGTAGATTGTGCGTGCCATGGCCTCACCCAGAAACCTAAGCCTAGCTTGTGTTCTCAGACTTTTGTCGTCAGACTACTGGCCCACAAGCCCTCCAGTTTGGCAATCCAGAACTACAATGCAGCACTCTGCCGGCCCTCCAGAAGAAAAACATTGTCCTCTGGTGCTACCCAGTAATCCCAAATGAGGATCAACCTGCACCGACCTTGGCTGTACCCCAAATACATAGGCTGACCAGGGCACTGATGCCCTTTCTGACACAGCCTGAGCCTGGACCCCCTGGCCCCTCCCAGACAGCTGGCCGCACACTGAGCACATCGAGCCGCCATGGCCTTAGGTCGTCATCTCTTCCCAACATCAGTTTTCAGGTTTCAGAACCTAGACCTTATCTCCAATCACTGCCCAGGGTTGAAGGTGACGCAGAAATCAGAACTCCTTCCCCATGGCAAGAAACCTTGTGGTTGGCATGTTGTCCAACGTTCAGTGTAGTTGAAACCAGTGTGGCCCATGAGGCCCCGCCCATGCTCGCGGGCCACATTGGTCACAAACACACATTGTGACGCTCAGGCTGAGCCCAGTCCTCAAGTAAGGCCACTCAGTGGCTGGATGAAGAGATATCATATTGGGCTTGCCATGCCCCTAGGCCCCAATTTTTAACCATAGTTCGGGTTGTCCCTTCAGTCTTCCCCACGGCTTGGCTTTGGAATTCCTCTTTTGGTGGGACACCTGAGGTAACAAACCTGAAATGAGTCCTCCCATCCCACAGATTGACGAAAAGCAATTGGGAATCGGGCCAAATCCTCAGAGAGGAAGATTCGTCCATGGCCCATGAGGCGTCCCCGACATTCCACGGCCATCGCTGATACAAAATCCAGAGACAAAAGCCTGAGCAAGAGCCTCAGACTCGCACTTTCTTCATATCCTGAAGAGTTCTTCTCATGGTTTGTAGATCGGGCCGGCCATACCTACGTCCCCAAACCTAAGCTGAGTTTGTGTTTTCAGACTTCTGTCCTCAAAGTCTTGGGCCACACACCCTCCAGGCTGGGCCCCTGGAGCCACACATTAGGACTGTGCCTACCAATCCATGGGAATTCTGCCCATTCCATGGTACAAAATCGTACAAATTAGGAGAAATCTCCAAAGTCCCTGAGGCCATCCCAATAGTGTAGGTCGCCCGGAACAAACATGGGCTGTCTGACACCAGCTGATAATCGACCTCCACTCATACCATAGATGGATGTCCCCAGAGAAGAAGATTGAACCAGACAGGACCCTAGGCCATAATAGGATCCATTGCTTTGGGTTACAGGCATGTGTCCTCAAAAGCCTGATTCCAATACGAGCATAGGGGTTTTCCTGAGGCACCCATCAGAACTCATCTCGTCTCCACAAGGAAACCTGTGCATGGGAGCCATGTCCAAAGCTTAGGAGAGTACTTCAGGGTCCCGGTGCCACCGCCCCATTCCAAGGCCCTCATGGACACAAAAACACATTAGGACCCATCCTCAGGAAAGTCCATTTCAACTCAGCCACCCCGGTTGCTCCCGCAGAGCCATCAGATCTAAACTGTCTTGTTGCTAGGAGACAATTGGAATGCGAGGCGGGCTTCCCAGGCATCCATCCGCGAACGGTGCTCTGGAGTCATTCCATATGGGATGTCCTGGAGCTGTCCAACAGGTCTCAATTGTCCCGCAGAAGGAATCCATGAAGGGGGCATCCCACAACTCCCAACGTGGGAAAACCTCAATGGCCTCGAGTTTCCACTCCCTTCATGAAGCGGCCGTCATGCTCAGAAACTCCAACCTGAGCCAACGTCTGATCCTCGCCCTGACTTCAGATGCATGAGATATTGGTTCAGATCTGCACGGGGTACCTGCCGTGCCCTCGCCCTGAAACCCAAGTCTAGCTTGTCTTCTCAGACTTCCGTCCTCACACTCCTGGCCCCGAAGCCCTCAAGTTTGGCAATTCCGGACCCACAATGCAGCACTCTGCCTGCCCTCTAGAAAAAAAATGATTGCCTCATGAGCTGCCCAGGCACCTTAAATGAGGGTAAACCTACACAGCACTCGACTTTACCCAAATTATATAGTCTAACCTGGGCACTAATGCACTGTTGAACACAACCTGAGCCCGGACCTCCTGACCAACACCCAGAGAGCTGACCACACACTGAGCACATAAAACCCGCCATGGCCTTAGGTCATCATCTCTTCCCTACCTCAGTTTTTAGGCTTCAGAACCGAGACCTTATCTCCAATCACTTCCCAGGGGTGAGTGTGATTCAGAAATCATAACTCCTCCTTACCCATGGCAAGAACCCTGTTGTTGGCACGTTGTCCAACGTTCAGTGTAGGAGAAACCAGCATTCACCCTGAGGCCCCACCCATTCTTGAGTGCGACGAGGGCATACACACGCATTGTGACCCTCAGCATGAGTCCTGTCCTCTAGTAAGTCCTCTCAGTGGCTGGACCATTAGATGTCATAATGGGCTTGAACATGCCCCTAGGCCCCAATTTTTAACCAAATTTCTGATGGTCCAGTCGCCCCTCCCCAGGGCTC
Organism: Mustela nivalis; assembly: GCF_964662115.1. Classification (NCBI taxonomy): domain Eukaryota; kingdom Metazoa; phylum Chordata; class Mammalia; order Carnivora; family Mustelidae; genus Mustela; species Mustela nivalis. Next base: position 1,247,711 of record NW_028136451.1, on the reverse strand, counting down.
TACTCTGGAATCCCTCATTTGGTGGGACACCTGAGGATAAAAAAGAAAAAAACAAGAATAAAAAAAAAAAAACGGACTTCTTCAGGCCCACAGAATGACCTCAAACTCTTTGGACGGGGCCAAACCATCAGAGAGTAAGACTCGTCCATTTCCCATGAAGTCACCCAGAAATTCCACGACCATGAGTGACACGATATCCAGAGACAAAAACTTGAGCAGGAGCCTCACACTCGCCCTTCTTTCAAATCCCGAAGTGTTCTCCTCATGGTCTGTAGATCATTCCTGCCATACCTATGACCCGAAACATAAGCCGAGTTTGTGTTTTCAGACAACTGTCCAAACAGCCCTAGCCTACACAACCTACAGGCTCAGGCCCCTGGAGCCAAACCTGAGGACTGTACTTGCCCTCTCCAAGGGAATTGTGTGTGCCCATTCCAATGGCCACTACCCTTCTAATAGGATAAACCTCCAAAGTCCCTGATCCATCTCAATAGTGGTGGCTTCCCAGGAACAACAGGGGCAATCTGAGCCCAACTGAGCACCTACCTGCACTCAGTCCCATAGACAGATGTCCCCAGAGGTAAAAAGGAAAGAACAGGCCCCTAGGAACTAATCAGATCCATTGCTTTGGTTTCAGGCATCTCGCCTCAGAGGCCTGGATTTCAAAAGCAGCATATAGCTGTTTCTTGACTCACCCATCAGAAAACATCTCATCTACACATGGGAAACTTGTACGTTGGAGCTGTGTCAAAGCCTCTGTTTAGGAGAACCCTTTAGGGCCCCAGTGCCACCGCTTCATTCCAAGGTCTCCATAGACACAAAAGCACGTTAGGACCCATCCCCAGGGGTGTCCATTTCAACTCAGCGTCCTCGGTTGCTCCCCACAGATCCAGGAGATCTAACCTGTCTTGTTGCTAGGAGACAATTGGAATGCGAGGTGGGCTACCCAGCCATCCATCCTTAGAACCCTGCTCAGAATCATTGGCCTGGAGCCAAACAACTGGTCTCAATTGTCCTGCAGAAGACTCTCTGCAGTTTGGAGCTTCTCACAACTCCCATCGTGGGAAAACACCCATGGCCTCGTGATGCCCCCGCCCATTCATGAAGGGGCCATCAGGGACAGAAACTCCAACCTGAGCGATCTTCTGATCCTCGCCCTGACTTCAGATGCACGAGATCTCGATTCAGGTCTGTAGATTGTGCGTGCCATGGCCTCACCCAGAAACCTAAGCCTAGCTTGTGTTCTCAGACTTTTGTCGTCAGACTACTGGCCCACAAGCCCTCCAGTTTGGCAATCCAGAACTACAATGCAGCACTCTGCCGGCCCTCCAGAAGAAAAACATTGTCCTCTGGTGCTACCCAGTAATCCCAAATGAGGATCAACCTGCACCGACCTTGGCTGTACCCCAAATACATAGGCTGACCAGGGCACTAATGCCCTTTCTGACACAGCCTGAGCCTGGACCCCCTGGCCCCTCCCAGACAGCTGGCCGCACACTGAGCACATCGAGCCGCCATGGCCTTAGGTCGTCATCTCTTCCCAACATCAGTTTTCAGGTTTCAGAACCTAGACCTTATCTCCAATCACTGCCCAGGGTTGAAGGTGACGCAGAAATCAGAACTCCTTCCCCATGGCAAGAAACCTTGTGGTTGGCATGTTGTCCAACGTTCAGTGTAGTTGAAACCAGTGTGGCCCATGAGGCCCCGCCCATGCTCGCGGGCCACATTGGTCACAAACACACATTGTGATGCTCAGGCTGAGCCCAGTCCTCAAGTAAGGCCACTCAGTGGCTGGATGAAGAGATATCATATTGGGCTTGCCATGCCCCTAGACCCCAATTTTTAACCATAGTTCGGGTTGTCCCTTCAGTCTTCCCCACGGCTTGGCTTTGGAATTCCTCTTTTGGTGGGACACCTGAGGTAACAAACCTGAAATGAGTCCTCCCATCCCACAGATTGACGAAAAGCAATTGGGAATCGGGCCAAATCCTCAGAGAGGAAGATTCGTCTATGGCCCATGAGGCGTCCCCGACATTCCACGGCCATCGCTGATACAAAATCCAGAGACAAAAGCCTGAGCAAGAGCCTCAGACTCGCACTTTCTTCATATCCTGAAGAGTTCTTCTCATGGTTTGTAGATCGGGCCGGCCATACCTACGTCCCCAAACCTAAGCTGAGTTTGTGTTTTCAGACTTCTGTCCTCAAAGTCTTGGGCCACACACCCTCCAGGCGGGGCCCCTGGAGCCACACATTAGGACTGTGCCTACCAATCCATGGGAATTCTGCCCATTCCATGGTACAAAATCGTACAAATTAGGAGAAATCTCCAAAGTCCCTGAGGCCATCCCAATAGTGTAGGTCGCCCGGAACAAACATGGGCTGTCTGACACCAGCTGATAATCGACCTCCACTCATACCATAGATGGATGTCCCCAGAGAAGAAGATTGAACCAGACAGGACCCTAGGCCATAATAGGATCCATTGCTTTGGGTTACAGGCATGTGTCCTCAAAAGCCTGATTCCAATACGAGCATAGGGGTTTTCCTGAGGCACCCATCAGAACTCATCTCGTCTCCACAAGGAAACCTGTGCATGGGAGCCATGTCCAAAGCTTAGGAGAGTACTTCAGGGTCCCGGTGCCACCGCCCCATTCCAAGGCCCTCATGGACACAAAAACACATTAGGACCCATCCTCAGGAAAGTCCATTTCAACTCAGCCACCCCGGTTGCTCCCGCAGAGCCATCAGATCTAAACTGTCTTGTTGCTAGGAGACAATTGGAATGCGAGGCGGGCTTCCCAGGCATCCATCCGCGAACGGTGCTCTGGAGTCATTCCATATGGGATGTCCTGGAGCTGTCCAACAGGTCTCAATTGTCCCGCAGAAGGAATCCATGAAGGGGGCATCCCACAACTCCCAACGTGGGAAAACCTCAATGGCCTCGAGTTTCCACTCCCTTCATGAAGCGGCCGTCATGCTCAGAAACTCCAACCTGAGCCAACGTCTGATCCTCGCCCTGACTTCAGATGCATGAGATATTGGTTCAGATCTGCACGGGGTACCTGCCGTGCCCTCGCCCTGAAACCCAAGTCTAGCTTGTCTTCTCAGACTTCCGTCCTCACACTCCTGGCCCCGAAGCCCTCAAGTTTGGCAATTCCGGACCCACAATGCAGCACTCTGCCTGCCCTCTAGAAAAAAAATGATTGCCTCATGAGCTGCCCAGGCACCTTAAATGAGGGTAAACCTACACAGCACTCGACTTTACCCAAATTATATAGTCTAACCTGGGCACTAATGCACTGTTGAACACAACCTGAGCCCGGACCTCCTGACCAACACCCAGAGAGCTGACCACACACTGAGCACATAAAACCCGCCATGGCCTTAGGTCATCATCTCATCCCTACCTCAGTTTTCAGGCTTCAGAACCGAGACCTTATCTCCAATCACTTCCCAGGGTTGAGTGTGATGCAGAAATCAGAACTCCTCCTTACCCATGGCAAGAACCCTTGTGGTTGGCACGTTGTCCAACGTTCAGTGTAGGAGAAACCAGCATTCACCCTGAGGCCCCACCCATTCTTGAGTGCGACGAGGGCATACACACGCATTGTGACCCTCAGCATGAGTCCTGTCCTCTAGTAAGTCCTCTCAGTGGCTGGACCATTAGATGTCATAATGGGCTTGACATGTCCCTAGGCCCCAATTTTTAACCAAATTTCTGATGGTCCAGTCGCCCCTCCCCAGGGCTCTACTCTGGAATCCCTCATTTGGTGGGACACCTGAGGATAAAAAAGAAAAAAACAAGAATAAAACAAAAAAACGGACTTCTTCCAGCCCACAGAATGACCCCAAACTCTTTGGACGGGGCCAAACCACCAGAGAGTAAGACTCGTCCATTTCCCATGAAGTCACCCAGAAATTCAACGACCATGAGTGACACGATATCCAGAGACAAAAACTTGAGCAGGAGCCTCACACTCGCCCTTCTTTCAAATCCCGAAGTGTTCTCCTCATGGTCTGTAGATCAGTCCTGCCATACCTATGACCCGAAACATAAGCCGAGTTTGTGTTTTCAGACAACTGTCCAAACAGCCCTAGCCTACACAACCTACAGGCTCAGGCCCCTGGAGCCAAACCTGAGGACTGTACTTGCCCTCTCCAAGGGAATTGTGTGTGCCCATTCCAATGGCCACTACCCTTCTAATAGGATAAACCTCCAAAGTCCCTGATCCATCTCAATAGTGGTGGCTTCCCAGGAACAACAGGGGCAATCTGAGCCCAACTGAGCACCTACCTGCACTCAGTCCCATAGACAGATGTCCCCAGAGGTAAAAAGGAAAGAACAGGCCCCTAGGCACTAATCAGATCCATTGCTTTGGTTTCAGGCATCTCGCCTCAGAGGCCTGGATTTCAAAAGCAGCATATAGCTGTTTCTTGACTCACCCATCAGAAAACATCTCATCTACACATGGGAAACTTGCACGTTGGAGCTCGGTCAAAGCCTCTGTTTAGGAGAACCCTTTAGGGCCCCAGTGCCACCGCTTCATTCCAAGGTCTCCATAGACACAAAAGCACGTTAGGACCCATCCCCAGGGGTGTCCATTTCAACTCAGCGTCCTCGGTTGCTCCCCACAGATCCAGGAGATCTAACCTGTCTTGTTGCTAGGAGACAATTGGAATGCGAGGTGGGCTACCCCGCCATCCATCCTTAGAACCCTGATCAGAATCATTGGCCTGGGGCCAAACAACAGGTCTCAATTGTCCTGCAGAAGACTCTCTGCAGTTTGGAGCTTCTCACAACTCCCATCGTGGGAAAACACCCATGGCCTCGTGATGCCCCCGCCCATTCATGAAGGGGCCATCAGGGACAGAAACTCCAACCTGAGCGATCTTCTGATCCTCGCCCTGACTTCAGATGCACGAGATCTCGATTCAGGTCTGTAGATTGTGCGTGCCATGGCCTCACCCAGAAACCTAAGCCTAGCTTGTGTTCTCAGACTTTTGTCGTCAGACTACTGGCCCACAAGCCCTCCAGTTTGGCAATCCAGAACTACAATGCAGCACTCTGCCGGCCCTCCAGAAGAAAAACATTGTCCTCTGGTGCTACCCAGTAATCCCAAATGAGGATCAACCTGCACCGACCTTGGCTGTACCCCAAATACATAGGCTGACCAGGGCACTAATGCCCTTTCTGACACAGCCTGAGCCTGGACCCCCTGGCCCCTCCCAGACAGCTGGCCGCACACTGAGCACATCGAGCCGCCATGGCCTTAGGTCGTCATCTCTTCCCAACATCAGTTTTCAGGCTTCAGAACCGAGACCTTATCTCCAATCACTTCCCAGGGGTGAGTGTGATGCAGAAATCATAACTCCTCCTTACCCATGGCAAGAACCCTGTGGTTGGCACGTTGTCCAACGTTCAGTGTAGGAGAAACCAGCATTCACCCTGAGGCCCCACCCATTCTTGAGTGCGACGAGGGCATACACACGCATTGTGACCCTCAGCATGAGTCCTGTCCTCTAGTAAGTCCTCTCAGTGGCTGGACCATTAGATGTCATAATGGGCTTGACATGTCCCTAGGCCCCAATTTTTAACCAAATTTCTGATGGTCCAGTCGCCCCTCCCCAGGGCTCTACTCTGGAATCCCTCATTTGGTGGGACACCTGAGGATAAAAAAGAAAAAAACAAGAATAAAAAAAAAACGGACTTCTTCCAGCCCACAGAATGACCCCAAACTCTTTGGACGGGGCCAAACCACCAGAGAGTAAGACTCGTCCATTTCCCATGAAGTCACCCAGAAATTCAACGACCATGAATGAAACGATATCCAGAGACAAAAACTTGAGCAGGAGCCTCACACTCGCCCTTCTTTCAAATCCCGAAGTGTTCTCCTCATGGTCTGTAGATCAGTCCTGCCATACCTATGACCCGAAACATAAGCCGAGTTTGTGTTTTCAGACAACTGTCCAAACAGCCCTAGCCTACACAACCTACAGACTCAGGCCCCTGGAGCCAAACCTGAGGACTGTACTTGCCCTCTCCAAGGGAATTGTGTGTGCCCATTCCAATGGCCACTACCCTTCTAATAGGATAAACCTCCAAAGTTCCTGATCCATCTCAATAGTGGTGGCTTCCCAGGAACAACAGGGGCAATCTGAGCCCAACTGAGCACCTACCTGCACTCAGTCCCATAGACAGATGTCCCCAGAGGTAAAAAGGAAAGAACAGGCCCCTAGGCACTAATCAGATCCATTGCTTTGGTTTCAGGCATCTCGCCTCAGAGGCCTGGATTTCAAAAGCAGCATATAGCTGTTTCTTGACTCACCCATCAGAAAACATCTCATCTACACATGGGAAACTTGCACGTTGGAGCTGTGTCAAAGCCTCTGTTTAGGAGAACCCTTTAGGGCCCCAGTGCCACCGCTTCATTCCAAGGTCTCCATAGACACAAAAGCACGTTAGGACCCATCCCCAGGGGTGTCCATTTCAACTCAGCGTCCTCGGTTGCTCCCCACAGATCCAGGAGATCTAACCTGTCTTGTTGCTAGGAGACAATTGGAATGCGAGGTGGGCTACCCCGCCATCCATCCTTAGAACCCTGCTCAGAATCATTGGCCTGGAGCCAAACAACAGGTCTCAATTGTCCTGCAGAAGACTCTCTGCAGTTTGGAGCTTCTCACAACACCCATCGTGGGAAAACACCCATGGCCTCGTGATGCCCCCGCCCATTCATGAAGGGGCCATCAGGGACAGAAACTCCAACCTGAGCGATCTTCTGATCCTCGCCCTGACTTCAGATGCACGAGATCTCGATTCAGGTCTGTAGATTGTGCGTGCCATGGCCTCACCCAGAAACCTAAGCCTAGCTTGTGTTCTCAGACTTTTGTCGTCAGACTACTGGCCCACAAGCCCTCCAGTTTGGCAATCCAGAACTACAATGCAGCACTCTGCCGGCCCTCCAGAAGAAAAACATTGTCCTCTGGGGCTACCCAGTAATCCCAAATGAGGATCAACCTGCACCGACCTTGGCTGTACCCCAAATACATAGGCTGACCAGGGCACTGATGCCCTTTCTGACACAGCCTGAGCCTGGACCCCCTGGCCCCTCCCAGACAGCTGGCCGCACACTGAGCACATCGAGCCGCCATGGCCTTAGGTCGTCATCTCTTCCCAACATCAGTTTTCAGGTTTCAGAACCTAGACCTTATCTCCAATCACTGCCCAGGGTTGAAGGTGACGCAGAAATCAGAACTCCTTCCCCATGGCAAGAAACCTTGTGGTTGGCATGTTGTCCAACGTTCAGTGTAGTTGAAACCAGTGTGGCCCATGAGGCCCCGCCCATGCTCGCGGGCCACATTGGTCACAAACACACATTGTGACGCTCAGGCTGAGCCCAGTCCTCAAGTAAGGCCACTCAGTGGCTGGATGAAGAGATATCATATTGGGCTTGCCATGCCCCTAGGCCCCAATTTTTAACCATAGTTCGGGTTGTCCCTTCAGTCTTCCCCACGGCTTGGCTTTGGAATTCCTCTTTTGGTGGGACACCTGAGGTAACAAACCTGAAATGAGTCCTCCCATCCCACAGATTGACGAAAAGCAATTGGGAATCGGGCCAAATCCTCAGAGAGGAAGATTCGTCCATGGCCCATGAGGCGTCCCCGACATTCCACGGCCATCGCTGATACAAAATCCAGAGACAAAAGCCTGAGCAAGAGCCTCAGACTCGCACTTTCTTCATATCCTGAAGAGTTCTTCTCATGGTTTGTAGATCGGGCCGGCCATACCTACGTCCCCAAACCTAAGCTGAGTTTGTGTTTTCAGACTTCTGTCCTCAAAGTCTTGGGCCACACACCCTCCAGGCTGGGCCCCTGGAGCCACACATTAGGACTGTGCCTACCAATCCATGGGAATTCTGCCCATTCCATGGTACAAAATCGTACAAATTAGGAGAAATCTCCAAAGTCCCTGAGGCCATCCCAATAGTGTAGGTCGCCCGGAACAAACATGGGCTGTCTGACACCAGCTGATAATCGACCTCCACTCATACCATAGATGGATGTCCCCAGAGAAGAAGATTGAACCAGACAGGACCCTAGGCCATAATAGGATCCATTGCTTTGGGTTACAGGCATGTGTCCTCAAAAGCCTGATTCCAATACGAGCATCGGGGTTTTCCTGAGGCACCCATCAGAACTCATCTCGTCTCCACAAGGAAACCTGTGCATGGGAGCCATGTCCAAAGCTTAGGAGAGTACTTCAGGGTCCCGGTGCCACCGCCCCATTCCAAGGCCCTCATGGACACAAAAACACATTAGGACCCATCCTCAGGAAAGTCCATTTCAACTCAGCCACCCCGGTTGCTCCCGCAGAGCCATCAGATCTAAACTGTCTTGTTGCTAGGAGACAATTGGAATGCGAGGCGGGCTTCCCAGGCATCCATCCGCGAACGGTGCTCTGGAGTCATTCCATATGGGATGTCCTGGAGCTGTCCAACAGGTCTCAATTGTCCCGCAGAAGGAATCCATGAAGGGGGCATCCCACAACTCCCAACGTGGGAAAACCTCAATGGCCTCGAGTTTCCACTCCCTTCATGAAGCGGCCGTCATGCTCAGAAACTCCAACCTGAGCCAACGTCTGATCCTCGCCCTGACTTCAGATGCATGAGATATTGGTTCAGATCTGCAGGGGGTACCTGCCGTGCCCTCGCCCTGAAACCCAAGTCTAGCTTGTCTTCTCAGACTTCCGTCCTCACACTCCTGGCCCCGAAGCCCTCAAGTTTGGCAATTCCGGACCCACAATGCAGCACTCTGCCTGCCCTCTAGAAAAAAAATGATTGCCTCATGAGCTGCCCAGGCACCTTAAATGAGGGTAAACCTACACAGCACTCGAATTTACCCAAATTATATAGTCTAACCTGGGCACTAATGCACTGTCGAACACAACCTGAGCCTGGACCTCCTGACCAACATCCAGAATGCTGACCAAACACTGAGCACATAAAACCCGCATTGGCCTTAGGTCATCATCTCTTCCCTACCTCAGTTTTCAGGCTTCAGAACCGAGACCTTATCTCCAATCACTTCCCAGGGGTGAGTGTGATGCAGAAATCATAACTCCTCCTTACCCATGGCAAGAACCCTGTGGTTGGCACGTTGTCCAACGTTCAGTGTAGGAGAAACCAGCATTCACCCTGAGGCCCCGCCCATTCTTGAGTGCGACGAGGGCATACACATGCATTGTGACCCTCAGCATGAGTCCTGTCCTCTAGTAAGTCCTCTCAGTGGCTGGACCATTAGATGTCATAATGGGCTTGAACATGCCCCTAGGCCCCAATTTTTAACCAAATTTCTGATGGTCCAGTCGCCCCTCCCCAGGGCTCTACTCTGGAATCCCTCATTTGGTGGGACACCTGAGGATGAAAAAGAAAAAAACAAGAATAAAAAAAAAAAAAAACGGACTTCTTCCAGCCCACAGAATGACCCCAAACTCTTTGGACGGGGCCAAACCACCAGAGAGTAAGACTCGTCAATTTCCCATGAAGTCACCCAGAAATTCCACGACCATGAGTGACACGATATCCAGAGACAAAAACTTGAGCAGGAGCCTCACACTCGCCCTTCTTTCAAATCCCGAAGTGTTCTCCTCAGGTCTGTAGATCAGTCCTGCCATACCTATGACCCGAAACATAAGCCGAGTTTGTGTTTTCAGACAACTGTCCAAACAGCCCTAGCCTACACAACCTACAGGCTCAGGCCCCTGGAGCAAACCTGAGGACTGTACTTGCCCTCTCCAAGGGAATTGTGTGTGTCCATTCCAATGGCCACTACCCTTCTAATAGGATAAACCTCCAAAGTCCCTGATCCATCTCAATAGTGGTGGCTTCCCAGGAACAACAGGGGCAATCTGAGCCCAACTGAGCACCTACCTGCACTCAGACCCATAGACAGATGTCCCCAGAGGTAAAAAGGAAAGAACAGGCCCCTAGGCACTAATCAGATCCATTGCTTTGGTTTCCAGGCATCTCGCCTCAGAGGCCTGGATTTCAAAAGCAGCATATAGCTGTTTCTTGACTCACCCATCAGAAAACATCTCATCTACACATGGGAAACTTGCACGTTGGAGCTGTGACAAAGCCTCTGTTTAGGAGAACCCTTTAGGGCCCCAGTGCCACCGCTTCATTCCAAGGTCACCATAGACACAAAAGCACGTTAGGACCCATCCCCAGGGGTGTCCATTTCAACTCAGCGTCCTCGGTTGCTCCCCACAGATCCAGGAGATCTAACCTGTCTTGTTGCTAGGAGACAATTGGAATGCGAGGTGGGCTCCCCAGCCATCCATCCTTAGAACCCTGCTCAGAATCATTGGCCTGGAGCCAAACAACTGGTCTCAATTGTCCTGCAGAAGACTCTCTGCAGTTTGGAGCTTCTCACAACTCCCATCGTGGGAAAACACCCATGGCCTCGTGATGCCCCCGCCCATTCATGAAGGGGCCATCAGGGACAGAAACTCCAACCTGAGCGATCGTCTGATCCTCGCCCTGACTTCAGATGCACGAGATCTCGATTCAGGTCTGTAGATTGTGCGTGCCATGGCCTCACCCAGAAACCTAAGCCTAGCTTGTGTTCTCAGACTTTTGTCGTCAGACTACTGGCCCACAAGCCCTCCAGTTTGGCAATCCAGAACTACAATGCAGCACTCTGCCGGCCCTCCAGAAGAAAAACATTGTCCTCTGGGGCTACCCAGTAATCCCAAATGAGGATCAACCTGCACCGACCTTGGCTGTACCCCAAATACATAGGCTGACCAGGGCACTAATGCCCTTTCTGACACAGCCTGAGCCTGGACCCCCTGGCCCCTCCCAGACAGCTGGCCGCACACTGAGCACATCGAGCCGCCATGGCCTTAGGTCGTCATCTCTTCCCAACATCAGTTTTCAGGTTTCAGAACCTAGACCTTATCTCCAATCACTGCCCAGGGTTGAAGGTGACGCAGAAATCAGAACTCCTTCCCCATGGCAAGAAACCTTGTGGTTGGCATGTTGTCCAACGTTCAGTGTAGTTGAAACCAGTGTGGCCCATGAGGCCCCGCCCATGCTCGCGGGCCACATTGGTCACAAACACACATTGTGACGCTCAGGCTGAGCCCAGTCCTCAAGTAAGGCCACTCAGTGGCTGGATGAAGAGATATCATATTGGGCTTGCCATGCCCCTAGGCCCCAATTTTTAACCATAGTTCGGGTTGTCCCTTCAGTCTTCCCCACGGCTTGGCTTTGGAATTCCTCTTTTGGTGGGACACCTGAGGTAACAAACCTGAAATGAGTCCTCCCATCCCACAGATTGACGAAAAGCAATTGGGAATCGGGCCAAATCCTCAGAGAGGAAGATTCGTCTATGGCCCATGAGGCGTCCCCGACATTCCACGGCCATCGCTGATACAAAATCCAGAGACAAAAGCCTGAGCAAGAGCCTCAGACTCGCACTTTCTTCATATCCTGAAGAGTTCTTCTCATGGTTTGTAGATCGGGCCGGCCATACCTACGTCCCCAAACCTAAGCTGAGTTTGTGTTTTCAGACTTCTGTCCTCAAAGTCTTGGGCCACACACCCTCCAGGCTGGGCCCCTGGAGCCACACATTAGGACTGTGCCTACCAATCCATGGGAATTCTGCCCATTCCATGGTACAAAATCGTACAAATTAGGAGAAACCTCCAAAGTCCCTGAGGCCATCCCAATAGTGTAGGTCGCCCGGAACAAACATGGGCTGTCTGACACCAGCTGATAATCGACCTCCACTCATACCATAGATGGATGTCCCCAGAGAAGAAGATTGAACCAGACAGGACCATAGGCCATAATAGGATCCATTGCTTTGGGTTACAGGCATGTGTCCTCAAAAGCCTGATTCCAATACGAGCATAAGGGTTTTCCTGAGGCACCCATCAGAACTCATCTCGTCTCCACAAGGAAACCTGTGCATGGGAGCCATGTCCAAAGCTTAGGAGAGTACTTCAGGGTCCCGGTGCCACCGCCCCATTCCAAGGCCCTCATGGACACAAAAACACATTAGGACCCATCCTCAGGAAAGTCCATTTCAACTCAGCCACCCCGGTTGCTCCCGCAGAGCCATCAGATCTAAACTGTCTTGTTGCTAGGAGACAATTGGAATGCGAGGCGGGCTTCCCAGGCATCCATCCGCGAACGGTGCTCTGGAGTCATTCCATATGGGATGTCCTGGAGCTGTCCAACAGGTCTCAATTGTTCCGCAGAAGGAATCCATGAAGGGGGCATCCCACAACTCCCAACGTGGGAAAACCTCAATGGCTTCGAGTTTCCACTCCCTTCATGAAGCGGCCGTCATGCTCAGAAACTCCAACCTGAGCCAACGTCTGATCCTCGCCCTGACTTCAGATGCATGAGATATTGGTTCAGATCTGCAGGGGGTACCTGCCGTGCCCTCGCCCTGAAACCCAAGTCTAGCTTGTCTTCTCAGACTTCCGTCCTCACACTCCTGGCCCCGAAGCCCTCAAGTTTGGCAATTCCGGACCCACAATGCAGCACTCTGCCTGCCCTCTAGAAAAAAAATGATTGCCTCATGAGCTGCCCAGGCACCTTAAATGAGGGTAAACCTACACAGCACTCGACTTTACCCAAATTATATAGTCTAACCTGGGCACTAATGCACTGTCGAACACAACCTGAGCCTGGACCTCCTGACCAACATCCAGAATGCTGACCAAACACTGAGCACATAAAACCCGCATTGGCCTTAGGTCATCATCTCTTCCCTACCTCAGTTTTCAGGCTTCAGAACCGAGACCTTATCTCCAATCACTTCCCAGGGGTGAGTGTGATGCAGAAATCAGAACTCCTACTTACCCTTTGCAAGAACCATGTGGTTGGCACGTTATCCAACGTTCAGTGTAGGAGAAACCAGCATTCACCCTGAGGCCCTGCCCATTCTTGAGTGCGACGAGGGCATACACATGAATTGTGACCCTCAGCATGAGTCCTGTCCTCTAGTAAGTCCTCTCAGTGGCTGGACCATTAGATATCATAATGGGCTTGAACATGCCCCTAGGCCCCAATTTTTAACCAAATTTCTGATGGGCCAGTCGCCCCTCCCCAGGGCTCTACTCTGGAATCCCTCATTTGGTGGGACACCTGAGGATAAAAAAGAAAAAAACAAGAATAAAAAAAAAAAACGGACTTCTTCCAGCCCACAGAATGACCCCAAACTCTTTGGACGGGGCCAAACCACCAGAGAGTAAGACTCGTCCATTTCCCATGAAGTCACCCAGAAATTCCACGACCATGAGTGACACGATATCCAGAGACAAAAACTTGAGCAGGAGTCTCACACTTACCCTTCTTTCAAATCCCGAAGTGTTCTCCTCAGGTCTGTAGATCAGTCCTGCCATACCTATGACCCGAAACATAAGCCGAGTTTGTGTTTTCAGACAACTGTCCAAACAGCCCTAGCGTACACAACCTACAGGCTCAGGCCCCTGGAGCCAAACCTGAGGACTGTACTTTCCCTCTCCAAGGGAATTGTGTGTGCCCATTCCAATGGCCACTACCCTTCTAATAGGATAAACCTCCAAAGTCCCTGATCCATCTCAATAGTGGTGGCTTCCCAGGAACAACAGGGGCAATCTGAGCCCAACTGAGCACCTACCTGCACTCAGACCCATAGCACATGTCCCCAGAGGTAAAAAGGAAAGAACAGGCCCCTAGGCACTAATCAGATCCATTGCTTTGGTTTCCAGGCATCTCTCCTCAGAGGCCTGGATTTCAAAAGCAGCATATAGCTGTTTCTTGACTCACCCATCAGAAAACTTCTCATCTACACATGGGAAACTTGCACGTTGGAGCTGTGTCAAAGCCTCTGTTTAGGAGAACCCTTTAAGGCCCCAGTGCCACCGCTTCATTCCAAGGTCTCCATAGACACAAAAGCACGTTAGGACCCATCCCCAGGGGTGTCCATTTCAACTCAGCGTCCTCGGTTGCTCCCCACAGATCCAGGAGATCTAACCTGTCTTGTTGCTAGGAGACAATTGGAATGCGAGGTGGGCTACCCCGCCATCCATCCTTAGAACCCTGCTCAGAATCATTGGCCTGGAGCCAAAAACAGGTCTCAATTGTCCTGCAGAAGACTCTCTGCAGTTTGGAGCTTCTCACAACTCCCATCGTGGGAAAACCCCCATGGCCTCGTGATGCCCCCGCCCATTCATGAAGGGGCCATCAGGGACAGAAACTCCAACCTGAGCGATCGTCTGATCCTCGCCCTGACTTCAGATGCACGAGATCTCGATTCAGGTCTGTAGATTGTGCGTGCCATGGCCTCACCCAGAAACCTAAGCCTAGCTTGTGTTCTCAGACTTTTGTCGTCAGACTACTGGCCCACAAGCCCTCCAGTTTGGCAATCCAGAACTACAATGCAGCACTCTGCCGGCCCTCCAGAAGAAAAACATTGTCCTCTGGTGCTACCCAGTAATCCCAAATGAGGATCAACCTGCACCGACCTTGGCTGTACCCCAAATACATAGGCTGACCAGGGCACTAATGCCCTTTCTGACACAGCCTGAGCCTGGACCCCCTGGCCCCTCCCAGACAGCTGGCCGCACACTGAGCACATCGAGCCGCCATGGCCTTAGGTCGTCATCTCTTCCCAACATCAGTTTTCAGGTTTCAGAACCTAGACCTTATCTCCAATCACTGCCCAGGGTTGAAGGTGATGCAGAAATCAGAACTCCTTCCCCATGGCAAGAAACCTTGTGGTTGGCATGTTGTCCAACGTTCAGAGTAGTTGAAACCAGTGTGGCCCATGAGGCCCCGCCCATGCTCGCGGGCCACATTGGTCACAAACACACATTGTGACGCTCAGGCTGAGCCCAGTCCTCAAGTAAGGCCACTCAGTGGCTGGATGAAGAGATATCATATTGGGCTTGCCATGCCCCTAGGCCCCAATTTTTAACCATAGTTCGGGTTGTCCCTTCAGTCTTCCCCACGGCTTGGCTTTGGAATTCCTCTTTTGGTGGGACACCTGAGGTAACAAACCTGAAATGAGTCTTCCCATCCCACAGATTGACGAAAAGCAATTGGGAATCGGGCCAAATCCTCAGAGAGGAAGATTCGTCCATGGCCCATGAGGCGTCCCCGACATTCCACGGCCATCGCTGATACAAAATCCAGAGACAAAAGCCTGAGCAAGAGCCTCAGTCTCGCACTTTCTTCATATCCTGAAGAGTTCTTCTCATGGTTTGTAGATCGGGCCGGCCATACCTACGTCCCCAAACCTAAGCTGAGTTTGTGTTTTCAGACTTCTGTCCTCAAAGTCTTGGGCCACACACCCTCCAGGCTGGGCCCCTGGAGCCACACATTAGGACTGTGCCTACCAATCCATGGGAATTCTGCCCATTCCATGGTACAAAATCGTACAAATTAGGAGAAACCTCCAAATTCCCTGAGGCCATCCCAATAGTGTAGGTGGCCCGGAACAAACATGGGCTGTCTGACACCAGCTGATAATCGACCTCCACTCATACCATAGATGGATGTCCCCAGAGAAGAAGATTGAACCAGACAGGACCCTAGGCCATAATAGGATCCATTGCTTTGGGTTACAGGCATGTGTCCTCAAAAGCCTGATTCCAATACGAGCATCGGGGTTTTCCTGAGGCACCCATCAGAACTCATCTCGTCTCCACAAGGAAACCTGTGCATGGGAGCCATGTCCAAAGCTTAGGAGAGTACTTCAGGGTCCCGGTGCCACCGCCCCATTCCAAGGCCCTCATGGACACAAAAACACATTAGGACCCATCCTCAGGAAAGTCCATTTCAACTCAGCCACCCCGGTTGCTCCCGCAGAGCCATCAGATCTAAACTGTCTTGTTGCTAGGAGACAATTGGAATGCGAGGCGGGCTTCCCAGGCATCCATCCACGAACGGTGCTCTGGAGTCATTCCATATGGGATGTCCTGGAGCTGTCCAACAGGTCTCAATTGTCCCGCAGAAGGGATCCATGTAGGGGGCATCCCACAACTCCCAACGTGGGAAAACCTCAATGGCCTCGAGATTCCGCTCCGTTCATGAAGCGGCCGTCATGCTCAGAAACTCCAACCTGAGCCAACGTCTGGTCCTCGCCCTGACTTCAGATGCATGAGATATTGGTTCAGATCTGCTGGGGGTACCTGCAGTGCCCTCGCCCTGAAACCCAAGTCTAGCTTGTCTTCTCAGACTTCCGTCCTCACATTCCTGGCCCCGAAGACCTCAAGTTTGGCAATTCCGGACCCACAATGCAGCACTCTGCCTGCCCTCTAGAAAAAAAATGATTGCCTCATGAGCTGCCCAGGCACCTTAAATGAGGGTAAACCTACACAGCACTCGACTTTACCCAAATTATATAGTCTAACCTGGGCACTAATGCACTGTCGAACACAACCTGAGCCCGGACCTCCTGACCAACACCCAGAATGATGACCGCACACTGAGCACATAAAACCCGCCATGGCCTTAGGTCATCATCTCTTCCCTACCTCAGTTTTCAGGCTTCAGAACCGAGACCTTATCTCCAATCACTTCCCAGGGGTGAGTGTGATGCAGAAATCAGAACTCCTCCTTACCCATGGCAAGAACCCTGTGGTTGGCACGTTGTCCAACGTTCAGTGTAGGAGAAACCAGCATTCACCCTGAGGCCCCTCCCATTCTTGAGTGCGACGAGGGCATACACACGCATTGTGACCCTCAGCATGAGTCCTGTCCTCTAGTAAGTCCTCTCAGTTGCTGGACCATTAGATGTCATAATGGGCTTGACATGTCCCTAGGCCCCAATTTTTAACCAAATTTCTGATGGTCCAGTCGCCCCTCCCCAGGGCTCTACTCTGGAATCCCTCATTTGGTGGGACACCTGAGGATAAAAAAGAAAAAAACAAGAATAAAAAAAAAAAAACGGACTTCTTCCAGCCCACAGAATGACCCCAAACTCTTTGGACGGGGCCAAACCACCAGAGAGTAAGACTCGTCCATTTCCCATGAAGTCACCCAGAAATTCAACGACCATGAGTGACACGATATCCAGAGACAAAAACTTGAGCAGGAGCCTCACACTCGCCCTTCTTTCAAATCCCGAAGTGTTCTCCTCATGGTCTGTAGATCAGTCCTGCCATACCTATGACCCGAAACATAAGCCGAGTTTGTGTTTTCAGACAACTGTCCAAACAGCCCTGGCCTACACAACCTACAGGCTCAGGCCCCTGGAGCCAAACCTGAGGACTGTACTTGCCCTCTCCAAGGGAATTGTGTGTGCCCATTCCAATGGCCACTGCCCTTCTAATAGGATAAACCTCCAAAGTCCCTGATCCATCTCAATAGTGGTGGCTTCCCAGGAACAACAGGGGCAATCTGAGCCCAACTGAGCACCTACCTGCACTCAGACCCATAGAAAGATGTCCCCAGAGGTAAAAAGGAAAGAACAGGCCCCTAGGCACTAATGAGATCCATTGCTTTGGTTTCCAGGCATCTCTCCTCAGAGGCCTGGATTTCAAAAGCAGAATATAGCTGTTTCTTGACTCACCCATCAGAAAACATCTCATCTACACATGGGAAACTTGCACGTTGGAGCTTTGTCAAAGCCTCTGTTTAGGAGAACCCTTTAGGGCCCCAGTGCCACCGCTTCATTCCAAGGTCTCCATAGACACAAAAGCACGTTAGGACCCATCCCCAGGGGTATCCATTTCAACTCAGGGTCCTCTGTTGCTCCCCACAGATCCAGGAGATCTAACTTGTCTTGTTGCTAGGAGAAAATTGGAATGCGAGGTGGGCTACCCAGCCATCCGTACTTAGAACCCTGCTCAGAATCATTGGCCTGGAGCCAAACAACAGGTCTCAATTGTCCTGCAGAAGACTCTCTGCAGTTTGGAGCTTCTCACAACTCCCATCGTGGGAAAACACCCATGGTTCGTGATGCCCCCCACCATTCATGAAGGAGCCATCAGGGACAGAAACTCCAACCTCAGCGATCGTCTGATCCTCGCGCTGACTTCAGATGCACGAGACCTCGATTCAGGTCTGTAGATTGTGCGTGCCATGGCCTCACCCAGAAACCTAAGCTTAGCTTGTGTTCTCAGACTTTTGTCGTCAGACTACTGGCCCACAAGCCCTCCAGTTTGGCAATCCAGAACTACAATGCAGCACTCTGCCGGATCTGCAAAAGAAAAATATTGTCTTCTGGGGCTACCCAGTAACCCCAAATGAGGATCAACCGGCACCGACCTTGGCTGTACCCCAAATACATAGGCTGACCAAATCACTAATGCCCTTTCTGACACAGCCTGAGCCTGGACCCCCTGGCCCCTCCCAGACAGCTGGCCGCACACTGAGCACATCGAGCCGCCATGACCTTAGGTCATCATTTCTTCCCAACATCAGTTTTCAGGTTTCAGAACCTAGACCTTATCTCCAATCACTGCCCAGGGTTGAAGGTGATGCAGAAATCAGAACTCCTTCCCCATGGCAAGAAACCTTGTGGTTGGCATGTTGTCCAACGTTCAGTGTAGTTGAAACCAGTGTGGCCCATGAGGCCCCGCCCATGCTCGCGGGCCACATTGGTCACAAACACACATTGTGACGCTCAGGCTGAGCCCAGTCCTCAAGTAAGGCCACTCAGTGGCTGGATGAAGAGATATCATATTGGGCTTGCCATGCCCCTAGGCCCCAATTTTTAACCATAGTTCGGGTTGTCCCTTCAGTCTTCCCCACGGCTTGGCTTTGGAATTCCTCTTTTGGTGGGACACCTGAGGTAACAAACCTGAAATGAGTCCTCCCATCCCACAGATTGACGAAAAGCAATTGGGAATCGGGCCAAATCCTCAGAGAGGAAGATTCGTCCATGGCCCATGAGGCGTCCCCGACATTCCACGGCCATCGCTGATACAAAATCCAGAGACAAAAGTCTGAGCAAGCGACTCAGACTCGCACTTTCTTCATATCCTGAAGAGTTCTTCTCATGGTTTGTAGGTCGGGCCTGCCATACCTACGTCCCCAAACCTAAGCTGAGTTTGTGTCTTCAGACTTCTGTCCTCAAATTCTTGGGCCACACACCCTCCAGGCTGGGCCCCTGGAGCCACACATTAGGACTGGGCCTAACAATCCATGGGAATTCTGCCCATTCCATGGTCCAAAATCGTACAAATTAGAAGAAACCTCCAAAGTCCCTGAGGCCATCCCAATAGTGTAGGTCCCCCGGAACAAACAAGGGCTGTCTGACACCAGCTGATAATCGACCTCCACTCATACCATAGATGGATGTCCCCAGAGAAGAAGATTGAACCAGACAGGACCCTAGGCCATAATAGGATCCATTGCTTTGGGTCACAGGCATGTGTCCTTAAAATTCTGATTCCAATACGAGCATAGGTGTTATCCTGAGGCACCCATCAGAACTCATCTCGTCTCCACAAGGAAACCTGTGCATGGGAGCCATGTCCAAACTTAGGAGAGTACTTCAGGGTCCCGGTGCCACCGCCCCATTCCAAGGCCCTCATGGACACAAAAACACATTAGGACCCATCCTCAGGAAAGTCCATTTCAACTCAGCCACCCCGGTTGCTCCCGCAGAGCCATCAGATCTAAACTGTCTTGTTGCTAGCAGACAATTGGAATGGAGGCGGGCTTCCCAGTCATCCATCCGCGAACGGTGCTCTGGAGTCATTACATATGGGATGTCCTGGAGCTGTCCAACAGGTCTCAATTGTCCCGCAGAAGGAATCCATGAAGGGGGCATCCCACAACTCCCAACGTGGGAAAACCTCAATGGCCTCGAGATTCCGCTCCCTTCATGAAGCGGCCGTCATGCTCAGAAACTCCAACCTGAGCCAACGTCTGATCCTCGCCCTGACTTCAGATGCATGAGATATTGTTTCAGATCTGCAGGGGGTACCTGCCGTGCCCTCGCCCTGAAACCCAAGTCTAGCTTGTCTTCTCAGACTTCTGTCCTCACACTCCTGGCCCCGAAGCCCTCAAGTTTGGCAATTCCGGACCCACAATGCAGCACTCTGCCTGCACTCTAGAAAAAAAAATTATTGCCTCATGAGCTGCCCAGTCACCTTAAATGAGGGTAAACCTACACAGCACTCGACTTTACCCAAATTATATAGTCTAACCTGGGCACTAATGCACTGTCGAACACAACCTGAGCCCGGACCTCCTGACCAACACCCAGAATGATGACCGCACACTGAGCACATAAAACCCGCCATGGTCTTAGGTCATCATCTCTTCCCTACCTCAGTTTTCAGGCTTCAGAACCGAGACCTTATCTCCAATCACTTCCCAGGGGTGAGTGTGATGCAGAAATCATAACTCCTCCTTACCCATGGCAAGAACCCTGTGGTTGGCACGTTGTCCAACGTTCAGTGTAGGAGAAACCAGCATTCACCCTGAGGCCCCGCCCATTCTTGAGTGCGACGAGGGCATACACACGCATTGTGACACTCAGCATGAGTCCTGTCCTCTAGTAAGTCCTCTCAGTTGCTGGACCATTAGATGTCATAATGGGCTTGACATGTCCCTAGGCCCCAATTTTTAACCAAATTTCTGATGGTCCCGTCGCCCCTCCCCAGGGCTCTCTCTGGAATCCCTCATTTGGTGGGACACCTGAGGATAAAAAAGAAAAAAACAAGAATAAAAAAAAAACGGACTTCTTCCAGCCCACAGAATGACCCCAAACTCTTTGGACGGGGCCAATCAACCAGAGAGTAAGACTCGTCTATTTCCCATGAAGTCACCCAGAAATTCAACGACCATGAGTGACACGATATCCAGAGACATAAACTTGAGGAGGAGCCTCACACTCGCCCTTCTTTCAAATCCCGAAGTGTTCTTCTCATGGTCTGTAGATCAGTCCTGCCATACCTATGACCCGAAACATAAGCCGAGTTTGTTTTTTCAGACAACTGTCCAAACAGCCCTGGCCTACACAACTTACAGGCTCAGGCCCCTGGAGCCAAACCTGAGGACTGTACTTGCCCTCTCCAAGGGAATTGTGTGTGCCCATTCCAATGGCCACTGCCCTTCTAATAGGATAAACCTCCAAAGTCCCTGATCCATCTCAATAGTGGTACTTCCCAGGAACAACAGGGGCAATCTGAGCCCAACTGAGCACCTACCTGCACTCAGACCCATAGAAAGATGTCCCCAGAGGTAAAAAGGAAAGAACAGGCCCCTAGGCACTAATCAGATCCATTGCTTTGGTTTCCAGGCATCTCTCCTCAGAGGCCTGGATTTCAAAAGCAGAATATAGCTGTTTCTTGACTCACCCATCAGAAAACATCTCATCTACACATGGGAAACTTGCACGTTGGAGCTTTGTCAAAGCCTCTGTTTAGGAGAACCCTTTAGGGCCCCAGTGCCACCGCTTCATTCCAAGGTCTCCATAGACACAAAAGCACGTTAGGACCCATCCCCAGGGGTGTCCATTTCAACTCAGGGTCCTCTGTTGCTCCCCACAGATCCAGGAGATCTAACTTGTCTTGTTGCTAGGAGAAAATTGGAATGCGAGGTGGGCTACCCAGCCATCCGTACTTAGAACCCTGCTCAGAATCATTGGCCAGGAGCCAAACAACAGGTCTCAATTGTCCTGCAGAAGACTCTCTGCAGTTTGGAGCTTCTCACAACTCCCATCGTGGGAAAACACCCATGGTTCGTGATGCCCCCCACCATTCATGAAGGAGCCATCAGGGACAGAAACTCCAACCTCAGCGATCGTCTGATCCTCGCGCTGACTTCAGATGCACGAGACCTCGATTCAGGTCTGTAGATTGTGCGTGCCATGGCCTCACCCAGAAACCTAAGCTTAGCTTGTGTTCTCAGACTTTTGTCGTCAGACTACTGGCCCACAAGCCCTCCAGTTTGGCAATCCAGAACTACAATGCAGCACTCTGCCGGATCTGCAAAAGAAAAATATTGTCTTCTGGGGCTACCCAGTAACCCCAAATGAGGATCAACCGGCACCGACCTTGGCTGTACCCCAAATACATAGGCTGACCAAATCACTAATGCCCTTTCTGACACAGCCTGAGCCTGGACCCCCTGGCCCCTCCCAGACAGCTGGCCGCACACTGAGCACATCGAGCCGCCATGACCTTAGGTCATCATTTCTTCCCAACATCAGTTTTCAGGTTTCAGAACCTAGACCTTATCTCCAATCACTGCCCAGGGTTGAAGGTGATGCAGAAATCAGAACTCCTTCCCCATGGCAAGAAACCTTGTGGTTGGCATGTTGTCCAACGTTCAGTGTAGTTGAAACCAGTGTGGCCCATGAGGCCCCGCCCATGCTCGCGGGCCACATTGGTCACAAACACACATTGTGACGCTCAGGCTGAGCCCAGTCCTCAAGTAAGGCCACTCAGTGGCTGGATGAAGAGATATCATATTGGGCTTGCCATGCCCCTAGGCCCCAATTTTTAACCATAGTTCGGGTTGTCCCTTCAGTCTTCCCCATGGCTTGGCTTTGGAATTCCTCTTTTGGTGGGACACCTGAGGTAACAAACCTGAAATGAGTCCTCCCATCCCACAGATTGACGAAAAGCAATTGGGAATCGGGCCAAATCCTCAGAGAGGAAGATTCGTCCATGGCCCATGAGGCGTCCCCGACATTCCACGGCCATCGCTGATACAAAATCCAGAGACAAAAGTCTGAGCAAGCGACTCAGACTCGCACTTTCTTCATATCCTGAAGAGTTCTTCTCATGGTTTGTAGGTCGGGCCTGCCATACCTACGTCCCCAAACCTAAGCTGAGTTTGTGTCTTCAGACTTCTGTCCTCAAATTCTTGGGCCACACACCCTCCAGGCTGGGCCCCTGGAGCCACACATTAGGACTGGGCCTAACAATCCATGGGAATTCTGCCCATTCCATGGTCCAAAATCGTACAAATTAGAAGAAACCTCCAAAGTCCCTGAGGCCATCCCAATAGTGTAGGTCCCCCGGAACAAACAAGGGCTGTCTGACACCAGCTGATAATCGACCTCAAATCATACCATAGATGGATGTCCCCAGAGAAGAAGATTGAACCAGACAGGACCCTAGGCCATAATAGGATCCATTGCTTTGGGTCACAGGCATGTGTCCTTAAAATTCTGATTCCAATACGAGCATAGGTGTTATCCTGAGGCACCCATCAGAACTCATCTCGTCTCCACAAGGAAACCTGTGCATGGGAGCCATGTCCAAACTTAGGAGAGTACTTCAGGGTCCCGGTGCCACCGCCCCATTCCAAGGCCCTCATGGACACAAAAACACATTAGGACCCATCCTCAGGAAAGTCCATTTCAACTCAGCCACCCCGGTTGCTCCCGCAGAGCCATCAGATCTAAACTGTCTTGTTGCTAGCAGACAATTGGAATGGAGGCGGGCTTCCCAGTCATCCATCCGCGAACGGTGCTCTGGAGTCATTACATATGGGATGTCCTGGAGCTGTCCAACAGGTCTCAATTGTCCCGCAGAAGGAATCCATGAAGGGGGCATCCCACAACTCCCAACGTGGGAAAACCTCAATGGCCTCGAGATTCCGCTCCCTTCATGAAGCGGCCGTCATGCTCAGAAACTCCAACCTGAGCCAACGTCTGATCCTCGCCCTGACTTCAGATGCATGAGATATTGGTTCAGATCGGCAGGGGGTACCTGCCGTGCCCTCGCCCTGAAACCCAAGTCTAGCTTGTCTTCTCAGACTTCTGTCCTCACACTCCTGGCCCCGAAGCCCTCAAGTTTGGCAATTCCGGACCCACAATGCAGCACTCTGCCTGCACTCTAGAAAAAAAAATTATTGCCTCATGAGCTGCCCAGGCACCTTAAATGAGGGTAAACCTACACAGCACTCGACTTTACCCAAATTATATAGTCTAACCTGGGCACTAATGCACTGTCGAACACAACCTGAGCCCGGACCTCCTGACCAACACCCAGAATGATGACCGCACACTGAGCACATAAAACCCGCCATGGCCTTAGGTCATCATCTCTTCCCTACCTCAGTTTTCAGGCTTTAGAACCGAGACCTTATCTCCAATCACTTCCCAGGGGTGAGTGTGATGCAGAAATCAGAACTCCTCCTTACCCATGGCAAGAACCCTGTGGTTGGCACGTTGTCCAACGTTCAGTGTAGGAGAAACCAGCATTCACCCTGAGGCCCCGCCCATTCTTGAGTGCGACGAGGGCATACACACGCATTGTGACCCTCAGCATGAGTCCTGTCCTCTAGTAAGTCCTCTCAGTTGCTGGACCATTAGATGTCATAATGGGCTTGACATGTCCCTAGGCCCCAATTTTTAACCAAATTTCTGATGGTCCAGTCGCCCCTCCCCAGGGCTCTACTCTGGAATCCCTCATTTGGTGGGACACCTGAGGATAAAAAAGAAAAAAACAAGAATAAAAAAAAAAACGGACTTCTTCCAGCCCACAGAATGACCCCAAACTCTTTGGACGGGGCCAAACCACCAGAGAGTAAGACTCGTCCATTTCCCATGAAGTCACCCAGAAATTCAACGACCATGAGTGACACGATATCCAGAGACAAAAACTTGAGCAGGAGCCTCACACTCGCCCTTCTTTCAAATCCCGAAGTGTTCTCCTCATGGTCTGTAGATCAGTCCTGCCATACCTATGACCCGAAACATAAGCCGAGTTTGTGTTTTCAGACAACTGTCCAAACAGCCCTGGCCTACACAACCTACAGGCTCAGGCCCCTGGAGCCAAACCTGAGGACTGTACTTGCCCTCTCCAAGGGAATTGTGTGTGCCCATTCCAATGGCCACTGCCCTTCTAATAGGATAAACCTCCAAAGTCCCTGATCCATCTCAATAGTGGTGGCTTCCCAGGAACAACAGGGGCAATCTGAGCCCAACTGAGCACCTACCTGCACTCAGACCCATAGAAAGATGTCCCCAGAGGTAAAAAGGAAAGAACAGGCCCCTAGGCACTAATCAGATCCATTGCTTTGGTTTCCAGGCATCTCTCCTCAGAGGCCTGGATTTCAAAAGCAGAATATAGCTGTTTCTTGACTCACCCATCAGAAAACATCTCATCTACACATGGGAAACTTGCACGTTGGAGCTTTGTCAAAGCCTCTGTTTAGGAGAACCCTTTAGGGCCCCAGTGCCACCGCTTCATTCCAAGGTCTCCATAGACACAAAAGCACGTTAGGACCCATCCCCAGGGGTGTCCATTTCAACTCAGGG
Source organism: Mustela nivalis (assembly GCF_964662115.1). Taxonomy (NCBI): domain Eukaryota; kingdom Metazoa; phylum Chordata; class Mammalia; order Carnivora; family Mustelidae; genus Mustela; species Mustela nivalis. The sequence continues at coordinate 1,222,481 of NW_028136451.1, read as the reverse complement.
TCCTCTGTTGCTCCCCACAGATCCAGGAGATTTAACTTGTCTTGTTGCTAGGAGACAATTGGAATGCGAGGTGGGCTACCCAGCCATCCGTACTTAGAACCCTGCTCAGAATCATTGGCCTGGAGCCAAACAACAGGTCTCAATTGTCCTGCAGAAGACTCTCTGCAGTTTGGAGCTTCTCACAACTCCCATCGTGGGAAAACACCCATGGTTCGTGATGCCCCCCACCATTCATGAAGGAGCCATCAGGGACAGAAACTCCAACCTCAGCGATCGTCTGATGCTCGCGCTGACTTCAGATGCACGAGACCTCGATTCAGGTCTGTAGATTGTGCGTGCCATGGCCTCACCCAGAAACCTAAGCTTAGCTTGTGTTCTCAGACTTTTGTCGTCAGACAACTGGCCCACAAGCCCTCCAGTTTGGCAATCCAGAACTACAATGCAGCACTCTGCCGGATCTGCAAAAGAAAAATATTGTCTTCTGGGGCTACCCAGTAACCCCAAATGAGGATCAACCGGCACCGACCTTGGCTGTACCCCAAATACATAGGCTGACCAAATCACTAATGCCCTTTCTGACACAGCCTGAGCCTGGACCCCCTGGCCCCTCCCAGACAGCTGGCCGCACACTGAGCACATCGAGCCGCCATGACCCTAGGTCATCATTTCTTCCCAACATCAGTTTTCAGGTTTCAGAACCTAGACCTTATCTCCAATCACTGCCCAGGGTTGAAGGTGATGCAGAAATCAGAACTCCTTCCCCATGGCAAGAAACCTTGTGGTTGGCATGTTGTCCAACGTTCAGTGTAGTTGAAACCAGTGTGGCCCATGAGGCCCCGCCCATGCTCGCGGGCCACATTGGTCACAAACACACATTGTGACGCTCAGGCTGAGCCCAGTCCTCAAGTAAGGCCACTCAGTGGCTGGATGAAGAGATATCATATTGGGCTTGCCATGCCCCTAGGCCCCAATTTTTAACCATAGTTCGGGTTGTCCCTTCAGTCTTCCCCACGGCTTGGCTTTGGAATTCCTCTTTTGGTGGGACACCTGAGGTAACAAACCTGAAAAGAGTCCTCCCATCCCACAGATTGACGAAAAGCAATTGGGAATCGGGCCAAATCCTCAGAGAGGAAGATTCGTCCATGGCCCATGAGGCGTCCCCGACATTCCACGGCCATCGCTGATACAAAATCCAGAGACAAAAGTCTGAGCAAGCGACTCAGACTCGCACTTTCTTCATATCCTGAAGAGTTCTTCTCATGGTTTGTAGATCGGGCCTGCCATACCTACGTCCCCAAACCTAAGCTGAGTTTGTGTCTTCAGACTTCTGTCCTCAAATTCTTGGGCCACACACCCTCCAGGCTGGGCCCCTGGAGCCACACATTAGGACTGGGCCTAACAATCCATGGGAATTCTGCCCATTCCATGGTCCAAAATCGTACAAATTAGAAGAAACCTCCAAAGTCCCTGAGGCCATCCCAATAGTGTAGGTCCCCCGGAACAAACAAGGGCTGTCTGACACCAGCTGATAATCGACCTCCACTCATACCATAGATGGATGTCCCCAGAGAAGAAGATTGAACCAGACAGGACCCTAGGCCATAATAGGATCCATTGCTTTGGGTCACAGGCATGTGTCCTTAAAATTCTGATTCCAATACGAGCATAGGTGTTATCCTGAGGCACCCATCAGAACTCATCTCGTCTCCACAAGGAAACCTGTGCATGGGAGCCATGTCCAAACTTAGGAGAGTACTTCAGGGTCCCGGTGCCACCGCCCCATTCCAAGGCCCTCATGGACACAAAAACACATTAGGACCCATCCTCAGGAAAGTCCATTTCAACTCAGCCACCCCGGTTGCTCCCGCAGAGCCATCAGATCTAAACTGTCTTGTTGCTAGCAGACAATTGGAATGGAGGCGGGCTTCCCAGTCATCCATCCGCGAACGGTGCTCTGGAGTCATTACATATGGGATGTCCTGGAGCTGTCCAACAGGTCTCAATTGTCCCGCAGAAGGAATCCATGAAGGGGGCATCCCACAACTCCCAACGTGGGAAAACCTCAATGGCCTCGAGATTCCGCTCCCTTCATGAAGCGGCCGTCATGCTCAGAAACTCCAACCTGAGCCAACGTCTGATCCTCGCCCTGACTTCAGATGCATGAGATATTGGTTCAGATCTGCAGGGGGTACCTGCCGTGCCCTCGCCCTGAAACCCAAGTCTAGCTTGTCTTCTCAGACTTCTGTCCTCACACTCCTGGCCCCGAAGCCCTCAAGTTTGGCAATTCCGGACCCACAATGCAGCACTCTGCCTGCACTCTAGAAAAAAAAATTATTGCCTCATGAGCTGCCCAGGCACCTTAAATGAGGGTAAACCTACACAGCACTCGACTTTACCCAAATTATATAGTCTAACCTGGGCACTAATGCACTGTCGAACACAACCTGAGCCGGACCTCCTGACCAACACCCAGAATGATGACCGCACACTGAGCACATAAAACCCGCCATGGCCTTAGGTCATCATCTCTTCCCTACCTCAGTTTTCAGGCTTCAGAACCGAGACCTTATCTCCAATCACTTCCCAGGGGTGAGTGTGATGCAGAAATCATAACTCCTCCTTACCCATGGCAAGAACCCTGTGGTTGGCACGTTGTCCAACGTTCAGTGTAGGAGAAACCAGCATTCACCCTGAGGCCCCTCCCATTCTTGAGTGCGACGAGGGCATACACACGCATTGTGACCCTCAGCATGAGTCCTGTCCTCTAGTAAGTCCTCTCAGTTGCTGGACCATTAGATGTCATAATGGGCTTGACATGTCCCTAGGCCCCAATTTTTAACCAAATTTCTGATGGTCCAGTCGCCCCTCCCCAGGGCTCTACTCTGGAATCCCTCATTTGGTGGGACACCTGAGGATAAAAAAGAAAAAAACAAGAATAAAAAAAAAAAACGGACTTCTTCCAGCCCACAGAATGACCCCAAACTCTTTGGACGGGGCCAAACCACCAGAGAGTAAGACTCGTCCATTTCCCATGAAGTCACCCAGAAATTCAACGACCATGAGTGACACGATATCCAGAGACAAAAACTTGAGCAGGAGCCTCACACTCGCCCTTCTTTCAAATCCCGAAGTGTTCTCCTCATGGTCTGTAGATCAGTCCTGCCATACCTATGACCCGAAACATAAGCCGAGTTTGTGTTTTCAGACAACTGTCCAAACAGCCCTGGCCTACACAACCTACAGGCTCAGGCCCCTGGAGCCAAACCTGAGGACTGTACTTGCCCTCTCCAAGGGAATTGTGTGTGCCCATTCCAATGGCCACTGCCCTTCTAATAGGATAAACCTCCAAAGTCCCTGATCCATCTCAATAGTGGTGGCTTCCCAGGAACAACAGGGGCAATCTGAGCCCAACTGAGCACCTACCTGCACTCAGACCCATAGAAAGATGTCCCCAGAGGTAAAAAGGAAAGAACAGGCCCCTAGGCACTAATCAGATCCATTGCTTTGGTTTCCAGGCATCTCTCCTCAGAGGCCTGGATTTCAAAAGCAGCATATAGCTGTTTCTTGACTCACCCATCAGAAAACATCTCATCTACACATGGGAAACTTGCACGTTGGAGCTTTGTCAAAGCCTCTGTTTAGGAGAACCCTTTAGGGCCCCAGTGCCACCGCTTCATTCCAAGGTCTCCATAGACACAAAAGCACGTTAGGACCCATCCCCAGGGGTGTCCATTTCAACTCAGGGTCCTCTGTTGCTCCCCACAGATCCAGGAGATCTAACTTGTCTTGTTGCTAGGAGACAATTGGAATGCGAGGTGGGCTACCCAGCCATCCGTACTTAGAACCCTGCTCAGAATCATTGGCCTGGAGCCAAACAACAGGTCTCAATTGTCCTGCAGAAGACTCTCTGCAGTTTGGAGCTTCTCACAACTCCCATCGTGGGAAAACACCCATGGTTCGTGATGCCCCCCACCATTCATGAAGGAGCCATCAGGGACAGAAACTCCAATCTCAGCGATCGTCTGATGCTCGCGCTGACTTCAGATGCACGAGACCTCGATTCAGGTCTGTAGATTGTGCGTGCCATGGCCTCACCCAGAAACCTAAGCTTAGCTTGTGTTCTCAGACTTTTGTCGTCAGACAACTGGCCCACAAGCCCTCCAGTTTGGCAATCCAGAACTACAATGCAGCACTCTGCCGGATCTGCAAAAGAAAAATATTGTCTTCTGGGGCTACCCAGTAACCCCAAATGAGGATCAACCGGCACCGACCTTGGCTGTACCCCAAATACATAGGCTGACCAAATCACTAATGCCCTTTCTGACACAGCCTGAGCCTGGACCCCCTGGCCCCTCCCAGACAGCTGGCCGCACACTGAGCACATCGAGCCGCCATGACCTTAGGTCATCATTTCTTCCCAACATCAGTTTTCAGGTTTCAGAACCTAGACCTTATCTCCAATCACTGCCCAGGGTTGAAGGTGATGCAGAAATCAGAACTCCTTCCCCATGGCAAGAAACCTTGTGGTTGGCATGTTGTCCAACGTTCAGTGTAGTTGAAACCAGTGTGGCCCATGAGGCCCCGCCCATGCTCGCGGGCCACATTGGTCACAAACACACATTGTGACGCTCAGGCTGAGCCCAGTCCTCAAGTAAGGCCACTCAGTGGCTGGATGAAGAGATATCATATTGGGCTTGCCATGCCCCTAGGCCCCAATTTTTAACCATAGTTCGGGTTGTCCCTTCAGTCTTCCCCACGGCTTGGCTTTGGAATTCCTCTTTTGGTGGGACACCTGAGGTAACAAACCTGAAAAGAGTCCTCCCATCCCACAGATTGACGAAAAGCAATTGGGAATCGGGCCAAATCCTCAGAGAGGAAGATTCGTCCATGGCCCATGAGGCGTCCCCGACATTCCACGGCCATCGCTGATACAAAATCCAGAGACAAAAGTCTGAGCAAGCGACTCAGACTCGCACTTTCTTCATATCCTGAAGAGTTCTTCTCATGGTTTGTAGATCGGGCCTGCCATACCTACGTCCCCAAACCTAAGCTGAGTTTGTGTCTTCAGACTTCTGTCCTCAAATTCTTGGGCCACACACCCTCCAGGCTGGGCCCCTGGAGCCACACATTAGGACTGGGCCTAACAATCCATGGGAATTCTGCCCATTCCATGGTCCAAAATCGTACAAATTAGAAGAAACCTCCAAAGTCCCTGAGGCCATCCCAATAGTGTAGGTCCCCCGGAACAAACAAGGGCTGTCTGACACCAGCTGATAATCGACCTCCACTCATACCATAGATGGATGTCCCCAGAGAAGAAGATTGAACCAGACAGGACCCTAGGCCATAATAGGATCCATTGCTTTGGGTCACAGGCATGTGTCCTTAAAATTCTGATTCCAATACGAGCATAGGTGTTATCCTGAGGCACCCATCAGAACTCATCTCGTCTCCACAAGGAAACCTGTGCATGGGAGCCATGTCCAAACTTAGGAGAGTACTTCAGGGTCCCGGTGCCACCGCCCCATTCCAAGGCCCTCATGGACACAAAAACACATTAGGACCCATCCTCAGGAAAGTCCATTTCAACTCAGCCACCCCGGTTGCTCCCGCAGAGCCATCAGATCTAAACTGTCTTGTTGCTAGCAGACAATTGGAATGGAGGCGGGCTTCCCAGTCATCCATCCGCGAACGGTGCTCTGGAGTCATTACATATGGGATGTCCTGGAGCTGTCCAACAGGTCTCAATTGTCCCGCAGAAGGAATCCTTGAAGGGGGCATCCCACAACTCCCAACGTGGGAAAACCTCAATGGCCTCGAGATTCCGCTCCCTTCATGAAGCGGCCGTCATGCTCAGAAACTCCAACCTGAGCCAACGTCTGATCCTCGCCCTGACTTCAGATGCATGAGATATTGTTTCAGATCTGCAGGGGGTACCTGCCGTGCCCTCGCCCTGAAACCCAAGTCTAGCTTGTCTTCTCAGACTTCTGTCCTCACACTCCTGGCCCCGAAGCCCTCAAGTTTGGCAATTCCGGACCCACAATGCAGCACTCTGCCTGCACTCTAGAAAAAAAAATTATTGCCTCATGAGCTGCCCAGGCACCTTAAATGAGGGTAAACCTACACAGCACTCGACTTTACCCAAATTATATAGTCTAACCTGGGCACTAATGCACTGTCGAACACAACCTGAGCCCGGACCTCCTGACCAACACCCAGAATGATGACCGCACACTGAGCACATAAAACCCGCCATGGCCTTAGGTCATCATCTCTTCCCTACCTCAGTTTTCAGGCTTCAGAACCGAGACCTTATCTCCAATCACTTCCCAGGGGTGAGTGTGATGCAGAAATCATAACTCCTCCTTACCCATGGCAAGATCCCTGTGGTTGGCACGTTGTCAAACGTTCAGTGTAGGAGAAACCAGCATTCACCCTGAGGCCCCGCCCATTCTTGAGTGCGACGAGGGCATACACACGCATTGTGACACTCAGCATGAGTCCTGTCCTCTAGTAAGTCCTCTCAGTTGCTGGACCATTAGATGTCATAATGGGCTTGACATGTCCCTAGGCCCCAATTTTTAACCAAATTTCTGATGGTCCCGTCGCCCCTCCCCAGGGCTCTCTCTGGAATCCCTCATTTGGTTGGACACCTGAGGATAAAAAAGAAAAAAACAAGAATAAAAAAAAAACGGACTTCTTCCAGCCCACAGAATGACCCCAAACTCTTTGGACGGGGCCAATCAACCAGAGAGTAAGACTCGTCTATTTCCCATGAAGTCACCCAGAAATTCAACGACCATGAGTGACACGATATCCAGAGACATAAACTTGAGGAGGAGCCTCACACTCGCCCTTCTTTCAAATCCCGAAGTGTTCTTCTCATGGTCTGTAGATCAGTCCTGCCATACCTATGACCCGAAACATAAGCCGAGTTTGTTTTTTCAGACAACTGTCCAAACAGCCCTGGCCTACACAACCTACAGGCTCAGGCCCCTGGAGCCAAACCTGAGGACTGTACTTGCCCTCTCCAAGGGAATTGTGTGTGCCCATTCCAATGGCCACTGCCCTTCTAATAGGATAAACCTCCAAAGTCCCTGATCCATCTCAATAGTGGTGGCTTCCCAGGAACAACAGGGGCAATCTGAGCCCAACTGAGCACCTACCTGCACTCAGACCCATAGACAGATGTCCCCAGAGGTAAAAAGGAAAGAACAGGCCCCTAGGCACTATACAGATCCATTGCTTTGGTTTCCAGGCATCTCTCCTCAGAGGCCTGGATTTCAAAAGCAGCATATAGCTGTTTCTTGACTCACCCATCAGAAATCATCTCATCTACACATGGGAAACTTGCACGTTGGAGCTCGGTCAAAGCCTCTGTTTAGGAGAACCCTTTAGGGCCCCAGTGCCACCGCTTCATTCCAAGGTCTCCATAGACACAAAAGCACGTTAGGACCCATCCCCAGGGGTGTCCATTTCAACTCAGCGTCCTCGGTTGCTCCCCACAGATCCAGGAGATCTAACCTGTCTTGTTGCTAGGAGACAATTGGAATGCGAGGTGGGCTACCCAGCCATCCATCCTTAGAACCCTGCTCAGAATCATTGGCCTGGAGACAAACAACAGGTTTCAATTGTCCTGCAGAAGACTCTCTGCAGTTTGGAGCTTCTCACAACTCCCATCGTGGGAAAACCCCCATGGCATCGTGATGCCCCCGCCCATTCATGAAGGGGCCATCAGGGACAGAAACTCCAACCTGAGCGATCGTCTGATCCTCGCCCTGACTTCAGATGCACGAGATCTCGATTCAGGTCTGTAGATTGTGCGTGCCATGGCCTCACCGAGAAACCTAAGCCTAGCTTGTGTTCTCAGACTTTTGTCGTCAGACTACTGGCCCACCAGCCCTCCAGTTTGGCAATCCAGAACTACAATGCAGCACTCTGCCAGCCCTCCAGAAGAAAAACATTGTCCTCTGGTGCTACCCAGTAATCCCAAATGAGGATCAACCTGCACCGACCTTAGCTGTACCCCAAATACATAGGCTGACCAGGGCACTAATGCCCTTTCTGACACAGCCTGAGCCTGGACCCCCTGGCCCCTCCCAGACACCTGGCCGCACACTGAGCACATCGAGCCGCCATGGCCTTAGGTCGTCATCTCTTCCCAACATCAGTTTTAAGGTTTCAGAACCTAGACCTTATATCCAATCACTACCCAAGGTTGAAGGTGATGCAGAAATCAGAACTCCTTCCCCATGGCAAGAAACCTTGTGGTTGGCATGTTGTCCAACGTTCAGTGTAGTTGAAACCAGTGTGGCCCATGAGGCCCCGCCCATGCTCGCGGGCCACATTGGTCACAAACACACATTGTGACGCTCAGGCTGAGCCCAGTCTTCAAGTAAGGCCACTCAGTGGCTGGATGAAGAGATATCATATTGGGCTTGCCATGCCCCTAGGCCCCAATTTTTAACCATAGTTCGGGTTGTCCCTTCAGTCTTCCACACGGCTTGGCTTTGGAATTCCTCTTTTGGTGGGACACCTGAGGTAACAAAACTGAAATGAGTCCTCCCATCCCACAGATTGACGATAAGCAATTGGGAATCAGGCCAAACCCGCAGAGAGGAAGATTCGTCTATGGCCCATGAGGCGTCCCCGACATTCCACGGCCATCGCTGATACAAAATCCAGAGACAAAAGCCTGAGCAAGAGCCTCAGACTCACACATTCTTCATATCCTGAAGAGTTCTTCTCATGGTTTGTAGATCGGGCCTGCCATACCTACGTCCCCAAACCTAAGCTGAGTTTGTGTTTTCAGACTTCTGTCCTCAAAGTCTTGGGCCACACACCCTCCAGGCTGGGCCCTGGAGCCACACATTAGGACTGTGCCTACCAATCCATGGGAATTCTGCCCATTCCATGGTCCAAAATCGTACAAATTAGGAGAAATCTCCAAAGTCCCTGAGGCCATCCCAATAGTGTAGGTCGCCTGGAACAAACATGGGCTGTCTGACACCAGCTGATAATCGACCTCCACTCATACCATAGATGGATGTCCCCAGAGAAGAAGATTGAACCAGACAGGACCCTAGGCCATAATAGGATCCATTGCTTTGGGTTACAGGCATGTGTCCTCAAAAGCCTGATTCCAATACGAGCATCAGGGTTTTCCTGAGGCACCCATCAGAACTCATCTCGTCTCCACAAGGAAACCTGTGCATGGGAGCCATGTCCAAAGCATAGGAGAGTACTTCAGGGTCCCGGTGCCACCGCCCCATTCCAAGGCCCTCATGGACACAAAAACACATTAGGACCCATCCTCAGGAAAGTCCATTTCAACACAGCCACCCCGGTTGCTCCCGCAGAGCCATCAGATCTAAACTGTCTTGTTGCTAGGAGACAATTAGAATGCGAGGCGGGCTTCCCAGGCATCCATTCGCGAACGGTGCTCTGGAGTCATTCCATATGGGCTGTCCTGGAGCTGTCCAACAGGTCTCAATTGTCCCGCAGAAGGAATCCATGAAGGGGGCATCCCACAACTCCCAACGTGGGAAAACCTCAATGGCCTCGAGATTCCGCTCCCTTCATGAAGCGGCCGTCATGCTCAGAAACTCCAACCTGAGCCAACGTCTGATCCTCGCCCTGACTTCAGATGCATGAGATATTGGTTCAGATCTGCAGGGGGTACCTGCCGTGCCCTCGCCCTGAAACCCAAGTCTAGCTTGTCTTCTCAGACTTCCGTCCTCACACTCCTGGCCCCGAAGCCCTCAAGTTTGGCAATTCCGGACCCACAATGCAGCACTCTGCCTGCCCTCTAGAAAAAAAATGATTGCCTCATGAGCTGCCCAGGCATCTTAAATGAGGGTAAACCTACACAGCACTCGACTTTACCCAAATTATATAGTCTAACCTGGGCACTAATGCACTGTCGAACACAACCTGAGCCCGGACCTCCTGACCAACACCCAGAAAGCTGACCGCACACTGAGCACATAAAACCCGCCATGGCCTTAGGTCATCATCTCATCCCTACCTCAGTTTTCAGGCTTCAGAACCGAGACCTTATCTCCAATCACTTCCCAGGGGTGAGTGTGATGCAGAAATCATAACTCCTCCTTACCCATGGCAAGAACCCTGTGGTTGGCACGTTGTCCAACATTCAGTGTAGGAGAAACCAGCATTCACCCTGACGCCCCGCCCATTCTTGAGTGCGACGTGGGCATACACACGCATTGTCACCCTCAGCATGAGTCCTGTCCTCTAGTAAGTCCTCTCAGTTGCTGGACCATTAGATGTCATAATGGGTTTGACATGTCCCTAGGCCCCAATTTTTAACCAAATTTCTGATGGTCCAGTCGCCCCTCCCCAGGGCTCTACTCTGGAATCCCTCATTTGGTGGGACACCTGAGGATAAAAAAGAAAAAAACAAGAATAAAAAAAAAAAAACGGACTTCTTCCAGCCCACAGAATGACCCCAAACTCTTTGGACGGGGCCAAACCACCAGAGAGTAAGACTCGTCTATTTCCCATGAAGTCACCCAGAAATTCAACGACCATGAGTGACACGATATCCAGAGACAAAAACTTGAGCAGGAGCCTCACACTAGCCCTTCTTTCAAATCCCGAAGAGTTCTCCTCATGGTCTGTAGATCAGTCCTGCCATACCTATGACCCGAAACATAAGCCGAGTTTGTGTTTTCAGACAACTGTCCAAACAGCCCTGGCCTACACAACCTACAGGCTCAGGCCCCTGGAGCCAAACCTGAGGACAGTACTGGCCCTCTCCAAGGGAATTGTGTGTGCCCATTCCAATGGCCACAACCCTTCTAATAGGATAAACCTCCAAAGTCCCTGATCCATCTCAATAGTGGTGGCTTCCCAGGAAAAACAGGGGCAATCTGAGCCCAACTGAGCACCTACCTGCACTCAGACCCATAGACAGATGTCCCCAGAGGTATGAAGGAAAGAACAGGCCCCTAGGCACTAATCAGATCCATTGCTTTGGTTTACAGGCATCTCTCCTCAGAGGCCTGGATTTCAAAAGCAGCATATAGCTGTTTCTTGACTCACCCATCAGAAAACATCTCATCTACTCATGGGAAACTTGCACGTTGGAGCTGTGTCAAAGCCTCTGTTTAGGAGAACCCTTTAGGGCCCCAGTGCCACCGCTTCATTCCAAGGTCTCCATAGACACAAAAGCACGTTAGGACCCATCCCCAGGGGTGTCCATTTCAACTCAGCGTCCTCGGTTGCTCCCCACAGATCCAGGAGATCTAACCTGTCTTGTTGCTAGGAGACAATTGGAATGCGAGGTGGGCTACCCAGCCATCCATCCTTAGAACCCTGCTCAGAATCATTGGCCTGGAGCCAAACAACAGGTCTCAATTGTCCTGCAGAAAACTCTCTGCAGTTTGGAGCTTCTCACAACTCCCATCGTGGGAAAACACCCATGACCTCGTGATGCCCCCCCCATTCATGAAGGGGCCATCAGGGTCAGAAACTCCAACCTGAGCGATCGTCTGATCCTCGCCCTGACTTCAGATGCACGAGATCTCGATTCAGGTCTGTAGATTGTGCCTGCCATGGCCTCACACAGAAACCTAAGCCTAGCTTGTGTTCTCAGACTTTTGTTGTCAGACTACTGGCCCACAGGACCTCCAGTTTGGCAATCCAGAACTACAATGCAGCACTCTGCCGGCGCTCCAGAAGAAAAACATTGTCCTCTGGTGCTACCCAGTAACCCCAAATGAGGATCAACCTGCACCGACCTTGGTGTACCCCAAATACATAGGCTGACCAGGGCATTAATGCCCTTTATGACACAGCCTAAGCCTGGACCCCTGGACTCTCCCAGACAGCTGGCCGCACACTGAGCACATCGAGCCGCCATGGCCTTAGGTCGTCATCTCTTCCCAACATCAATTTTCAGGTTTCAGAACCTAGACCATATATCCAATCACTGCCCAGGTTTGAAGGTGATGCAGAAATCAGAACTCCTTCCCCATGGCAAGAAACCTTGTGGTTGGCATGTTGTCCAACGTTCAGTGTAGTTTAAACCAGTGTGTCCCATGAGGCCCCGCCCATGCTCATGGGCCACATTGGTCACAAACACACATTGTGACGCTCAGGCTGAGACCAGTCCTCAAGTTAGGCCACTCAGTGACTGGATGAAGAGATAGCATATTGGGCTTGCCATGCCCCTAGGCCCCAATTTTTAACTATAGTTCGGGTTGTCCCTTCAGTCTTCCCCACGGCTTGGCTTTGGAATTTCTCTTTTGGTGGGATACCTGAGGTAACAAAACTGAAATGAGTCCTCCCATCCCACAGATTGACGAATAGTAATTGGGAATCGGGCCAAATCCTCAGAGAGGAAGATTCGTCCATGTCCCATGAGGCCTCCCCAACATTCCACGGCCATCGCTGATAAAAAATCCAGAGACAAATGCCTGAGCAAGCGCCTCAGACTCGCACTTTCTTCATATCCTGAAGAGTTCTTCTCATGGTTTGTCGATCGGGCCTGCCATACCTACGTCCCCAAACCTAAGCTGAGTTTGTGTTTTCAGACTTCTGTCCTCAAAGTCTTGGGCCACCCACCCTCCAGGCTGGGCCCCTGGAGCCACACATTCGGACTGTGCCTACCAATCCATGGGAATTCTGCCCATTCCATGGTCCAAAATCGTACAAATTAGGAGAAACCTCCAAAGTCCCTGAGGCCATCCCAATAGTGTAGGTCGCCCAGAACAAACAAGGGCTGTCTGACACCAGCTGATAATCGACCTATACTCATAACAGAGATGGTTGTCCCCAGAGAAGAAGATTGAACCAGACAGGACCCTAGGCCATAAGAGGATCCATTGGTTTGGGATACAGGCATGTGTCCTCAAAAGCCTGATTCCAATACGAGCATATGTGCTTTCCTGAGGCACCCATCAGAACTCATCTCTTCTCCACAAGGAAACCTGTGCCTGGGAGCCATGTCCAAAGCTTAGGAGAGTACTTCAGGGCCCCGGTACCACCGCCCCATTCCAAGGCCCTCATGGACACAAAAGCACATTAGGACCCATCCTCAGGAAAGTCCATTTCAACTCAGCCACCCCGGTTGCTCCCGCAGAGCCATCAGATCTAAACTGTCTTGTTGCTAGGAGACAATTGGAATGCGAGGCGGGCTTCCCAGGCATCCATCCGCGAACGGTGCTCTGGAGTCATTCCATATGTGATGTCCTGGAGCTGTCCAACAGGTCTCAATTGTCCCGCAGAAGGAATCCTTGAAGGGGGCATCCCACAACTCCCAACGTGGGAAACCTCAATGGCCTCGAGATTCCGCTCCCTTCATGAAGCGGCCGTCATGCTCAGAAACTCCAACCTGAGCCAACGTCTGATCCTCGCCCTGACTTCAGATGCATGAGATATTGGTTCAGATCTGCAGGGGGTACCTGCCGTGCCCTCGCCCTGAAACCCAAGTCTAGCTTGTCTTCTCAGACTTCCGTCCTCACACTCCTGGCCCCGAAGCCCTCAAGTTTGGCAATTCCGGACCCACAATGCAGCACTCTGCCTGCCCTCTAGAAAAAAAATGATTGCCTCATGAGCTGCCCAGGCACCTTAAATGAGGGTAAACCTACACAGCACTCGACTTTACCCAAATTATATAGTCTAACCTGGGCACTAATGCACTGTCGAACACAACCTGAGCCCGGACCTCCTGACCAACACCCAGAAAGCTGACAGCACACTGAGCACATAAAACCCGCCATGGCCTTAGGTCATCATGTCTTCCCTACCTCAGTTTTCAGGCTTCAGACCGAGACCTTATCTCCAATCACTGCCCAGGGGTGAGTGTGATGCAGAAATCAGAACTCCTCCTTACCCATGGCAAGAACCCTGTGGTTGGCACGTTGTCCAACGTTCAGTGTAGGAGAAAGCAGCATTCACCCTGAGGCCCCACCCATTCTTGAGTGCGACGAGGGCATACACACGCACTGTGACCCTAATCATGAGTGCTGTCCTATAGTAAGTCCTCTCAGTGGCTGGACCATTAGATGTCATAATGGGCTTGACATGTCCCTAGGCCCCAATATTTAACCAGATTTCTGATGGTCCAGTCGCCCCTCCCCAGGGCTCTACTCTGGAATCCCTCATTTGGTGGGACACCTGAGGTTAAAAAAGAAAAAATCAACAATAAAAAAAAACGGACTTCTTCCAGCCCACAGAATGACCCCAAACTCTTTGGACGGGGCCAAACCACCAGAGAGTAAGACTCGTCCATTTCCTATGAAGTCACCCAGAAATTCTACGACCATGAGTGACACGATATCCAGAGACAAAAACTTGAGCAGGAGCCTCACACTCGCCCTTCTTTCAAATCCCGAAGAGTTATCCTCATGGTCTGTACATCAGTCCTGCCATACCCATGACCCGAAACATAAGCCGAGTTTGGGTTTTAAGACAACTGTCCAAACAGCCCTGGCCTACACAACCTACAGGCTCAGGCCCCTGGAGCCAAACCTGAGGACTGTACTTGCCCTCTCCAAGGGAATTGTGTGTGCCCATTCCAATGGCCACAACCCTTCTAATAGGATAAACCTCCAAAGTCCCTGATCCATCTCAATAGTGGTGGCTTCCCAGGAAAAACAGGGGCAATCTGAGCCCAACTGAGCACCTACCTGCACTCAGACCCATAGACAGATGTCCCCAGAGGTAAAAAGGAAAGAACAGGCCCCTAGGCACTAATCAGATCCATTGCTTTGGTTTCCAGGCATCTCTCCTCAGAGGCCTTGATTTCAAAAGCAGCATATAGCTGTTTCTTGACTCACCCATCAGAACATCTCATCTACACATGGGAAACTTGCACGTTGGAGCTGTGTCAAAGCCTCTGTTTAGGAGAACCCTTTAGGGCCCCAGTGCCACCGCTTCATTCCATGGTCTCCATAGACACAAAAGCACGTTAGGACCCATCCCCAGGGGTGTCCATTTCAACTCAGCATCCTCGGTTGCTCCCCACAGATCCAGGAGATCTAACCTGTCTTGTTGCTAGGAGACAATTGGAATGCGAGGTGGGCTACCCAGCCATCCATCCTTAGAACCCTGCTCAGAATCATTGGCCTGGAGCCAAACAACTGGTCTCAATTGTCCTGCAGAAGACTCTCTGCAGTTTGGAGCTTCTCACAACTCTCATCGTGGGAAAACACCCATGGCCTCGTGATGCCCGCCCCATTCATAAAGGGGCCATCATTGTCAGAAACTCCAACCTGAGCGATCGTCTGATCCTCGCCCTGACTTCAGATGCACGAGATCTCGATTCAGGTCTGTAGATTGTGCGTGCCATGGCCTCACCCAGAAACCTAAGCCTAGCTTGTGTTCTCAGACTTTTGTCGTCAGACTACTGGCCCACAAGCCCTCCAGTTTGGCAATCCAGAACTACAACACAGCACTCTGCCGGCCCTCCAGAAGAAAAACATTGTCCTCTGGGGCTACCCAGTAACCCCAAATGAGGATCAACCTGCACCGAACTTGGCTGTACCCCAAATACACAGGCTGACCAGGGCTCTAATGCCCTTTCTGGTACAGCCTGAGCCTGGACCCCCTGGCCCCTCCCAGACAGCTGGCCGCAAACTGAACACATCGAGCCGCCATGGCCTTAGGTCGTCATCTCTTCCCAACATCAATTTTCAGGTTTCAGAACCTAGACCTTATATCCAATCACTGCCCAGGGTTGATGGTGATGCAGAAATCAGAACTCCTTCCCCATGGCAAGAAACCTTGTGGTTGGCATGTTGTCCAACGTTCATTGTAGTTGAAACCAGTGTGGCCCATGAGGCCCCGCCCATGCTCGTGGGCCACATTGGTCACAAACACACATTGTTACGCTCAGGCTGAGCCCAGTCCTCAAGTAAGGCCACTAAGTGGCTGGATGAAGAGATAGCATATTGGGCTTGCCATGCCCCTAGGCCCCAATTTTTAACCATAGTTCGGGTTGTCCCTTCAGTCTTCCCCACGGCTTGGCTTTGGAATTCCTCTTTTGGTGGGACACCTGAGGTAACAAAACTGAAATGAGTCCTCCCATCCCACAGATTGATGAAAAGCAATTGGGAATCGGGCCAAATCCTCAGAGAGGAAGATTCGTCCATGGCCCATGAGGCCTCCCCGACATTCCATGGCCATCGCTGATACAAAATCCAGAGACAAAAGCCTGAGCAAGCGCCTCAGACTCGCACTTTCTTCATATCCTGAAGATTTCTTCTCATGGTTTGTCGATCGGGCCTGACATACCTACGTCCTCAAACCTAAGCTGAGTTTGTGTTTTCAGACTTCTGTCCTCAAAGTCTTGGGCCACCCACCCTCCAGGCTGGGCCCCTGAGCCACACATTCGGACTGTGCCTACCAATCCATGGGAATTCTGCCCATTCCATGGTCCAAAATCGTACAAATTAGGAGAAACCTCCAAAGTCCCTGAGGCCATCCCAATAGTGTAGGTCGCCCGAAACAAACAAGGGCTGTCTGACACCAGGTGATAATCGACCTCCACTCATACCATAGATGGATGTCCCCAGAGAAGAAGATTGAACCAGACAGGACACTAGGCCATAATAGGATTCATTGCTTTGGGTTACAGGCATGTGTCCTCAAAAGCCTGATTCCAATACGAGCATATGTGTTTTCCTGAGGCACCCATCAGAACTCATCTCATCTCCACAAGGAAATCTGTGCATGGGAGCCATGTCCAAAGCTTAGGAGAGTACTTCAGGATCCCGGTGCCACCGCCCCATTCCAAGGCCCTAATGGACACAAAAACACATTAGGACCCATCCTCACGAAAGTCCATTTCAACTCAGCCACCCTGGTTGCTCCCGCAGAGCCATCAGATCTGAACTGTCTTGTTGCTAGGAGACAATTGGAATGCGAGGCGGCTTCCCAGGCATCCATCCGCGAACGGTGCTCTGGAGTCATTCTATATGGGATGTCCTGGAGCTGTCCAACAGGTCTCAATTGTCCCGCAGAAGGAATCCTTGAAGGGGGCATCCCACAACTCCCAACGTGGGAAAACCTCAATGGCCTCGAGATTCCGCTCCCTTCATGAAGCGGCCGTCATGCTCAGAAACTCCAACCTGAGCTAACGTCTGATCCTCGCCCTGACTTCAGATGCATGAGATATTGGTTCAGATCTGCAGGGGGTACCTGCCGTGCCCTCGCCCTGAAACCCAAGTCTAGCTTCTCTTCTCAGACTTCCGTCCTCACACTCCTGGCCCCGAAGCCCTCATGTTTGGCAATTCCGGACCCACAATGCAGCACTCTGCCTGCCCTCTAGAAAAAAAATTATTGCCTCATGAGCTGCCCAGGCACCTTAAATGAGGGTAAACCTACACAGCACTCGACTTTACCCAAATTATATAGTCTAACCTGGGCACTAATGCACTGTCGAACACAACCTGAGCCCGGACCTCCTGACCAACACCCAGAATGATGACCGCACACTGAGCACATAAAACCCGCCATGGTCTTAGGTCATCATCTCTTCCCTACCTCAGTTTTCAGGCTTCAGACTGAGACCTTATCTCCAATCACTGCCCAGGGGTGAGTGTGATGCAGCAATCAGAACTCCTCCTTACCCATGGCAAGAACCCTGTGGTTGGCACGTTGTCCAACGTTCAGTGTAGGAGAAAGCAGCATTCACCCTGAGGCCCCGCCCATTCTTGAGTGCGACGAGGGCATACACACGCACTGTGACCCTAATCATGAGTCCTGTCCTATAGTAAGTCCTCTCAGTGGCTGGACCATTAGATGTCATAATGGGCTTGACATGTCCCTAGGCCCCAATTTTTAACCAGATTTCTGATGGTCCAGTCGCCCCTCCCCAGGGCTCTACTCTGGAATCCCTCATTTGGTGGGACACCTGAGGTTAAAAAAGAAAAAATCAACAATAAAAAAAAAACGGACTTCTTCCAGCCCACAGAATGACCCCAAACTCTTTGGACGGGGCCAAACCACCAGAGAGTAAGACTCGTCCATTTCCTATGAAGTCACCCAGAAATTCTACGACCATGAGTGACACGATATCCAGAGACAAAAACTTGAGCAGGAGCCTCACACTCGCCCTTCTTTCAAATCCCGAAGAGTTATCCTCATGGTCTGTAGATCAGTTCTGCCATACCCATGACCCGAAACATAAGCCGAGTTTGGGTTTTCAGACAACTGTCCAAACAGCCCTGGCCTACACAACCTACAGGCTCAGGCCCCTGGAGCCAAACCTGAGGACTGTACTTGCCCTCTCCAAGGGAATTGTGTGTGCCCATTCCAATGGCCACAACCCTTCTAATAGGATAAACCTCCAAAGTCCCTGATCCATCTCAATAGTGGTGGCTTCCCAGGTAAAACAGGGGCAATCTGAGCCCAACTGAGCACCTACCTGCACTCAGACCCATAGACAGATGTCCCCAGAGGTAAAAAGGAAAGAACAGGCCCCTAGGCACTAATCAGATCCATTGCTTTGGTTTCCAGGCATCTCTCCTCAGAGGCCTGGATTTCAAAAGCAGCATATAGCTGTTTCTTGACTCACCCATCAGAAAACATCTCATCTACACATGGGAAACTTGCACGTTGGAGCTGTGTCAAAGCCTCTGTTTAGGAGAACCCTTTAGGGCCCCAGTGCCACCGCTTCATTCCAAGGTCTCCATAGACACAAAAGCACGTTAGGACCCATCCCCAGGGGTGTCCATTTCAACTCAGCATCCTCGGTTGCTCCCCACAGATCCAGGAAATCTAACCTGTCTTGTTGCTAGGAGACAATTGGAATGCGAGGTGGGCTACCCAGCCATCCATCCTTAGAACCCTGCTCAGAATCATTGGCCTGGAGCCAAACAACTGGTCTCAATTGTCCTGCAGAAGACTCTCTGCAGTTTGGAGCTTCTCACAACTCTCATCGTGGGAAAACACCCATGGCCTCGTGATGCCCGCCCCATTCATGAAGGGGCCATCATGGTCAGAAACTCCAACCTGAGCGATCGTCTGATCCTCGCCCTGACTTCAGATGCACGAGATCTCGATTCAGGTCTGTAGATTGTGCGTGCCATGGCCTCACCCAGAAACCTAAGCCTAGCTTGTGTTCTCAGACTTTTGTCGTCAGACTACTGGCCCACAAGCCCTCCAGTTTGGCAATCCAGAACTACAACACAGCACTCTGCCGGCCCTCCAGAAGAAAAACATTGTCCTCTGGGGCTACCCAGTAACCCCAAATGAGGATCAACCTGCACCAACCTTGGCTGTACCCCAAAAACACAGGCTGACCAGGGCTCTAATGCCCTTTCTGGTACAGCCTGAGCCTGGACCCCCTGGCCCCTCCCAGACAGCTGGCCACATCGAGCCGCCATGGCCTTAGGTCGTCATCTCTTCCCAACATCAATTTTCAGGTTTCAGAACCTAGACCTTATATCCAATCAATGCCCAGGGTTGATGGTGATGCAGAAATCAGAACTCCTTCCCCATGGCAAGAAACCTTGTGGTTGGCATGTTGTCCAACGTTCATTGTAGTTGAAACCAGTGTGGCCCATGAGGCCCCGCCCATGCTCGTGGGCCACATTGGTCACAAACACACATTGTTACGCTCAGGCTGAGCCCAGTCCTCAAGTAAGGCCACTAAGTGGCTGGATGAAGAGATAGCATATTGGGCTTGCCATGCCCCTAGGCCCCAATTTTTAACCATAGTTCGGGTTGTCACTTCAGTCTTCCCCACGGCTTGGCTTTGGAATTCCTCTTTTGGTGGGACACCTGAGGTAACAAAACTGAAATGAGTCCTCCCATCCCACAGATTGATGAAAAGCAATTGGGAATCGGGCCAAATCCTCAGAGAGGAAGATTCGTCCATGGCCCATGAGGCCTCCCCGACATTCCATGGCCATCGCTGATACAAAATCCAGAGACAAAAGCCTGAGCAAGCGCCTCAGACTCGCACTTTCTTCATATCCTGAAGATTTCTTCTCATGGTTTGTCGATCGGGCCTGACATACCTACGTCCTCAAACCTAAGCTGAGTTTGTGTTTTCAGACTTCTGTCCTCAAAGTCTTGGGCCACCCACCCTCCAGGCTGGGCCCCTGGAGCCACACATTCGGACTGTGCCTACCAATCCATGGGAATTCTGCCCATTCCATGGTCCAAAATCGTACAAATTAGGAGAAACCTCCAAAGTCCCTGAGGCCATCCCAATAGTGTAGGTCGCCCGAAACAAACAAGGGCTGTATGACACCAGCTGATAATCGACCTCCACTCATACCATAGATGGATGTCCCCAGAGAAGAAGATTGAACCAGACAGGACACTAGGCCATAATAGGATTCATTGCTTTGGGTTACAGGCATGTGTCCTCAAAAGCCTGATTCCAATACGAGCATATGTGTTTTCCTGAGGCACCCATCAGAACTCATCTCATCTCCACAAGGAAATCTGTGCATGGGAGCCATGTCCAAAGCTTAGGAGAGTACTTCAGGATCCCGGTGCCACCGCCCCATTCCAAGGCCCTCATGGACACAAAAACACATTAGGACCCATCCTCAGAAAGTCCATTTCAACTCAGCCACCCTGGTTGCTCCCGCAGAGCCATCAGATCTGAACTGTCTTGTTGCTAGGAGACAATTGGAATGCGAGGCGGGCTTCCCAGGCATCCATCCGCGAACGGTGCTCTGGAGTCATTCTATATGGGATGTCCTGGAGCTGTCCAACAGGTCTCAATTGTCCCGCAGAAGGAATCCTTGAAGGGGGCATCCCACAACTCCCAACGTGGGAAAACCTCAATGGCCTCGAGATTCCGCTCCCTTCATGAAGCGGCCGTCATGCTCAGAAACTCCAACCTGAGCTAACGTCTGATCCTCGCCCTGACTTCAGATGCATGAGATATTGGTTCAGATCTGCAGGGGGTACCTGCCGTGCCCTCGCCCTGAAACCCAAGTCTAGCTTGTCTTCTCAGACTTCCGTCCTCACACTCCTGGCCCCGAAGCCCTCAAGTTTGGCAATTCCGGACCCACAATGCAGCACTCTGCCTGCCCTCTAGAAAAAGAATGATTGCCTCATGAGCTGCCCAGGCACCTTAAATGAGGGTAAACCTACACAGCACTCGACTTTACC
Organism: Mustela nivalis; assembly: GCF_964662115.1. Classification (NCBI taxonomy): domain Eukaryota; kingdom Metazoa; phylum Chordata; class Mammalia; order Carnivora; family Mustelidae; genus Mustela; species Mustela nivalis. The sequence continues at coordinate 1,201,379 of NW_028136451.1, read as the reverse complement.
CAAATTATATAGTCTAACCTGGGCACTAATGCACTGTCGAACACAACCTGAGCCCGGACCTCCTGACCAACACCCAGAATGATGACCGCACACTGAGCACATAAAACCCGCCATGGCCTTAGGTCATCATCTCTTCCCTACCTCAGTTTTCAGGCTTCAGACCGAGACCTTATCTCCAATCACTGCCCAGGGGTGAGTGTGATGCAGCAATCAGAACTCCTCCTTACCCATGGCAAGAACCCTGTGGTTGGCACGTTGTCCAACGTTCAGTGTAGGAGAAACCAGCATTCACCCTGAGGCCCCACCCATTCTTGAGTGCGACGAGGGCATACACACGCACTGTGACCCTAATCATGAGTCCTGTCCTATAGTAAGTCCTCTCAGTGGCTGGACCATTAGATGTCATAATGGGCTTGACATGTCCCTAGGCCCCAATTTTTAACCAGATTTCTGATGGTCCAGTCGCCCCTCCCCAGGGCTCTACTCTGGAATCCCTCATTTGGTGGGACACCTGAGGTTAAAACAGAAAAAATCAACAATAAAAAAAAAACGGACTTCTTCCAGCCCACAGAATGACCCCAAACTCTTTGGACGGGGCCAAACCACCAGAGAGTAAGACTCGTCCATTTCCTATGAAGTCACCCAGAAATTCTACGACCATGAGTGACACGATATCCAGAGACAAAAACTTGAGCAGGAGCCTCACACTCGCCCTTCTTTCAAATCCCGAAGAGTTATCCTCATGGTCTGTAGATCAGTCCTGCCATACCCATGACCCGAAACATAAGCCGAGTTTGGGTTTTAAGACAACTGTCCAAACAGCCCTGGCCTACACAACCTACAGGCTCAGGCCCCTGGAGCCAAACCTGAGGACTGTACTTGCCCTCTCCAAGGGAATTGTGTGTGCCCATTCCAATGGCCACAACCCTTCTAATAGGATAAACCTCCAAAGTCCCTGATCCATCTCAATAGTGGTGGCTTCCCAGGTAAAACAGGGGCAATCTGAGCCCAACTGAGCACCTACCTGCACTCAGACCCATAGACAGATGTCCCCAGAGGTAAAAAGGAAAGAACAGGCCCCTAGGCACTAATCAGATCCATTGCTTTGGTTTCCAGGCATCTCTCCTCAGAGGCCTGGATTTCAAAAGCAGCATATAGCTGTTTCTTGACTCACCCATCAGAAAACATCTCATCTACACATGGGAAACTTGCACGTTGGAGCTGTGTCAAAGCCTCTGTTTAGGAGAACCCTTTAGGGCCCCAGTGCCACCGCTTCATTCCAAGGTCTCCATAGACACAAAAGCACGTTAGGACCCATCCCCAGGGGTGTCCATTTCAACTCAGCATCCTCGGTTGCTCCCCACAGATCCAGGAGATCTAACCTGTCTTGTTGCTAGGAGACAATTGGAATGCGAGGTGGGCTACCCAGCCATCCATCCTTAGAACCCTGCTCAGAATCATTGGCCTGGAGCCAAACAACAGGTCTCAATTGTCCTGCAGAAGACTCTCTGCAGTTTGGAGCTTCTCACAACTCTCATCGTGGGAAAACACCCATGGCCTCGTGATGCCCGCCCCATTCATGAAGGGGCCATCATGGTCAGAAACTCCAACCTGAGCGATCGTCTGATCCTCGCCCTGACTTCAGATGCACGAGATCTCGATTCAGGTCTGTAGATTGTGTGTGCCATGGCCTCACCCAGAAACCTAAGCCTAGCTTGTGTTCTCAGACTTTTGTCGTCAGACTACTGGCCCACAAGCCCTCCAGTTTGGCAATCCAGATCTACAACACAGAACTCTGCCGGCCCTCCAGAAGAAAAACATTGTCCTCTGGGGCTACCCAGTAACCCCAAATGAGGATCAACCTGCACCGAACTTGGCTGTACCCCAAATACACAGGCTGACCAGGGCTCTAATGCCCTTTCTGGTACAGCCTGAGCCTGGACCCCCTGGCCCCTCTCAGACAGCTGGCCGCAAACTGAGCACATCGAGCCGCCATGGCCTTAGGTCGTCATCTCTTCCCAACATCAATTTTCAGGTTTCAGAACCTAGACCTTATATCCAATCACTGCCCAGGGTTGAAGGTGATGCAGAAATCAGAACTCCTTCCCCATAGCAAGAAACCTTGTGGTTGGCATGTTGTCCAACGTTCATTGTAGTTGAAACCAGTGTGGCCCATGAGGCCCTGCCCATGCTCGTGGGCCACATTGGTCACAAACACACATTGTGACGCTCAGGCTGAGCCCAGTCCTCAAGTAAGGCCACTAAGTGGCTGGATGAAGATAGCATATTGGGCTTGCCATGCCCCTAGGCCCCAATTTTTAACCATAGTTCGGGTTGTCCCTTCAGTCTTCCCCACGGCTTGGCTTTGGAATTCCTCTTTTGGTGGGACACCTGAGGTAACAAAACTGAAATGAGTCCTCCCATCCCACAGATTGACGAAAAGCAATTGGGAATCGGGCCAAATCCTCAGAGAGGAAGATTCGTCCGTGGCCCATGAGGCCTCCCCGACATTCCATGGCCATCGCTGATACAAAATCCAGAGACAAAAGCCTGAGCAAGCGCCTCAGACTCGCACTTTCTTCATATCCTGAAGAGTTCTTCTCATGGTTTGTAGATCGGGCCTGCCATACCTACGTCCCCAAACCTAAGCTGAGTTTGTGTTTTCAGACTTCTGTCCTCAAATTCTGGGCCACCCACCCTCCAGGCTGGGCCCCTGGAGCCACACATTCGGACTGTGCCTACCAATCCATGGGAATTCTGCCCATTCCATGGTCCAAAATCGTACAAATTAGGAGAAACCTCCAAAGTCCCTGAGGCCATCCCAATAGTGTAGGTCGCCCAGAACAAACAAGGGCTGTCTGACACCAGCTGATAATCGACCTATACTCATAACAGATATGGTTGTCCCCAGAGAAGAAGATTGAACCAGACAGGACCCTAGGCCATAAGAGGATCCATTGCTTTGGGATACAGGCATGTGTCCTCAAAAGCCTGATTCCAATACGAGCATATGTGTTTTCCTGAGGCACCCATCAGAACTCATCTCTTCTCCACAAGGAAACCTGTGCATGGAAGCCATGTCCAAAGCTTAGGAGAGTACTTCAGGGCCCCGGTACCACCGCCCCATTCCAAGGCCCTCATGGACACAAAAGCACATTAGGACCCATCCTCAGGAAAGTCCATTTCAACTCAGCCACCCCGGTTGCTCCCGCAGAGCCATCAGATCTAAACTGTCTTGTTGCTAGGAGACAATTGGAATGCGAGGCGGGCTTCCCAGGCATCCATCCGCGAACGGTGCTCTGGAGTCATTCCATATGGGATGTCCTGGCGCTGTCCAACAAGTCTTAATTGTCCCGCAGAAGGAATCCTTGAAGGGGGCATCCCACAACTCCCAACGTGGGAAAACCTCAATGACCTCGAGATTCCGCTGCCTTCAAGAAGCGGCCGTCATGCTCAGATTCTCCAACCTGAGCCATAGTCTGATACTTGCCCTGACTTCAGATGCATGAGATTTTTTTCAGATCTGCATGGGGTACATGCCGTGCCCTCGCTCTGAAACCCAAGTCTAGCTTGTCTTCTCAGACTTCCGTCCTCATACTCCTGGTTCCGAAGCCCTCAAGTTAGGCAATTCCGGACCCACAATGAGGCACTCTGCCTGCCCTCTAGAAAAAAAAATTATTGCCTCATGAGCTGCCCAGGCACCTTAAATGAGGGTAAACCTACACAGCACTCAACTTTACCCAAATTATATAGTCTAACCTGGGCACTAATGCACTGTCGAACACAACCTGAGCCCGGACCTCCTGACCAACACCCAGAAAGCTGACCGCACACTGAGCACAAAAAACCCGCCATGGCCTTAGGTCATCATCTCTTCCTTACCTCAGTTTTCAGGCTTCAGAACTGAGACCTTATCTCCAATCACTGCCCAGGGGTGAGTGTGATGTAGAAATCAGAACTCCTCTTTACCCATGGCAAGAACCCTTGTGGTTGGCACGTTGTCCAACGTTCAGAGTAGAAGAAACCAGCATTCACCCTGAGGCCCCGCCCATTCTTGAGTGCGTCGAGGGCATACACAAACATTGTGACCCTCAGCTTGAGTTCTGTAGTCTAGTAAGTCCTCTCAGTGGCTGGACCATTAGATGTCATAATGGGCTTGACATGTCCCTAGGCCCCAATTTTTAACCAGATTTCTGATTGTCCAGTCGCCCCTCCCCAGGGCTCTACTCTGGAATCCCTCATTTGGTGGGACACCGGAGGTTAAAAAAGAAAAACAACAACAACAACAAAAAAAAAACTGACTTCTTCCAGCCCAAAGAATGACCCCAAACTCTTTGGACGGGGCCAAACCACCAGAGAGTAAGACTCGTCCATTTCCCATGAAGTCACTCAGAAATTCCACGACCATGAGTGACATGATATCCAGAGACAAAAACTTGAGCAGGAGCCTCACACTAGCCCTTCTTTCAAATCCCGAAGAGTTCTCCTCATGGTCTGTAGATCAGTCCTACCATAACTATGACCCGAAACATAAGCCTAGTTTGTGTATTCAGAGAACTGACCAAACAGCCCTGGCCTACACAACCTACAGGCTCAGGCCCCTGGACACAAAACTGAGGACTGTACTTGCCCTCTCCAAGGGAATTGTGTGTGCCCATTCCAATGGCCACAACCCTTCTAATAGGATAAACCTCCAAAGTCCCTGATCCATCTCAATAGTGGTGGCTTCCCAGGAAAAACAGGGGCAATCTGAGCCCAACTGAGCACCTACCTGCACTCAGACCCATAGCAGATATCCCCAGAGGTAAAAAGAAAAGAACAGGCCCCTAGGCACTAATCAGATCCATTGCTTTGGTTTCCAGGCATCTCTCCTCAGAGGCCTGGATTTCAAAAGCAGCATATAGCTGTTTCGTGACTCACCCATCAGAAAACATCTCATCTACACATGGGAAACTTGCACGTTGGAGCTGTGTCAAAGCCTCTGTTTAGGAGAACCCTTTAGGGCCCCAGTGCCACCGCTTCATTCCAAGGTCTCCATAGACACAAAAGCACGTTAGGACCCATCCCCAGGGGTGTCCATTTCAACTCAGCATCCTCGGTTGCTCCTCACAGATCCAGGAGATCTAACCTGTCTTGTTGCTAGGAGACAATTGGAATGCGAGGTGGGCTACCCAGCCATCCATCCTTAGAACCCTGCTCAGAATCATTGGCCTGGAGCCAAACAACAGGTCTCAATTGTCCTGCAGAAGACTCTCTGCAGTTTGGAGCTTCTCACAACTCCCATCGTTGGAAAGCCCCATGGCCTCGTGATGACCCCCCATTTATGATCGGGCCATCAGGGACAGAAACTCCTACCTGAGCGATCGTCTGATCCTCGCCCTGACTTCAGTTGCACGAGATCTCGATTCAGGTCTGTAGATTGTGCTTGCCATGGCCTCACCCAGAAACCTAAGCCTAGCTTGTGTTCTCAGACTTTTGTCGTCAGACTACTGGCCCACAAGCCCTCCAGTTTGGCAATCCAGAACTACAATGCAGCACTCTGCCGGCCCTCCAGAAGAAAAACTTTGTCCTCTGGGGCTACCCAGTCATCCCAAATGAGGATCAACCTGCACCGACCTTGTCTGTACCCCAAATACATAGGCTGACCAGGGCACTAATGCCCTTTCTGACACAGCCTGATCCTGGACCCCCTGGCCCCTGCCAGACAGCTGTCCGCACACTGAGCACATCGAGCCGCCATGGCCTTAGGTCGTCATCTCTTCCCAACCTCAGTTTTCAGGTTTCAGAACCTAGACCTTATCTCCAATCACTGTCCAGGGTTGAAGATGATGCAGAAATCAGAACTCCTTCCCCATGGCAAGAAACCTTGTGGTTGGCATGTTGTCCAACGTTCAGTGTAGTTGAAACCAGTGTGGCCCATGAGGCCCCACCCATGCTTGCGGGCCACATTATTCACAAGCACACATTGTGACTCTCAGGCTGAGCCCAGTCCTCAAGTAAGGCCACTCAGTGGCTAGATGAAGAGATAGCATATTGTGCTTGCCATGCCCGTAGGCCCCAATTTTTAACCATAGTTCAGGTTGTCCCTTCAGTCTTCCCCACGGCTTTGCTTTGGAATTCCTCTTTTGGTGGGACACCTGAGGTAACAAACCTGAAAGGAGACCTCCAATCCCACAGATTGACGAAAAGCAATTTGGAATCGGGCCAAATCCTCAGAGAGGAAGATTCGTCCATGGCCCATGAGGCATCCCCGACATTCCACGGAGATCGCTGATACAAATTCCAGAGACAAATGCCTGAGCAAGCGCCTCAGACTCACTCTATATTCAAATCTTCATGAGTTCTTCTCATGGTTTGTAGGTTGGCCTGCCATACCGAAGTCCCCAAAGAAAGCTGAGTTTGAGTATCGGAATCACAATCAGAACTCTGCCTTCCACATGGCTGTAATGCTTGTTCTTCGCATGGAGTCACACCTTCACGTGGGGAACCCTTCATGGCCCCTGATGCCACGCCCAAACATGAGTGCTGCTTGGGCACAAATTCACACTGTGACCCTAGCATGAGCCCCATGACAAAGAAAGGCCTGTCAGGTTCGGGACGAAGATCCTGCATTTAGTCCTTGCCATGCACATAGTCACCCAGGACTAACTAGATGGTGTGTATTCCAGTTGAGGGAACCCACTGCTGTGCTCTAGAGTCCCTCTCCTGGGAGGTCCTTTGTGGCAGAAAACAGTACTCTTCACTTCCCACAGAATGAACCCAAACACTTGGGACCTTGGACAATCCCCCGAGAGGAAGGCTCTTCCTCGGACCCTGAGGCAACCCCTACCCTGACCGGACACTGTGATCGCAACACCCAGAGACAAAAGCCTGAGCGACTGCCTCCCACTTGCCCTCCTTTGATATCCAGAGGATCTCCCCTCACGGACTGGAGATCAGGCCTGCCATTACCTTGGCCCCTACCTGAGCCAAGTTTTCTCTTTCAGACATCAGTCCCCAGAGCACTGGAAAACACAGCCTCTAGGCTGGGTCCTCTGGAGCCATACCACAGGACTGTGCCTGCTCTCTCCTGGGAAACTGTGTCCATTCCTTTGGCCACACACCTCCAGAATATGAGAAACCTCAAGGCCCCCGAGGTCATCCCACTACTGGGAGCCTCCCTGGACACACAGGGGCATTAGGACACAATCTGAGCAGCTACCTCCACGAAGGCATGCACACAGATGTCAACAGAGATAGAAGGTTGAGCCGGACAGGCCCTTAGGCCATAATCTCAACTCTTGCTTTGGGTTCCAGGTGTTACTCCTCAGAGGCTTTGGTTCGAAGAACAGGATATGGGGCTTTCCTGAGGCACTGAACAGAACTCCTCTCATCTCCACATGGGAAGCTTCCTTGTTGTAGCTGTGCCAAACGCCTCAGTTTGGAAAACCCTGCAGAGTCCCCGAGCCACCTCCACATTCCAAGGTCTCCCAGGCCACCAAGCAACAGTAGAACTCATCTTCACGAGAGTCCATTTCAACTCTCCCCTCTAGGTAGCTCACCCAGGAGCCTGCAGATTGAGCCTGACTTGTCCTGACTAAACAGTGGGAATATGAAGTGACGTTCCCAGGCATCCATGCTTTGACACCTGCTCTCGAGTCTTTCCGTATGGGGCCTCCTGGAACCATCCAATAGGACTCGACTGTCGAGAAGAAGGAAATCTTGAGGTTTGGAGTAGTTCACAAATCCCATCGTAGGCAAACCTCCCTGGCTTCATGAAGCCCCCACACCCTTCAGGAAGAGGACATGCTGGACAAAAACTCTAGCCTGAGGCACGTCTCATAGTTGACATGACCTCAGTGCAGGAGATCTCGATTCAGCCTCTGCAGAGTGAGCCTGCCGTGCCCTCGGTCCCAAACCTCACGCTAGCTTGTGTTTTCAGACTTCCTTCCTCACACTCCTGGAAAACAAGACCTCCGGACTAGGAACTCCAGAACCAAAACCCAGCCCAGTGTCTGCCCAACGGAAGAAAAACGTTTCCCTGTGGGGCTCTCCAGAAAACCCAGATGAGGATCAACCTGCTCGGGCCTCGACGGTACCCGAACTGGATAGGCTGCTCTGGGCACTCATGCTTTGTCTGACACAGCCTGAAGCCAGACGTCCAGACAGACAAGGAGACAGCTGGCCGCACACCCACACTTCGGACACGCCATGGTCTTATGCCGTCACCTCTTCCTAACCTTGGTTTTCAGATATCTGAACCTAGACATCATATCAATTCTCCACACAGCTGGGTATCGCAAGCAAAAACAGAAGTCCTGCTTCCCCATGGCTATAAAGCTTGCTCTTGGCATGGAGTAACACCTTCAGGGTGGGAGAAACCTTCAAGGCCCCTGATGCCACGCAAAACGTGAGTGCTGATTGGGAACAAATTCACACTGTGACCCTCAGCATGAGCCCCATGTCAAAGAAAGGCCTCTCAGGGCTTGGACAAAGAGCGCGCATATGGGGCTTGCCAAGCCCCTATGCACCCAATCCTCACCACGTTTTGAATTTTCCAGTCGCCATGCCCGTACCTGGGGCTCTGCTCTGGAATCCCTTTCTTGGAGAGACCCATGAGCCAGACAACACGACTCCACCCTTCCACAAAACGACCCCAATCTTGGGAGCTGGGACAAATCCCCAGAGAGGGATACTCGTCCACTGTCCCTGAGGCCACCCCTCAAATCCACGGATATCCCGGACACAACATCCAGAGACAAAAGCCTGTTGGAACGCCTCTCACTCGCTCTTGTTTCAGAGGCCCAGGAGCTCCCTCTCGGGCTGTACCTCCGGCCTGCCATACCCTAGGCGCCACTCATAAGCTGAGTTTGTGTATTCAGACTTCTGTGCCCACAGCCAGGATCCACACACCTCCAGGCTAGGGCCTCTAGGGCCACAGCGAAAGATTGTGCCTGTCCTCTCCAAGGAAAGTGTGCCCAATCCATTGACGACAACCCTACAGGTTAGGGAAAAGCTCCAAGGCCCCTGAGGCCATCAATAGTGTAGGCCCCCCTGGACTAAGAGGGGCTCTCTGACACCAGCGGAGCAACTATCTCCACTTAGACTCTCAGACAGTGTCCCCAGAGACAGAAGGTTGAAATGGACAGGCCCCCAGGCCCTAATCTGAACCTTAGCTTTGGTTTCCATGTTTCCGTTCTCAGAGGACTGTTTTCGTAGACCAGCACATGGGGCTTTTCTGAGGCACCAAAACAAACCTCTCTCATCACCACATGGGCAGCTTTCTTACTGGGATGTATCAAACACTTCAGGTAGAAGAGTTCCGCAGGGCCACTGAACAACCAGCACATTCCAAGGTCTCCATGGACCCAAACGCACATTATGACGCATCCTCAGGAGAGGCCATTTCAACTCAGCCCCCTGGGTCGCGTGTTCCAGAGGCAGCAGATCAAACATATCTTGTCGCTAATAGCCAATGGGAATGCGAGGCATGCTGTACAGGGATCCATCCTTCGAACCCTGCTCTCCAGTCCTTCCATATGGTATGTCCTGGAGCCATGCAACAGGACTCGAATGTTCCGCAGAAGGAAACCTTGGGGTTTGGGGCAACCTCCAAACACAGCGTGGGAAAACTTCCTTGGCCTCATGAGGCCCCCACTTCATGAAGGTGCCATCATGGACACATACTGCAGCCTCAGCCAACGTCTGATCCTCAGCCTGACTTCAGATGCAGGAGATTTTGATTCAGCCTCTGCAGAGTGGGCCTGCTCTGCCCTTGGCTCCAATCCTCACACTAGCTTGTGTTTTCAGACTTCCGTCCTCACACTCCTGGCCCACAAACCCTCCCTACTGGGAATTCTGGGGCCACAATGAAGCACTGTGCCTGCCTCCCAGGAGAAAAACATTGTCTATGGCGCTGCCCAGAAACCCCAAATGAGGATCAAACTGCTTGGCTCTTGGCAACACCCCAATTGCATAGGCTACCTTAAACAGTGATGCTCTGTCGCAAATAGCCTGAGCCCAGACCTTCCAACAGACACCGACACAGCTGGCTGCACACCCAGCACATTGGACCCGCCACTGCCTTAGGCCACCATCCATTCCCAACCTGGGTTTTCAGTCATCGGAACCTAGACCTTATCTCCAATCCCTGCACAGGGGGGAACCTGATGCACATTCAGAACCCCTCCTTCCCCATGGCAAGAAACCTTGCTGCTGGCAGTGAGTCAAACCTCCAGTGTAGGAGAAAACGGCATGGCCCATGAGGCCACGCCCAAGCGTGAGGGCCGCCTTGGGCACAAACACACATTGTGACCCTCAGCGTGAGTACCTTATTCAAGTAGCGCCTCTCAGTGACTGGACCAAGAGCCCGCATAGTTAGCCCACCAGGACTAACTAGATGGTGTGTATTCCAGTTGAGGGAACCCACTGCTGTGCTCTAGAGTCCCTCTCCTGGGGGGTCCCCTGTGGCAGAAAACAGTACTCTTCATTCAAACAGAATGAACACAAACACTTGGGAGCTTGGACAATCCCCCGAGAGGAAGGCTCTTCCTCGGCCTCTGAGACAACCCCTACCCTGACCGGACACTGTAAACGCAACACCCAGAGACAAAAGCCTGAGTGACTGCCTCCCTCTTGCCCTCCTTTGATTTCCAGAGGATCTCCCCTCACGGACTAGAGATCAGGCCTGACATTACATTGGCCCCTAGCTGAGCCAAGTTTGCTTTTTCAGACATCTGTCCCCACAGCCCTGGCAAACACAGCCTCTAGGCTGGGTCCTCTGGAGCCATAGCACAGGACCGTGTCTGCTCTCTCCTGGGAAACTGTGTCCATTCCTTTGGCCACACACCTCCAGAATATGAGAAACCTCAAGGCCTCCGAGGACATCCCACTACTGGGAGCCTGACTGGACTCACAGGGGCATTCGGACACAAGCTGAGCAGCTACATCCATGAATGCATGCACACAGATGTCAACAGAGATAGAAGGTTGAGCCGGACAGGCCTTTAGGCCGTAGTCTCAACTCTTGCTTTGGTTTCCAGGTGTCACTCCTCAGAGGCTTTGGTTCGAAGAACAGGGTATGGGGCTTTCCTGAGGCACGGAACAGAACTCCTCTCGTCTCCACATGGGAAGTTTCCTTGTTGGAGCCGTGTCAAACACCTCATGTTGGAGAATCCTGCAGAGTCCCTGAGCCACCTCCACATTCCAAGGTCTCCCAGGCCACCAAGCCACAGTAGGACTCATCTTCAGGAGAGTCCATTTCAACTCTCCCCTCTGGGTAGCTCACCCAGGAGCCCGCAGATTGAGCCTGCCTTGTCCTGACTAAAGAGTGGGAATATGAGGTGGCGTTCCCAGGCATCCATGCTTAGACACCTGCTCTCGAGTCTTTCCATATGGGGCCTCTTGGAACCATCCAATAGGACTCGACTGTCGTGCAGAAAGTAACCTTCAGTTTTGGAGCAGTTCACAAATCCCATCGTAGGCAAAACTTTCTGGCCTCATGAAGCCCCCACACCCTTCAGGAAGAGGCCATGCTGGAAAAGAACTCTAGCCTGAGGCACGTCTCATAGTTGACATGACCTCAGTGCAGGAGATCTCGATTCAGCCTCTGCAGAGTGGGCCTGCCGTGCCCTCGTTCCCAAACCTCACGCTAGCTTGTGTTTTCAGACTTCCTTCCTCCCACTCCTGGCAAACAAGCCCTCTGGACTAGGAACTCCAGAACCAAAACCCAGCCCAGTGTCTGCCCAACGGAAGAAAAACGTTTCCCTGTGGGGCTCTCCAGAAAACCCAATGAGGATCAACCTGCTCGGTCCTCGACGGTACCCGAACTGGATAGGCTGCTCTGGGCACTCATGCTCTGCCTGACACAGCCTGAAGCCAGACGTCCAGACAGACAAGGAGAAAGCTGGCCGCACACCCAGCACTTCGGACACGCCATGGTCTTATGCCGTCACCTCATCCTAACCTTGGTTTTCAGATATCTGAACCTAGACATTATATCAATTCTCCACACAGCTGGGTATAGCAAGCACAAAACAGAACTCCTCCTTCCCCATGGCTGTCAAGCTTGCTCTTGGCATGGAGTCACACCTTCAGGGTGGGAGAAACCTTCATGGCCCCTGAAGCCACGCCCAAACTTGAGTGCTGCTTGGGCACAAATTCACACTGTGACCCTCAGCATGAGCCCCATGTCAAAGAAAGACCTGTCAGGCCCTGGATCAGGAGCCCTCATATGGGGCTTGCCAAGCCCCTATGCACCCAATCCTCACCACGGTTTGAATTTTCCAGTCGCCCCGCCCATACCTGGAGCTCTGCTCTGGAATCCCTTTCTTGGAGAGACCCATGAGTCAGACAACACGACTCCACCCTTCCCACAAAATGACCCCAAACTCTTGGGAGCTGGGACAAATCCCCAGAGAGGGATACTCGTCCACAGTACCTGAGGCCACCACTCCAATCCACGGCTATCCCGGACACAACATCCAGAGACAAAAGCCTGAAGGAACGCCTCCCACTCGCCCTTGTTTCAGAGGCCCAGGAGCTCCCTCTCGGGCTGTACATCCGGCCGGCCATACCCTAGGCGCCACTCATAAGCTGAGTTTGTGTATTCAGACTTCTGTGCCCACAGCCTGGACCCACACAACATCCAGGCTAGGGCCTCTGGACCAAACAGCGAAAGATTGTGCCTGCCCTCTCCAAGGAAAGTGTGCCCAATCCATTGACCACAACCCTACAGGTTAGGGAAAAGCTCCAAGGTCCCTGAGGCCATCAATAGTATAGGCCACCCTGGACTAAGAGGGGTTCTCTGACACCAGCGGAGCAACTATCTCCACTTAGACTCTCAGACAGTGTCCCCAGAGACAGAAGGTTGAAATGGACAGGCCCCCAGGCCCTAATCTGAACCTTAGCTTTGGTTTCCATGTTTCCGTTCTCAGAGGACTGTTTTCGTAGACCAGCACATGGGGCTTTTCTGAGGCACCAAACCAAACATCTCTCATCTCCACATGGGCAGCCTTCTTACTGGGATGTATCAAACACTTCAGGTAGGAGAGTTCCGCAGGGCCACTGAACAACCAGCACATTCCAAGGTCTCCATGGACCCAAACGCACATTATGACGCATCCTCAGGAGAGGCCATTTCAACTCAGCCCGCTGGGTCGCGTGTTCCAGAGGCAGCAGATCAAACATATCTTGTCGCTAATAGCCAATGGGAATGCGAGGCATGCAGTACAGGGATCCATCCTTCGAACCCTGCTCTCCAGTGCTTCCATATGATATGTCCTGGAGCCATGCAACAGGACTCGAATGTCCTGCAGAAGGAAACCTTGTGGTTTGGGGCAACCTCCACCTCAGCGTGGGAAAACTTCCTTGGCCTCATGAGGCCCCCAATTCATGAAGGTGCCATCATGGACACATACTGCAGCCTCAGCCAACGTCTGATCCTCAGCCTGACTTCAGATGCAGGAGATTTTGATTCAGCCTCTGCAGAGTGGGCCTGCTCTGCCCTTGGCTCCAATCCTCACACTAGCTTGTGTTTTCAGACTTCCGTCCTCACACTCCTGGCCCACAAACCCTCCCTACTGGGAATTCTGGGGCCACAATAAAGCACTGTGCCTGCCTCCCAGGAGAAAAACCTTGTCTATGGCCTTGCCCAGAAACCCCAAATGAGGATCAAACTGCTTGGCTCTTGGCAACACCCCAATTGCATAGGCTACCTTAAACAGTGATGCTCTGTCGCAAATAGCCTGAGCCCAGACCTTCCAACAGACACCGACACAGCTGGCTGCACACCCAGCACATTGGACCCGCCACTGCCTTAGGCCTCCATCCATTCCCAACCTGGGTTTTCATTCATCGGAACCTAGACCTTATCTCCAATCCCTGCACAGGGGGGAACCTGATGCACATTCAGAACCCCTCCTTCCCCATGGCAAGAAACCTTGCTGCTGGCAGTGAGTCAAACCTCCAGTGTAGGAGAAAACGGCATGGCCCATGAGGCCACGCCCAAGCGTGAGGGCCGCCGTGGGCACAAACACACATTGTGACCCTCAGCGTGAGTACCTTATTCAAGTAACGCCTCTCAGTGACTGGACCAAGAGCCCGCATATGTGGCTTGCCATGCCCATAGGCACCCAGGACTAACTAGATGGTGTGTATTCCATTTGAGGGAACCCACTGCTGTGCTCTAGAGTCCCTCTCCTGGGGGGTCCCCTGTGGCAGAAAACAGTACTCTTCATTCCCACAGAATGAACACAAACACTTGGGAGCTTGGACAATCCCCCGAGAGGAAGGCTCTTCCTCGGCCTCTGAGACAACCCCTACCCTGACCGGACACTGTAAACGCAACACCCAGAGACAAAAGCCTGAGTGACTGCCTCCCACTTGCCCTACTTTGATTTCCAGAGGATCTCCCCTCACGGACTAGAGATCAGGCCTGCCATTTCATTGGCCCCTAGCTGAGCCAAGTTTGCTTTTTCAGACATCTGTTCCCACAGTTCTGGCAAACACAGCCTCTAGGCTGGGTCCTCTGGAGCCATAGCACAGGACCGTGCCTGCTCTCTCCTGGGAAACTGTGTCCATTCCTTTGGCCACACACCTCCAGAATATGAGAAACCTCAAGGCCTCCGAGGACATCCCACTACTGGGAGCCTCACTGGACTCACAGGGGCATTCGGACACAAGCTGAGCAGCTACATCCATGAATGCATGCACACAGATGTCAACAGAGATAGAAGGTTGAGCCGGACAGGCCTTTAGGCCGTAGTCTCAACTCTTGCTTTGGTTTCCAGGTGTCACTCCTCAGAGGCTTTGGTTCGAAGAACAGGGTATGGGGCTTTCCTGAGGCACGGAACAGAACTCCTCTCGTCTCCACATGGGAAGTTTCCTTGTTGGAGCCGTGTCAAACACCTCATGTTGGAGAATCCTGCAGAGTCCCTGAGCCACCTCCACATTCCAAGGTCTCCCAGGCCACCAAGCCACAGTAGGACTCATCTTCAGGAGAGTCCATTTCAACTCTCCCCTCTGGGTAGCTCACCCAGGAGCCCGCAGATTGAGCCTGCCTTGTCCTGACTAAACAGTGGGAATATGAGGTGGCGTTCCCAGGCATCCATGCTTAGACACCTGCTCTCGAGTCTTTCCATAAGGGGCCTCTTGGAACCATCCAATAGGACTCGACTGTCGTGCAGAAGGTAACCTTCAGTTTTGGAGCAGTTCAAAAATCCCATCATAGGCAAAACTTTCTGGCCTCATGAAGCCCCCACACCCTTCAGGAAGAGGCCATGCTGGAAAAGAACTCTAGCCTGAGGCACGTCTCATAGTTGACATGACCTCAGTGCAGGAGATCTCGATTCAGCCTCTGCAGAGTGGGCCTGCCGTGCCCTCGTTCCCAAACCTCACGCTAGCTTGTGTTTTCAGACTTCCTTCCTCCCACTCCTGGCAAACAAGCCCTCTGGACTAGGAACTCCAGAACCAAAACCCAGCCCAGTGTCTGCCCAACGGAAGAAAAACGTTTCCCTGTGGGGCTCTCCAGAAAACCCAATGAGGATCAACCTGCTCGGTCCTCGACGGTACCCGAACTGGATAGGCTGCTCTGGGCACTCATGCTCTGCCTGACACAGCCTGAAGCCAGACGTCCAGACAGACAAGGAGACAGCTGGCCGCACACCCAGCACTTCGGACACGCCATGGTCTTATGCCGTCACCTCATCCTAACCTTGGTTTTCAGATATCTGAACCTAGACATTATATCAATTCTCCACACAGCTGGGTATAGCAAGCACAAAACAGAACTCCTCCTTCCCCATGGCTGTCAAGCTTGCTCTTGGCATGGAGTCACACCTTCAGGGTGGGAGAAACCTTCATGGCCCCTGAAGCCACGCCCAAACTTGAGTGCTGCTTGGGCACAAATTCACACTGTGACCCTCAGCATGAGCCCCATGTCAAAGAAAGACCTGTCAGGCCCTGGATCAGGAGCCCTCATATGGGGCTTGCCAAGCCCCTATGCACCCAATCCTCACCACGGTTTGAATTTTCCAGTCGCCCCGCCCATACCTGGAGCTCTGCTCTGGAATCCCTTTCTTGGAGAGACCCATGAGTCAGACAACACGACTCCACCCTTCCCACAAAATGACCCCAAACTCTTGGGAGCTGGGACAAATCCCCAGAGAGGGATACTCGTCCACAGTACCTGAGGCCACCACTCCAATCCACGGCTATCCCGGACACAACATCCAGAGACAAAAGCCTGAAGGAACGCCTCCCACTCGCCCTTGTTTCAGAGGCCCAGGAGCTCCCTCTCGGGCTGTACATCCGGCCGGCCATACCCTAGGCGCCACTCATAAGCTGAGTTTGTGTATTCAGACTTCTGTGCCCACAGCCTGGACCCACACAACATCCAGGCTAGGGCCTCTGGACCAAACAGCGAAAGATTGTGCCTGCCCTCTCCAAGGAAAGTGTGCCCAATCCATTGACCACAACCCTACAGGTTAGGGAAAAGCTCCAAGGTCCCTGAGGCCATCAATAGTATAGGCCACCCTGGACTAAGAGGGGTTCTCTGACACCAGCGGAGCAACTATCTCCACTTAGACTCTCAGACAGTGTCCCCAGAGACAGAAGGTTGAAATGGACAGGCCCCCAGGCCCTAATCTGAACCTTAGCTTTGGTTTCCATGTTTCCGTTCTCAGAGGACTGTTTTCGTAGACCAGCACATGGGGCTTTTCTGAGGCACCAAACCAAACATCTCTCATCTCCACATGGGCAGCCTTCTTACTGGGATGTATCAAACACTTCAGGTAGGAGAGTTCCGCAGGGCCACTGAACAACCAGCACATTCCAAGGTCTCCATGGACCCAAACGCACATTATGACGCATCCTCAGGAGAGGCCATTTCAACTCAGCCCGCTGGGTCGCGTGTTCCAGAGGCAGCAGATCAAACATATCTTGTCGCTAATAGCCAATGGGAATGCGAGGCATGCAGTACAGGGATCCATCCTTCGAACCCTGCTCTCCAGTGCTTCCATATGATATGTCCTGGAGCCATGCAACAGGACTCGAATGTCCTGCAGAAGGAAACCTTGTGGTTTGGGGCAACCTCCAAACTCAGCGTGGGAAAACTTCCTTGGCCTCATGAGGCCCCCAATTCATGAAGGTGCCATCATGGACACATACTGCAGCCTCAGCCAACGTCTGATCCTCAGCCTGACTTCAGATGCAGGAGATTTTGATTCAGCCTCTGCAGAGTGGGCCTGCTCTGCCCTTGGCTCCATTCCTCACACTAGCTTGTGTTTTCAGACTTCCGTCCTCACACTCCTGGCCCACAAACCCTCCTTACTGGGAATTCTGGGCCCACAATGAAGCACTGTGCCTGACTCCCAGGAGAAAAACATTGTCTATGGCTCTGCCCAGAAACCCCAAATGAGGATCAAACTGCTTGGCTTTCGGCAACACCCCAATTGCATAGGCTACCTTAAGCAGTGATGCTCTGTCGCAAATAGCATGAGCCCAGACCTTCCAACAGACACCGACACAGCTGGCTGCACACCCAGCACATTGGACTCGCCACTGCCTTAGGCCACCATCCATTCCCAACCTGGGTTTTCAGTCATCGGAACCTAGACCTTATCTCCAATCCCTGCACAGGGGGGAACCTGATGCACATTCAGAACCCCTCCTTCCCCATGGCAAGAAACCTTGCTGCTGGCAGTGAGTCAAACCTTCGGTGTAGGAGAAAATGGCATGGCCCATGAGGCCACGCCCAAGTGTGAGGGCCGCCTTGGGCACAAACACACATTGTGACCCTCAGCGTGAGTACCTTATTCAAGTAACGCCTCTCAGTGACTGGAACAAGATCCCGCATATGTGGCTTGCCATGCCCATAGGCACCCAGGACTAACTAGATGGTGTGTATTCCAGTTGAGGGAACCCACTGCTGTGCTCTAGAGTCCCTCTCCTGGGGGGTCCCCTGTGGCAGAAAACAGTACTTTTCATTCCCACAGAATGAACACAAACACTTGGGAGATTGGACAATCCCCCGAGAGGAAGGCTCTTCCTCGGCCTCTGAGACAACCCCTACCCTGACCGGACACTGTAAACGCAACACCGAGAGACAAAATCCTGAGTGACTGCCTCTCACTTGCCCTACTTTGATTTCCAGAGGATCTCCCCTCACGGACTAGAGATCAGGCCTGCCATTACATTGGCCCCTAGCTGAGCCAAGTTTGCTTTTTCAGACATCTGTCCCCACAGCCCTGGCAAACACAGCCTCTAGGCTGGGTCCTCTGGAGCCATACCACAGGACCGTGCCTGCTCTCTCCTGGGAAACTGTGTCCATTCCTTTGGCCACACACCTCCAGAATATGAGAAACCTCAAGGCCTCCGAGGACATCCCACTACTGGGAGCCTCATTGGACTCACAGGGGCATTCGGACCCAAGCTGAGCAGCTACATCCATGAATGCATGCACACAGATGTCAACAGAGATAGAAGGTTGAGCCGGACAGGCCTTTAGGCCGTAGTCTCAACTCTTGCTTTGGTTTCCAGGTGTCACTCCTCAGAGGCTTTGTTTCGAAGAACAGGGTATGGGGCTTTCCTGAGGCACGGAACAGAACTCCTCTCGTCTCCACATGGGAAGTTGCCTTGTTGGAGCCGTGTGAAACACCTCATGTTGGAGAATCCTGCAGAGTCCCTGAGCCACCTCCACATTCCAAGGTCTCCCAGGCCACCAAGCCACAGTAGGACTCATCTTCAGGAGAGTCCATTTCAACTCTCCCCTCTGGGTAGCTCACCCAGGAGCCCGCAGATTGCGCCTGCCTTGTCCTGACTAAAGAGTGTGAATATGAGGTGGCGTTCCCAGGCATCCATGCTTAGACACCTGCTCTCGAGTCTTTCCATATGGGGCCTCTTGGTACCATCCAATAGGACTCGACTGTCGTGCAGAAGGTAACCTTCAGTTTTGGAGCAGTTCATAAATCCCATCGTAGGCAAAACTTTCTGGCCTCATGAAGCCCCCACACCCTTCAGGAAGAGGCCATGCTGGACAAGAACTCTAGCCTGAGGCACGTCTCATAGGTCACATGACCTCAGTGCAGGAGATCTCGATTCAGCCTCTGCAGAGTGGGCCTGCCGTGCCCTCGGTCCCAAACCTCACGCTAGCTTGTGTTTTCAGACTTCCTTCCTCACACTCCTGGCAAACAAGCCCTCTGGACTAGGAACTCCAGAACCAAAACCCAGCCCAGTGTCTGCCCAACGGAAGAAAAACGTTTCCCTGTGGGGCTCTCCAGAAAACCCAGATGAGGATCAACCTGCTCGGGCCTCGACGGTACCCGAACTGGATAGGCTGCTCTGGGCACTCATGCTCTGCCTGACACAGCCTGAAGCCAGACGTCCAGACAGACAAGGAGACAGCTGGCCGCACACCCAGCACTTCGGACACGCCATGGTCTTATGCCGTCACCTCATCCTAACCTTGGTTTTCAGATATCTGAACCGAGACATTATATCAATTCTCCACACAGCTGGGTATAGCAAGCACAAAACAGAACTCCTCCTTCCCCATGGCTGTCAAGCTTGCTCTTGGCATGGAGTCACACCTTCAGGGTGGGAGAAACCTTCATGGCCCCTGATGCCATGCCCAAACTTGAGTGCTGCTTGGGCACAAATTCACACTGTGACCCTCAGCATGAGCGCCATGTCAAAGAAAGGCCTGTCAGGGCCTGCACCAAGAGCCCACATATGGGGCTTGCCAAGCCCCTATGCACCCAATCCTCACCACGGTTTGAATTTTCCAGTCGCCCCGCCCGTACCTGGAGCTCTGCTCTGGAATCCCTTTCTTGGAGAGACCCATGAGCCCGACAACACGACTCCACCCTTCCCACAAAATGACCCCAAACTCTTGGGAGCTGGGACAAATCCCCAGAGAGGGATACTCGTCCACAGTACCTGAGGCCACCGCTCCAATCCACGGCTATCCCGGACACAACATTCAGAGACAAAAGCCTGAAGGAACGCCTCCCACTCGCCCTTGTTTCAGAGGCCCAGGAGCTCCCTCTCGGGCTGTACATCCGGCCTGCCATACCCTAGGCGCCACTCATAAGCTGAGTTTGTGTATTCAGACTTCTGTGCCCACAGCCTGGACCCACACAACATCCAGGCTAGGGACTCTGGACCAAACAGCGAAAGATTGTGCCTGCCCTCTCCAAGCAAAGTGTGCCCAATCCATTGACCACAACCCTACAGGTTAGGGAAAAGCTCCAAGGTCCCTGAGGCCATCAATAGTATAGGCCACCCTGGACTAAGAGGGGCTCTCTGACACCAGTGGAGCAACTATCTCCACTTAGACTCTCAGACAGTGTCCCCAGATACAGAAGGTTGAAATGAACAGGCCCCCAGGCCCTAATCTGAACCTTAGCTTTGGTTTCCATGTTTCCGTTCTCAGAGGACTGTTTTCGTAGACCAGCACATGGGGCTTTGCTGAGGCACCAAACCAAACATCTCTCATCTCCACATGGGCAGCTTTCTTACTGGGATGTATCAAACACTTCAGGTAGGAGAGTTCCGCAGGGCCACTGAACAACCAGCACATTCCAAAATCTCCATGGACCCAAACGCACATTATGACGCACCTCAGGAGAGGCCATTTCAACTCAGCCCCCTGGGTCGCGTGTTCCAGAGGCAGCAGATCAAACATATCTTGTCGCTAATAGCCAATGGGAATGCGAGGCATGCTGTACAAGGATCCATCCTTCAAACCCTGCTCTCCAGTCCTTCCATATGGTATGTCCTGGAGCCATGCAACAGGACTCGAATGTCCCGCAGAAGGAAACCTTGTGGTTTGGGGCAACCTCCAAACTCAGCGTGGGAAAATTTCCTTGGCCTCATGAGGCCCCCACTTCATGAAGGTGCCATCATGGACACATACTCCAGCCTCAGCCAACGTCTGATCCTCAGCCTGACTTCAGATGCAGGAGATTTTGATTCAGCCTCTGCAGAGTGGGCCTGCTCTGCCCTTGGCTCCAATCCTCACACTAGCTTGTGTTTTTAGACTTCTGTCCTCACACTCCTGGCCCACAAACCCTCCCTACTGGGAATTCTGGGGCCACAATGAAGCACTCTGCCTGCCTCCCAGGAGAAAAACATTGTCTATGGAGCTGCCCAGAAACCCCAAATGAGGATCAAACTGCTTGGCCCTCGGCAACACCCCAATTGCATAGGCTACCTTAAACAGTGATGCTCTGTCGCAAATTGCCTGAGCCCAGACATTCCAACAGACACCGACACAGCTGGCTGCACACCCAGCACATTGGACCCGCCACTGCCTTAGGCCACCATCCATTCCCAACCTGGGTTTTCAGTCATCGGAACCTAGATCTTATCTCCAATCCCTGCACAGGGGGGAACCTGATGCACAAGTCAGAACCCCTCCTTCCCCATGGCAAGAAACCTTGCTGCTGGCAGTGAGTCAAACCTTCAGTGTAGGAGAAAACGGCATGGCCCATGAGGCCACGCCCAAGCGTGAGGGCCGCCTTGGGCACAAACACACATTGTGACCCTCAGCGTGAGTACCTTATTCAAGTAACGCCTCTCAGTGACTGGACCAAGAGCCCGTATATGTGGCTTGCCATGCCCATAGGCACCCAGGACTAACTAGATGGTGTGTATTCCAGTTGAGGGAACCCACTGCTGTGCTCTAGAGTCCCTCTCCTGGGGGGTCCCCTGTGGCAGAAAACAGTACTCTTCATTCCCACAGAATGAACACAAATACTTGGGAGCTTGGAAAATCCCCAAAGAGGAAGGCTCTTCCTCGGCCTCTGAGACAACCCCTACCCTGACCGGACACTGTAAACGCAACACCCAGAGACAAAATCCTGAGTGACTGCCTCCCACTTGCCCTACTTTGATTTCCAGAGGATCTCCCCTCACGGACTAGAGATCAGGCCTGCCATTACATTGGCCCCTAGCTGAGCCAAGTTTGCTTTTTCAGACATCTGTCCCCACAGCCCTGGCAAACACAGCCTCTAGGCTGGGTCCTCTGGAGCCATACCACAGGACCGTGCCTGCTCTCTCCTGGGAAACTGTGTCCATTCCTTTGGCCACACACCTCCAGAATATGAGAAACCTCAAGGCCTCCGAGGACATCCCACTACTGGGAGCCTCACTGGACTCACAGGGGTATTCGGACACAAGCTGAGCAGCTACATCCATGAATGCATGCACACAGATGTCAACAGAGATAGAAGGTTGAGCCGGACAGGCCTTTAGGCCATAGTCTCAACTCTTGCTTTGGTTTCCAGGTGTCACTCCTCAGAGGCTTTGGTTCGAAGAACAGGGTATGGGGCTTTCCTGAGGCACGGAACAGAACTCCTCTCGTCTCCACATGGGAAGTTGCCTTGTTGGAGCCGTGTCAAACACCTCATGTTGGTGAATCCTTCAGAATCCCTGAGCCACCTCCACATTCCAAGGTCTCCCAGGCCACCAAGCCACAGTATAACTCATCTTCAGGAGAGTCCATTTCAACTCTCCCCTCTGGGTAGCTCACCCAGGAGCCCGCAGATTGAGCCTGCCTTGTCCTGACTAAAGAGTGGGAATATGAGGTGGCGTTCCCAGGCATCCATGCTTAGACACCTGCTCTCGAGTCTTTCCATATGGGGCCTCTTGGAACCATCCAATAGGACTCGACTGTCGTGCAGAAGGTAACCTTCAGTTTTGGAGCAGTTCACAAATCCCATCGTAGGCAAAACTTTCTGGCCTCATGAAGCCCCCACACCCTTCAGGAAGAGGCCATGCTGGACAAGAACTCTAGCCTGAGGCACGTCTCATAGGTCACATGACCTCAGTGCAGGAGATCTCGATTCAGCCTCTGCAGAGTGGGCCTGCCGTGCCCTCGGTCCCAAACCTCACGCTAGCTTGTGTTTTCAGACTTCCTTCCTCACACTCCTGGCAAACAAGCCCTCCGGACTAGGAACTCCAGAACCAAAACCCAGCCCAGTGTCTGCCCAACGGAAGAAAAACGTTTCCCTGTGAGGCTCTCCAGAAAACCCAGATGAGGATCAACCTGCTCGGGCCTCGACGGTACCCGAACTGGATAGGCTGCTCTGGGCACTCATGCTCTGCCTGACACAGCCTAAAGCCAGACGTCCAGACAGACAAGGAGACAGCTGGCCTCACACCCAGGACTTCGGACACGCCATGGTCTTATGCCGTCACCTCATCCCAACCTTGGTTTTCAGATATCTGAACCTAGACATTATATCAATTCTCCACACAGCTGGGTATAGCAAGCACAAAACAGAACTCCTCCTTCCCCATGGCTGTCAAGCTTGCTCTTGGCATGGAGTCACACCTTCAGGGTGGGAGAAACCTTCATGGCCCCTGAAGCCACGCCCAAACTTGAGTGCTGCTTGGGCACAAATTCACACTGTGACCCTCAGCATGAGCCCCATGTAAGAGAAAGGCCTGTCAGGGCCTGGACCAAGAGCCCACATATGGGGCTTCCCAAGCCCCTATGCACCCAATCCTCACCACGGTTTGAATTTTCCAGTCGCCCCGCCCGAACCTGGAGCTCTGCTCTGGAATCCCTTTCTTGGAGAGACCCATGAGCCAGACAACACGACTCCACCCTTCCCACAAAATGACCCCAAACTCTTGGGAGCTGGGACAAATCCCCAGAGAGGGATACTCGTCCACAGTACCTGAGGCCACCGCTCCAATCCACGGCTATCCCGGACACAACATCCAGAGACAAAAGCCTGAAGGAACGCCTCCCACTCGCCCTTGTTTCAGAGGCCCAGGAGCTCCCTCTCGGGCTGTACATCCGGCCTGCCATACCCTAGGCGCCACTCATAAGCTGAGTTTGTGTATTCAGACTTCTGTGCCCACAGCCTGGACCCACACAACATCCAGGCTAGGGCCTCTGGATCAAACAGCGAAAGATTGTGCCTGCCCTCTCCAAGCAAAGTGTGCCCAATCCATTGACCACAACCCTACAGGTTAGGGAAAAGCTCCAAGGTCCCTGAGGCCATCAATAGTATAGGCCACCCTGGACTAAGAGGGGCTCTCTGACACCAGCGGAGCTACTATCTCCACTTAGACTCTCAGAGAGTGTCCCCAGAGACCGAAGGTTGAAATGGACAGGCCCACAGGCCCTAATCTGAACCTTTGCTTTGGTTTCCATGTGTCCGTCCTCAGAGGACTGTTTTCGTAGACCGGCACACGGGCCTTTTCTGAGGCATCAAACCAAAGCTCTCTCGTCTCCACATGGGGAGATCTAACTGGGGATGTATCAAACCCTTCAGGTAGGAGAGTTCCGCAGGGCCACTGAACAACCAGCACATTCCAAGGTCTCCATGGACTCCAAACGCACATTATGACGCATCCTCAGGAGAGGCCATTTCAACTCAGCCCCCTGGGTAGCGTGCCCCAGAGGCAGCAGATCAAACATATTTTGTCGCTTATGGCCAAGGGGAATGCGAGGCATGCTGTACAGGGATCCATCCTTCGAACCCTGCTCTCCAGTCCTTCCATATGGTATGTCCTGGAGCCATGCAACAGGACTCGAATGTCCCGCAGAAGGAAACCTTGTGGTTGGGGCATCCTCCAAACTCAGCGTGGGACACTTCCTTGGCCTCATGATGCCCCCGCTTCATGAAGGTGCCACCAGGGACACATGCTCCAGCCTCAGCCAACGTCTGATCCTCAGCCTGACTTCAGATGCAGGAGATTTTGATTCAGCCTCTGTAGATTGGGCCTGCTCTGCCCTTGGCTCCAATCCTCACCCTAGCTTGTGTTTTCAGACTTCCGTCCTCACACTCCTGGCCCACAAACCCTCCCTACTGGGAATTCTGGGGCCACACTGAAGCACTCTTCCTGCCTCCCAGGAGAAAAACATTGTCTATGGTGCTGCACAGAAACCCCAAATGAGGATCAAACTGCTTTGCCCTCGGCAACACCCCAATTGCATAGGCTACCTTAAACACTGATGCTCTTTCGCAAAAGCCTGAGCCCAGACCTTCCAACAGACACCGACACAGCTGGCTGCACACCCAGCACATTGGACCCGCCACTGCCTTAGGCCACCATCCATTCCCAACCTGGGTTTTCAGTCATCTGAACCTAGACCTTATCTCCAATCCCTGCACAGGGGGAACCTGATGCACAAGTCAGAACCCTTCATTCCCCATGGCAAGAAATCTTGCTGCTGGCAGTGAGTCAAACCTTCAGTGTAGGAGAAAACGGCATGGCCTATGAGGCCACGCCCAAGCGTGAGGTCCGCCTTGGGCACAAACACACATTGTGGCCCTCAGCGTGAGAACCGTATTCAAGTAACCCCTCTCAGTGACTGGACCAAAAGCCCGCATATGTGGCTTGCCTTGCCCATAGGCACCCAGGACTAACTAGATGGTTTGTATTCCAGTTGAGGGAACCCACTGGTGTGCTCTAGAGTCCCTCTCCTGGGGGGTCCCCTGTGGTAGAAAACAGTACTCTTCACTTTCCACAGAATGAACCCAAACACTTAGGAGCTTGGACAATTCCCCGAGAGGAAGGCTGTTCCTCGGCCCCTGAAGCAACCCCAACCATGAAGGGCCACTGTGAACGCAACACCCAGATACAAAAGCCTGAGCGACTGCCTCTCACTTGCTCTCCTTTGATATTCAGAGCATCTCCCCTCACGGGTTGGAGATCAGGCCTGCCATTACCTTGGCCCCTAGCTGAGCCAAGTTTGCTTTTTCAGCCATCTGACCCCACAGCCCTGGCAAACACAGCCTCTTGGCTGGGTCCTCTGGAGCCATTCCACAGGACTATGCCTCCTGTCTCCTGGGAAACTGTGTCCATTCCTTTGGCCAAACACTTTCAGAATATGAGAAACCTCAAGGCCCCGGAGGACATCCCACTACTGGGAGAGTCACTGGACACACAGGGGCATTCGGACACAAGCTGAGCAGCTACCTCCACGAAGGCATGAACACAGATGTCAACAGAGATAGAAGGTTGAGCAGGACAGGCCCTTAGGCCCTAAACTCAACTCTTGCGTGGTTCCCAGGTGTCACTCCTCAGAGGCTTTGGTTCGAAGAACAGGGTATGGGGCTTTCCTGAGGCACGGAACAGAACTCCTCTCGTCTCCACATGGGAAGTTGCCTTGTTGGAGCCGTGTCAAACACCTCATGTTGGAGAATCCTGCAGAGTCCCTGAGCCACCTCCACATTCCAAGGTCTCCCAGGCCACCAAGCCACAGTAGGACTCATCTTCAGGAGAGTCCATTCCAACTTTCCCCTCTGGGTAGCTCAACCAGGAGCCCGCAGATTGAGCCTGCCTTGTCCTGACTAAAGAGTGGGAATATGAGGTGGTGTTCCCAGGCATCCATGCTTAGACACCTGCTCTCGAGTCTTTCCGTATGGGGCCTCTTGGAACCATCCAATAGGACTCGACTGTCGTGCAGAAGGAAAAACCTTGAGGTTTGGAGCAGTTCACAAATCCCATCGTAGGCAAACCTCCCTGGCCTCATGTAGCCCCCACACCCTTCAGGAAGAGGCCATGCTGGACAAAAACTCTAGCCTGAGGCACGTCTCATGGTTGACATGACCTCAGTGCAGGAGATCTCGATTCAGCCTCTGCAGAGTGGCCCTGCCGTGCCCTCGGTCCCAACCTCATGGTAGCTTGTGTTTTGAGACTTCCTTCCTCACACTCCTGGCAAACAAGCCCTCCGGACTAGGAACTCCAGAACCACAACCCAGCCCAGTGTCTGCCCAACGGAAGAAAAACGTTTCCCTGTGGGGCTCTCCAGAAAACCCAGATGAGGATCAACCTGCTCGAGCCTCGATGGTACCCGATCTAGATAGGCTGCTCAGGGCACTCATGCTCTGTCTGACACAGCCTGAAGCCAGACGTCCAAACAGGCAAGGAGACAGCTGGCCGCACACCCAGCACTTCGGACACGCCATGGCCTTATGCCGTCACCTCTTCCTAACCTTGGTTTTCAGATATCTGAACCTAGACATTATATCAATTCTCCACACAGCTGGATATAGCAAGCACAAAACAGAACTCCTCCTTCCCCATGGCTGTAAAGCTTGCTCTTGGCATGGAGTCACAGCTTCAGGGTGGGAGAATCCTTCATGGCCCCTGATTCCACGCCCAAACTTGAGTGCTGCTTGGGCACAAATTCACACTGTGACCCTCAGCATGAGCCCCATGTCAAAGAAAGGCCTGTGAGGGCCTAGAACAAGAGCCCCCATATGGGTCTTGCCAAGCCCCTATGACCCAATCCTCACCAGGTTTTGTGTTTTCCAGTCGCCCCACCTGTACCTGGGGCTCTGCCCTTGAATCCCTTTCTTGGAGAGACCCATGAGCCAGACAACACGACTCCACCCTTCCCACAAAATGACCCCAAACTCTTGGGAACTGGGACAAATCCCAAGAGAGGGATACCCCTCCACAGATCCTAAGGCCCCCCTCCAATCCACGGCTATCCCTGACACAACATCCAGAGACAAAAGCCTGAAGGAATGCCTCCCACTCGCCCTTGTTTCAGAGGCCCCGGAGCTCCCTCTCGGGCTGTACATCAGGCCTGCCATACCCTAGGCGCCACTCTTAAGCTGAGTTTGTGTTTTCAGACTTCTGTGCCCACAGCCTGGACACACACAACCCCCAGGCGAGGGCCTCTGGAGCCACAGCGAAAAATTGTGCCTGCCCTCTCCAAGGAAAGTGTGCCCAATCTATGACCACAAGTTAGGGAAAAGCTCCAAGCCCCTGAGGCCATCAATAGTGGAGGCCACCCTGGACTAAGAGGGGCTCTCTGACACCAGCGGATCAACTATCTCCACTTAGACTCTCAGACAGTGTCCCCAGAGACAGAAGGTTTAAATGGACAGGCCCCCAGGTCCTAATCTGAACCTTTCTTTGGTTTCCATGTGTCCGTCCTCAGAGGACTGTTTTCGTAGACCAGCACACGGGTTTTTCTGAGGCACCAAACCAAACCTCTCTCGTCTCCACATGGATGCTTTCTTACTGGGGATGTATCAAGCCCTTCAGGTAGGAGAGTTCCGCAGGGCCACTGAACAACCAGCACATTCCAAGGTCTCCATGGACTCCAAACGCACATTATGACGCATCCTCAGGAGAGGCTTTTTCAACACAGCCCCCTGGGTAGCGTGCCCCAGAGGCAGCAGATCAAACATATTTTGTCGCTTCTGGCCAAGGGGAATGCGAGGCATGCTGTACAGTGATCCATCCTTCGAACCCTGCTCTCCAGTCCTTCCGTATGGTATGTCCTGGAGCCATGCAACAGGACTCGAATGTCCCACAGAAGGAAACCTTGTGGTTTGGGGCAACCTCCAAACTCAATGTGGGAAAACTTCCTTGGTCTCATGAGGCCCCCGCTTCATGAAGGTGCCATCATGGACACATACTCCAGCCTCAGCCAACGTCTGATCCTCAGCCTGACTTCAGATGCAGGAGATTTTGATTCAGCCTCTGCAGAGTGGGCCTGCTCTGCCCTTGGCTCCAATCCTCACACTAGCTTGTGTTTTCAGACTTCCGTCCTCACACTCCTGGCCCACAAACCCTCCCTACTGGGAATTCTGGGGCCACACTGAAGCACTCTTCCTGCCTCCCAGGAGAAAAACATTGTCTATGGTGCTGCACAGAAACCCCAAATGAGGATCAAACTGCTTGGCCCTCGGCAACACCCCAATTGCATAGGCTACCTTAAACACTGATGCTCTTTCGCAAAAGCCTGAGCCCAGACCTTCCAACAGACACCGACACAGCTGGCTGCACACCCAGCACATTGGACCCGCCACTGCCTTAGGCCACCATCCATTCCCAACCTGGGTTTTCAGTCATCTGAACCTAGACCTTATCTCCAATCCCTGCACAGGGGGGAACCTGATGCATAAGTCAAAACCCCTCCTTCCCCATGGCAAGAAACCTTGCTGCTGGCAGTGAGTCAAACCTTCAGTGTAGGAGAAAACGGCAAACCTGCCGGGCCTTATGAAGCCCCCATATCCTTCAGGGAGAGGCCATCATGGTCAAAAACTCTAGCTTGAAGCACGTCTCATAGTAGACATGACCGCAATGCAGGAGATCTTGATTCAGCCTCTGCAGAGTGGCCTGCCGTGCCCTCGGTCCCAAAACTCGTGCTAGCTTGTGTTTTCAGACTTCCTTCCTCACACTCCTGGCAAACAATCCCTCCAGAGTAGGATTTGCAGAACCACAAGCCTGCCCAGTTACTGCACACCGGTAGAAAACGTTTCCTTGTGGGGCTTTCCATAAAACCCAGATGAGGATCAACCTGCTCTTGCCTCGACGGCACTCAGATTTGATAGGCTGCTCTGGGCACTAATGCTCTGCCTTTCACAGCCTGATGCCAGACGTCCAGACAGGCAAGGAGACAGCTGGCCACACACCTAGCACTTCTGACACGCCATGGTCTTATGCCGTTATCTCTTCCTAACCTTGGTTTTCCGATATCTAAACCCAGATATTATATCAATTCCCCACACAGTTGGGCATCTGAAGCACAAATCAGAACTCCTTCTTCCCAATGGCTGTAAGGCTTGCTCTTGGCATGGAGTCACACCTTCAGGGTGGGAGAAACCTTCATTTCCCCTGAAACCACGCCCAAACTTGAGTGCTGCCTTGGGCACAAATTCACTCTGTGACCCTCAGCATGAGCCCAATATCAAAGAAAGGCCTGTCAGGGCCTTGACCAAGAGCCCTCATATGGGGCGTGCCAAGCCCCTATACACCCAATCCTCACCAGTGTTTGAGTTTTCCAGTCTCCCCCCTGTTCCTGGGGCTCTGCTCTGGAATCACTTTCTTGGAGAGACACATGAGCCAGACAACAGGACTCCACCCTTCCCACAAAATGACCCCAAACTCCTGTTAGCTGGGACAAATCCCCAGAGAGGTTACTCGTCCACAGTCACTGAGGCCACTCCCTACAATCCACGGCTATCCTGGACGCATCCAGACACAAAAGCCGGAAGGAATCTCGCCCTTGATTCACAAGCCAAGGAGCTCACTCTTTATCTGTACATCCGGCCTGCCATACCCTCGGCGCCACTCATAAGCTGAGTTTTTGTTTTCAGACTTATGTGCCCACAGCCTGGACCCACACACCCTCCAGGCTAGGGCATCTGGAGCCACAGTGAAAGATTGTGCCTGCCATCTCCAAGGAAAGTGTGCCCAATCCAT
Organism: Mustela nivalis; assembly: GCF_964662115.1. Classification (NCBI taxonomy): domain Eukaryota; kingdom Metazoa; phylum Chordata; class Mammalia; order Carnivora; family Mustelidae; genus Mustela; species Mustela nivalis. The sequence continues at coordinate 1,171,214 of NW_028136451.1, read as the reverse complement.
TGACCACAACCCTACAGGTTAGGGAAAAGTTCCAAGGCCCCTGAGGCCATCCTGATAGTGTAGGCTGCCCTGGACTAAAAGGGGCACTCTGACTCCAGCTGAGCCATTATCACCACTTAGACTTTCAGACAGTGTCCCCAGAGACAGAAGATTGAAATGGACAGACCCTTGGGCTTTAATATGAACCTTAGCTTTAGTTTTCATGTGTCTATCCTCAGAGGACTGGTTTCTTATACCAGCATATTAGGTTTTTCTGAGGCTCCAAACCAAACCTCTCTCGTCTCCACATGGAGTGCTTTCTTACTGGATCTGTATCAAACCCTTCTGGTCGGAGAATTCTGCAGGGCCACAGTACAACCATCACATTCCAAGGTCTCCATGGACAGAAACCCACATTATGACGCATCCTCAGGAGAGGCCATTTCAACTCAGCCCACTGGTTAGCTTGCCCCAGAGCCAGCAGAACAAACATATCTTGTCGTTAATGGCCAAAGGGAATGCGAGGCATGTTGTTAAGGGATCCATCCTTTGAACCCTCCTCTTCAGTCCTTCCGTATGGTATGTACTGGAGCCATTCAACAGGACTCGACTGTTTCGCAGAAGGAAACCTTGTGGTTTGTGGCAACCTCCAAACTCAGCGTGGGAAAACTTCGTTGGCCTCATGAGGCACCTGCTTCATAAAGGTGCCATCAAGGGCACAATCCAACCTCAGCCAATGTCTGATCCTCAGCCTGACATCAGATGCATGAGATATCCTTTCAGCCTTTGCAGAGTGGGCCTGCTCCCCACCTCAACCTATGTTTTGTTTTCAGACTCTACCCTAGCACTCCTGGCCCAAACCCTCATGATTGGGAATTCTGGTTCCAGAACGAAGCACTCTGCCTGCCCCCCAAAGAAAAACATTGTCTATGGCATTGCTCAGAAACCCCAAATGAAAATCAACCTGCTCAGCCCTCGGCAACACTCCAATTGCATAGGCTACCCTAAACACTGTGCTCTGTCTTACATAGCCTGAGCCCAGACCTTGTGAGAGACATTGAGACAGTTGGCTTCACACCCAGCACATCGAACCTGCCATGGGTTAGGCCATTTCATCCCTTCCCATTGACCTGGGTGTCTTCCTGGAGGTATATTCTGAGGCTGTGTCAGACTATGCATTTTTTCTGGAGCTTCCTATGGAATTGGGGTGGTATTAGGGGCCTTGCAATTTTCTCTTAATCTGGTGGGTTGGGAAACTGAGACAGGCTGACATTCCTTGGGAGAGCTGGCCCAGTGCTGTTGTGTGTTCCTGGAAGCCCCATCCTGGAGGGCATATGGGTCAGGACTCTGGGTCCAAAGTCTTCAGACACAAACTCGGGTAAGAGTTAAGCTCGAGGTGATGGCAGACCCAATCTGCAGACCCTGAGCGAAGCATCTCCAGATATGAAATTCGGACGGCTGTGAGGCAGGAGCACAGTCTTTTCTGTCTGACTTTTTTGTCTATGATGGCCACGAAATGGAGGGGTGGCCTCATGGGTCCATGTGAGATTCTACCTCTCTGGGAAATCTGCTCGGCACCCAAGAGTTTGGTGTATTTCTGGGGGATGGGAGGAGCGCAGTTTTATGAGTCAGGGATCCCGTCCAAACAGCCTTTCCAGAGAGGGGTCCTGGGTTCTGGAGCCTGGATCACCGCAACAAGGCTTAGGATTTGGGCCTAGGGTCCTGCTCTATGTTTTCCTGGTACAGCTCCCGAGTGTTCTTGTTGGAAATGGGTCTCATTCTGAGGGTCACAATGCCTGTTTTTGCCCAGATGCCCATGCTGAGTGGGTGTGACCTCATGGGCTATGCACTTGGCTCCCACTCTGAGGGTTGGACTGCCATCTCAACATTCAGTTTTCCTCCCATGGGGAAGGAGGGGTACTTTTTTATGCTTCAGGTTCCCCCATGGGCAGGAATTTGAGCTAAGTTCTGGGACAGGGGCCTGAATACCCAGTTCACTTTGAGATGAGGTCCTCGGGCCAAGGCAGGACCCACCTGCAGAAAATGAGGCCTGCTTTCTGGGTGGCTGTCAGGAGCTCGGGCTCGAGCTGTGTCAGACAGAACATTCGTGGAGAGTTCGGCCTATGATATTGGGGTGCTTTTGAGAGCTGTGCAACTGGATCCTCATGGGGGATTTTTGCACAGACCCTTTCTTCACTTCTTCTATCTGGTGAGCAGGCAGATGGCTGCATTACGGCTCCAGAATATCCAAGTTGGAGGGTTTGCAGGCGAGGAGTGTGAGGACAGAAGTATGAAAACATAAGCTACGGTTACGCTCAGTGCCGAGCACATGTCTATTCCAATGTACAGCAGTTGTTTCGAGATCTTCAGCACCTGGGCGAGGGGAAGATGTCTGCTCATGCTGGAGTTTGTATCCATGATGGCCAACAAATGGTGGGGAGGCCTCAAGAATTCTTGGAGGTTTTTCCAAGCTGGAGCTTGTGAGCTGCTCCAAACATCAAGGTGTCCTACTAAGGGACAGCAGAAGTCTTCTTACAGGGCTCCAGGGTCCCCCATATGGAAGATTCGATAGCAATGCTCTCTGAATGGAGGCCTGGGAAGCCAATCTCGTGTTACCATTGCAGCTGAGGAACAGGGTAAGCTTGAACCAATGACACTGATTCCAAGTTCCAAGTGATTTGCGTTGATGGAAGTTCTCAGTCTAACAGGTCCCAATGCTGCTTGGTGTCCAGGGAGACCTTAGAATGTGGTGGCGGCTCTCTGACCATTGAGGATTCTCTATCCTTAGGATTAGACCCAGTACCCAGGAGCCAGGTTTCCTTCTTGGGACAGGAGGTGTGCTCTTATATGGCTCACGGACCACAGGTTGGACCATATGCTTGAATTTCCAGAACAGCCCTCTAGGGAGAGAGACCTCAAAACATAAGCTAGGGTTCTGATGAGGTTTTAGGGCCATGGAAGTTTCAATCTTCGGACTAAGTGCCATTGGCCTGCATGTCATCCTGGAGGTAGGTGCTGAGGCTGTGTCAGGCTGTGCACTTTTTCCAGAGTGGCCTATGATATTGGGGTGCAGTCAGGGGCCTTGCAGTTTTCTCCTAATCTGGACATTTTGGGAAACTGAGATGGGCAGGGTTTCCTCAGGATAGCAGGGCCAGTGATGTCATGTGTTTCCTGAGGCCCCATCCTGGAGGTCATGTGTGTCAGGACTTTGGGACCAAAGACTTTAGACACAACCTCGGATAAGAGATAGGAGTGAGGTGATGGCAGTCCGAATCTGAAGACCCTGAGGGAAGCTCTTCGGGATTTGAAATTCAGGTGGCTGGGAGGGAGGAGCACAGGCTTTTCTGTCTGGATTGTGTGTCTAGGATGGCCACTAAATGGAGGGGTGACCTCATGTGTCCATGGGATATTCTTCCACTCTGGTGATTCTGCTTGGCACCCAAGAGTTTGATTTCTTTCTGGGGAAGAGGAAAAGACTGTATTCCATCTCTGGGATCCTGTCCAAACAGGGATTCCAGAGATGGTTTCTGGGTCCAGACACTGGGAAAACTTAACCAAAGCTTCGATTTGGGTTCCTGGTCCAGATCCCAAGGGGGATCTTTGGAAAGGGGTCTCATTCTGAGGGTCACAATGCCTGTTTGTGCCCAGCTGCCCATCCTGTGTAGGCGTGGTCTCATGGACCATGCACCTGGTTCCCACTCAGGGTTGTACAGCCATCTCAACATTCAGTTTTCTGGCCATGGGGAAGGAGGAGCACTCTTTAGTGCTTCCGAGTCCCCTATGGGCAGGTATTTGAGCTAAGTCTGGGACAGGTACCTGAATATCCAGGTTGGACCCACCTGGAGGATATGGGGCCCACTATCTGGGTGGCTGACAGGAGGTCGGTGATCAGGCGATGTCAGACAGACAATTTATGCAGAGGTCGGTCTATTATATTGGGGTGCCATTGAGGGCCGTGCAGGAGGATCCTCATGTGGGTTTCTGCGAAGACCCATAGGGCACTTCTTCTTTGTGGTGGGCAGGCAGAAAGCTGCACTGTGGCTTCAGAATTCCCAATATGGAGGGCTTGTAGGCGAGGAGTGTGAAGACAGAAGTCTGAAAACACAAGCCAGGGATAAGCTCAGTGCCAACCACAGGACCATTCCATTGTGCAGTGGTTGTTTCGAGATTTCCAGCACCTGAGTATGGGCGAGGGTCAGATGTCTGCTCACGCTGGGTTTGCATCCATGATGGTCAACGAATTGTGGGGTGGCCTCAAGAATTCTTGGAGATTTTCCCAAGCAGGACCTTGTGAGCTGCTCCAAACAGCAAGGTGTCCTACTGTGGGACAGGGGAAGTCCGCTTACAAGGCTCCAGGGTCCCCCATATAGAAAGATTCGACAGCAGAGGTCTCTGAATGGGGGCCTGGGAAGTCTTCCTTGCATGACCATTGCAGCTGAGGAACATTGCAGGCTTGATCTGCTGGTTTTTGTTCAAATTTCCAAGTGATCTAAGTTGACGGATGTTCTCAGTCTAATGAGTCACAATGCTGCTTGGTGTCCAGGGAGACCTTAAAATGTGGTGGTGAGGGTGCCTGGGTGGCTCACTGGGCTAAGCCGCTGCCTTCGGCTCAGGTCATGATCTCAGGGTCCTGGGATTGAGTCCCGCATCGGGCTCTCTGCTCAGCAGGGAGCCTGCTTCTTCCTCTCTCTCTCTCTGCCTTCCTTTATGCCTACTTGTGATCTCTCTCTGTCAAATAAATAAATAAAATCTATATAAAAAAAAAGAATGTGGTTGTGGGTCTGTGGCCATGCAGGATTCTCCTACCTGAGGGTTAGACCCAGTTCCCAGGAGCCAGGTTCCCTTCTCGGGACAGGAGGGGTTCTCTTGTATGGCTCAGGGACCACATGTCGAATCATATGTTGGATTTCAAGACCAGGCCTCTGGGCACAGAGGCCTGAATATCTAGGCTAGGGTTCTTATGAGGTTGTAGGGGCATGTCATCCTCAACCTTCGGACTTAGGGACTTTGACCTGTGAGTCTTCCTGGAGGTAGATGCTCAGGCTGTGTCAGACTGTGCATTTTTTCCAGAGTGGCCTATGAAATTGGGGTGGGCTCAGGGGCCTTGCAGGCTTTTCCTAATCTGGAGGGTTTGTGCAACTGAGAAGGCAGAATTTCATCCAGAGATCAGGCCCAGTGATGTAGTGTGGTTCTGTCAGCCCCATCCTGCAGGGAATGTGGTTAAGGGCTCTGGGACCAAAGTCTTCAGACACAAAATTGTGTATCAATTAGGAGGGAGGTGATGGCAGCCCCGATCTGCAGACGCTGAGGGCAGCTCCTCAGGATTTGAAATTCGTGTGGCTGGGAGGCAGGAGCAAAGGCTTTTCTGTCTGGATTGTGTCTAGGATGGCCTTGGAATGGTGGTGTGTCCTCATGTGTGCATGGAATATTCTACCTCTCTGGGGATTCTGCCCAGCACCCAAGAGTTTGGTGTCTCACTGAGAAGGAGAGAGCGTGGTTTACTGTTTCACGGTTCCCGTCAACACAGGGATTCCAGAGATGGGTTATAGGTCCCTGTGCCTGGATAACCCTACAAAGGCTTAGTATTTGGGCCTAGAGGCTTGACTTCCTGGCTCTGTGGGGCTTTGGTTCAGCTCCCATGGAGACTTGTTGGAAATGGGTCTCAGGGTAAGGGTCATAATGCCTGTTTGTGCCCAGATGCCCATCCTGAGTGGGCATTGGCTCTTGTTCCATGCACCTGGATCCCAATATGAGGGTTGGACCACCATATCAACATTTAATTTTCCTTCTATGAGGAAGGAGGAGTACTCTTTTGTGCTTCAGATTCCCCCATGCACAGTAATTTGAGCTATGTTCTGGGACTGGTACGTGAATAACCAGGTTGGTTTGAGATGAAGGACTCAGGTCAAGGCAGGTCACACCTGCCAGATATGGGTCCCGCTATCTAGGTGGCTACCAGGAGGTCGGGGCTCGAGCTGTGTCAGACAGAGCATTAGTTCACAAGGTGGCCTATGATATTGTGGTGCTATAGAGGGCTGTGCTGGTGGAACCTTATATGGAGTTGCACGCAGACCCATAGGGCACCTCTTTTTTCTGGTGGGCAGGCAGAAGGCTGCATTGTGGCTCCCAAATTCCCAATATGGGGGACTTGAAGGCGAGGAGTGTGAGAACAGAAGGCAGAAAACACAATCTATGCTTAATCTCAGTGCCGAGAACATGGCCGTTCCAATGTGCAGTGGTTTTTTTCGAGATCTCCAGCATCTGAGTACAGGCAAGGGTCAGATGTCTGCTCATGATAGAGTTTGTATCTATCGTGGCCAACAAATGAAATATCCAGCACCTGAGTAAAGGTGGATTTCAGATGTTTACGCGCACTGGAGTTTGTGTCTCTGATGACCGAATGGAGGAGTGGCATCAAGAGGCTGATGCATGTGAGATGCTCCAAACAGCAAGGTTGTTTTTTCTACTGGACAGTTAGAGTCTGGTATGTTTTCTGCAGGGCCCCCCATGTGAAAAGTATGGGTAGCAGAGCCCTTCCACATGGATGCCTGGAAAGCACACCTCCATTGACCAATGCAGCTGAGGAACATGCAGGTTCTTTACGGTGCTTCTGGGGCGAAGCACCAAGGTCTTGAGTTGACATGGAATCTCTTGAAGATGGGTTACAATGCTGGTTTTTTTTTACCAGGTAGATCTTAGAATGTGTTGGTGGCTAAGGTGCCTGCAGGATTCTCCTACCCTGAGGGTTTAACACAGGTCGAAGAGCACGGTTACCTTCTGGGGACAGGAGATGTAGTGTTTTGTGGCTCAGGGACCACATGCCGTATCATAAGTTCCTATTCAAGAACAGGCCTCTGAAGACAGATGCCCGACAACCTAATCTAGGGTTCCAATGAGTCCCAGGGGCATGAGAGGTTCAATCTTCAGACTTAGGACAGTTGACTTGGGTGTCTGCCAGGATGTAGGTGATCAGGGCGTTTCAGACTGCGCACTTATGTCCAGAGTAACCTCCAATATTGGGGTGGCCACAGGGGCCTTGAATATTTCAACCAACTCTGGAGGGTTTGGTTAACTGACATGCACAATTTCTATGGGGATGGCAAGCACAGTCCTGTTGTGTGGCTCCAGAGACTCCACCCTGGAGGGCATGTGAGCCATGGTTCTGGGAGGGAAGTCTGCAAACACAAACTTGGGTTAGGTTTAGTGGCTAGGTTATCACAGGGCAATGTGTAGACCTGGAAGGCTACTCATCAGGAACAGTAACTGGAATGACCCGAAGGCAGAAGCACAGGCTTTTATATCTGGATTGTGTGTCTAGGGTGACGTCAGAATGTAGCTGTGGCCTCATGGGTCCATGGGAGATTTTTCCTCTAAGGATACAGGCGGCTCCCAATATTTTGATGACTTTTTGGTATGGGAAGACTGCTATTTTCGATCTTAGGTGTGCCCCAAAACAGAGATTCCAGAGATGGGCTCTGGGTCTAGGCGCCTGGAAAATCCCACCAAGGGTTGGGATTTGGGCTTATGGGCAGACCAGGCCTGCAATGCAGGATCTTGGTGGTGCAACTGAGAGGGCTTGTTTGGAAACATGCTCAGGCTGAGCATTACAATGCCTGTTTGTGCCCAGGGTGGCCCTCAGGAGTGGGCGTGGTCCCATTGTCCATTTTCTGGCTCCCACACTGAGGGATGGACACACATTCCAATGCCCAGGTTTCCAGCCATGGGGAAGGAGGAAATATCTATTGTGCTTCATGTTCCCCCATAGGCAGGGATTACAGCAAAGGTCTGGGGACAGATGCCTGAATACCAAGGATGCATAGAGATGACAGATTTGGGCCATGGCCGTTCTCACATGCTGGATATGGGCCCCGCTCTCTGGGTGGCTGACACGAGGTCTGGGCTCAGGCTGTGTCAGACACAGCACTAGTGGCCAGAGAAGTCTATATATTGGGGTTCTCTCCAGGGCCGAGTAAATTGATCCTCATGTAGGGTTTCTGGCGAGACTCACGAAGCACTTCTTTCTGTGGGGCAGGCAGAATGCTGCCTTATGGATCCAGAATTCCCTATCAAGAGGGTTTGGGGACAAATAGGGTGAGAATGCAAGTGTAAACACCAGCTATGCTTAAATTGAGTGCCAAGCGGAAGTCAGTTTCAATGTGCAGCAGCTTATACGAGATATCCAGCACCTGAGTAAGGGCAGATGTCAGATATTTGCTCACACTGGAGTTTGTGTCTAGGATGACGACTAATGGAGGGGTGGCTTCAGGAGGCAATGGAGGATTACCCACGCTTAAGATTGTGAGATGCTCCAAACAACAAGGTTTCCTTCTAATGGACAGGAGGAGTCTGTTTTTTTTTTCCTCCAGGGTCCCTCAAGTGGAAGTTTGCGTAGCAGAGCCCTCCCGCATGGATGACTGGAAAGCACACGTCCAATGACCATTGCAGCTGAGGAACATGACAGGTTCGTTTTGGTGGTTCTGGTGCCAAGTACCAAGGCCTTGAGTTGACTTGGAATCTCTTACAGATGTGTCCCAAAACTGGTTTGTTACAAGGGAGGTCATAGAATGTATTGGTGGCTATGGGCCACGCTGAGGGTTTGGCACAGGTCGATGTGCACAGTTTCCATCTTGGGAGAGGAGATGTTCTGTTTTGTGGCTCAGGGTACATATGTTGTATCCTGACTTGGTATTCAAGAACAGGCCTCTGAGGATTGATGCTGGCAACCTAATCTAGAGATCCAATGATGTCCTTGGTGCCCATCAGGTTCAATTTTCTTACTAAGGACCATTAATATGGTTGTCTGACTGGATGTAGGTGATCAGGGTGTTTCAGACTGTGCATTTGCATCCAGAGCCACTTCCAATATTGGGGTGGGCTCAGGGGCCTTGCAGGTTTCTCCTAACTTGGAGGCTTTGGGGAACTGTGATGGGCACAGTTTCCTTGGGGATGGCAGGCCCAGTCCTGTGGTAAGGCTTCAGAGACCACCTCCTTGAGGATATGAGAGCCATGGTTTTGGGAGGGAAGTCTGCAAACACAAATTTGGGTCAGGGATAGTGGCAAGGTGATGGCAGGTCCAATGCATAGACCTAGAAGGCATCACGTCAGGAACTGTAATTAGGGTGACTGAAAGCTGGTAGCACAGGCTTTTCTATCTGGATTGTGTGTCCAGGATGGGCTCTGAAGGTAGACGTGGTCTCATGGTTCAATGGGAGACTTTTCCTCTCTAAGGATCCTGGTGGATCTCCATAGATTGGTGGTTTTTCAGAGAAGAAAAGAGTGCTCTTTTCCATCTTAGGGGTGCTCCAAAACAGGGAAGAATGCTGTTTTCCAACTTAGGCTTATGCCAAAACAGGGATTCCAGAGACGGGCTCTGGGTCTGGGTGCCCGGATATCCCACCAAGTGTTAGGATTTGGGCCTAGGGGCATTCCAGGCCTGCAATGCAGGATCCTAATGGTGTAACAGAGAGGGCTTGTTTGAAAGCATGCTCAGGCTGAGGGTCATCATGCCTCTTTGTGCCCAGGGGGGCCCTCAGGAGAGGGCGTAGTCTCATTGGCCATATAGCTGGATCCCAATTTGAGGGTTGGACACCCATTGCAACAGCCAGGCTTCCTGCAATGGAAAGAGGAGTTCTCTATTGTGCTTCAGGTTCCCCCATTGGCAGGGTTACAGGAAAGGTCTGTGGAAAGTTGCCTTAATACCAAGGATGTGTACAGATGACAGGCTAAGAATTCCCAGGTAACAAAACAGCATTGTTACCCATATTCATGACATTCCATGTAAAAATAAGCCCTTAGTACTTCGCCCCAGAGCCACCAGAATGAACTTGCCATGTTCCTAAGCTGCAATGGTCAGTGGAGGTGTGGTTTCCAGGCAACCATACGGGGGTGCTCTGCTACACGAACTTTGCAATTGGCGGGGACCCTTGAGACAAAAAAACAGAATGCCCCTGTCCGGTAGAAGGAAACCTTCTGTTTGGAGCATCTCACAAGCCCCAGCGTGGGAAATCCTCCATTTCCTCTTGAAGCCACCACTCCATTTGTCAGTAATCATAGACACAAACTCCAGCATGAGCAAACATCTGACATCTGCCCTTACTCAGGTGCTGGATTTCATTTCGATCGCTGCACACTGGAACTGCCTTTAGTTTGACTGAATTAAGCCATAGCTTGGGTTTACAATTCCATCCTCAGCCTACTGGTCCACAAGCCCTATTGTGAGGGAATTCTGGAGCTACAACACAATATTCTGCCTTCCCCATAGAAAGAAAAAGGGCCTGGAGAGTCTGCCCAGAAACTCCATATGATGGTCAATCTTCTCGGTGCTAGACGGAAGCCTGATTCATAGGCTGCCCTGGGCACTAGTGCTGTGTCTGACATAGCCGGAGCCAGGACCTAGTGTCAGCCACTGAGAGATCAGGGCCCATATACAGCATGTGAGACCAGCTATGGCCCAAGTCTGTCTTCTCTTCTATTCTTGGTATTCAGGCATCTGTACCCACACCTTTGCTGAAATCCTTGCCATTGGGGGAACCTGAAGCACAATAGAGAACTCCTCCTTCCCCATGGAAGGTATTCTGACAGTTGGGATAGTTGCTCAACCCTCAAAGTGGAAGGCAGCTCCATGGCCAAGGAGACCATGTGCACTCATGATGGCTTCCCCGGGCACAAGCAGGCATTGTGACCTCAGCCTGAGCATGCTTTCAACCAAACGCTCTCAATTGCATCTCTGGGACCCCGAATTGCAGGCCTAGTACACACCTAGGCCCAAATCCTAACCCTGGTGGGATTTTACAGGGGCCCAGACACAGAGCCCATCTCTGGAATCCCTATTTTGGGGGACCCTTAAGATGGAAAACAGCACTCTTCCCTTCCCCGAGATAGTCACCAAACTCTTGGTAGCCACCAGGATCCTTGAGTGGAAAAATCTGCCATAGACCCATGAGAACACACCTGCATTCCGAGGCCATCCTGGACATACAATCCAGATACATATCATGTGCTATCACCTTTGAGTCATCGGATTTACAGTTCCTGACGAGCTGCCTTCCAGGTCTATGCATTGGGCCTGCAATCACCTTGCCATTAACCTAAACTGAGTTTGTGTTTGCAGACTTCCTTCCTAAAACCATGGCTCACATGACCTCCAGGTTCTGGCATCTGAAGCCACACCACAAGACTGTGCATGAGATCCACAAGGAAACTGTGCCCATCACTTTTGCCCGATACCTTTAGATTAGGAGAAACCTGCAAGGCCCCTGAGCGCAGCCAAATAATGGAGGCCGCTCTGGGCACAAATGCACAGTCTGAGACACCCTGATCACCTCCATACAGGCAGACACCCAAGTCAATGCTCCTGAGTCAGAAGATTGAACCTGACATGCCCCGAGGACTTCATTGGCACACTAGATTAGGTTTACAGGTATCTGTCATCAGAGGCCTGCTCTGGAATATCAACTTATGATAAAATATATAGTCCCTGAGCCACAGAACAGAATATATCCTCCCCAAAAAGGAAGCCATGCTCCTGGAATTGTGTCATACCCTTAGGGTATTTGGATCCTGAATGGCCCCTTAGCAACCAGCACATTCTGATATTCCTGGTAACAAACCATCATTGTGCCCCATCTTCATGAGACTCCATGTCAACTTAAGGTCTCGATATATTGCCCCAGAGCCACCAGAATGCACCTGCCATGTTCCTCAGGTGCAATGGTCAATTGAGGGGTGATTTCCAGGCATCCCTGTGGGGTTCTCTGCTACAAAACTTTCCACATGGAGAAACCAGAGAAAACAAACCAGACTTCTCCTGTCCGGTAGAAAGAAACTTTGCTATTTGGAGCATCTCACAAGCCCCAGCATGGGAAATCCTCCATGGCCTCTTGACGCCACCCTTCCATTTGTGGGTAATCACAGACACAAACTCCAGTGTGAGCAAACATCTGACATCCACCCTTACTCAGGTGCTGGATATTCGAAACGGCAGCTGCACACTGGAACTGCCTTTTGCTTTTCACTGAACTTAACCATAGCTTTGTATTACTATTCTATCCTCACAACACTGCTCCACAATATCTCCTGATAGGGAATTCTGGAGCCACAACGCAGTATTCTGCCTTCCACATAGAAAGAAGAAGGACCTGTTGAGTCTGCCCAGAAACCTCATATGAGGATCAATCTACTCAGACCACGAGGCAACCCTGATTAATAGATTTCCCTGACCACTAGTGCTGTGTCTGACAGAGTCTAAGCCCCGACCTCGTGTCAGCCACCCAGAGTTGAGGGCCCATATTTAGCATGAGAGATCGGCCATGGCCCTGGGCCATCATCTGTACCCATCCTTGGTATCCAGTCATCTGTCCCCCAAACTTTGCTGGAATTCCTGCCAATGGCGAACCTGAAACACAATAGAGAACACCTCCTTCCCCATGGCAGGAATATTGGTTGTCCAACCCTCAGCGTGGGAGCCAGCTGCATGGCCAAGGAGACCATGCCCACTCCTGAGGGCCGACATGGGCACAGGCAGGCATGGTGATCCTCAGCCTGAGCATGTTTTCCAACAAACACTCTCAGTAGCTCCTCCAGTACCAGCATTGCAGGCCTGGTATGCCCCTAGGCCCAAATCCTAACCCTTGGTGGGATTTTCCAGGTGCCCAGACCCAGAGTCCGTCTCAGAATCCCTGTTTGGGGCACCCTTAAGATGGAAAACAGCACTCTTCCCTTCCCTGAGAAAGGCACCAAACTATTGGGAGCCGCCAGGATCCTTAGAGAGAAAAAATCTCCCATGGACCCATGAAAACAAACCTGCATTCCGAGGCCATCCTGTCCACACAATCCAGAGAGAAAAGTCTTTGCTATCGCCTTCGAGTCATCCTATTTACATTTCCTGACGAGCTGCCCTCCATGTCTATGCATTGGGCCTGTGATCATCTCGACACTAACCCTAACCCCAGTTTGTGTTTGCCGACTTCTCTCCCAAAACCATGGCTTACATGCCCACCAAGATGTGGTCCCTCAAGCCACATCACAGGAAAGTTCCTGCCATCCCCAAGAAAACTGTGCCCATCAGGTTGTCCAAACCCTCCAGATTAGGAGAAACCTGCCAGGCCCCTGAACCCACCCCAATATTGGAGGTTGCTCTGGATGCAAACGTGCAGTCTGAAACACCCTGAGCACCTCCATCAAGGCAGAAAGCCAAGTCAATGGTTCTGAGTCAGATGATTGAACCTGACATGCCCCTAGGACTTCACTGGAACCCTAGATTGGGTCTTCAGACATCTGTTCTCAGAGTCCTGTTCTGGAATACCAAGTTATGATACAACATGTGGTCCCTGATTCCCACAACAGAACATCTCCTGTCTCCAGAAGGAAAATGTGCTCTTGGATCTATGTCCAACTTTCAGGGTAGATGGATCCTGCATGACCCATTAGCCCCAGCACCTTCTATGATCTCCCTGGTAACAAACCAGCATTGTGACCCAACTTCCTGAGACTTGATGCCAACTCAAGGTGTTGGTACTTTGCCCAAGAGCCATGAAACGAATCTGCCATGTTCCTCAGGTACAAAGGTCAATGGACGTGTGTTTTCTAGGCATCCAAGAGGTAGTTCTCTGCTACACAAAAATTCCACATAGGGAACCCTAGAGCAAACAAATAAGACTGCTCCTGTCAGGTTGAAGGAAACCTTGGTTGTTTGGAGCATCTCACAAGCCCCAGCCTGGGAAGTCCTCCACATTCTCTTGATGCCAACCCTCCATTTGTTAGTCATCATAGACACAAATTCCAGCATGAGCAAACATCTGACATCTGCTCTTACTCAGGTGCTGGATATTCGAATCAGTCACGCACACTGGAAATACCTTTCACTTGACACTGTATTCTTGCATAGTTTGGGTTTACAATTCCATCCTCACCCTACTGGACTGCAAGTCCTCTTGAGAGGGAATTAGGGAGACAAAACGCAACATTCTGCCTTCCCCATAGAAAGAAGAAGGGCCTGGTGAGTCTGCCCAGAAACTCCCCATGAAGATCAATCTACTTGGCCCTCGAGGGAACCCCGATTTATACTTTGCGCTGGCCACTAGCGCTGTGTCTGAGAGAGCCTGAGCCCCAACCTCGTGTCAGCCACCCAGAGTGTGGGGCCCTTATCCAGCATGTGGGACTGGCCATGGCCCAGTCATCTCTACCCATCCTTGGTATTCCGGCAACTATCCCAGACCTTTGCTGGAATCCCTACCAGTGGGGGAACCTGAAGCACAATTGAGAACTCCTCCTTCCCCATGGCAGGAAGCCTGGCTGTTGCTATGGGTGCCCAACCCTCAGAATTAGAACCAGGTGCATGGCCAATGAGACAACGCCCAATCATAAGGGCCGCCTGGGCCAAAGCAGGCATTGTGTCCCTCAACCTTAGCATGCATTCAAACAAATGCTCTCAGTTGTTTCTGCAGGGTCCCGCATCGCAGGCCTGGTATGCCCTTAGGACCAAATCCTAACACTTCGTGGGATTTTCCATGCCAACATAACCAGAGCCCGTCTCTGGAATCTCTGTTTTGAAGCACCCCTATGATGGAAAACAGCACTCTTCCCTCCCCTGAGAAAACTATTAGGAGCTGCCAGGATGCGTAGAGAGGAAAAATCTCCCAGGGCTCCATAAGACCACACCTTCATTCCGAGGCCATCCAGGACACACAATCCAGATACAAGAGACTGTGCTACCACCTTCGAATCACCTGGTTTACAGTTCCAGACGAGCTGCCCTACAGATCTACGCATTGGGCCTGTGATCACCTCGCCATTAACCCTACCCCAAGTTTGTGTTTGCAGACTTCTTTCCCAAAACCATGGCTCACATGCCCTCTATGATGGGTCTCTGTAGCCACACCACAGGAAAGATCCTGCTATCCCCAATGAAACTGTGTCCATCACAGTTGCCCAAACCCTCCAGATTAGGAGAGACCTGCAAGTCCCCTGAGCCCAGTCCAATATTGGAGGCCACTCTGGACACAAATGCACAGTGTACAACACCCTGATCACCTCCATCCAGGAAGACACCCAAGTCAATGGTCCTGAGTCAGAAGATTGGTCCCTGAACCCCACAATAGAATATCTCCTGTCCCCAGATGGAATTCGTGCTCTTCAACTTGTGTCAAGGGTCGGGGTATATGAATTATGCACAGCCCCTTAGCCCCCAGCACATTCTAAGATCTCTCTGGTAACAAACAAACAGCATTGTGATCCATCTTCATGAGATTCCATGTCACTTCAAGTCCTTGGTAATTCGCCCCAGAGCCACCAGAATGAACCTGCCATGTTCCTCACCTGATATGGTCAGTGGAGGTGTGCTTTCCAGGCATCCATGTGGGAGTGCTCTTCTACTTATTCTTTCCACATGTGGGACCCTGGAGCAAACAAACCAGACTGCCACTGACCAGTAGAAGGGAACCCTCTGTTTGGAGCATCTCAGAAGCACCAGCAGGAGAAATCCTTCATGGCCCTTGACATAACCCCTCCATTTGTCAGTCATCATAGACAAAAACTCCAGCATGAGAAAACATCTGAAATCTGCCGTTATTTAGATTCTGCATTTTCTTTTCCACTACTGCACACTGGAACTGCGTTTCACTTGACACTGAATTTAACAATAGCTTGGGTTTAGAATTCCATCCTCAGCCTCCTGGTCTGCAAGCCCTCTAGAGAGGGAATTTGGAGCCACAAGGCAACATTCTGCATTCCCACTAGAAAGAAATAGGGCCTGGTGAATCTTCCCAGAAACTCCACATGAGGTTCAATCTACTTGGCACTCGATGGAACCTTGATTTATAGGCTGTCCTGGGCACTAGTACTAGTACTAGTACTAGTACTGTGTCTGACAGAGCCTGAGCCAAGACCTAGTTTCAGGCACCCAGAGATATGAGCCCATATCCAGCATGTGAGATTGGCCAGGGCCCAATTACACCATCTCTACCCATCCTTGGTATTCAGGCACCTGTCCCCAGACCTTTTATGTAATCCCTACCAATGGGGTAACCTAAAGCACAATAGAGAACTCCTCCTTCCCCATGGTAGGAATCCTGGCTGTTGATATGGGTGTCCAAACCTCAAAGTGGGAGCCAGCTGCATGGCCAAGGAGACAATGCCCACTCATGAGGGCTGCCCTGGGCACAAGTAGCCATTGTAACCCTCAGCTTGATCAAGCCTTCAAAAAAATGCTCTTAGTTGCACCTCCAGGATCCTTCATTGCAGGCCTGATATGCCCTTAAGCCCAAATCCTAACACATCGTGGGATGTTCCATGTGCACATACCCAGAGCCCGTCACTGGAATCCCTGTTTTGAGGCACCCCTAAGATGGACAACAGCACTCTTCACTTCCCTGAGAAAGCCACCAAACTAATGGGATCCCCCAGGATCCTTGAGAAGAAGAATCTCCCATGGTCCCATGAGTCCACACCTGTATTCCGAGGCCAGCGTGGATATGCTATCCAGATACAAGAGACTGTGCTACTGGCTTCGAGTCACCTGATTTACAGTTCCTGACGTGCTGCCCTCCAGATCTTTGGATTGGGGCTGTGAACACCTCTCCATTAACCTTATCCCGAGTTTGTGTTTGCAGATCTCTCTCTAAAAACCATTGCTCACATGTCCTCCAGGATGGGGCCCCTAGAGTCACACCACAAGACTGTGCTTGCCATCCCCAAGGAAACTGGGCCCATCACAGTTGCCCAAACCCTCCTGATTAGGAGAAACCTGGAAGGCTCCTGAGCACATCCCAATATTGGAGGCTGCTCTGGATGCAAATGCACAGTCTGAAACACCCTGATCACCTCCATCCAGGCAGACACCCAAATCAATGGTCCTGAGTCAGATAATTGAACCTGACATGGCCCTAGGACCTCATTGGAAGAGGGATTAACTTTTCAGGCACCTGTCCTCAGAGGCCTCTTCTGGAATACCAACTTATGATACAAATTATGGCCCCTGAGCCCCAGGGTGGGAAATCCTCCATGGCCTCTTGACGCCACCTCTCCATTTGTTGGTCATCATAGACACAAACTCCAGCCTGAGCAAACATCTGACATCCGCCCATATTCAGGCGCTGATATTGGAATCAGCTGCTGCACACTGGAACTGCCTTTCGCTTTGCAATGAATTTAAGCCTAGCTTCAGACTACAATTTCATCCTCACCCTACTGGTCTGCCATATCTCTTGATAGGGAATTCTGGAGCCACAACGCAACATTCTGCCTTCTTCATAGATAGAAGGACCTGGTGAGTCTGCCCATAAACTGCACATTAAGATCAATATACTCAGCCCAGGAGGGAACCCCTATTTATAGTTTGCCCTAGCCACTAGTGCTGTGTCTGACAGAGCCTGAGCCCCTACCTCATGTCAGCAACCCAGAGGGTGGGGCCCACATTAACCATGTGAGACCGGCCATGGCCCAGGGCTGTCATTACTACCCATCCTTGGTATTCAGGCATCTGTCCCCTAGATCTTAGCTGGAATCCCTACCAATGGGGGGACCTGAAGCACAATAGAGAATTCATCCTTCGCCATGGCAGGAATCCTGGCTTTTGGATGGGTGTCCAACCCTAGGAATGGGAACTGGCTGCATGGCTGAGTAGACATCGCCCAATCCTGATGGCCTCCGGGGCACAAGCAGGCATTGGGACCCTCAGCTTGACCATACTTTCAAACAAACGCTCTCAGTTGCACCTCCAGGATCCCGCATTGCAGGCCTGGTATGGCCCTAGGCCTAAATATTAACCCTTGGTGGGATTTTCCAAGCACTTAGACCCAGAGCTCATCTCTGGAATGCCTGTTTTGGGGCACACCTAAGCTGGAAAACAGTACTCATCCCTTCCCAGAGAAATCCAACAAACTATTGAGAACCGCCAGGATCCTTGAGAGGAGAAATCTCCCATGGACCCTTGAGACAACACCTGCAATAAAGGCCATTCTGGAAATTAAATCCAGATACAATTACCTGTGCTACCACCTTTGAGTTACGTGATTTACAGTTCCAGACTTGCTGCCCTCCTGGTCTATGGATTGGGACTATGATCACCTTGCCACTAACCCTAACCTAAGTTTGTGTTTGCAGACTTCTCTCTCAAAATCATGGCGCACATGTCCTCCAGGATGGGGTCTCTGGAGTCACACCACAGGACAGTTCCTGCAATCCCCAAGGAAACTGCCCATCACAGTTGTCCAAAAACCCCATATAAGGAGAAACCTGCAAGAAACATGAGCCAACCCTAGTATTGGATGCCACTCTGGACACAAATGCACAGTCTGAAACACCCTCATCACCTGCATTCAGTCAGACACCAGAGTCAATGATCCTGAGTCAGAAGATTGAATGACATTCCCCTAGGGCCTCATTCAAACCCTTTATTAGGTTTTCAGGCTTCTGTCCTCAGGGACCTGTTCTGGATTACCAATTTATGATACAACATATGGCCGCTGAGCCCCACAACAGAATATCTCCTGCCCCCAGAAGCAATCCGGGCTCTTGGGCCTGTGTCAAATCCTCAGGCTAGATGAATCCTGCATGGCCCATTAACCACCAGCACATTCTAAGATCTCCCTGGTAACAAACCAACATTTTGACCCATCTTCATGAGGTTCCATGTCCAATCCAGTCTTTATTTCTTCGCCTCAAAGCCACCAGATGCCATGTTCCTTCGCTGTCATGGTCAATGAAGGTGTGCTTTCCAGTCACCCATGTGGGAGATCTATGTTATCCGATCTTTCGACATGGGGAACCATGGAGGAAACAAATCAGACTGCCCCTGTCTGGTAGAAGGAAACCTTGCTGTTTGGAGCATCTCAAAAACACCAGATTGGGAAATCCTCCATAACCTCTTGACGCCACCCCTCCATTTTTGTGTCATCATAGACACAAACTCCAGCATGAGCAAATATCTGACATCCACCCTCACTCAAGTGCTGAATATTGGATTCAAACATTGCACACTGGAAATTCCTTTTGCTTGATACAGAATGTAACCATAGCTTAGGTTTACAATTCCATCCTCAGCCTCCTGGTCCACAAGCCCTCTTGATAGTGAATTCTAGAGCCACAAAGCAGCATTCTGCCTTCCCCTTACAAACAAGAAGGGCCTGGTGAGTCTGCCCAGAAACCATACATGAGGATCAATCTGCTCGGCACTTGAGGAACCCCAATTTATAGGCTGCCCTGGGCACTAGTGCTGTGTCTGACAGAGCCTGAGCCAAGACCTAGTGTCAGCCACCCAGTGATCGGGGCCAATATCCACGATTTGATACTGGCCATGGCCCATGTCCATCATCTTTACCCATCCTTGGTATTCAGGCCTCTGTCCCCAGACCTTTGCTGGAATCCCCGCTAATGGGGGAACCTGAAGCACTATAGAGAACTCCTCTTTCCCCATGGCAGGATTCTGGCTGTTGGGATGGTTTTCCAACCCTCAAAGTGGGAGCCAGCTGCATGGCCAATGTGACCACGCCCACTCATGAGGGCCACCTGGGCATAAGCAAGTATTGTGACCCTCAGCCTGAGAATGATTTCAAACAAGACCTCTCAGTTGCACCTCCAGGATCCTGCATGCAGGCCTGGTAAGCCACTAGGCCCAAATCCTAACACTTGGTGGGATTTTCCAGGGGACCAAACCCAGAGTCCGTCTCTGGAATCCATATTTTGGGGCACCCCTAACATGAAAAACAGCACTCTTCCCTTCCCCGAAAAAGCCACCAACTATTGGGAGCCACCAGGATCCTTAGAGAGGAAAAATCTCCCATGGACCCATGAGGCCACAACTGCATTCTGAGGCCATCCTGCACACAATACAGAGAAAAAAGCCTGTGATTCTGCCTTTGAGTCACCCGATTAACAGTTCCTGAAGAGCTGCCATCCATGTCTATGCATTGGGCCTGTGATAACCTTGCCACTAACCCTAACCCAAGTTTGTGTTTTCAGACTTCCCTCCCAAAACCATGGCTCACATGCCCTCCAGTTTGTGATAACTGGAGCCACACCACGGGATTGTACCTGTCTTCCCAAAGGAAACTGTGATTGTCACTATTAAACAAACCCTCTAGATTAGGAGAAACCTGCAAGGCCCCTAAGCCCAGCCCAATATTGGAGGCCACTCTGGACGCAAATGCACAGTCTGACACACCATATCACCTACATCCAGGCTGATATCCAAGTCAATGGTCCTCAGACAGAAGATTGAACCTGACATGCTCCTAGGATTCACTGGAACACTAGAATAGGTTTTCAGGTATCTGTACTCAGAAGGCTGTTCTGAATATCAATGTATGATACAATATGGTCACTGAGCCACACAAAAGAACATCTCCTGTCCTTAGAAGAAAGCTGTGCTCTGGACCTGTGTCAAACACTCTGGGTAGATGAATCCTTCAAGGCCCCCTGACAACCAGCACATTCTATGATCTCCCTGACAACATACCAGCATTGTGACCCATCTTCATGAGACTCCATGACAACTCCAGCCCTTGGTACTTCGGCCCAGAGCCACCAGAATGAAACTGCCATGTTCCTCTGCTGCCATGGTCAATGTAGGTGTACTTTCCAGGCATCCAGCAGGAGTGCTCTGATACCAACTTTCCACATGGGGAACCCTGGAGGAAACAAACCAGACTCCCCTGTACGGTAAAAGGAATCTTTGCTGTATGGAGTATCTCAAGCCTGAGGGTGGGTAATCCTCCATGGCCTCTTGAGGCCACCCATCCATTTGTTGGTCATCATAGACACTAACTCCAGCGTGAGCAATCAACTGACATCTGCACTTACTCAAGTGCTGGATATTTGAATCATCTGCTACACACTGGAATTGCCTTATGCTTGGAACTGAATTTAAAAGTAGCTTGGCGGGACGCCTGGGTGGCTCAGTTGGTTAAACAGCTGCCTTCGGCTCAGGTCATGATCCCAGCGTCCTGGGATCGAGTCCCACATCAGGCTCCTTGCTCCGCAGGGAGCCTGCTTCTCCGTCTGACTCTGCCTTCCACTCTGTCTGCCTGTGCTTGCTCTCGCTCGCTCTCTGACAAATAAATAAAATCTTGAAAAAAAAAAGTAGCTTGGGTTTGCAATTCCATCCTCACCCTGGTGTTCAGTAAGCTCTCTTGATAGGGAATTCTGAAGCCACAACACAGCATTCTGCCTTCCCCATAGCAAGAAAAAACAGCCTGGAGAGACTGCCCAGAAACCCTACATGAGGATAAATCTACTCGACCCTCGAGTGAACCCCATTTATAGTGAGACCAGCCATGTCCCAGGGCTGTCATCTCTACCCATTCTTGATTCAGGCATCTGTCCCCAGACATTTGCTGAAATCCCTGCCAATGGGGGAACCAGAAGCACAATAGGGAAATCCTCCTTCCCCATGGCATGAATGATGGCTCTTGGGATGGGTTTCCAGACCTCAGAGTGGTAGCCAGCTGAATGGCCAATGATAACCCGCCCACTCATGAGGGCCGCCCTGGACACAAGCAGGCATTGTGACCCCCAACATGAGCATGCTTTCAAACAAACACTCTCAGTTGCATTCCAGAATCGAAATTTGCAGGCCTGATATGCCCCTAAGCACAAATCATAACACCTGGTGGGATTTTTCAGGGGCCCAGAAACACAGCCTGTCTCTGGAATCCCTGTTTTGGGACACCCCTAAGATGGAAAATAGCACTCTCCCCTTCGCCAAGAAAGCCACCATAGTATAGGGAGCCGCTAGGATCCTTGAGAGGAAAAATCTCCCATGGATCCATGAGACCACACCTGTATTCCGAGGCCATCCTGGACACAAAAGCCAGATACACAAGCCTGTGCTACCACCTTCAAGGCAACTAATTTATAGTTCCAGACGAGCTGCCCTCCAGGTCTATGCATTGGGCCTGCGATCACCTCACCGCTAACCTTAACCCGAGTTTGTGCTTACAGACTTCTATCCCGAAACCATGGCTCATATTTCCTCCAGGATGGGGTCTCTGGAGCCACACCAAAGGACTGTGCCTGCCATCCCCAAGGAAAATGTGTCCGTCACATTTGCCTAAAACTTCGAGATAAGGAGAAACCTGCAAGGCCCCTGAGCCCACCCCAATACTGGAGGCCCCTCTGGACACAAATGTGCAGTCTGAAATACGCTGATCACCTGAATCCAGGCAGATACCCAAGTCAGTGTTTCTCAGTCAGAAGATTGAACCTGACATGCTCCTATGACCTCATTGTAACCCCTGATTAGGTTTTCAGGCATCTGTAATCAGAGACCTGTTCTGGAGTACCAACTTAAGATACAACATATGGTCCCTGATCCCCACAACAGAACATCTCCTTTCTCTAGATGGAAGCCGTGCTCTTGGAACTGTGTCAAACCCTCAGGGTAGATGAATCCTACTTGGCCCGTAGCCACCAGCAGATTCTAAGATCTCACTGGTAACAAGCCAGCATTGTGAGCCATCTTCATGAGATTCCATGTCAACTACAGGCCTTGGTACTTCACCCCAGAGCCTTCAGAAAGAACCTGTCATGTTCCTCAGCTGCAATGTTCAGTGGAAGTGTGCTTTCCAGGCATCCATGTGGGAGTGCTCTGCTACCCAAACTTTCCACATGGGGGACTCTCGAGCAAACAAATCTGACTGCCCTGTCCTGTAGAAGGAAACCTGGCTGTTTGGAGCATCTCACAAGCTCAAGTGTGGGAAATCCTCTATGACCTCTTTTCAACTCCTCTCCATTTGTCGGTCATTATAGACACAAACTCCAGCTTGAGCAAACATCTGACGTCTGCGCTTACTCAGGTGCTGGATATTCGAATCAGCCGCTGCACACTGGAAATGCCATTCGCTTGTCACTGAATTTATTCATAGCTTGGGTTTACAATTCCATCCTCACCCTACTGGTCTACAAGCCCTCATGATAGGGAATTCTGCAGCCACAACACAGCATTCTGCCTTCCCAATAGAAAGAAGAAGGGCCTGGTGAGTCTGCCCAGAAACTCCACATTATGATCAATCTACTTGTCCCTTGAGGGAACCCTGAATTATAGACAGCCCTGGCCCCTAGTGTTGTGTCTGACAGAGCCTAAGCCCCGACCTCGTGTCAGCCACCTAGAAGGCGGGGCCCATATCCCGCATGTTAGACTGGCCACGGAACAGAGCCGTCATCTTTACCCATCCTTGGTATTCAGGCATGTGTCCCCAGACCTTTCCTGGAATCCCTACCAATGAGGGAACCTGAATCACAATAGGTAAATCCTCATTCCCCATGGCAGGATTCCTGTAAGTTCAGAAGGGTGTCCAACACTCAGAGTGTTAGCCTACTGAATGGCCATTGAGACCACCCCCATTCCTGAGGGCCACCCTATGCAAAAGCTTGCATAGTGACCCTCAACCTGAGCATGCTTTCAAACAAACGCTCTCAGTTGTATCTCCAGGACTTGCATTGGAGGCCTGGTAAGCCCCTATGCCCAAATCATAACCCTTGGTGGGTATTTCCAGGTGCCCAGAGCCAGAGCACTTCTCTGCAATCCCTGTTATGGGACACCCTTAATATGGAAAACAGAACTCTTTCCTCTCTGAGAAAGCCACCACATTATAAGGAGCCGCCAGGATACTTGAGAGGAAATATCACCCATGGACACCTGAGACCACACCTGCATTCTTAGTCCATCGTGGATACACAATCCAGAAAAAAAGCCTGTGCTACCTCCTTTGAGGCATGCGATTTACATTTCACACGGAGCTTCCCTCCAGGAGTATGCATTGGGCCTACAATCACTTCGCCACTAAACCTAACCCGCATTTGTGTTTGCAGACTTCCCTCCGAAAACCATGGCTCTCATGCCCTCCAGCATGGGGTCTTTGGAGCCACACCACAGGACTGTGCCCACCATTGCCAAGGAAACTGTGCCCATCAAATTGCCCTATCTTTCCAGATTAGGAGAAACCTGCAAGGCCCCTGAGCCCACCCCAATACTGGTTGCCACTCTGTACACAAATGCACAGTCTGGAACACCCTGATCACCTACATCTAGGCAGACTTTGAAGTCAATGATACTGAGTCAGAGGATTGAACCTGACATTCCGTTAGGATTTTATTGGAACCCTAGATTAAATTTTCAGGAATCTATCCTCAGAGGCCTGTTCTGCAATACCAAATTATGATACATTTGGTCCGTTAGCCCCACATCAGAACATCTCTGGTCCGAGAAGGAAACCGTGCCCTTTGACCAGTGTCAAACCCTCAGGGTAGATGAATCCTACATGGTCCCTTAGCCACCAGCACACTCTAAGGTCTCCATGGTAACAAACCTTCATTATGACCCATCTTCATGAGACTTCATGTCAACTCCAGGCCTTGGTAATTCGCCCAAGAGCCACCAGAACGAATTGGCCATGTTTCTCAGCTGCAATTTTAATGGAGGTGTGCTTTTCAGGCATCCACGTGGGAGTGCTCTGCTACCCAAACTTTCCACATGGGGGACCCTGGAGCAAATAAACCAGACTCCCCCTGTGTGGTAGAAGGAAACTTTGCTGTTTGAAGCATCTCACAAGCCCCAGCATGTGAAATCCTCCATGGTCTCTTGACGCCACCCCTCCATTCATCGGTCATCATAGACATAAACTCCAGCATGAGGAAATGTCTGACTTTCACCTTTACTCAGGTGCTGGATATCAGGAATCAGACACTACACAATGGAACTGCCTTTTGCTTGGCACTGAATTGAACCTTAGCTTGAGTTTACAATTCCATCCTCACCCTACTGGTCCCCAAGCCCGCTTGATAGGGAATTCTGGGGCCACAACGCAGCTTTTTGCCTTCCCCTTAGAAAGAAGAAGGGCATGGTGATTCTGCCCAGAAACTCTGCATGAGGATCAATCTGCTCAGCCCTTGAGGGATCCCTGATTCATACTCAGCCCTGACCACTAGTTCTGTTTCTGACAGAGCCTGAGTGCTCAATTCATGTCAGCTACTCAGAGAGTCGGGCATGTGAGACTGGCCATGTCTCAGGTCCCTCATCTCTACCCATCCTTGGTATTCAGGCATCTGTCCCCAGACATTTGCTAGAATACCTGCTAATGGGGGAACCTGAGGCACAATAGAGAATTCTTCCTTTTCCATGGCAGGAATCCTGGTAGTTGGGATGGGTGTCCTACATTAAAGTGGTAGCCAGCTGCATGGCCAAGGAGACAACTCCCACTCATAAGGGCTGCCCTAATCACATCAGGCATTGTGACACTCAGACTAGCATGCTTTCAAACAAACGCTCTCAGTTGTACCTCCAAGTCACACATTGTAGGCCTGGTACTCCCCTAGGCCCAAATCCTAATCCTGGTGTAATTTTCCAAGCACCCAGACTCACAGCCCTTCTCTGGAATCCCTTTTTGGGGAACATCTAAGATTGAAAACAGCACTCTTCCATTCAAACGAGAAAGCCACCATACTATTGGGAGCTTCCAGGATCCGTAGAGAGGAAAATACTCTCATGGAAACATTAGAACACACCTGCATTCCAAGGCTATCATGGACACACAATCCAGATACAAAAGCCAGTGCTAGTGCCTTCGAGGTACGTGATTTACAGTTCCTGACGATCTGCCCTCCAGGTCTATGCATTTGGCCTACGATCACCTCGCAACTCAACCTAATCCGAGTTTGTGATTGCAGACTTCTCTCCCAAAACCATGGCTTACATGCCCTCCACGATGGAGTCTCTGGAGCCACACCACAGGACTGTGCCTGCCACCCCCAAGGAAACCGTGCCCACAAATTTGCCTAAACCTTCAAGATTAGGAGAAACCTGCAAGGCCCCAGAGCCCACCCCAATATTGGAGGCCACTCTGTACACAAAGGCACAGTCAGAAACACCCTGGTTGCCTACATATAGGCAGACACCGAAGTCAATGTTTCTGAGTCTGATGATTCAACCTGAAATTCCCCTTGGACTTCATTGGAACCCTAGATGAAGTTTTTAGGCATCTGTCCTCAGAGGCCTGTTCTGGAATACCAACTTATGATACAACATTTGGTCCGTGAGCCCCACAACAGAACATCTCCGATACCCAGAAAGAAACCATGTTCTTCGACCGGTGTCAAACCATCAGGATAGACTAATCATACATGGCCCCTTAGCCACCAGCACATAGTAAGATTTCCGTGGTAACAAAACTGCATTGTGACCCAACTTTATTAGAATCCAGGCCTTGGTACTTTGCCCTAGAGCAACCAGAAAGAACCTGCCATGTTCCTTAGGTGCAATGGTCAATGTAGGTGTGCTTTCCAGTATCCACGTGCGAGTACTATGCTACCCAAACTTTGCACATGGGGGAACCTGGTGTAAACAAACCAGACCTCCCCTGTCCAGTAGAAGGAAACCTTATGTTTGGATCAACTCACAGGCCTCAGCGTGTAAACTGCTCCATGGCCTCTTGATGCCACCACTCCATTGGTCGGTCATCATAGACACAAACTCCAGTCTAAGCAAACATCTGACATGCACCCTTATCCCGGTGCTGGATGTCTTGAATAAACCACTGTACATTGGAACTGCCTTCCACTTGGCACTGAATTGAACCATAGCTTGTGTTTACAATTCCATCCTCACCTGACTGGTCCCTAAGCCCTCTTGATAGGGAAATCTGGGGCCACAACGCAGCATTCTGCCTTCCCCATCGAATGAAGAAATGCCTGGTGAGTCTGCCCTGAAAACCCACATGAGGATCAATCAGGTCGGCCCTCGAGTCAACACCGATTTATAGGCTGCCATGGCCACTAGTGCCGTGTCTGACAGAGCCTGAGCTCGACTGAGTTTCAGCCACTAAAGAGCAGGCCCCATATCTAGCATTTGGGATTGCCATGGCCAAAGTATGTCATCTCTACCCATCCTTCATATTCAGGCACCTGTCCCCAGACCTTGGCAGGGATCCCTGCCAATTAGGGAACTTGAAGCACAATAGAGAACTCTTCTTTCCCCATGGCAATAAACCTGGCTTTTGGGATGGGTGTTCTACCCTCAAAGGGGGAGCCAGTTACAACATCAATGACACCACACACACTCCTGAGGACTACCCTTGGCACAAACAGGCATTGTGACCCTCACCCTGAGCATGCTTTCAAAAAATCCCTCTCAGATTCACCACAATGATCCCTCATTTCAGGCCTGGTATGCCTGTAGGTTCAAATCATAAAACTTGGTGGGATTTTCGAGGTGCCCAGACCCAGAGACCATCTCTGGAATTTTTGTTTTGGTGCACAATTCAGATGGAAAACAGCACTCATCCCTTCCCCAAAAATGTCACCAAATTATGAGGAGCCACCAGGATCCATAGAGAGGCAATGTCTCCCATGGACCCATGAGAACACACCTGCATTCCGAGGCCATCCTGGACACACAATCCGGAGAGAAAAGCCTGTGCTACTGCCTTCCATTCACCCTAATTACAGTTCCAGGTGAGCTGCTCTCAAGGTATATGCATTGGGCCTGTGATCACCTCGCCACTCACCCTAATTCGAATTTGTGTTTGCAGACTTATCTACCAAAACCATGGCACACATGCCCTCCAGGATGGGGTCTCTGGATCCACACTGCAGGACTGTCCCTGCCATCCACAAGGAAACTGTTTCCATCACAGTTGCCCAAACTGTCTAGATTAGGAGAAACCTACAAGGCCTCTGGGCCTACCCCAATTTCGGCGGCCGCTCTGAACCCAAATGCACAGTCTGAAATACCCTGATCTCCTACATCCAGGAACACAGCCAAGTCAATGGTCCTGAGTCAGAATAATGAATCTAACATGCCCCTAGGACGTCATTGGAACCATTGATTCGGTTTTCAGACATGTGTCCTCAGAGGCCTGTTCTAGAATGCGAACTTATGATACAACATGTGGTGGCTGGGCCACACAACAGAACATCTCCTGTCCCCAGAAGGAAACCGTGCCCTACAATCTGTGCAAAATCCCAGAGTAGTAGATTCCTGCACAACTACTAAGCCACCAGCACATTCTAAGATCTACCTGGTAACAAACCAGCTGTGTGGCCCATCTTCAAGAGATTCCATGTCAAATCAAGGACTTGGTACTTTGCTACAGAGACACCAGAATAAAGCTGCCATGTTCTTCAGTTGCAATGGTCAATGAAGTTGAACATTCCAGGCATCCATGCGGTAGAGCTCTGCTACCCAAACTTTCCACATGGGGGACCCTGGAGCAAATAAACCACACTCCACCTGTCCAGTAGAACGAAACCTTGCTATTTGGAGCAGCTCATGAGTCTCAACGTGAAAATCCCTCCATGGCTTCTTGACGCCACCCCTACATTTGTCAGTGATCATAGACACAAACTCCAGTGTGAGCAAATATCCGACGTCCTCCCTTACTAAGGTGCTGGATATCTCGAAAAAGCTGCTGGACACAGGAACTGCCTTCCGCTTGGCAGTGAATTGAACTGTAGCTTGTGTTTACAATTCCTTCCTCACCCGACTGGTCCCCAAGCCTTCTTGATAGCGAATTATGGAGACACAACACAGCATTCTGCCTTCCCGATAGAAACAAGTGCCTGGTGAGTCTGGCCAGAAACCCCACATGAGTATCAATCTGCTCGGCCCTATATCGGAGGGACCCTGATTTATAGGTTGCCCTGGCCACTAGTGCTGTGTCTGACAGAGCCTGAGCCCAGACCTAGTGTCAGTCACCAGAGTTTGAGCCCCACATCTAGTATTTGGGAATGCCATGGCTCAAGTATTTCATCTCTACCCATCCTTGGTATTCAGGCACCTGTCCCCAGACCTTTGCTGGAATCCCTGATAATGGGGCATCCTGAAGCACAATAGAGAACTCCTCCTTCTTCATATCAGGAAACTTGGCTGTTAGGATGGGTGTTCAACCCTGAAAGGGGGAGTCATTTACAAGTCCAGTGAGACCACACAAACGCCTCAGGGATGCCCTGGAGGCAAACAGGCCTTGTGACCCTCAGCCTGAGCATGCTTTCAAACAATCCTTCTCTGTTGCACCACCATGAACCCGCATTGCAGGCCTAATATGCCCTAAGCCCAAATCCTAGCACTTGTTGTGATGTCCCAGATGCCATGAACCAGAGCCCGTCTCTGGAATCCCTGTTTTGGGGCACCCATAATGTGGAAAACATCACTCTCCCCTTCCCCGAAAAAGCCACCAAACTATGGAGAGCCACCAGGATCCATAGAGAGGAAAAGACTCCCATGGACCCATGAGACCACACCTGCATTCCAAGGCCATCCTGGACACACAATCCAGAGAGAAAAGCCTGTGCTACTGCCTTCCAGTCTCCCTAATTATAGTTCATGACGAGCTTCCCTCCAGGTCTACGCATTGGGCCTGTGATCACCTCGCCACTCACCCTAATTTGTATTTGTGTTTGCAGACTTCTCTCCCAAAACCATGGCTCTCATGCCCACCAGAATGTGATCTCTGGAGCCACACCACAGAACCCCGGCTGCCAACCCCAAGGACACTGTGCATATCAGATTTGCCCAAACCTTCCAGATTAGGAGAAACCTGTGTGGCCCCTGAGCCCACACCAATATTGCCGGCCAGTCGGGATGGAAATGCGCAGTCTGAAACACCCTTATCACCTACATCCAGGGAAATAGCCAAGTCAATGATCGTGAGATAGACGATTGAACCTAAAATGCCCCTAGGCTCTCAATGGAACCCCATTTGGTTTTCAGGCATCTGTCCTCAGGGGCCTGTTCTAAAATACCAATCTATGACACATCATGTTTTCTCTGAGCCACACGACAGAACATCCCCTGTCCCCAAAAGAATACCATGCTCTTCGACCTGTGCCAAACCCTCAGGGTAGGAGAATCCTGCATGGCACCTTAGCAACCAGCACATTCTAAGTTCTCCCTGGTAACAAACAAGCATTGTGACCCATCTGCAAGAGATCCCATGTCAACTCAAGGCCTTGGCACTTTGTCCCAGAGCCACCAGAACGAATCTGCCATGTTCCTCAGCTGCAATTGTCAATGGAGGTGTGCTTTCCTGGCATCCATGCCGGAGAGCTCTTCTTCACAAACTTTCCACATGGGGAAACCTAGAGTAAACAAACCAGACTTCAACTACTCTGTACAAAGAAATGTTACTTTTTGCAGCAGTTCACAGGCCTCAGCATGTGAACTCCTCCATGGCCTCTTTATACCACCCCTCCACTTGTCGGTCATCATAGACAAAAACTCTAGTGTGAGCAAGCATCTGACATCCACCCTTATTCCAGTGCTGGATGTCTCGAGTAAACTGCTACAAATTGGAACTGCCTTCTGCTTGGCACTGAATTGAACCATAGCTTTTGTTTACAATTCCACCCAAAACTGACTGGTCCCCAAGCTCTCGTGATTGGGAAATCTGGAGCCACAACACAGCATTCTGCCTTTCCTATTGAATGTACAAATGCCTGGGAATCTTCCCAAGAAACTCCACATGAGGATCAATCTGCTCCGCCCTCGAATCTACTCTGATATAAAGGCTGCCATGGCCACTAGCGCTGTGTCTGACAGAGCCTGAGCCCCGACCGAGTTTTAGGCCTCATATCTAGCATTTGGGATTGCTATGGCCCAAGTACGTCATCTCCACCCATCCTTGGTATTCAGGCACCTATCTCGAGACCTTGCTGGAAACCCTGCCAATGGGGCAACCTGAAGCACTAGGAACCTGACAGAAGAGAACTCATCCTTCCTCATGGCAGGACATTTGGCTGTTGGGTTGGGTGTCCAACTCTCTAAGAGGGAGCCAGATATATGACCAATGAGACCACTCCCACTCCTGAGGGCCGCCATGGGAGCAAACAGGCATTGTGAGACTCAGCCTGAGCAAGCTTTCAAACAATCCCTCTCAGTTGCACCATCATGATCCCGCATTGCAGGCCTCATACACCCCAAGGTGCAAATCCTAACCCTTGGTGGGAAGTCCCAGATGCCCAGAAAAAGAGCCTGTATCTGGAATCCCTGTTTTGGGGCACCCATAAGATGGAAAACAACACTCTTCCCTTCCCCAAAAAAGCCACCAAACTATGAGCTGCACAGATCCATAGAGAGGAAAAGTTTCCCATGGACCCGTGAGACTATACCTGCATTCCGAGGCCATCCTGGACACACAATATAGAGAGAAAAGCCTGTGCTACTGCCTTCCAGTCACCCTAATTACAACTCCTGACAAGCTGCACTCCAGATCTACTCATTGGGCCTGTGATCACCTTTCCACTAACCATAACCCACATTTGTGTTTGCAGACTTCTCTCCCAAAACCATGGCTCATATGCCCTCCAGGACAGGGTCTCTGGATCCACAACAAATGACTAGGCCTGCCATCCCCAAGGAAACTGTGCCCGTCAAACCTGCCCAAACCTTCCAGTTTAGGAGAAACACGCAAGAGCCCTGAGCCCGACCCAATATTGTCGGCAGCACTGGACACAAATGCCAGTCTGAAACGCCCTGATCACCTACATCCAAGCAGACAGCCATTTCAATGTTCCTGGGTCAGAAGATTGTACCTGACATGCTCCTAGGACGTCATTGGAACACTAGATTAGGTTTTCAGGCATCTGTCCTCAGGGTCCTGTTCTGAAATACCAACTTAGGATACAACATGTGGTCCCTGAGCCACACAATAGAATATCTCCTGTCCCCAGTAGGAAACCATGCCCTTCGACCTGTGCCAAACGCTCAAGATTGGAGAATCCTGCACAGCACCTTAGACACCAGCACAAACTCTAGTTTGTGCGTTGACCCATACCACAAGCTTTCCATTTGCTGGACAGTCGAGTCCTGTTGAATGGCTCCAGGATGTCCCATACGGAAAGACTGGAGAGCAGGATTCGAAGGATGGATGCCTGTACAGCATACCTCACATTCCCATTGGCTCTTTGTGACAAGACATGTTTGAACTACTGGCTCTGGGGCGAGCTAACTAGGGGGCTGAATTGAAATGGACTCTCCTGCGGATGGGTCATAATGTGGGTTTGTGTGAATGGAGACCTTGGAATATGTTGGCAGCTCAGGGGCCATGAAGTATTCGCCTTACCGAAGGGTGTAATATTGCTCCAATTAAAAAGAGATCCCTATGTCGAGATGAGACAGGTTCTCTTTGGTGCCTCAGAAAAGCCCCAGATACTGGTCTTCAAACCAGTTCTCTGAGTAGAGACACCTGGAAACCAAAGCTAGGGTTCAGATTAGAGCCTAGATGCCTGTCCGTTTCAATATTCTGTCTCTGGGGACACCGTCTGAGTATCTAAGTGGAGATAGTTGCTCAGCTGGTGTCAGAGTGTCCCTCTTAGTCCATGGCCGAGGCATGGCCTTGGAGACCTTATTGGATTCTCCTAATCTCTCGGGTTGTGGCCAATGGATTGGGTACAGTTTTCTTGGAGAGGACTGGCACAGTCCTTCAGTGTGTCTCCATAGGCCCTAGCCTGGAGGGTGTGTGGGTCCGGGCTGTGGGCACAGAAGTCTGAAAACACAAACTCGGCTTGGGTGCGGAGCCGAGAGCATGGCAGGATGGACCCACAGACCGTGAGAGGAGATCCTCAGCTTATGAAAGAAGGGCAAATGGGAGGCAGTCACGCAAGCTTTTGTCTTTGGATGTTTTGTCTCCCATAGCCGTGGAATGTAGGGGTGACCTCAGGGGCTATGGAAGAGTCTCCCTCTCTGAGGAGTTGGTCCAGCTCTTAAGATTTTGGGGACATTTTGTGGGAAGGGTGGAGTCCTGCTGTCTGGCTCAGGTGTTCTTCCAGGAGAGGGACTCCAGATCACAGTCCTGGGTTCGAGCAAATGGAATACTCGAGCTCTTGTGAAGATTGGGATCATAGGGGCTTGGCAAGCCCCATATGCGGGCTCTTGGTCCAGGCCCTGAGAGACCTTACTTCGACATGGGGCCCATGCTGATGGTCCCAATGCGAGTTTGTACCCAAGGAGGCACTCAAGTTTAGGCTTGGCCTCAGGGGCCATGAAGGTTTCTCCTACACTGAAGGTATGACTCCATGCCAACAGCAAGCTTTCCAGCCATGGGGAAGGAGAAGATCTGATTTGTGCTTCAGTTACCCACGTTTGCCAGGATTTGATATAATATCTAGGGTCAGATGTCTGAAAACCCAGGTTGGGAAGAGATGACAGCATAAGGCCATGGCCTGTCTGATGTGCTTAGTGTGCAGCCAGCTGTTTCCTTGTCTGTCGGGACGTCAGGCTGTGTCAGACGGAGCATTACTGACCAGGGTAGCTTTTCCAGTTAGGGTGCGGTCGAGGCCAGAGCAGGTTGGTTCTCATTTGTGGTTTCTGGAGAGCCCCATAGGGCAACGTTTTTCTCCTGGTGGGCAGGCAGAAAACTGTGTTGTGGTTCTGGAATTCCCAGTCTGGAGGGCTTGTTTGCCAGGTTTGTGAAGAGGGTAGTCTGAAAACACAAGCTAGCGTTAGGTTTGGGGCCGAGCCCATGGCAGGCCCACTCTGCAGAGACTGAATCAAGATCTCCTGCATCTGAGGTCAGGGCGAGTATCAGACGTTGCCTCAGGTTGGAGTTTGTGTCCATTATGGCCCCTTTCTGAAGGGGGTGGGGGCGTCATGAGGCCAGGGAGGTTTCCCAACGCTGGGAGTTATGAGCTGCCCCAAACATCAAGGTTTCCTCTGTAGGACAGTCGAGTACTATGAGATGGTTCTAGGATGACCCCTACAGAAAGACTCGAGAGAAGGGGTCTAAGCATGAATGTCTGCAAATGCCACCTCACATTCCCACTGGCTGCTTGGGGCAAGGCAGGCTCAATCTGCAGGCTCTTGGGCGGGTTTCTCAGAGGGCTGAGTTGAAATGGACTCTCCTGAGGATGAGTCATACTGTGGGTTGGTGGCCATGGAGACCTTGGAATGTGGCGGTGGCTCAGGGACTCTGCAGGTTTCTCCAAACCGAAGGGTTTGACACAGCTCCAACAATGAAGCTTCCCATGTGTAGACGATAGTTGTTCTGTATGGTGTCTCAGGAAAGCCCCAGATGCTGGTCTTCAAACCCAGGCCTCTGAGGAGTGACACCTGGAAACCAAAGCAAGAGTTCAGATTAGGGCCCAGGGGCCTGTCTGGTTCAATCTACTGTCTCTGCCGACATCTGTCTGTGTTTCTGCATGGAGGTAGTTGCTCAGCTAGTGTCAGGATGCCTTTGTCCAGAGAGGCTTATAGTAGTGGGATGTCCTCGGGGGCCTTGAGGTTTCTCCTATTCTGTGGGGTTATGGGCAATGGAATGGGCATAGTCTCCTTGGAGAGAGCAGGACAGTCCTGTGGTGTGGCTCCAGAGGCCCCAGCCTGGCGGCTGTGTGGGCCAGGGCTGTGGGGACAGACATCCAAAAACACAAACTCGGCTGAGGTTTGGGGCTGAGGTTATGGCAGGAGTGATCTACAGTCCGTGAGGGGAGTTAATTGTGATTAGAAAGTAAGGCGAGTGAGAGGCGGTCGTTCAAGCTTATGTCTCTGGATGTTGTATTCATGATGGTCATTTAATGTAAGCATGGTCTCATGGGCCATGGAAGTCTCCCTCTCTGGTGATTTGTCCGGCTCCCAAGAGATTGGGGTCATTTTGTGGGAAGGGAGGAGTCCTGTTTTCTGCCTCATGTGTTCCCACAATAGAGGGATTCTAGAGCAGAGCACTGGGTACATACAACTGAAATACCCACCCTCTGGTTAGGCCTGGGGTCCTATGGGCATGGCAAGCCCATATGCAGATTCTTGGTCCAGCCACTGAGAGACGTTACTTGAATAGTGGACTCATGCTGAGGGTCACAATGTGTGTTTGTGCCCAAGGTGGTCCCCAATATTGGGCGGGACTTCATTGAGCTTGCAGGTTTCTCCTACACTGAACCTTGGACATGCCAACCTCAGGGTTTCTTGCCATGGGGAAGGAGGAGTTTTGATTTCTGCATCACGTTCACCTCTAGGCACTAATTGGAGATAAGGTCTAGGTTCTGAAGCCTGAAAACCGAGGTTTGGAAGAGATGACGACCTAAGGCCATGGCGGGTCCAATGTGTTCAGTTTGGGGCCAGCTTTCTAGGTGTCGTTCAGGAGGTCTGCACTCAGGCTGTGCCAGACAGGGCATTCGTGCCCAGATACGCTGTATAATTGGGGTACAGTTGAGTGGCATGCAGAAGATAATTATTTGGGGTTTCTCCGTAGCCCCATAGGGCAAAGTCTTTCTTCTGGAGGGCAGGCAGAGTGCTGCATTCTGGCTCCGGAACTGCCAAACTGGAGTCCTTGGGGCCAGGAATGCAAGGATGTAAGTCTGAGAACTGAAGCTTTGCTTTGGTTTCAGGGCGAGGACATGGCAGGCACACTCTGCAGAGCTAAATTGAGATTTCATGCATCTGAGGTCAGGGCGAGGTTCATATGTTGGCTCAGGTTGGAGTTTCTGTCCATGATGGCCCCTTCATGAAGGGGGGTCATCACACCGCCATTGGTGTTTTCCCATGATGGCAGTAGTGAAATGCTCCAAACCACAAGGATTTTCTGCGGGTCAGTTGAAACCTGTTGGATGGCTCCAGGGCATCCCATATGGAAAAATTGCAGAGCAGGGTTCTAAGGATGGATGCCTGGGCATCCGGCCTTGCATTCCAATTGTCTCCTAGCGAAATGGCACGTTTGATTGCTGCCTATGATGTAGCAGCCGAGGGGGCTGAGTTGAAATGCATTCTCCTGAGGTTCGGTCATAATGTGGGATTGTGTCCATGGAGACCTTGGAATGGGGCAGTGGCACCAGGGCTCTGAAGGATCTTCCTAACCAGAGGTTTAGACACAGCTCCAAGAAGCATTTTTCCCATGGGGAAACAAGATTTGTTCTCATTGGTGCTTCAGTAACCCCCAATATGCTGGTATTGGAAACCAGAACTCTGAGGAGAGATGCCTGGAAACCAAGGCAATGGATCTGATTAGGGCCTGGGGCCTGTCTGGTTTAATCTTCTTCTCTCGGTTCATCTGTCTATGGGATTGAGTGGAGGTAGTTCCTCAGCTGGTGTCAGATTGCCCCTATTTGTCCTGGGCAGTCTACACTATTGGGATGGCCACTTTGACTTTGGAGGTTTCTCCTAATTTGCAAGTTTGTGGCCAATGAAATGGGCAGAATTCCTTTGGGGAGGGAAGGCACAATCCTGAGGTGTGGCTCTAGGGGCTCAAGCATGGAGGGTGTGTGGGTCAGAGCTGTGGGGACAGAAGTCTGAAAACAGAAACTCGTCTTAGGTTTGGGGACATAGGTATGGGAGGCCCGATCTACAGACCTTGAGGAGAACTCTTCAGGATATGAACAAAGAGTGAGTGTGAGGCACTTGCTCAGGCTTTTGACTCTGGATTTTGTGTCACTGATGGCCGTGGAATGTAGGGGCGTCCTCATGGACCATGGGTGAGAGTTCCTCTATGGGGATTTGGATGATCCCAATATTTTGGGGTCATTCCGTGGGATGGGAGGAGTCCATTCTGTTTTTTTTTTTGTTTTTTTTTTTTGTTTTTTTTTTTTTTTTTACCTCAGGTGTGCCACTAAAGAGGGATTCCAGAGCAGAACCCTGGGAAGGGGCGACTGGACAACCCGAACTCTGTATAAGATTGGGGGCCTAAGGGCATGGCAATCCCCATATGGGGTACCTTGGTCCAGCCACTGAGAGGTCTTACTTGAGTACAGTGCTCACACTGAGGGTCACAATGCATGTTTGTGCCCAATGTAGGCATCAAGCATGGGCGGGGACTCATGGGCCATGCTTGATTCTCCTACACTGAACTTTGGACAACATACGAACCACAAGGTTTCTTTCCATGGGGAAGGAGGAATTCTGATTTCTGCATCATGTTCACGCCTGGGCAGTGACTGGAGATAAGATCTAAGTTCTGAATCCAGAAAATCGAGGTTGGGATGAGATGATAACCTAAGGTCATGGAGGGTCCGATGTGCTCAGTGTGCGGTCAGCTTTCTGGGTGTTCTTCAGGAGGTATGGATTCAGGCTGTGTCAGACAGTGCATTAGTGCCCAGGTTAGACTGTATAATTTGGGTACAGTTGAGTTCCATGTAGGTTCATCCTCATTTATTGTGTCAGGGAAGCTCACTGGGGCAACATTTTTCTTCTGGTGGGCAGGCAGAGTGCAGTATTGTGGGTCCAGAATTGCCAAACTTAAGGGCGTCGGGACCAGGAGTGTGAGGACGTAAGTCTGAGATCATAAGCTAGACTTAAGTTTCAGGGCGAGGGCACGGCAGGCACCCTCTGCAGATCCGAATCAAAATCTCATTCATCTGAAGTCAGGACGA
This sequence comes from Mustela nivalis, assembly GCF_964662115.1. Lineage (NCBI taxonomy): Eukaryota > Metazoa > Chordata > Mammalia > Carnivora > Mustelidae > Mustela > Mustela nivalis. The sequence goes on along the minus strand of NW_028136451.1, from coordinate 1,133,960 downwards.
GGATCAGACTTAGGCGCAGGTTGGAGTTTCTGTCCATGATGGCCTCTTCATCAAAGGGGTGGAATCTCGAGGCCATGGAGGTTTTCCCACGTTGGGAGTTGTGGGATGCTCCAAACTGCAAGGATTCCTTCTGCGGGAAAATTGAGACCTGTTGGATGGCTCCAGGACATCCCATATGGAATGACTCCAGAGCCGGGTTCTAAGGATGGATGCCTGAGCAGACTGCCTCTTACACCAATTGTCTCCCTGCCACAAGACAGGTACGATCTGATGGCTATGCAGGAGCAATCGTGGGAGCTGAGTTGAAATGGACTCTCCTGAAGATGGGTCTTAATGTGTGTTTGTGTCCATGAGGACGTTGGAATGGGGTGGTGGCCCCAGGGCTCTAAAGGATTCTAACCGGAGATTTTGAAACAACTCGAAAGAGCAAGTTTTCCATGTGGAGACAAGATTTGTTCTAATTGGTGCCTCAGGAAACCCACATATGCTGGTATTAGAACCAGGCCTCTGAGGAGAGATACATAGAAACCACAGCAATGCATCCAATTAGGTCCTAGGAGCCTCTCTGGTTCAATCTTCTTCTCTGTCGACATCTGTCTATTTTATGAAATGGAGGTAGTTGCTCAGCTGGTGTCAGACCGCTCCTGTTTGTCCGGGCGGCCTACACTATAGGGATGGCCTCGGGGACTTTGGAGGTTTCTCCTAAATTGTATGATTATGGACAATGGCATGGGCAGAATTCCTGTGGAGTGGGCAGGCACAGACCTGATGTGTGGCTCCAAGGGCCCAGCCTTGAGGGTGTGTGGGCAAGGACTGTGGGGACAGATGTCTGAAAACACAAACTCAGCTTAGGTTTTGGGACGTAGGTATGGCAGGACCGATTTACAGACTATGAGGAGAACTTTTTGCGATATGAATAAAGGGTGAAAGTGTGACACTTGTCAGGCTTTTGCCCCTGGATTTTGTGTCAATGATGGCTGTGGAATGTCGAGGAGTCCTCATGGGCCATGGAAGAGTCTTTCTCTCTGTGGATTTGGCCAGATCCCAATTGTTTTGGGTTAATCTGTGGGATTCAGTTTTGTTAACTAAGGTGTCCCACCAAAAGAGGGATTCCAGAGCAGAGCCCTGGACAACAAGAAATCTAACTAAAAATACGGGCCTAGGGGCATGGCAAGCCCAATATGCCTTCTAATGGTCCAGCCACTGAGAGGCCTTCATTGAGGACAGAACTCATGCTGAGGGTCACAATGCGTGTTTATGCCCTCGTGGTACTCAAGCATGGGTGGGGACTCATGGTGCATGCTTGTTTCTCCTACACTGAATGATAGTCAACATGTCAACCACATGAGTTCTTGCCATGGGGAAGTATTAATTCTGATTTCTGCATGTCATTCACCCCTGGGCAGTGATTGGAGATAAGGTCTAGGTTGTGAAGTCTGAAAACCGAGGTTGGGAAGAGATGACGACCTAAGACCATGTCGGGTCCGATATGCTCAGCATGGAGCCAGCTGTCTGGGTGTTGGTCGGGAGGTCCAAGCTTGGGCTGTGTCAGACAGGGCCTTAGTGCCCAGGGTAGATTGTATAATTGGGGTACAACTGAGTGCCATGCAGGTTGATCTTTATTTGGCATTTCTGGGTAGCCCCAAGGGCAATGTTTTTCTTCTGGAGAACAGGCAGAGTGCTGCATTGTGGCTCCGGAATTTCCAAAGTGGATGCCTTGTGGACGGGGAGTGTGAGGACGGAAGTCTGAGAACACATGTTAGGCGTAGGTTCTGGGCGAGGGCACGGCAGGCACCCTCTGCAGATCTGAATCGGGATATCATGAATCTGAAGTCAGGGCGAGGTTCAAACCTAGGCTTAGGTTTGAATTTCTGTCCATTCTGGCCACTTTATGAAGGGGACAGCATCTCCAGTCCATGGAGGTTTACCCACAATGGAAGTTGTGAGATGCTCCAAACAACAAAGATTCCTTCTGATCAACAATTGAGACCTTTTGTATCACTCCAGTATATACCATACAGAATGACACCAGAGCAGGGATCTAAGGATGGATGCATGGGAAGCCCGCCTCACATTGCAGTTGTCTCCTAGCAAAAAGACAGGTTTGATATGCTGGCTCTGTCAGAGCAACCAAGGGGGCTGAGTTGAAATGGACTCTCCTGAGGATGGATGCTAATGTGGGTTTGTGTCCATGGAGACCTTGGAATGGGGCGTTGGTGCATGGGCCCTGAAGGATTCTCCTAACCGGAGGTTTTGAGACATCTCCAAAGGACAAGTTTCCCATGTGGAGACGAGATTTGTTCTGATTGGTGCCTCAGGAAACCCCCATATACTGTTATTGGAATATAGGCCTCTGAAGAGAAATAACTGGAACCCAAAGCAATGGCTCCATTTAGAGCCTAGGGGCCTGTCCGGTTGAATCTTCTTCTCTGTGTACATCCATCTAAGGTATTAGTGGAGTTAGATGCTCAGCTGGTGTCAGATGGCCCTTGTTTGTCCCAGGCGGCCTACACTATTGTGAAGGCCTTGGGGACTTTGGAGGTTTCTCCTAATTTTATGATTATGGACAATGGAATGGGCAGAATTCCCGTGGAGAGGGAAGGCACAGTTTTGATGTGGCTCCAGGGGCCCCAGCCTGCAGGGTGTGTGCCTCAGGACTGTGGAGACAGAAGTCTAAAACACAAACTCAGTTTAGGTTTAGGGACGTAGGTATGGCAGGCCCGATCTACAGACCGTGAGGAGAATTCTTCCAGATATGAAGAAAGAGAGATTGTGAGGCACTTGTTCAGGCTTTTGTTTCTGGATTTTGTGTCAACGATGGGCGTGGAATGTCCGGGAGGCCTCATGGGCCATGGACGAGTCTTCCGCTCAGTGGATTTGGCCCGATTCCAATTGTTTTGGGTCAAACTGTGGGATGGGAGGAGTCCTTTCAGTTTTGTTACCTCAGGTGTCCCACCAAAAGAGGGATTCCAAAGCCGAGCCCTGGGGAGGGGAGACTGGACAACCAGAAATCTGGTTAAAAATTGGGGCCTAGGGGCATGACAAGCCCAATATGCTGTCTTTTGGTCCAGCCACTGAGAGGCCTTACTTGAGAACTGGGCTCACGTTGAGGGTCAGAATGCATGTTTGTTAACGACTTGGTCCTCAAGCATCTGCAGGGCCTCATGGGCCACACTGGTTTCAACTACATTTTACGTTGGACAACATGCCAACCACAAGGTTTCTTGCCATGGGGAAGGAGTTCTGATTCCTGCATCATGTTCAACCCTGGGTGGTGACTGGAGATAAGGTTTAGGTTCTGAAGCCTGAAAACCGAGGTTGGAAAGAGATGATGACCTAAGGCCATGGCGGGTCTGATGTGCTCAGTGTGTGGCTAGCTGGGTGGGTGCGAGCCAGGAGGTTCAGTCTCAGGCTGTGCCAGAAAGGGCAGTAGTGCCCAGGGCAGCCTGTATAATTGGGGTCCAGTCAAGTGGCATGCAGGTTGATCCTCATTTGGGGAATCTGGGTAGCCCCAGAGGGCAATGTTTTTCTTCCGGAAAGCAGGCAGAGTGCTGCCTTGTAGTTCTGGAATTGCCAAACTGGAGGGCTTGTGGGCCAGGAATGTGAGGATGGAAGTTGAGAACACAAATTAGACTTACGTTTCTGGGCAAGGGCACGGCAGGCACACTCTGCAGAGATGAATCAAGATGTCCTGCATCTGAAGTTAGGGCGAGGATCAGACGATCGCTCAGGTTGGAGCTTCTGTCCCTGATGGCCCCTTCATGAAGCACAGGGGGCGGGATCACGAGGCCATGGAGGTTTGCCCACGATGGGAGTTGTGAGATGCTCCAAACAGTAAAGATTCTTCTGCGGGACTATTGAGACCTGTTGGTTGGCTCCAGGACTTCCCATACAGCATAATTCTGAGAATGGTTCTAAGTATGGATGTCTGGGAAGCCTGCCTCTCATTCCAATCATCTCCTAGCGACAAGACGGGTTAGATCTGCTGGATCAGGGGGAGCAACTGAGGGGGCTGAGTTGAAATGGACTCTCCTGTGGATGGGTCCTAATGTGGGTGTGTCTCCATGGAGACCTTGGAATGAGGCGCTGGCACCGGGAACCTGAAATGTCCTTCTAACCAGAGGCTTTGAGAGAGCTCCAACATGCAAGTTTCCCATGTGTAGACGAGATTTGTTCTGATGGGTGCCTCAGGAGAAGCCCTCAGCTGGTATTGGAAACCAGGCTTTTGAGGAGACATGCCTGTAAACCAAAGCTATGGATCCCATTATGGCCTGGGGTCCTGTCTGGTCAATCTTCTTCTCTGGGGACATCCATCTATGGTATGAGTGGAGGTAGATGCTCAGCTGGTGTCAGACGGCCCTTTTTTGTCCCAGACAACCTACACCATTGGTATGGCCTCAGGGAATTTGGAGGTTTCTCCTAATTTGTACGGTTTTGGATAATGGAATGGGCAGAATTCCCATGGATTGGTTAGGCACAGTCTTAATGTGTGGTTCCAGGGGCCCAGCCTGGAGGGTGTGTGGCCCAGGACTTTGAGGACAGAACTCAAAAACACAAACTCAGCTTAGGTTTGGTAACGTAGGTATGGCACGGCCGAACTACAAATCATGAGAAGAACTCTTCAGGATATGAAGAAAGAGCGAGTCTGAGGCGCTTAGTTAGGCTTTTGTCTCTGGATTTTGTATCAGCGATGGCCGTGGAATGTCGAGGCGGCCTCATGGGCCATGGACGAATCTTCCTCTCTGTGGATTTGGCCCTATCCCAATTCTTTTTCGTGAATCTGTGGGATGGGAGGACTCCTTTAAGGTTTGTTACCTGAGGTGTCCCACCAAAAGAGGAATTCCAAAGCAGAGCCCTGCGCAAGAGTGAAGGGACAACCCGAAATATGGTTAAAAATTAGGGTCTAGGGGCATGGCAAGCCCAATATGCTGTTTCTTCATGCAGCCACTGAGAGGCCTTGCCTGAGGACTGGGCTCAGGCTGAGGGTCACAATGTGTGTTTGAGACCAATGTGGCCCTCAAGCATGGGCTGGGTCTCATGTGCCACACTGGTTTCAACTACACTGAACGTTGGACAACATGCCAACCACGAGGTTTCTTGCCAAGGGAACGAGTTCGGATTTCTGCAACATTTTCAAACCTGGGCAGTGATTGGAGATAAGGTCAAGGTTCTGAAGCCTGAAAACCGAGGTTGGGTAGAGATGACGACCTAAGGCCATGGCGGGTCCGATGTGCTCAGTGTGCGGCCAGCTGTCTGGGTGGGGCCAGGAGTTCCAGGATCAGGCTGTGTCAGAATGGGCAATTGTGCCCACTTCAGCCTATATATTTGGTGTACAGCCAAATGGCGTGCAGGTTGATCCTCATTTGGGGTTTCTGGGTAGCCCCAGAGGGCAATGTTCTTCTTCCAGGGAGCAGGCAGAGTGCCGCATTGTACTTCTGGATTGCCAAACTGGAGGGCTTGTGGGCCAGTAGTCTGAGGACTGAAGTCTGAGAACACAAGCTAGGCTTATTTTTTATGCGTGAGGACATGGCAGGCACAATCTACAGACCTGAATCGAGATCTCGTGCATCTGAAGTCAGGGTGAGGATCAGACGATCTTCAGGTTGGACATTCTGTCCCTGATGGCCCCTTCATGAAGGGGGGGAATCAAGAGGCCATGGGGGTTTTCGCACGATGGGAGTTGTGAGAAGCTCCAAACTACAAAGATTCTTCTCCAGGACAATTGAGACCTGTTAGTTGGCGCCAGGCCAAGGATTCCAAGCATGGTTCTGAGGATGGATGGCTGGGTACCCCACCTGGCATTCCAATTTTCTCCTAGCTACAAGAAAGGTTAGATCTGCTGGATCTGGGGGAGCAACTGAGGAGGCTGAGTTGAAATTGACTCTCCTGTGGATGTGTCCTAATATGTTTTTGTGTCTATGGAGACCTTGGAATGAAGCGGTGGCACTGGGTCCCTGATGGGTTCTTCTAAACAGAGACTTTGACACAGCTCCACCGTGCAAGTTTCCCATATGTAGATGAGATTTGTTCTGATGGGTGAGTCAAGAAACAGCCATATGCTGGTATTGAAATCCAGGCCTCTGAGGAGACATACCTGGAAACCATAGCAATGGATCCGATTAGTGCCTAGTGGTCTGTTCATTCCTTTTTTCCTCTGGGGACATCAGTCTATGGGTCTGAGTGCGGGTAGGTGCTCTGATGTGCTCAGATTGCTCCTGTTTGTCCTGGGAAGCGACCACTATTGGGATGGCCTCAGGAACTTTGGAGGTTTATCCTATTAGTAGGATTGTGGCCATTGGAATGGGTACACACAATTCCCTTGGAGAGGGCAAGTACAGTCCTCAGGTTTGGCTCCAAGGGCCTGAGCCTTTGGGGTGTGTAGGCCAGGGCTGTTTGGACAGTTGTCTGAAAACACAACCTCGGCTTATGTTTCGGGTCATAGGTAAGGCAGGACTGATCTACAGAACATGAGAAGAACTCTTCGGGATATGAAAAAAGGGCGAGTGTGAGGCTCTTGCTCAAGTTTATCTCTGGATATCGTGTGACTCATGGTCGTGAAATTTCCGGGTGACTTCATGGAAAATGGACGAGTCTTACTCTTTAGAAGGTTGGCCTCATCCAAAGAGTTTGGTGTGTTTATGCCCTCATTGCACTTGAGAATGGGCTGGGCCTCAGGGTGAATGCTGGTTTCTCCTACACTGAACGTTGGACAACATGCCAACCACAAGGTTTCTTGCCATGGGTAAGGAGGAGTTCTGATTTCTACATACCATCACCCCTGGGCAGTGATTGGAGAAAAGGTAGGTTCTGAAGCCTGAAAACTGAGGTATGGAAGAGATGATGTCCGAGGGCCATGGCTGGACTGTTGTGCTCAGTGTGTGGTCAGCTGTCTGTGTGTTAGTCAGGAGGACCGGGCTCAGGTGTGTCAGACCGTGCATTAGTGCACAGCTTAGAGTATATAATTTACGTACAGTCAAGTGGAGTGTAGGTTTATCCTCATATGATGTGCCTGGGCAGCTCATGAGGCAATATTTTTTTTCTAGAGGGCAGGCAGAGTGCTGCACAGTGGGTTCGGAATTGCCAAACTTGAGGTCTTCTGGGCCAGGAGTGTGAGGACGGAAGTCTGAGAACACAAGCTAGACTTGGGTTTCAGGTCGAGGGCACGGCAGGTACCTCGGCAGATCTGAACCAATATCTCATGCATCTGAATTCAGGGCGAGGATCAGACATTGGCTCTGGTTGGAGGTTCTGTACATGACGGTCCATTCATAAAGGGAGTGGAATCTCTAGGCCATGGAGGTTTTCCCACGTTGGAAGTTGTGAGATGGCCCTTCAAAGATTCCTTCTGCGGGACAATTGAGACCTGTTGGACAGCTCCAGGACATCACATATGGAATGACTCGAGAGCACCATTCGAGGATGAATGCCTGGGAAGCCCACCTCGCATTCCAATTTTCTTCTAGCAACAAGACAGTATAGATATGATGGCTCAGCAGGTGTTACCGGGGTGGCTGAGTTGAAATGGACTTTCCGGAGGATGGGTCCTAATGTTTGTTTGTGTCCCTGAGGGCCTTGGAATGGGGCGGTGGCACCGGCACCCTGAAGTATTCTCCTAAGCCTTTGACATAGCTCCCATGCACAAGTTTCCTTGTGGAGACGAAATTTGTTCTGATGGGTGCCTCAGGAGAAGCCCTATGCTGGTATTGGAATCCAGGCTTTTGAGGAGACATGCCTGTAAACCAAAGCTATGGATCCCATTATGTCCTAGGGTCCTGCCTGGTTCAATCTTCTTCTCTGGGGACATCCATCTATGGTATGAGTGGAGGTTGATGCTCAGCTGGTGTCAGACGGCCCTTGTTTGTCCGGGACAACCTACACCATTGGGATGGCCTCAGGGACTATGGAGGGTTCTCCTAATTTGAACGGTTTGAGACAATGGCATGGGCAGAATTCCCATGGATTGGGTAGGCACAGTACTAATGTGTGGCTCCAGGGGCTCAGTCTGGAGGGTATGTGGCCCAGGAATTTGAGGACAGAAAACAAAAAACACAAACTCATCTTAGGTTTGGGAACGTAGGTATGGCAAGCCCGACCTACAAACCAGGAGAAGAACTCTTCAGGATATGAAGAAAGAGCGAGTCTGAGGCGCTTGCTCAGGCTTTTGTCTCTGGATTTTGTATCAGCGATGGCCGAGGAATGTCGGGGAGGCCTCCTGGGCCATGGACGAATCTTAATCTCTGTGGATCTGGTCCCATCACAATTCTTTTTCGTGAATCTGTGGGATGGGAGGACTCCTTTCAGGTTTGTTACCTGAGGTGTCCCACCAAAAGAGGAATTCCAAAGCAGAGCCCTGGGCAAGAGCGAAGGGACAACCCGAACTATGGTTAAAAATTGGGGTCTAGGGGCATGGCAAGCCCAATATGCTGTTTCTTCATGCAGCCACTGAGAGGCCTTGCCTGAGGACCGGGCTCAGGCTGAGGGTCACAATGTGTGTTTGAGACCAATGTGGCCCTCAAGCATGGGCTGGGTCTCATGTGCCACACTGGTTTCAACTACACTGAACGTTGGACAACATGCCAACCACGAGGTTTCTTGCCAAGGGAACGAGTACTGATTTCTGCAACATTTTCAAACCTGGGCAGTGATTAGAGATAAGGTCTAGGTACTGAAGCCTGAAAACCGAGGTTGGGAAGAGATGACGAACTAAGGCCATGGCGGTTCCAATGTGCCTAGTGTGCGGCCAGCTGTCTGGGTGGGGCCAGGAGGTCCAGCTCAGGCTGTGTCAGAGAAGGCAATGATGCCCAGATCAGCCTATATATTTGGTGTACAGCCAAATGGCGTGCAGGTTGATCTTCATTTGGGGTTTCTAGGTAGCCCCAGAGGGCAATGTTTCTCTTGGAGGGCCCACAGAGTGCTGCATTGTACTTCCGGATTGCCAAACTGGAGGGCTTGTGGGCCGGTAGTCTGAGGACGGAACTCTGAGAACACAAGCTAGGCTTAGGTTTTATGGGTGAGGACATGGCAGGCACAATCTACAGACCTGAATCGAGATCTCGTGCACCTGAAGTCAGGTTGAGCATCAGACGATGCCTCAGGTTTGACTTTCTGTCCCTGATGGCCCCTTCATAAAGGGGGGGAATCACGAGGCCGTGGGGGTTTTCCCACCATGGGAGTTGTGAGAAGCTCCAAACTGCAAAGATTCTACTGTGGGACAATTGAGACCAGTTGGTTGGCTCCAGGCCAACGATTCTGAGCAGGGTTCTAAGGATGGATGGCTGGGTAGCCCACCTCGCATTCCAATATTCTCCTAGCTACAAGATAGGCTAGATCTGTTGGATCTCGGGGAGCAACCGAGGAGGCTGAGTTGAAATTGACTCTCCTGTGGATGTGTCCTAATATGTTTTTGTGTCTATGGAGACTGTGGCATTAAGCGGTGGCACTAGGGCCCTGAAGGCTTCTCCTAAACAGAGGTTTGACACAGCTCCACCATGCAAGTTTCCGATGTGTAGAGGAGATTTGTTCTGATGGGTGAGTCAAGAAACAGCCATATTCTGGTATTGAAATCCAGGCCTCTGAGGAGAGATGCCTGGAAACCAAAGCAATGAATCCGATTAGTGCCTAGGGGCCTGTTGGTTTCTTTTTACCTCTGGCGACATCTATCTATGGGTCAGAGTGCAGGTAGGTGCTCAGATGAACTCAGATTGCCCGTGTTTGTCCTTGGAAGCCAACACTATGGGATGGCATCAGGGAATTTAAAGGTTTATACTTTTAGTTGCGTTGTCACCATTGGAATGGGCTCACACAATTCCCTTGCGAGGGCAAGAACAGTCCTCAGGTTTGGCTTCAGGGGCCTGAAGCCTATAGGGTGTGTAAGCCAGGGCTGTTTGGACAGTTGTCTGAAAACACAAACTCGACTTCTGTTTCGGGTCATAGGTAGGGCATGACTGATCTACAGACCATGAGGAGAACATTTTGGTATATGAAAAAAAAGCGAGTGTGAGGCTATTGCTCATGTTTTTGTCTCTGCATATCATGTCACTCATGGTCGTGAAATTTCCGGGTGACTTCATGGGAAATGGACGAGTCTTACTCTCTGGGGATTTGGCCCCTTCCAAAGAGGTTGGGGTCATTCTGTGGGATGGAAGAAGTCGTTTTTTTTTTGTTGTTGTTGCTTTGTTTTGTTTCATTTTTTAACCTCCGTTGTCCCACCAAATGAGGAATTCCAGAGTAGAGCTCTGGGGAGGGGTGACTGGACAACCAGAAATCTGGTTAAAAATTGGGGCCTAGGGCTATGTCAAGCCCATTATGACATCTAGTGATCCAGGCTCTGAGAGGACTTACTAGAGGACAGGACTCACCCTGAGGGTCACAATGCATATTTATGCCCTCGTCGCACTCAAGAATAGGCGGGCCTCAGGGTGAATGCTAGTTTCTCCTACAATGAACGTTGGACAACATGCCAACCACAAGGTTTCTTGCCATGTGTAAGGAGAAGTTCTGATTTCTGCATCACACTCACCCCTGGGCAGTGATTGGAGATAAAGTCTAGTTTCTGAGGCCTGAAAACTGAGGTAGGGAAGAGATGATGACCTAAGGCCATGGCGGTTCTGATGTGCTCAGTGTGCGGTCAGCTGTCTGGGTGTTGGTCAGGAAGTCCGGGCTCAGGTTGTGTCAGATAGTGCATTAGTGCCCAGGTTAGACTATATAATTCGGGCAAAGTCGAGTACCGTGTAGGTTTATCTTCATATAAGGTGCCTTGGCAGCTCTTTAGGCAATATTTTTTTTCCAGAAAGCAGGCCATGTGCTGCATTGTGGGACCGGATTTACCAATCATGAGGGCTTTGAGGCCAGGAGAGTGAGGTCGGAATTCTGAGAACAAAAGCTATACTTGGGCTCAGGGCAAGGGCACGGCAGGTACCCCCTGCAGATCTGAACCAATATCTCATCCATTTCAAGTCAGGGAGAGAATTAGACTTTGGCTTAGGTTGGAGTTTCTGTGCCTGACGGCCCCTTCATGAAGGGAGCTGGAATCTCGTGTCCATGGAGTTTTTCCCACGTGGGAGTTGTGGGTTGCCCCCTTCAAGAATTCCTTCTGCGGGACAATTGAGACCTTTGGGCAGCTCCAGGACATCCCATATGGAATGACTCCAGAGCACCGTTCGAGGGAGGATGCTTGGGAAGCCAGCCTCGCATTCCAATTGTCTCCTAGCAACAAGCCAGTTTAGATCTGATGGCTCTGCAGGAGCAACCGGGGTGGCTGACTTGATATGGACTTTCCTGAGGATGGGTCCTAATGTGTGTTTGTGTCCATGGGGCCTTGGAATGGGGCCGTGGCACCAGGACCCTGAAGTATTCTCCTAAGCTTTTGACATAGCTCGATGCACATGTTTCCTTGTGGAGACGAGATTTGTTCTGATTGCTGCCTCAGGAAAACCCCTATGCTGGTATTGGAATCCAGGTTTTTGAGGAGACATGCCTGTAACCAAAGCAATGGATCCGATATGGCCAGGGTCCTGTCTGGTTCAATATTCTTCTCTGCAGACATCCATCTATGGTATGAGTGGAGGTTGATGCTCAGCTGCTATCAGACCGCGCTTGTTTGTCACGGGCGACCTGCACTATTGGGATGGCCTCAGGGATTTGGAGGGTTCTCCTAATTTTACGGTTTTGGACAATGGAATGGGCAGAGTTCCCATGGATTGGGTAGGCACAGTCCTTATGTGTGGCTCCAGGGACCGCAGCGTGGAGGGTGTGTGGCCCAGGACTTTGAGGACAGAAGTCTGAAAACATAAACTCAGCTTAGGTTTGGAGACGTAGGTATGGCAGGCCCGATCTATAAACCATGAGAAGAACTCTTCAGGATATGAAGAAAGAGCGAGTCTGAGGTGCTTGTTCAGTCTTTTGTCTCTAGATTCGGTATCCGTGATGGCCGTGGATTGTCTGGGAAACCTCATGGGACATTGACGAATCTTCCTCTCTGTGGAATTGGCCCGATCCCAATTCTTTTTCGTCAATCTGTGGAATGGGAGGTCTCCTTTCAGGTTGGTTACCTTAGATGTCCCGCCAAAAGAGGAATTCCAAAGAAGAGCCCTGTGGAAAAGCGAAGGGACAACCCGAACTATGGGTAAAATTTGGGGCCTAGGGGCATGGCAAGCCCAATATGCTGTCTCTTCATCCAGCCACTGAGAGGCCTTACCTGAGGACTGGGATCAGGCTGAGGGTCACAATGTGTGTTTGTGACCAATGTGGCCCATAAACATGGGCGGGGCCTCATGGGCCACACTGGTTTCAACTACAATGAACATTGGAAAACATGCCAACCACATGGTTTCTAGCCACGGGGAAGGAGTTGTGATTTCTGCATCACTTACAAGCCTGGGCAGTGATTGGAGATAAGGTCTAGGTTCTGAAACTTGAGAATCGAGGTTGGGAAGAGATGACGACCTAAGGACATGGCTCGTCCGGCGTGCTCAGTGTTCGACCAGCTTTCTGGGTGGGGCCAGGAAGTCCAGGCTCAGGCTGTGTAGAAAGGGCAATAGTGCCCAGGTCAGCCTATATATTTGGGGTACAGTCGAATGGCGTGCAGGTTGATCCTCATTTGGAGTTTCTGGGTAGCCCCACAGGGCAATGTTTTTCTTCCTGAAGGGTGGAAGAGTGCTGCATTATAGTTCTGGTTTGCAAACTGGAGGCTTGTGGGCCAGTAGTCTGAAGACGGAAATCTGAGAACACAAGCTAGGCTTAGGTTTCTGGGTGAGGACAAGGCAGGAACAATCTACAGACCTGAATCGAGATCTCGTGCTTCTGAAGTCAGGGCGAGGATCAGAAGATCGCTCAGGTTGGTGTTTCTGTCCCTGATGGTCCCTTCATGAAGGGGCGGGGGGGTCAAGAGGCCATGGGGGTTTTCCCACGATGTTAGTTGTGAGAAGCTCCAAACTGCAAAGATTCTTGTGCAGGACAATTGAGACATGTTGGTTGGCTCCAGGCCAACGATTCCGAGCAGGGTTCTAAAGATGGATGCCTGGGTAGCCCACCTTGCATTCCAATTGTGTCCTAGCAACAAGACAGGTTATATCTGCTGGATCTGGGCGAGCAATCTGGATCTGAGTTGAAATGGATTCTCCTGTGGATGGATCCTAATATGTTTTTGTGTCTATGGAGACCTTGGAATGAAGCGGTGGCACTGGGGTCCTGAAGGGTTTTTTCAAACAGAGGCTTTGACACAGCTCCAACGTGCAAGTTTCCCATATATAGATGAGATTTTTTATGCCGGATGAGTCAGGAAACAGCCATATGCTGGTATTGAAATCCAAGCCTCTGAGGAGAGATGACTGGATACCACAACAATGAATCCGAATAGTGCCTAGGGGCCTGTTCATACCTTTTTACCTCTGGGAACATCAGTCTATGCGTCTGAGTGCATGTCGGTGCTCAGATGGGCTCAGATTGCCCGAGTTTGTCCTGGGAAGCCACCACTATTGGGATGGCCTCAGGGAGTTTGCAGGTTTATCCTATTAGTAGGGTTGTGGCCATTGGAATGGGCACATACAATTCCCTTGGAGAGGGCAAGTACACTCCTCCGGTTTGGCTCCAGGGGCCTGAGCCTGTAGGGTGTGTAGGCAGAGCTGTTTGGACAGTCGTCTGAAAACACAAACGCAGCTTATGTTTCAGGTCATAGATATGGCAGGATTGATCTACAGACCATGAGGAGAACTCTTCGGGATATGAATAAGGGGCGAGTGTGAGGCTCGTGCTCAAGTTTTTGTCTCTGGATATCGTGTCACTCATGGTCGTGAAATTCCCTGGTGACTTCATGGGAAATGGACGAGTCTTACACTCTGGGGGTTTGGCCCCGTCCAAAGAGTTTGGGGTCATTCTGTGGGATGGAAGAAGTCCGTTTTGTTGTTGTTGTTGATTTGCCATGTTTTGTTTTTTAACCTCAGGTGTCCCACCAAATGAGGGATTCCAGAGTAGAGCCCTGGGGAGGGCCGAACGGACAACCAGAAATCTGGTTAAAAATCGTGGCCTAGGGACATGTCAAGCCCATTATGACATCTAATATTCGAGCCACTGAGAGGACTTACTAGAGGACAGGACTCACGCTGAGGGTCACAATGCGTGTCTATGCCCACTTCGCAAACAAGAATGGGCAGGGCCTCATGGTGAATCCTGGTTTCTCCTACACTGAACGTTGGACAACATGCCAACCACAAGGTTTCTTGCCATGGGTAAGGACAAGGTCTGATTTCTGCATCACAGGCACCCCTGGGCAGTGATTGGAGATAAGGTCTAGGTTCTGAAGCCTAAAAACTGAGGTAGGGAAGAGATGATGACCTAAGGCCATGGCGGGTCTGATGTGCTCAGTGTGCGGTCAGCTGTCTCGGTGTTGGTCAGGAGGTCCGGGCTCAGGTTGTGTCAGACAGTGCATTAGTGCCCAGGTTTGACTATATAATTTGGGTACAGTCGAGTGCCATGTAGATTTATCCTCATATAAGTTGTCTGGGCAGCTCATTAGGCCAATTTTTTTTTTCTAGAGGGCAGGCAGAGTGCTTCATTGTCAGTCCGGAATTGCTAAACTTGAGGGCTTCATGTAGAGGAGTGTGAGGACGGAAGTCTGAGAACACAAGCTAGACTTGGTTTTCAGGGCGAGGACACGGCAGGTACCACTGTAGATCTGAACCAATATCTCATGCATCTGAAGTCAGGGCGAGGATCAGACGTTGGCTCAGGTTGGAGTTTCTGTGCATGACGGACCCTATATGAAGGGAGCGGAATCTCAAGGCCATGGAGTTTTTCCCACGTTGGGAGTTGTGGGATGCCCCCATCAAGGATTCCTTCTGCGGGACAATTGAGACCTGTTGGGCAGCTTCAGGACATCAGGGCACTGTTCGAGGATGGATGCCTGGGAAGCCGGCCTCGCATTCCAAATGTCTCCCAGCAACAAGACAGTTTAGATCTGATGGCTCTGCGGGAGCAACCGGGGCGGCTGACTTGATATGGACTTTCCTGAGGATGGGTCCTAATGTGTGTTTGTGTCCATGAGGGCCTTAAAAAGGGGCGGTGGCACCGGGACCCTGAAGTATTCTCCTAAGCTTTTGACATAGCTCGATGCACAAGGTTCCTTGTGGAGACGAGATTTGTTATGATGGCTGCCTCAGGAAAACTTCTATGCTGGTATTGGAATCCAGGCTTTTGAGGAGACATGCCTGTAATCCAAAGCAATGTATCCGATTATGGCCTAGGGTCCAGTCTGGTTCAATCTTCTTCTCAGGGGACATCCATCTATGGTATGAGTGGAGGTAGAGCTCAGCAGGTATCAGACCGCCCTTGTTTGTCCCGGGCGACCTGCACTATTGGATGGCCTCAGGGATTTGTAGGGTTCTCCAAATTTTACTGTTTTGGACAATGGCATCGGCAGAAATCCCATGGATTGGGTTGGCACAGTCCTAATGTGTGACTCCAGGGGCCCCAGCCTGGAGGGTGTGTGGCCCAGGACATTGAGGACAGAAGTCTGAAAACACAAACTCAGCTTAGGTTTGGGGACGTAGGTATGGCAGGCCCGATCTATAAACCATGAGAAGAACTCTTCCGGATATGAAGAGAGAGCGAGTCTGAGGCGCTTGCTCAGGGTTTTGTCTCTGGATTTTGTATCAGAGATGGCCGTGGAATGTCGGGGAGGCCTCATGGGCCATGGACGAATTTTCCACTCTGTGGATTTGGCCCGATCCCAATTGTTTTTCATCAATCTGTGGAATGGGAGGACTCCTTTCAGGTTTGTTACCTCAGGTGTCCCGCCAAAAGAGTAATTCCAAAGAAGAGCCCTGGGGAAAAGTGAAGGGAGAACCCGAACTATGGGTAAAATTTGGGGCATAGGGGCATGGCAAGCCCAATATGCTGTCTCTTCATCCAGCCACTGAAAGGCCTTACCTGAGGCCTGGGATCAGGCTGAGGGACACAATGTGTGTTTGTGACCAATGTGGCCCATAAACATGGGCGGGGCCTCATGGGCCACACTGGTTTCAACTACACTGAACGTTGGAAAACATGCCAACCACTAGGTTTCTTGCCAAGGCGAAGGAGAAGTTCTGATTCTTCCATCACGTTCACTCCTGAACAGTGAGTGGAGATAAGGTCTAGGTTCTGAAGGTGAAAACTGAGGTTGGGTAGAGATGATGGCCTAAAGCCATTGTGCGTGTGATATGCTCTGTGTATGGCCAGCTGTCTGGGTGTTGGACTGGAGGTCTGCCCTCAGGCTGTGTCAGACAGGGCTTTAGTGCACAGGCTAGACTGTATAATTGGGGTATGGTCGAGTGGCATGCAGGTTGTTACTCATTTGGCATTTCTGGTTAGCCCTATAGGGCAACATTTTTCTTCTGGAGGGCAGGCAGAGTGCTGCATTGTGTCTCCAGAATTGCCAAACTGGAGGGGTGTGGCCAGGATTGTGAGGAAGGAAGTCTGAAAAAACAAACTAGCACGAGTTTTGGGGCCAAGAGCATGGCAGGCCCACTCTGCAGAGGCTGAATCGAGATCTCCTGCAGGTGAGGTCAGGGCGAGTATCAGATGTTGCTTCAAGCTTCAGTTTGTGTCCATGACGGCCCTTACATGAAGGGGGTGGGGGCGTCATGAGGCCAGGGAGGTTTCCCTACGCTGGGAGTTGTGAGCTGCTCCAAACTTCAAAGTTTCCTTCTTCAGGACAGTCGAGTACTATTGGATGGTCCCTTGATGCCCCATACAGAAAGACTGGAGAGCAGGGGCCTAAGCATGGATGCCAAGAAACGCCAACTCACCTTCCCATTGCCTGGTCGAGACAAGGCACGCTCAATCTGCGGGCTCTTGGGTGAGCTACCCAGAAGGCTGAGTTTAAATGGACTCTCCTGAGGATGAGTCATAATGTGGGTTGGTGGCCATGGAGACCTTAAAATATGGCAGTAGCTAAGGAGAACTGCAGGATTCTCTAACCCGAAGGGCTTGACACAACTCCAACAAGGAAGCTTCCCATGTGGAGATGAGAGGTCTTCTGTCTGGTGCCTCAGGAAAGCCCCGTATGCTGGTCTTCGAACCCAGGCCTCTGAGGAGTGATACCTGGACACCAAAGCAAGAGTTCATAATAGGGCCTCGGGGCCTGTCTGGTTCAATCTTCTGTCTCTGCGGATATCTGTCTGTGTGTCTGCATGGAGGTAGTAGTTGCTCAGCTTGTGTCATAATGCCCCTAATTGTCCAGTGCGGCTTGCGGTAGTGGGATTTCCTTGGGGACCTTGAGGTTTCTACTATTTTGTAGAGTTGTGGCCAATGGAATGGGCAGTTTCTTAGGAGAGAGCAGGCACAGTTCTGTGGTGTGGCTCCAGAGACCCCAGCCTGGAGGCTGTATGGGCCATGGCTGTACAGACAGACATCCAAAAACCCTAACTCAGCTCAGGTTTGGGGCCGAGGTTACGGCAGGCCTGATCTACAGTCCATGAGGGGAGGTCCTCTGGATATGAAAGAAGGGTGATAGGGAGGCAGTCGCTCAGGCTTTTGTCTCTGGATGTTTTGTCCACAATGGCCGTTTAATGTAGGAGTTGCCTCACGGGTCGTAGAAGTCTCCCTCTCTGGTAGTTTGTCCAGCCCCCAAGAGTTTGGGGTCATTCTGTGGGAAGGGAAGTGTCCTGTTTTCTGCTTCATGTGTCCCCCCAGTAGAGGGATTCTAGAGCATAGCAGTGGGTACTGACAACTGGAATACTCGCCCTCTGGTTAAGCCTGGGGGCCTATGGATATGACAAGCCCCATATGCAGGATCTTGGTCCAGCCACTGAGAGGCGTTACTTTAATACGGGACTCACGCTGCAGGTCACAATGCATGTCTGTGCCCTAGGCGGCCCTCAAGCACTGGCGTGGCCTTTCGGACAATGCAGGTTTTCCCACATTGAACGTTGGACAACATGCCAACCACAAGGTTTCTGGCCATGGGGAAGGAGGAATTCTAATTTCTGCATCACGTTCACCCCTGGGCAGTGATTGGAGATAAGGTCTAGGTTCTGAAGCCTGAAAACCGAGGTTGGGAAGAGATGACGACCTACAGCCATAGCGGGTCCTATGTGTCCAGGTTGGGGCCAGCTGTCTGGGTGTCGTTTGGGATGTCTTGTCTCAGGCTGTGCCAGACAGGGCATTAGTATACAGGGTGGGCTGTATAATTGCTTTACAATCGAGTGGCATGCATTAGAAAATCATTTGGGGTTTCTTATTAGCAGCATAGGGCAAAGTTTTTCTTCTGGAGGGCAGGCAGAGTGCTGCATTGTGGCTTCGGAATTCCCAAACTGGAGGGCTTGTGGGCCAGGAGAGTGAGGACAGAAGTCTGAGAACACAAGCTAGGCTTAGGTTTTGGGGCAAGGACATGGCAGGCACACTCTGCAGAGCTGAATTGAGATCTCATGCGTCTGAAGTCAGGTCGAGGTTCAGACTTTGGCTCAGGTTTGAGTTTCTGTCCATGTTGGCCCCATCAGGAAGGGGCGGCATTATGAGGCCATGGGGGTTTTCCCACTATTGGAGTTGTGAGATGTTCCAAACCGCAAGGATTCCTTCTGTGGGACAATTAAGATTTGTTGGATGGCTCCAGGACGTCTTATAAGGTATTTTTCCAGAACAGGGTTCTAAGTATGGATGCCTGGGCAGCCAGCCTCACATTCCAATTGTCTCCTAGCAACAAGAAACGTTTCATCTGCTGGCTTGGGGTAGCAACAGAGGGGGCTGAGTAGAAATGGACTTTCCTGAGGATGGTCTTAATGTTGGTTTGAGTCCATGGAGACCTAGGTATGGGGTAGTGGCACCAGGGCCCTGAAGGATTCTCCTAACCAGAGGTTATGACAAAGCTCCAATGAGCAAGTTTCCATGGGGAGACGAGATTTGTTCTTATTGGTGCCTCAGGAAACCACCATATGCTGGTATTGGAAACGAGGCCTCTGAGGAGAGATGCCTGGAAACCAAAGCAATGGATCTGATTAGGGCCTAGGGGCCTGTCCGGTTCAATATTCTTCTCTGGGGACATCTGTTTTCTGAGTGGAGCTAGTTGCTCAGCTGGTTTGAGATCACCCCTGTTTGTCATGGGCGGCCTACACTATTGGGATGGCCTCGGTGACTTTGGAGGTTTTTCCTAATTTGCAAGGTTGTGGCCAATGGATGGGAAGAATTCCCTTGAAAGGGAAGCACAGTCCTGAGGTGTGGCTCCAGGGACCCAAGTGTGGAGCGTGTGTGGTCCAGGGCTATTTGGACAAATGTCTGAAAACACAAACTCCATTTAGGTTGGAGGATGTAGGTATGGCCGTCCCGATCTATAGACCGTGAGGAGACCTCTTCGGGATATGAACTAAGGGCGAATGTGATGTGCATGCTCATGTTTTTTTTTTTTTTTTTTCTGGAAATGTGTCACCGATTGCCATGGAATGTCGGGGTGTCCTCATGGTCCATCGATGAGGCTCCCTTTCTGGGGATTTGACCCGAACCCAAGAGTTTGGGGTCATTCTGTGGGAAGGGAGGAGGCCTGTCTGTTTTTTTTTGTTTATTTTATTTGTTTTTGTTTTTTGTGTTTTTACCTCAGGTGGACCACCAAAAGAGGGATTCCAGAGCAGAGTCGTGGGTGGGGGCAACTGCACAACCATAACTATGGTTAACATTGGGACCTAAGAACATGGCAAGCCCCATATGTGGGCTCTTGGTCCAGACACTGAGAGGCCTTCCTTGAGGATAGGTCTCACACTGAGTTTCACAATGTGGTTTTGTGCCCAAGGAGCCCCTCAAGTCAAGGCGTGGCCTAATGTACCATGCTGGTTTCTCCTACACAGAACGTTGCACAGTATGGGAACCACAAGTTTTCTGGCAATGGGGAAGATGGAGTTCTAATTTCTGCAACAATTTCACTCCTGGACTGTGATTGGATTTAAGGTCTCGGTTCTGAAGCCTGAAAACTGAGGTTGGGAAGAGATGAAGCCCTAAGGCCATGGTGTGTCTGATGTGCTCAGTGTTCGGCCAGCTGTTGAGTGTGGGTTGGGAGGTGCAGGCTCAGGCTGTGGCAGACAGGGAATTAGTGCCCAGGCTAGACTGTATCATTGGGGTGCAGTCGAGTTTCGTGCAGGATGGTACTCATTTGTGGTTACTGGGTAGCCCCAGAGGGCAAAGTTTTTCTTCTGGAGGGAAGACACAGTGCCACATAGTGTCTCCAGAATTCCCAAACTGGAAGGCTTGTGGGCCAGGAGTGTGTGGAAAAAATTCTGAGAACACGAGCCAGACTTAGATTTCGGGGTGAGGGGACGGCAGGCACCCTCTGCAGAGATGATTAGAGATCCCGTATACCTGAAGACAGAGCTAGGATCAGACGTTGGCTTAGATCGGAGTCTCTGTCCACGACGGCCCCTTCATGAAGGGGAGGGTGTAACGAGAACATGGAGGTTTTCCCACGATGGGAATTGTGAGATGCTCCAAACCGCAATGATTCCTTCTGTGGAACAGTCGAGACCTGTTGGATGGCTCCAGGACATCCCATAAGGAAATTATCCACAGCAGGGTTCTAAGGATGGATGCCTGGGCAGCCTGCCTCCCATTCCAGGTGTCTCATAGAGCCAAGGCATATTCGATCTGCTGGATCAGGGGAGCAACCGAGGCGGGTGTTTTGAAATGGGTGAGTTGAGGATGGGTCATAATGTGCATTTGTGTCCATGTAGACCTTGGAATGGGGTGCTTGATCCGGGGCCTTGAGGGATGTTCATAACCGGAGGTTTTGATGGAGCTCTAAAGAGTATGTTTCCTATGTAGAGAAGAGAATTGTTTTGATGAGTGCCTAAGGAATCTCCCATATGCTGGTATTGGAAACCAGGCCTCTGAGGGGAGATGACTGGAATCAAAAGCAATGGATCTGATTAGGACATAAGTGCCTGTCCAGTTCAATCTAATTCTATGGGGATATCTGTCTCTGTGTCTGAGTGGTGGTAGTTTCCTAACTTGTGAAAGATCATCCCTGTTTGTCCTGGGCAGCCAACACAATTCGGATGGCCTGGGGGAGTTTGGAGGATTCTCCTAATCTATAGGGTTGTGGCCAATGGAAATGGCAGAATTCCCCTGGAGAGGGAAGCCACAGTCCTGAGGTGTGGCTCCAGGGGCCCCAGCTTGGATGGTCTGTGGGCCAGGACTGTGGGGACAGAATTCTGAAAACACAAACTCAGCTTATGTTTGGGTATGTATGTATGAAGGCTCGATCAACAGACCGTGAGAATTTTCCGGTCTATGAACAAAGGGCGAGTATGTGGCGCTTGCTCAGGGTTTTGTCTCTGGATTTTGTGTTAACGGTGGCCGTGGAATTTCAGGATGTTCTCAAGGGCCATGGACAATTCTTTCTCTGGTGATATGGCCTGATCCCAAGCAGTTGGGATCATTCTGTGGATTGGAAGAGTCCTTTCTGTATATATATATATATATATATATATATATATATATATATATATATATATATTTTTTTTTACCTCAGGTGTCCCACCAAAGAGGGATTCCAGAGTAGAGCCCTGAGTAGGGGTGACTAGACATCTCGAACTCTGGTTGAGATTGGGGGACTAGGGGCTTGGCAAGCCCCATATGTGGGCTGTTGTTCCAGTCACTAAGAGGCTTTACATGAGGATAGGGCTCACGCTGAGGGTCACAATGTGCGTTTGTGCACATTGTGGCCCTCAGGGATAGGTGGGGCCTCATAGTCCATGCTGCTTTCTCCTACAAGGAACATTGGACAACATGCCAACCACTAGGTTTCTTGCCAAGGCGAAGGAGAAGTTCTGATTCTTGCATCACGTTCACTCCTGAGCAGTGAGTGGAGATAAGGTCTAGGTTCTGAAGGTGAAAACTGAGGTTGGGTAGAGATGATGGCCTAAAGCCATTGTGGGTGGGATATGCTCTGTGTACGGCCAGCTGTCTGGGTGTTGGACTGGAGGTCTGCCCTCAGGCTGTGTCAGACAGGGCTTTAGTGCACAGGCTAGACTGTATAATTGGGGTATGGTCGAGTGGCATGCAGGTTGTTACTCATTTGGCGTTTCTGGTTAGCCCTATAGGGCAACATTTTTCTTCTGGAGGGCAGGCAGAGTGCTGCATTGTGTCTCCAGAATTGCCAAACTGGAGGGGTGTGGCCAGGATTGTGAGGAAGGAAGTCTGAAAACACAAGCTAGCACGAGTTTTGGGGCCAAGAGCATGGCAGGCCCATTCTGCAGAGGCTGAATCGAGATCTCCTGCAGTTGAGGTCAGGGCGATTATCAGATGTTGCCTCAAGCTGGAGTTTGTGTCCATGACGGCCCCTTCCTGAAGGGGGTGGGGGCGTCATGAGGCCAGGGAGGTTTCCCTACGCTGGGAGTTGTGAGCTGCTCCATACTTCAAAGTTTCCTTCTTCAGGACAGTCGAGTACTATTGGATGGTTCCAGGATGCCCCATACAGAAAGACTCGAGAGCAGGGCCCTAAGCATGGATGCCGAGAAACGCCAACTCACCTTCCCATTGCCTGGTCGAGACAAGGCACGCTCAATCTGCGGGCTCTTGGGTGAGCTACCCAGAAGGCTGAGTTTAAATGGACTCTCCTGAGGATGAGTCATAATGTGGGTTGGTGGCCATGGAGACCTTGGAATGTGGCAGTAGCTAAGGGACTCTGCAGGATTCTCCAACCCGAAGGGCTTGACACAACTCCAACAAGGAAGTTCCCATGTGGAGATGAGAGGTCTTCTGTCTGGTGCCTCAGGAAAGCCCCGTATGCTGGTCTTCGAACCCAGGCCTCTGAGGAGTGATACCTGGACACCAAAGCAAGAGTTCATAATAGGGCCTAGGGGCCTGTCTGGTTCAATCTTCTGTCTCTGCGGATATCTGTCTGTGTGTCTGCATGGAGGTAGTAGTTGCTCAGCTTGTGTCATAATGCCCCTAATTGTCCAGTGCGGCTTGCGGTAGTGGGATGTCCTTGGGGACCTTGAGGTTTCTACTATTTTGTAGAGTTGTGGCCAATGGAATGGGCAGTTTCTTAAGAGAGAGCAGGCACAGTTCTGTGGTGTGGCTCCAGAGACCCCAGCCTGGAGGCTGTGTGGGCCATGGCTCTGCAGACAGACTTCCAAAAACCCTAACTCAGCTCAGGTTTGGGGCCGAGGTTACGGCAGGCCTGATCTACAGTCCATGAGGGGAGCTCCTCTGGATATGAAAGAAGGGTGAGAGGGAGGCAGACGCTCAGGCTTTTGTCTCTGGATGTTTTGTCCACAATGGCCGTTTAATGTAGGAGTTGCCTCATGGGTCGTAGAAGTCTCCCTCTCTGGTAGTTTGTCCAGCCCCCAAGAGTTTGGGGTCATTCTGTGGGAAGGGAAGTGTCCTGTTTTCTGCTTCATGTGTCCCCCCAGTAGAGGGATTCTAGAGCATAGCAGTGGGTACTGACAACTGGAATACTCGCCCTCTGGTTAAGCCTGGGGGCCTATGAATATGACAAGCCCCATATGCAGGATCTTGGTCCAGCCACTGAGAGGCGTTACTTTAATACGGGACTCACGCTGCAGGTCACAATGCATGTCTGTGCCCTAGGCGGCCCTCAAGCACTGGCGTGGCCTTTCGGACAATGCAGGTTTTCCCACATTGAACGTTGGACAACATGCCAACAACAAGGTTTCTGGCCATGGGGAAGGAGGAATTCTAATTTCTGCATCTCGTTCACCCCTGGGCAGTGAATGGAGATAAGGTCTAGGTTCTGAAGCCTGAAAACCGAGGTTGGGAAGAGATGACGACCTACAGCCATAGCGGGTCCTTTGTGTCCAGGCTGGGGCCAGCTGTCTGAGTGTCGTTTGGGATGTCTTGTCTCAGGCTGTGCCAGACAGGGCATTAGTATACAGGGTGGGCTGTATAATTGCTTTACAATCGAGTGGCATGCATTAGAAAATCATTTGGGGTTTCTTATTAGCAGCATAGGGCAAAGTTTTTCTTCTGGAGGGCAGGCAGAGTGCTGCATTGTGGCTTCGGAATTCCCAAACTGGAGGGCTTGTGGGCCAGGAGAGTGAGGACGGAAGTCTGAAACACAAGCTAGGCTTAGGTTTCGGGGCAAGGACATGGCAGGCACACTCTGCAGAGCTGAATTGAGATCTCATGCGTCTGAAGTCGGGTCGAGGTTCAGACTTTGGCTCAGGTTTGAATTTCTGTCCATGTTGGCCCCTTCATGAAGGGGGGGCATTATGAGGCCATGGGGGTTTTCCCACTATTGGAGTTGTGAGATGCTCCAAACCGCAAGGATTCCTTCTGTGGGACAATTAAGATTTGTTGGATGGCTCCAGGACGTCTTATAAGGTATTTTTCCAGAACAGGTTTCTAAGTATGGATGCCTGGGCAGCCAGCCTCACATTCCAATTGTCTCCTAGCAACAAGAAACGTTTGATCTGCTGGCTTGGGGTAGCAACAGAGGGGGCTGAGTTGAAATGGACTTTCCTGAGGATGGTCTTAATGGTGGTTTGAGTCCATGGATATCTTGGTATGGGGCAGTGGCACCAGGGCCCTGAAGGATTCTCCTAACCAGAGTTTATGACAAAGCTCCAATGAGCAAGTTTTCCATGGGGAGACGAGATTTGTTCTTATTGGTGCCTCAGGAAACCACCATATGCTGGTATTGGAAACGAGGCCTCTGAGGAGAGATGCCTGGAAACCAAAGCATTGGATCCGATTAGGTCCTTGGGGCCTGTCCGGTTCAATATTCTTCTCTGGGGACATCTGTTGTCTGAGTGGAGGTAGTTGCTCAGCTGGTTTGAGATCACCCCTGTTTGTCCTGGGCGGCCTACATTATTGGGATGGCCTCGGTGACTTTGGAGGTTTTTCCTAATTTGCAAGTTTGTGGCCAATGGAATGGGAAGAATTCCTTGAAAGGAAAGCACAGTCCTGAGGTGTGGCTCCAGGGACCCAAGTGTGGAGCGTGTGTGGTCCAGGGCTATTTGGACAAAAGTCTGAAAACACAAACTCCACTTAGGTTGGGGGATGTAGGTATGGCCGGCTCGATCTATAGACCGTGAGGAGACCTCTTCGGGATACGAACAAAGGGCGAATGTGAGGTGCTTGCTCATGCTTTTTTTTTTTTTTTTTTTCTGGAAATGTGTCACCGATTGCCATGGAATGTCGGGGTGTCCTCATGGGCCATCGATGAGGCTCCCTTTCTGGGGATTTGACCCGATCCCAAGAGTTTGGGGTCATTCTGTGGGAAGGGAGGAGGCCTTTCTGTTTTTTTCTTTTTGTTTATTTTTTTTGTTTTGTTTTGTTTTGTTTTGTTTTTTTTAACCTTGGTGGACCACCAAAAGAGGGATTCCAGAGCAGAGTCGTGGGTGGGGGCAACTGGACAACAAGACCTCTGGTTAACATTGGGACCTAAGAACATGGCAAGCCCCATATGTGGGCTCTTGGTCCAGACACTGAGAGGCCTTGCTTGAGGATAGGTCTCACACTGAGTTTCACAATGTGTTTTTGTGCCCAAGGAGCCCTTCAAGTCAGGGCGTGGCCTAATGTACCTTGCTGGTTTCTCCTAAACTGAACGTTGCACAGTATGGGAACCACAATTTTTCTGGCAATGGGGAAGATGGAGTTCTAATTTCTGCAACACTTTCACTCCTGGACTGTGATTGAATTTAAGGTCTAGGTTCTGAAGCCTGAAAACTGAGGTTGGGAAGAGATGAAGACCTAAGGCCATGGTGTGTCCGATGTGCTCAGTGTTCGGCCAGCTGTTGAGTGTGGGTTGGGAGGTGCAGGCTCAGGCTGTGGCAGACAGGGAATTAGTGCCCAGGCTAGACTGTATCATTGGGGTGCAGTCGAGTTTCGTGCAGAATGGTACTCATTTGTGGTTACTGGGTAGCCCCAGAGGGAAACGTTTTTCTTCTGGAGGGAAGACACAGTGCCACATAGTGGCTCCAGAATTCTCAAACTGGAAGGCTTGTGGGCCAGGAGTGTGAGAAAAAAATTCTGAGAACACAAGCCAGACTTAGATTTCGGTGTGAGGGGACGGCAGGCACCCTCTAGAGATGATTCAAGATCCCGTACACCTGAAGACAGAGCTAGGATCAGACATTTTCTTAGGTCGGAGTTTCTGTCCATGATGGCCCCTTCATGAAGGGAGGGTGTCACGAGGACATGGAGGTTTGCCCACGATGGGAATTGTGAGATG
Organism: Mustela nivalis; assembly: GCF_964662115.1. Classification (NCBI taxonomy): domain Eukaryota; kingdom Metazoa; phylum Chordata; class Mammalia; order Carnivora; family Mustelidae; genus Mustela; species Mustela nivalis. Next base: position 1,107,805 of record NW_028136451.1, on the reverse strand, counting down.
CTCCAAACCACAATGATTCCTTCTGTGGGACAGTCGAGACCTGTTGGATGGCTCCAGGACATCCCATAAGGAAGTTATCCAGAGCAGTTTTCTAAGGATGGATGCCTGGGCAGCCTGCCTCCCATTCCAGGTGTCTCATAGAGCCAAGGCAAGTTCGATCTGCTGGATCTAGGGGAGCAACCGAGGCGGGTGTGTTGAAATGGGTGAGTTGAGGATTGGTCATAATGTGCATTTGCGTCCATGTAGACCTTGGAATGGGGTGCTTGATCCGGGGCCTTGAGGGATGTTCATAACCGGAGGTTTTGATGGAGCTCTAAAGAGTATATTTCCTATGTAGAGAAGAGAATTGTTTTGATGAGTTCTTAAGGAATCTCCCATATGCTGGTATTGGTAACCAGGCCTCTGAGGAGAGATGACTGGAATCAAAAGCAATGGATCTGATTAGGGCCTAAGTGCCCTTCCAGTTCAATCTTATTCTATGGGGATATCTGTCTCTGGGTCTGAGTGGAGTTGTTTTCCTAACTTGTGAAAGATCATCCCTGTTTGTCCTGGGCAGCCAACACAATTCCGATGGCCTGGGGGAGTTTGGAGGATTCTCCTAATCTATAGGGTTGTGGCCAATGGAAATGGCAGAATTCCCCTGGAGAGGGAAGCCACAGTCCTGAGGTGTGGCTCCAGGGGCCCCAGCTTGGATTTTGTGTGGGCCAGGACTGTGGGGACAGAAGTCTGAAAACACAAACTCAGCTTAGGTTTGGGGATGTATGTATGAAAGCTCGATCTACAGACCGTGAGAATTTTCCGGGCTATGAACAAAGGGCGAGTATGTGGCGCTTGCTCAGGCTTTTGTCTCTGGATTTTGTGTCAATGGTGGCCGTGGAATGTCGGGGTGTCCTCAAGGGCCATGGACAATTCTTTCTCTGGTGATTTGGCCTGATCCCAAGTGGTTGGGATCATGCTGTGAATGGGAAGAGTCCTTTCTGTATTTTTTTTTTTTTTTTTACCTCAGGTGTCCCACCAAAGAGGGATTCCCGAGTAGAGCCCTGAGTAGGGGTGACTAGACATCTCGAACTCTGGTTGAGATTGGGGGACTAGGGGCTTGGCAAGCCCCATATGTGGGCTGTTGTTCCAGTCACTAAGAGGCTTTACATGAGGATAGGGCTCACGCTGAGGGTCACAATGTGTGTTTGTGCACATTGTGGCCCTCTGGGATAGGTGGGGCCTCATAGTCCATGCTGCTTTCTCCTACAATGAACATTGGACAACATGCCAACCACTAGGTTTCTTGCCAAGGCGAAGGAGAAGTTCTGATTCTTGCATCCCGTTCACTCCTGAGCAGTGAGTGGAGATAAGGTCTAGGTTCTGAAGGTGAAAACTGAGGTTGGGTAGAGATGATGGCCTAAAGCCATTGTGGGTGTGATATGCTCTGTGTATGGCCAGCTGTCTGGGTGTTGGACTGGAGGTCTGCCCTCAGGCTGTGTCAGACAGGGCTTTAGTGCACAGGCTAGACTGTATAATTGGGGTATGGTCGAGTGGCATGCAGGTTGTTACTCATTTGGCGTTTCTGGTTAGCCCTATAGGGCAACATTTTTCTTCTGGAGGGCAGGCAGAGTGCTGCATTGTGTCTCCAGAATTGCCAAACTGGAGGGGTGTGGCCAGGATTGTGAGGAAGGAAGTCTGAAAACACAAGCTAGCACGAGTTTTGGGGCCAAGAGCATGGCAGGCCCACTCTGCAGAGGCTGAATCGAGATCTCCTGCAGGTGAGGTCAGGGCGATTATCAGATGTTGCCTCAAGCTGGAGTTTGTGTCCATGACGGCCCCTTCCTGAAGGGGGTGGGGGCGTCATGAGGCCAGGGAGATTTCCCTACGCTGGGAGTTGTGAGCTGCTCCATACTTCAAAGTTTCCTTCTTCAGGACAGTCGAGTACTATTGGATGGTTCCAGGATTCCCCATACAGAAAGACTCGAGAGCAGGGCCCTAAGCATGGATGCCGAGAAACGCCAACTCACCTTCCCATTGCCTGGCGAGACAAGGCACGCTCAATCTGCGGGCTCTTGGGTGAGCTACCCAGAAGGCTGAGTTTAAATGGACTCTCCTGAGGATGAGTCATAATGTGGGTTGGTGGCCATGGAGACCTTGGAATGTGGCAGTAGCTAAGGGACTCTGCAGGATTCTCCAACCCGAAGGGCTTGACACAACTCCAACAAGGAAGCTTCCCATGTGGAGATGAGAGGTCTTCTGTCTGGTGCCTCAGGAAAGCCCCGTATGCTGGTCTTCGAACCCAGGCCTCTGAGGAGTGATACCTGGACACCAAAGCAAGAGTTCATAATAGGGCCTAGGGGCCTGTCTGGTTCAATCTTCTGTCTCTGCGGATATCTGTCTGTGTGTCTGCATGGAGGTAGTAGTTGCTCAGCTTGTGTCATAATGCCCCTATTTGTCCAGTGCGGCTTGCAGTAGTGGGATGTCCTTGGGGACCTTGAGGTTTCTACTATTTTGTAGAGTTGTGGCCAATGGAATGGGCAGTTTCTTAGGAGAGAGCAGGCACAGTTCTGTGGTGTGGCTCCAGAGACCCCAGCCTGGAGGCTGTGTGGGCCATGGCTGTGCAGACAGACATCCAAAAACCCTAACTCAGCTCAGGTTTGGGGCCGAGGTTACGGCAGGCCTGATCTACAGTCCATGAGGGGAGCTCCTCTGGATATGAAAGAAGGGTGAGAGGGAGGCAGACGCTCAGGCTTTTGTCTCTGGATGTTTTGTCCACAATGGCCGTTTAATGTAGGAGTTGCCTCATGGGTCGTAGAAGTCTCCCTCTCTGGTAGTATGTCCAGCCCCCAAGAGTTTGGGGTCATTCTGTGGGAAGGGAAGTGTCCTGTTTTCTGCTTCATGTGTCCCCCCAGTAGAGGGATTCTAGAGCATAGCAGTGGGTACTGACAACTGGAATACTCGCCCTCTGGTTAAGCCTGGGGGCCTATGGATATGACAAGCCCCATATGCAGGATCTTGGTCCAGCCACTGAGAGGAGTTACTTTAATACGGGACTCACGCTGCAGGTCACAATGCATGTCTGTACCCTAGGCGGCGGCCCTCAAGCACTGGCGTGGCCTTTCGGTCAATGCAGGTTTTCCCACATTGAACGTTGGACAACATGCCAACCACAAGGTTTCTGGCCATGGGGAAGGAGGAATTCTAATATCTGCATCACGTTCACCCCTGGGCAGTGATTGGAGATAAGGTCTAGGTTCTGAAGCCTGAAAACCGAGGTTGGGAAGAGATGACGACCTACAGCCATAGCGGGTCCTATGTGTCCAGGTTGGGGCCAGCTGTCTGGGTGTCGTTTGGGATGTCTTGTCTCAGGCTGTGCCAGACAGGGCATTAGTATACAGGGTGGGCTGTATAATTGCTTTACAATCGAGTGGCATGCATTAGAAAATCATTTGGGGTTTCTTATTAGCAGCATAGGGCAAAGTTTTTCTTCTGGAGGGCAGGCAGAGTGCTGCATTGTGGCTTCGGAATTCCCAAACTGGAGGGCTTGTGGGCCAGGAGAGTGAGGACGGAAGTCTGAGAACACAAGCTAGGCTTAGGTTTCGGGGCAAGGATATGGCAGGCACACTCTGCAGAGCAGAATTGAGATCTCATGCGTCTGAAGTCAGGTCGAGTTTCAGACATTGGCTCAGGTTTGAGTTTCTGTCCATGTTGGCCCCTTCAGGAAGGGGGGGCATTATGAGGCCATGGGGGTTTTCCCACTATTGGAGTTGTGAGAAGCTCCAAACCGCAAGGATTCCTTCTGTGGGACAATTAAGATTTGTTGGATGGCTCCAGGACGTCTTATAAGGTATTTTTCCAGAACAGGTTTCTAAGTATGGATGCCTGGGCAGCCAGCCTCACATTCCATTTGTCTCCTAGCAACAAGAAACGTTTGATCTGCTGGCTTGGGGTAGCAACAGAGGGGACTGAGTTGGAATGGACTTTCCTGAGGATGGTCTTAATGTTGGTTTGAGTCCATGGAGACCTTGGTATGGGGCAGTGGCACCAGGGCCCTGAAGGATTCTCCTAACCAGAGGTTATGACAAAGCTCCAATGAGCAAGTTTTCCATGGGGAGACGAGATTTGTTCTTATTGGTGCCTCAGGAAACCACCATATGCTGGTATTGGAAACGAGGCCTCTGAGGACAAATGCCTGGAAACCAAAGCAATGGATCTGATTAGGGCCTAGGGGCCTGTCCGTTCAATATTCTTCTCTGGGGACATCTGTTGTCTGAGTGGAGGTAGTTGCTTAGCTGGTTTGAGATCACCCCTGTTTGTCCTGGGCGGCCTACACTATTGGGATGGCCTCGGTGACTTTGGAGGTTTTTCCTCATTTGCAAGGTTGTGGCCAATGGAATGGGAAGAATTCCCTTGAAAGGGAAGCACAGTCCTGAGGTGTGGCTCCAGGGACCCAAGTGTGGAGCGTGTGTGGTCCAGGGCTATTTGGACAAAAGTCTGAAAACACAAACTCCACTTAGGTTGGGGGATGTAGGTATGGCCGGCCCGATCTATAGACCGTGAGGAGACCTCTTCGGGATATGAACAAAGGGCGAATGTGAGGTGCTTGTTCATGCTTTTTTTTTTTTTTTTCTGGAAATGTGTCACCGATTGCCATGGAATGTCGGGGTGTCCTCATGGGCCATCGATGAGGCTCCCTTTCTGGGGATTTGACCCGATCCTAAAAGTTTGGGGTCATTCTGTGGGAAGGGAGGAGGCCTTTCTGTTTTTTTTGTTTACTTTTTTTTTGTTTTTTTTTTTTGTTTTTTTTTTTTTTTTTACCTCAGTTGGACCACCAAAAAAGGGATTCCAGAGCAGAGTCGTGGGTGGGGGCAAGTGGACAACCAGACCTCTGGTTAACATTGGGACCTAAGAACATGGCAAGCCCCATATGTGGGCTCTTGGTCCAGACACTGAAAGGCCTTCCTTGAGGATAGGTCTCACACTGAGTTTCACAATGTGGTTTTGTGCCCAAGGATCCCCTCAAGTCAGGGCGTGGCCTAAAGTACAATGCTGGTTCCTCCTACACTGAACGTTGCACAGTATGGGAACCACAAGTTTTCTGGCCATGGGGAAGATGGAGTTCTAATTTCTGCAACACTTTCACTCCTGGACTGTGATTGGATTTAAGGTCTAGGTTCTGAAGCCTGAAAACTGAGGTTGGGAAGAGATGAAGCCCTAAGGCCATGGTGTGTCTGATGTGCTCAGTGTTCGGCCAGCTGTTGAGTGTGGGTTGGGAGGTGCAGGCTCAGGCTGTGGCAGACAGGGAATAAGTGCCCAGGCTAGACTGTATCATTGGGGTGCAGTCGAGTTTCGTGCAGGATGGTACTCATTTGTGGTTACTGGGTAGCCCCAGAGGGCAACGTTTTTCTTCTGGAGGGAAGACACAGTGCCACATAGTGGTTCCAGCATTCCCAAACTGGAAGGCTTGTGGGCCAGGAGTGTGAGGAAAAAATTCTGAGAACACAAGCCAGACTTAGATTTTGGGGTGAGGGGACGGCAGGCACCCTCTGCAGAGATGATTCGAGATCCCGTATACCTGAAGACAGAGCTAGGATCAGACGTTGGCTTAGGTCGGAGTTTCTGTCCATGACGGCCCCTTCATGAAGGGGAGGGTGTCACGAGGACATGGAGGTTTTCCGACGATGGGAATTGTGAGATGCTCCAAACCACAATGATTCCTTCTGTGGGACAGTCGAGACCTGTTGGATGGCTCCAGGACATTCCATAAGGAAGTTATCCAGAGCAGGGTTCTAAGGATGGATGCCTGGGCAGCCTGCCTCCCATTCCAGGTGTCTCATAGAGCCAAGGCAAGTTCGATCTGCTGGAAATAGGGGAGCAACCGAGGTGGGTGTGTTGAAATGGGTGAGTTGAGGATTGGTCATAATGTGCATTTGTGTCCATGTAGACCTTGGAATGGGGTGCTTGATCCAGGGCCTTGAGGGATGTTCATAACCGGAGGTTTTGATGGAGCTCTAAAGAGTATATTTCCTATGTAGAGAAGAGAATTGTTTTGATGAGTGCCTAAGGAATCTCCCATATGCTGGTATTGGAAACCAGGCCTCTGATTAGAGATGACTGGAATCAAAAGCAATGGATCTGATTAGGGCCTAAGTGCCCTTCCAGTTCAATCTTATTCTATGGGGATATCTGTCTCTGGGTCTGAGTGGAGTTGGTTTCCTAACTTGTGAAAGATCATCCCTGTTTGTCCTGGGCAGCCAACACAATTCCGATGGCCTGGGGGAGTTTGGAGGATTCTCCTAATCTATAGGGTTGTGGCCAATGGAAATGGCAGAATTCCCCTGGAGAGGGAAGCCACAGTCCTGAAGTGTGGCTCCAAGGGCCCCAGCTTGGATGGTGTGTGGGCCAGGACTGTGGGGACAGAAGTCTGAAAACACAAACTCAGCTTAGGTTTGGGGATGTATGTAAGAAGGCTCGATCTACAGACCGTGAGAATTTTCCGGGCTATGAACAAAGGGCGAGTATGTGGCGCTTGCTCAGGCTTTTCTCTCTGGATTTTGTGTCAATGTTGGCCGTGGAATGTCGGGGTGTCCTCAAGGGCCATGGACAATTCTTTCTCTGGTGATTTGGCCTGATCCCAAGTGGTTGGGATCATGCTGTGAATGCGAAGAGTCCTTTCTGTATTTTTTTTTTTTTTACCTCAGGTGTCCCACCAAAGAGGGATACCCGAGTAGAGCCCTGAGTAGGGGTGACTAGACATCTCGAACTCTGGTTGAGATTGGGGGACTAGGGGCTTGGCAAGCCCCATATGTGGGCTGTTGTTCCAGTCACTAAGAGGCTTTACATGAGGATAGGGCTCACGCTGAGGGTCACAATGTGTGTTTGTGCACATTGTGGCCCTCTGGGATAGGTGGGGCCTCATAGTCCATGCTGCTTTCTCCTACAATGAACATTGGACAACATGCCAACCACTAGGTTTCTTGCCAAGGCGAAGGAGAAGTTCTGATCCTTGCATCCCGTTCACTCCTGAGCAGTGAGTGGAGATAAGGTTTAGGTTCTGAAGGTGAAAATTGAGGTTGGGTAGAGATGATGGCCTAAAGCCATTGTGGGTTTGATATGCTCAGTGTACGGCCAACTGTCTGGGTGTTGGACTGGAGGTCTGCCCTCAGGCTGTGTCAGACAGGGCTTTAGTGCACAGGCTAGACTGTATAATTGGGGTATGGTCGAGTGGCATGCAGGTTTTTACTCATTTGGCGTTTCTGGATAGCCCTATAGGGCAACATTTTTCTTCTGGAGGGCAGGCAGAGTGCTGCATTGTGTCTCCAGAATTTCCAAACTGGAAGGGTGTGGCCAGGATTCTGAGGACGGAAGTCTGAGAACACAAGTTAGGCTTAGGTTTCAGGGCGAGGGCCCAGCAGGCACACTCTCAAGTGCTGAATCGAGATCTCATGCTTCTGAATTCAGGGCGAGGATCAGACTTTGGCTTAGGATGGAGTTTCTGTCCGTGATGGCCCATTTATGAAGGTGTGGGGCATCATGAGGAAATGGAGGTTTTCTCACAGTGTTATTGTGTGATGATTCAAACCACAAGGATTCATTCTGCGAGACAGTCAAGACAGGTTGGTTGGATTCAAGACGTCCCATAAAGAAGTTCTCCAGAGCAGGGTTCTAAGGATGGATGCCTGGGAAGCCCGCCTCCCATTCTAACTGTCTCCTAGTGCCAAGGAAGGTTTGATCTGCTGGCTCTGGGTGAGCAGCCGAGGGGGCTGATTTGAAATGGACTCTCCTGAGAATGGATCATAATGTAAGTTTGTGTCCTTGGAGACCTTTGGGATTGGGCCATGGTGCCAGCGCCCTGAAGGATCCTCCTAACCTGAGGTATTGACACAGCTCCAAAGAGCAAGTTTCCCATGTGGAGATGAGATCTGTTCTGATTGTTTCCTTAGAAAACCCCCATATTATGATATTGGAAACCAGGCCTCTGAGGAGAGATACCTAGAAACCAAAGCAATGCATCAGAAGTTTGCTCAGGTTGGAGTTTCTGTCCATGATGGCCCCTTTATAAAGGGGAGCATCTCATGAGGCCATGTAGGTTTTCCCACGATAGGAGTTGTGAGATGCTCCAATCTGCAAGGATTCCTTCTATGGGACAGTCAAGACCTGTTGGAAGGCTCCAGGACATCCCATATGGAACGGCGCCAGAGCAGGATTCCAAGGATGGATGCCTAGAGAGTCTGCTTTGCATTCCAGTTGTCTCCTAGCGACAAGGCAGGTTTGATATTCTGCCTCTGGGGGAGTAATCGACGGGGCTGAGTTGAAATGTACTCTCCTGCCGAATGGTCATAATGCGGGTATGTGTCCATGGAGACCTTGGAATAGGACGGTTGCTCCGGCTACCTGAAGGTTTCTCCTAACTGGAGGCTTTTACAGAGCTCCAAAGGATAAGTTTCCCATGTGAAGACAAGATTTGTTCTGATTGGTATCTCTGGAATCCCCCATATGCTGGTATTGGAAAACAGGCCTCTGAGGAGAGATGCTTAGAAAAAAAAGCAATGGAACCAATTACATTCTAGGGGCCAGTCCAGTTTAATCTTCTTCTCTTGGGTTATCTGTCTATGGGTGAGTTGACGTCGTTGCTCAGCTTGTGAGAGATCGCCCCTCTTTGCCCTGGGTGGCCTACACTATTGGAATGGCCTCTGGGAGTTTGGAGGTTTCTCCTTATCTGTAGGGTTGTGGCCAATGGAATGGGAAGAATTTCCTTGGAGAGGGCAGGCACAGTCCTGAGGTGTGGCTCCAGGGGCCTCAGTCTGGAGGGTGTGTGGGACAGGGATGTCAGGATTGAAGTCTGAAAACACAAACTCGGCTTAGGTTTGGGGACGTAGGTATGGCAGGCCCAATCTACAGACTATGAGGAGAATTTTTTGGGCTATGACCTAAGGGTGAGTGTGAACGCTTGCTGAAGCTTATGTCTCTGGATTTTGTGTCAATAGTGGCCGTGGAATGTCGGGCTGGCCTCATGGGCCATGGACGAGTCTTTCTCTCTGGACCCCAATCACTTGGGATGGCCCAATCCCAAGTGATTGGGGTCATTCTGTGAGTGGGACGAGTCCTTTCTGTGTTTATTTACCTCAAATGTCCCACCAAAGAGGGATTCCAGAGCAGAGCCCTGAGTAGGGGTGACTAGATGTCTCTACCTCTGGTTAAGATTGGGTGACTTGGGGCATGGCAGGCCCCATATGCGGGCTCATGGTCCAGCCACTGAGAGGCTTTACTTGAGGACAGGGCTCAAACTGAGGGTCCCAATGTGTGTTTGAGCCCACCGCAGCTCTTAAGCATAGGCAGGGCCTCAGGGACCCTACACTACCCTCAGGGGCCCTACTACTACCCCTGTAGGCCCTACAGGGGTCCTACACTGAACGTTGGACAAGATGCCAACCACAAGATTCTGGCGAGAGGGAAAGAGGAGTTCTGATTTCTGCATCACGTTCACCCATGGGAAGTGAGTAGAGATAAGGTCTAGGATTCTGTAGCCTGAAAACCGAAGTTGGAAAGAGATGGCGACCTAAGGCCATGGCGGTTCTGATGTTCTCAGTGTACTGCAAGCTGTCTGGGTGTCGGTTGGGAATTCAGGCCTCAGGTTCTGTCAGACAGGGCATTAGTGCACAGGCTAGACTATATAATTGGTGTACAGTTGAGTGACGTGCAGGTTTATCCTCATTTGAGGTTTCTGGGTAGACCCATAGGGCAATATTTTTCTTCTAGAGGGCAGGCAGAGTGCAGCACTGTGTCATCGGAAATCCCAAAATAGAGGGCGTGTGGTCCAGGAGAGTGAGGACGGAAGTCGGAGAACACTAGCTACGCTTAGGTTTTGGGGTGAGGGCACAGCAGGTACACTCTGAAGAGCTGAATCAAGATCTCGTGCATCTGAAGTCAAGGCGAAGATCAGCTGTTGGCTCAGGTTGGAGTTTCTTTCCATGATCTGCCTTCATGAAGATTGGGGGCATCATGTGACCTTGGAAGCTTTCCATGATATGAGTTGTTAGGTGGTCCATGCACAAGGACTCCTGTGGGACAGTCGAGACCTGTTGGATGGCTCAAGGATGTCCCATAAGGAACGACGCAAGAGCAGGGTTCTAAGGATGGATGCCTGAAGAGCCCAACTCGCATTTCAATTGTCTCCTAGCGACAAGGCAGGTTCAATCTGCTGGCTCTGGAGTAGCAACCGAGGGGGTTTAGTTGAAATGGACTCTCCTGAGGATGGGTCATAATTTGGGATTGTGTCCATGGAGATATTCAAATGGGGCAGTGGCTCCAGTGACCTGAAGTTTTCTCCTAACTGGAGGTTATGACACAGCTCCATAGAGCAAGATTCCCATGTGGAGACGAGATTTTTTCTGATAGGTAGCTCTGGAAACCCCCTTATGCTGGTATTGGAATCCAGGCCACTGAGGAGAGATGCCTGAAAACAAAAGCAATGGATCCAATTGGGGCCTAGGTGTCTGTCTTGTTCAATATTCTTTTCTATGGATATCTGTCTAAGGTTCTGATTGGAGGTAGTGGCTCAGCTTGTGCCAGAGGGTCCCTGTATGTCCAGGACATCCTACACTATTGGGATGGCCTCAGAGATTTTGGATGATTCTCCTAATCTGTCAGGTTGTGCCAAATGAATGAGCAGAATTCCCTTGGAGAGGGCAGGCACAGTCCTGAGGTGTGGCTCCATGGGGCCCAGCCTTTAGAATGTGTGGGTGAGGACAATGGAGACAGAAATCTGAAAACACAAACTCGGCTTAGGTTTGGGGACATAGGTATGGCAGGCCCGATCTACAGACCTTGAGAATTTTGGGGGCTCTGAACAAAGGGAAAGTGTTTGGCGCTTTTTCAGGTTTTTGTCTCCGGATTTTGTGTCAATGGTGGCCGTGGAATGTCAGGCTGGCCTCATCGACCATGGACGAGTATTTCTCTCTGTGGATTTGGCCAGATTCCAATTGTTTGGGGTCATTCTTTGGATGGTAGGAGTCCTTACTTTTTTTTTTTTTTCTTTATCTTGGTTTTTTTTTTTTTTTTTTTACCTTATGTGTCCCACCAAAGAGGGATTCCAGAAAAGAGTTCTGAATAAGGTTGACTAGACTTCTCAAGCTCTGGCTAGGATTGGGGGAGTAGGGGCATGGCAAGTCCCATATGCAGGCTCTTGGTCCAGCCCTGCAGAGGCTTTACTTGAGGCCATGGTTCATGCTTAGGGTCCTAATGTGTGTTTGTGCCCATCGCAGCCCTCAAGCGTGTCTGAGGCCTCATGGGCCATGCTGGGTTCTCATATACTGAACGTTGGACAACATGCCAACCACAAGGTTTCTGGTCATGGGGAAGGTGAAGTTCTGATTTCTGCATCACGTACATCACTTAGTTGTGAGTGGAGATAATGTCTAGGTTCTGAAGCCTGAAGACCAAGGTTGGGAAGAGATGATGACCTAAGGCCATGGCATGTTCGATGTGTTCAGTGTGAGGCCAGGTGTCTGGGTGTCGGTCACGAGGTCTGGGGTCAGGCTGTTTCAGACAGGGCATTAGTGCCCAGGCTAGACTGTATAATTGGGGTACAGTCTAGAGAATTGCAGGTTGATCCTCATTTGATGTTTCTGGGTAGACCCCTAGGGCAAAGTCTCTCTTCTGGAGGGCAGGCAGAGTGCTGCATTTTGTCTCCAGAATTCCCAAAGTGGAAGGCTTGTGGGCCAGGAGTGTGAGGATGGAAGTCTGAGAATGCGAGCTGGCTTAGGTTTTGGGGCGAGGGCAAGGCAGGCACACTCTGCAGAGCTGAATTGAGATCTCATGCATCTGAGGTCAGGGCGAGGATCAGACGGGAGTTTCTGTCCATGATGTCCTCTACCTGAAGGTGGAGGCATCACGAGGCCATGGAGGTTTTCCCACGGTGCGAGTGTGTGATGCTGCAAACCACAAGGATTCCTTCTTCAGGACAGTTGAGACCTGTTGAATGGATCAAGGACACCCCATTAGGAATTTCTCCAGAGCAGAGTTCTAACATGGATACCTGGGCAACGAACTCGCATTCCAATTGTCTCCTAGTGACAAAGAAGGTTTGATCTGCTGGCACTGGGTGAGCAACCGCCAGGTTTGTGTTGAAATGGACTCTCCTGAGGATGGGTCATAATGTGGGATTGTGTCCATTGAGACATTGGAATGGGGCGGTGGCTCCAGTGACGTGAAATTTTCTCCTAACTGGAGGTTTTGACACAGTTCCATATAGCATGATTCCCATGTGGCATGCGATTTGTTCTGATTGGTAGCTCCAGAAACCCCCATGTGCTGGTATTGGAATCCAGGCCTCTGAGGAGAGATACATGAAAACAAAAGCAATGAATTCGTTTAGGGCCTAGGTGCCTGTCCTGTTCAATCTTCTTTTCTATGGATATCTATCTACAGGTCTGATTGGAGGTAGTGGCTCAGCTTGTGGCAGATGGTCCCTGTTTGTCCCGGACATCCTTCAATATTGGGGTGGCCTCGGGGACTTCGGATGTTTCTCCTAATCTGTCAGGTTGTGCCAAAGGAATGAGCAGAATTCCCATGGAGAGGGCAGGCACAGTCCTGAGGTGTGGCTCCATGGGGCCAAGCCTTGAGGGTGTGTGGGCCAGGACAATGGAGACAGAAGTCTGAAAACACAAACTTGGCTTAGGTTTGGGGACATAGGTATGGCAGGCCCGATCTACAGACCGTGATAGTTTTTCAGGCTTTGAACAAAGGGCGAGTGTGTGGCGCTTTTTCAGGCTTTTGTCTCCGGATTTTGTGTCAATGGTGGCCGTGGAATGTCAGGATGGCCTCATCAGCCATGGACGAGTATTTCTCTCTGTGCATTTGGCCCAATTCCAAGTGTTTGCGGTCATTCTTTGGACGGTAGGAGTCCTTTCTCTATTTTTTTTTTAACCTCATGTGTCCCACCAAGGAGGGATTCTAGAGAAGAGATCTGAGTAGGGGTGACTAGACTTCTCAAGCACTGGTTAAGGTTTGGGGAGTAGGGGCATGGTAATCTCCATATATGGGCTCTTGGTCCAGCCCCGGAGAGGCTTTACTTGAGGCCAGGGTTCATGCTTAGGGTCCTAATGTGTGTTTGTGACCATCGCAGCCCTCAAGCATGTCTGAGGCCTCATGGGCCATGCTGGTTTCTCTTACACTGCACGTTGGACAACATGCCAACCACAGGGTTTCTGGTCATGGGGAAGGAGGAGTTCTGATTTCTGCATCACGTACACGGCATGGCAGTGAGTAGAGATAAGGTCTAGATTCTGAAGCCTGAAAACCGAGGTTGGTAAGAAATGACGACCTAAGGCCATGGTGGGTCCGATGCACTTAGTGTGCGGCCAGATGTCTGTGTCCATCATGAGGTCTGGGCTCAGGCTGTGTCATGCAGGGCATTAGTCCCCAGGCTAGACTGTATAATTGGGGTACAGTCGAGTGATGTGAAGGTTGGTCCTCATTTGGGGTTTCTGGTTGGCCCCATAGGGCAAAGATTTTCTTCTGGAGGGCAGGCAGAGTGCTGCATTCTGGCTCCAGAAATGCCAACTTCAGGGCTTGTGGGCCAGGTGTTTTTGGACAGAAGTCTGAGAACACAAGTTCAGCTTAGAATTCGCAGCGGTGACATGGCAGGCACACTCTACAGACCTGAAATGAGATCTCGTGCATCTGAAGTCAGGGCGAGGATCAGATGTTGGCTTAGGTTGGAGTTTCTGTACATGATGTCCCCTTCATGAAGGTGGGGGGACATCAGGAAACCATGGAAGATTTCCAACTTTGTGAGTGTGTGATGCTCCAAACCACAAGGATTCCGTCAGCGGGACAGTCACGACCTTTTGGATGGATCAAGGACGTCCCATAAGAAATGCTCCAAAGCACAGTTCTAATGATGGATGCCTGGGCAGTCCAACTTGCATTCCAGTTGTGTCCTAGTGAAAAGGAGGATTCGATCTGCTGTCACTGGGGGAACAACCGAGGGGGCTGAATTGAAATGGACTCTCATGAGGATCAGTCATGATGTGGATTTGTGTCCATGGATCCCTTGGAATGGGGCAGTGGCTCTGTTGCCCTGAAGAATTCTCCTAACCTGAGGTTTTGATGCAGCTCCAAAGAGCAAGTTTCCCATGTAGAGACGAGATTTGTTCTGAAACCCCCACAACCTGGTATTGGAAACCAAGCATCTGGGGAACAATGCCTGGAATCCAAAGCAATGGATCTGATTACGGTCTAGGGGCCTGTCCTTTTCAATATTCTCCTCTGAGTGTCTCTGTCTAAGATTCAGAATGGAGGTCACTGCTCAGCTTGTGTCAGATCACCCATGTTTGTTGGGGGAGGCCAACACTATTGGGCTGGTCTTGGGAATTGGAGGTTTCTCCTAATCTGTAAGGTTGTGGCAAATGAAACGGGCAGAGTTCCCTTGGAGAGCACTGGCACAGTCCTTAGGTGTGACACCACCTTTCTGGGTGTCATCCAGGAGGTCCAGGCTCAGGCTGTGTCAGACAGGGCATTAGTGCCAAGCTTAGACTGTATAATTGGAGTAAAGTTGAGTGGCATGCAGGTTGATCCTCATTTGGCGTTTCTGGGTAGCCCCAGGGGCAACGTTTTTCTTCTGGAGGGAAGGAAGAGTGCTGCATTGTGGCGACGGAATTCTCACACTGGAGGGCTTGTGGGCCAGAATTGTGAGGAAGGAAGTGAGAGAACACAAGCTAGGCTTCGGTTTTGGGTCAAGATCATGGCAGGCACACTCTGTAGAGCTAAATCTAAATCTCATGCATCTGAAGTCAGGGCGAGGATCAGACGTAGGCTCAGGTTGAAGTTTCTGTTCAGGATGGCCCCTTCATGATGGTGGGGGGCATCATGGGGCTATGGAGACTTTCCCACGATTGGCATTGTAAGTTGCTCCAATCGGCAAGGATTCCTTCTACAGGACAGTCGAGACCGGTCAGATTGCTCCAGGACGTCCCATGCGGAACCACGGCAGTGCAGGGTTCTAAGGATGGATTCCTGGAGTGCCCGCCTCACATTCCTATTGTCTCCTAGTGACAAGGCAGGTTCGATCTGCTTCTTTTGGGGAGCAACCAAAGGGGATGTGTTGAAATGGACTCGCCTGCGGATGGGTCATAATGCGGGTTTGTGTCCATGGAGACCTTGGAATGGGGTGTTGGCTGCTGGGACCTGAAGGTTTCCCTTAACTGGAGGTTGTGACACAGCTCCAAAATGCATGTTTCCCATGTGGAAATGAGATTTGTTCAGACTGGTACCTCTTGAAGAACACATATGCTGGTATTGGAAACCAGGCCTCTGAGGAGAGATGCCTGGAATCAAAAGCAATGAATCTGATTAGGGCCTAGGTGCCTGTCCGGTTCAATCTTCTTCTCTGGGGTTATCTGTCTATGGATCTGAGTTGAGGTAGTTGCTCATCTTGGGACAGATCACCCTGTTTGCCCTGAGTGGCCAACACTATTGGGAAGGCCTCAGGGACGTTGGAGTGTTCTCCTAATCTTTAGGGTTGTGGCCAATGGAATGGGCAGAATTTGCTTGGAGAAGGCAGGCACAGTCCTGAGGCATGGCTCCAGGGGCCCCAGCCTGGAGGTTGTGTGGGCCAGGACAGTGGGGACAGAAACCTGAAAACCCAAACTCAGCTTAGATTTGGGGACGTAGGTATGACATGCCTGATCTATAGACCGTGAGAAGAATTTATCAGGCTATGAACAAAGGGCAAGTGTGAGGCATATCTCCAGGCTTTTGTCTCTAGATTTTGTGTCAATGGTGGCCATGGAATGACGGGATGGCCTCTTTGGCCATGGATGATTCTTTCTCTTTTAAGATTTGGTCAGATCTCACGTTTTGGGGCTCATTCAGGGGATGGAGGAGACCCTTCAATATTTTTTTTTCCTCAGGGGTTCCAGAGCAGAGACCTGAATAGGGGTGATTAGAACTCTCAACCTCTCATTAATATTGGGGGACTAGGGATGGCAATGCGGGTTCTTGGTCCAGACCCTGAGAGGCTTTACTTGAGGACAGGGCTCACACTGAGGGTCCCAATGTGTTTGTGCCCATTGCGGTTTTTCAAGCATGGGCGGGGAATCATGGGATACACTGGATTCTCCTACACTGAACGTTGGAAAACATGCCAACCACAAGGTTTCTTGCCTTGAGGAAGAAGGAGTTTCATTTCTGCATCACGTTCACCCCTGGGTAGTGAGTATATATAATGTCTAGGTTCTGAAGCCTGAAAACCAAGGTTGAAAAGAGATGATGACCTAAAGCCATGGCGGGTCTGATGTGCTCAGTGTACAGCCAGCTGTCTGGGTGTCGGTTGAAAATTCAGACCTCAGGCTGTGCAAGACAGGGCATTAACGCCGAAGCGAAACTGTATAATTGGGGTAGAGTCAAGTGGCATGCAGGTTGATCCTCATTTGGTGTTTCTGGTTAGCCCCATAGGACAACGTTTCTCTTCTGGGGGGCAGTCAGAGTGCTGCATTGTGTCTCTCCAGAATTCCCTAACTGGAGGGCTGGTGGGCTCGGAGTGTGAGGACGAAGTCTGAGAACAATAGCTAGGTTTTGCTTCGGGGCGGGGTTTCGGCAGGCACACTCTGCAGAGTTGAATCAAGATTTCGTGCATCTGAAGTCAGGGCGAGGATTAGACGTTGGCTCAGGTTGGAGTTTCTGTCCAAGATGGCTCTTTCATGAAGGGGACAGTGCACCACGAGGCCACAGAGCTTTTCCCATGATGGGAGTTGTGAGGTGCTCCAAAGCGCAAGGATTCCTTCTGCAGGACAGCTGTGACCTGTTGGATGGCTCCAGGAGGTCCCATATGGAATTACTTCAGAGTAGTTTTCTACAGATGGATGCCTAGCCAGCCCGCCTCACATTCCAATTGTCTCCTAGTGACAAGATAGGTTCGATCTGCTGGCTCCAGGGGAGCACCCAAGGGCACTGAGTTGAAATAGACTCTCCTGCAGATGGGTCCTAATGTGGGATTGTGTCCATGGAGACCTTGGAAAGAGGTGGTGGCACCGGGGCCCTGAAGGATTTTCCTAGCCGGAGGTTTTCACACATCTTGAAAGAGCACGTTTCCGATGTGGAGAAGACATTTGTTCTGACTGATGCCTCAGGAAACCCCCATATGGTGGTATTGAAAACCAGGCCTCTGAGGTTCTGACATAGCTCCTCGAGCAAGTTTCCAATGTGCAGACAAGACTGGCTCTGAAGGAGCCTATGGAAACCCCATAGGCTGGTATTGGAAACCAGGCCTCTTAGAAGAGATGCCTGGAAACGAAAGCAATGGATCTGATTAGGGCCTAGGGGCCTGTCCAGTTCAATGTTCTTCTCTGGGGACATCTGTCTCCGAGTCTGTGTGGAGCTAGTTGCTCAGCTAGTGTCAGATCACCCCTGTTTGTTCCAAGCAGCCTACAATATTGGGATGGTCCCAGGGACATTGGAGATTTCTCCTGATTTATATGGTTGTGGCCAATAGAATATGAAGAATTCCCTATGAGAGGGCAAAAACAATCCTGATGTGTGGTTCCAGGGGCCCTAGCATGGAGGGTGTGTGTTTTCACACAACTGTCCAAACAGCCCTGGCCTACACAACCTACAGGCTCAGGCCCCTGGAGCCTAACCTGAGGACTGTACTTATCCCATCAGAGGGAATTGTGTGTGCCCATTCCAAAGGCCACAACCCTTCTAATAGGATAAACCTCCAAAGTCCCTGATCCATCTCAATAGTGGTGGCTTCCCAGGAAAAACAGGGGTAATCTGAGCCCAACTGAGCACCTACCTGCACTCAGACCCGTAGACAGATGTCCCCAGAGGTAAAAAGGAAAGAACAGGCCCCTAGGCACTAATCAGATCCATTGCTTTGGTTTCCAGGCATCTCTCCTCAGAGGCCTGGATTTCAAAAGCAGCATATAGCTGTTTCTGACTCACCCATCAGAAAACATCTCATCTACACATGGGAAACTTGCACGATGGGGCTGTGTCAAAGCCTCTGTTTAGGAGAACCCTTTAGGGCCCCAGTGCCACCGCTTCATTCCAAGGTCTCCATAGACACAAAAGCACATTAGGACCCATCCCCAGGGGTGTCCATTTCAACTCAGCGTCCACGGTTGCTCCCCACAGATCCAGATCTAACCTGTCTTGTTGCTAGGAGACAATTGAAATGCGAGGTGGGCTACCCATCCAACCATCCTTAGAACCCTGCTCAGAATCATTGGTCTGGAGCCAAACAACAGGTCTCAATTGTCCTGCAGAAGACTCTCTGCAGTTTGGAGACTCTCACAACTCCCATCGTGGGAAAACACCCATGGCCCCGTGATGCCCCCCCCCATTCATGAAGGGGCCATCAGGGACAGTAACTCCAACCTGAGCGAAGGTCTGATCCTCGCCCTGACTTCAGATGCACGAGATCTCGATTCAGGTCTGTAGATTGTGCCTGCCATGGCCTCACCCAGAAACCTAAGCCTAGCTTGTGTTCTCAGACTTTTGTCGTCAGACTACTGGCCCACAAGCCCTCCAGTTTGGCAATCCAGAACTACAATGCAGCACTCTGCTGGCGCTCCAGAAGAAAAACATTGTCCTCTGGGGCTACCCAGTAACCCCAAATGAGAATCAACCTGCACCGACATTGGCTGTACCCCAAATACATAGGCTGACCAGGGCACTAATGCCCTTTCTGACACAGCCTGAGCCTGGAGCCCCTGGCCCCTCCCAGACAGCTGGCCGCACACTGAGCACATCGAGCCACCATGGCCTTAGGTCGTCATCTCTTCCCAACCTCGGTTTTCAGGTTTCAGAACCTAGACCTTATCTCCAATCGCAGCCCAGGGTTGAAGGTGATGCAGAAATCAGAACTCCTTCCCCATGGCAAGATACCTTGTGGTTGGCATGTTGTCCAACGTTCAGTGTAGTTGAAACCAGTGTGGCCCATGAGGCCCCGCCCATGCTCGCGGGCCACATTGGTCACAAACACACATTGTGACGCTCAGGCTGAGCCCAGTCCTCAAGTAAGGCCACTCAGTGGCTAGATGAAGAGATAGCATATTGGACTTGCCATGCCCCTAGGCCCCAATTTTTAACCATAGTTCGGGTTGTCCCTTCAGTCTTCCCCACGGCTTGGCTTTGGAATTCCTCTTTTGGTGGGACACCTGAGGTAACAAAACTGAAATGAGTCCTCCCATCCCGCAGATTGACAAAAAGCAATTGGGAATCGGGCCAAACCCTCAGAGAGGAAGATTCGTCCATGGCCCATGAGGCCTCCCCGACATTCCACGGCCATCGCTGATACAAAATCCAGAGACAAGAGCCTGAGCAAGCACCTCAGACTCGCACTTTCTTCGTATCCTGAAGAGTTCTTCTCATGGTTTGTAGATCAGGCCTGCCATACCTATGTCCCCAAAACTAAGCTGAGTTTGTGTTTTCAGACTTCTGTCCTCAAAGTCTTGGGCCACACACCCTCCAGGCTGGGCTTCTGGAGCCACACATTAGGACTGTGCCTACCAATCCATGGGAATTCTGCCCATTCCATGGTCCAAAATCGTACAAATTAGGAGAAACCTCCAAAGACCCTGAGGCCATCCCAATATATTTGGTCGCCCTGAACAAACAAGGGCTGTCTAACGCCAGCTGATAATCGACCTCCACTCATACCATAGATGGATGTCCCCAGAGAAGAAGTTTGAACCAGACAGGACCCTAGGCCATAATAGGATCCATTGCTTTGGGTTACAGGCATGTGTCCTCAAAAGACTGATTCCAATACGAGCATAGGGGTTTTCCTGAGGCACCCATCAGAACTCATCTCGTCTCCACAAGGAAACCTGTGCATGGGAGCCATGTCCAAAGCTTAGGAGAGTACTTCAGGGTCCCGGTGCCAACGCCCGATTCCAAGGCCCTCATGGACACAAAAACACATTAGGACCCATCCTCAGGAAAGTCCCTTTCAACTCCGCCACCGCGGTTGCTCCCGCAGAGCCATCAGATCTAAACTGTCTTTTTGCTAGGAGAAAATTGGAATGCGAGGCGGGCTTCCCAGGCATCCATCCGCGAACGGTGCTCTGGAGTCATTCCATATGGGATGTCCTGGAGCTGTCCAACAGGTATCAATAGTCCCGCAGAAGGAATCCTTGAAGGGGGCATCCCACAACTCCCAACGTGGGAAAACCTCAATGGCCTCGAGATTCCGCTCCCTTCATGAAGCGGCCGTCATGCTCAGAAACTCCCACCTGAGCCAACGTCTGATCCTCGCCATGACTTCACATGGATGAGATATTGGTTCAGATATGCAGGGGGTACCTGCCGTGCCCCCCCGAAACCCAAGTCTAGCTTGTCTTCTCAGACTTCTGTCCTCACACTCCTGGCCCTGAAGCCCTCAAGTTTGGCAATTCCGGACCCACAATGCAGCACTCTGCCTGCCCTCTAGAAAAAAAATTGTTGCCTCATGAGCTGCCCAGGCACCTTAAATGAGGGTAAACCTACACAGCACTCGACTTTACCCAAATTATATAGTCTAACCTGGGCACTAATGCACTGTCGAACACAACCTGAGCCCGGACCTCCTGACCAACACCCAGAAAGCTGACCGCACACTGAGCACATAAATCCCGCCATGGCCTTAGGTCATCATCTCATCCCTACCTCAGTTTTCAGGCTTCAGAACCGAGACCTTATCTGCAATCACTGCCCAGGGGTGAGTGTGATGCAGAAATCAGAACTCCTCCTTTCCCATGGCAAGAACCCTTGTGGTTGACACGTTGTCCAAAGTTCAGTGTAGGAGAAACCAGCATTCACCCTGAGGCCCCGCCCATTCTTGAGTGCGACGAGGGCATACACACGCATTGTGACCCTCAGCATGAGTCCTGTCCTCTAGTAAGTCCTCTTAGTGGCTGGACCATTAGATGTCATAATGGGCTTGACATGTCCCTAAGGCCCCAATTTTTAACCAGATTTCTGATTGTCCAGTCGCCCCTCACCAGGGCTCTACTCTGGAATCCATCATTTGGTGGGACACCTAGGTTAAAAAAGAAAACAGCAACAACAACAACAAAAAAAAAAACGGACTTCTTCCAGCCCACAGAATGACCCCAAACTCTTTGGACGGGGCCAAACCACCAGAGAGTAAGACTCGTCCATTTCCCATGAAGTCACCCAGAAATTGCACGACCATGAGTGACACGATATCCAGAGACAAAAACTTGCGCAGGAGCCTCACACTCGCCCTTCTTTCAAATCCCGAAGAGTTCTCCTCATGGTCTGTAGATCAGTCCTGCCATACCTATGACCCGAAACATAAGCCGAGTTTGTGTTTTCAGACAACTGTCCAAACAGCCCTGGCCTACACAACCTACAGGCTCAGGCCCCTGGAGCCAAACCTGAGGACTGTACTTGCCCTCTCCAAGGGAATTGTGTGTGCCCATTCCAATGGCCACAACCCTTCTAATAGGATAAACCTCCAAAGTCCCTGATCCATCTCAATAGTGGTGGCTTCCCAGAAAGACAGGGGAAATCTGAGCCCAACTGAGCACCTACCTGCACTCAGACCCATAGACAGATGTCCCCAGAGGTAAAAAGGAAAGAACAGGCCCCTAGGCACTAATCAGATCCATTGCTTTGGTTTCCAGGCATCTCTCCTCAGTGGCCTGGATTTCAAAAGCAGCACATAGCTGTTTCTTGACTCACCCATCAGAAAACATCTCATCTACACATGGGAAACTTGCACGTTGGAGCTGTGTCAAAGCCTCTGTTTAGGAGAACCCTTTAGGGCCCCAGTGCCACCGCTTTATTCCAAGGACTCCATAGACACAAAAGCACGTTAGGACCCATCCCCAGGGGTGTCCATTTCAACTCAGCGTCCTCGTTTGCTCCCCACAGATCCAGGAGATCTAACCTGTCTTGTTGCTAGGAGACAATTGGAATGCGAGGTGGGCTACCCAGCCATCCATCCTTAGAACCCTGCTCAGAATCATTGGCCTGGAGCCAAACAAAAGGTCTCAATTGTCCTGCAGAAGACACTCTGCAGTTTGGAGATTCTCACAACTCCCATCGTGGGAAAACACCCATGGCCTCGTGATGCCCCCCCCCATTAATGAAGGGGCCATCAGGGACAGAAACTCCAACCTTAACGATCGTCTGATCCTCGCCCTGAATTCAGATGCACGAGATCTCGATTCAGGTCTGTAGATTGTTCCTGCCATGGCCTCACCCAGAAACCTAAGCCTGGCTTGTGTTCTCAGACTTTTGTCGTCAGACTACTGGCCCACAAGCCCTCCAGTTTGGCAAACTAGAACTACAATGCAGCACTCTGCCAGCCCTCCAGAGGAAAAACATTGTCCTCTGGAGCTATCCAGTAATTCCAAATGAGGATCAACCTGCACCGACATTGGCTGTACCCCAAATACATAGGCTGACCAGGAAACTAATGCCCTTTCTGACACAGCCTGAGCCTGGACCCCCTGGACCCGACCATACAGCTGGCCGCACACTGAGCACATCGAGCCGCCATGGCCTTAGGTCGTCATCTCTTCCCAACCTCGGTTTTCAGGTTTCAGAACCTAGACCTTATCTCCAATCACTGCCCAGGTTTGAAGGTGATGCAGATATCAGAACTCCTTCCCCATGGCAAGAAACCTTGTGGTTGGCATGTTGTCCAACGTTCAGTGTAGTTGAAACCAGTGTGGCCCATGAGGCCCCGCCCATACTCGCGGGCCACATTGGTCACAAACACACATTGTGACGCTCAGGCTGAGCCCAGTCCTCAAGTAAGGCCACTCAGTGGCTGGATGAAGAGATAGCATATTGGGCTTGCCATGCCACTAGGCCCCAATTTTTAACCATAATTCGGGTTGTCCCTTCAGTCTTCCCCACGGCTTGGCTTTGGAATTCCTCTTTTGGTGGGACACCTGAGGTAACAAACCTGAAATGAGTCCTCCCATCCCACAGATTGACGAAAAGCAATTGGGAATCGGGCCAAATCCTCAGAGAGGAAAATTCTTCCTAGGCCCCTGAGGCCTCCTCGACATTCCAAGGCCTTCGCTGATACAAAATCCAGAGACAAAAGCCTGAGCAAGCGCCTCAGACTCGCACATTCTTCATATCCTGAAGAGTTCTTCTCATGGTTTGTGATCGGGTCTGCCATACCTAAGTCCCCAAACCTAAGCTGAATTTGTGTTTTCAGACTTCTGTCCTCAAAGTCTTGGGCCCCACACCCTCCAGGCTGGGCCCCTGGAGCCACACATTAGTACTGTGCCTACCAATCCATGGGAATTCTGCCCATTCCATGGTCCAAAATCGTACAAATTAGGAGAAACCTCCAAAGTCCCTGAGGCCATCCCAATAGTGTAGGTCGCCCGGAACAAAAAAGGGCTGTCTGACACCAGCTGATAATCGACCTCCACTCATACCATAGATGGATGTCCCCAGAGAAGAAGATTGAACCAGACAGGACCCTAGGCCATAATAGGATCCATTGCTTTGGGTTACAGGCATTTGTCCTCAAAAGCCTGATTCCAATATGAGCATAGGGGGTTTCCTGAGGCACCCATCAGAACTCATCTCGTCTCCACAAGAAAACCTGTGCATGGGAGCCATGTCCAAAGCTTAGGAGAGTACTTCAGGTTCCCGGTGCCACCGCCCCATTCCAAGGCCTTCATGGACACAAAAACACATTAGGACCCATCCTCAGGAAAGTCCATTTCAACTCAGCCAACCCAGTTGCTCCCGCAGAGCCATAGATCTAAACTGTCTTGTTGCTAGGAGACAATTGGAAAGCGAGGCGGGCTTCCCAGGCATCCATCCGCGAACAGTGCTCTGGAGTCATTCCATATGGGATGTCCTGGAGCTGTCCAACAGATCTCAATTGTCCCGCAGAAGAAATCCTTGAAGGGGGAATCCCACAACTCCCAACGTGGGAAAACCTCAATGGCCTCGAGATTCCGCTCCCTTCATGAAGCGGCCGTCATGCTCAGAAACTCACACCTGAGCCAAAGTCTGATCCTCGCCCTGACTTCAGATGCATGAGTTATTGGTTCAGATCTGCAGGGGGTACCTGCCGTGCCCTCGCCCTGAAACCCAAGTCTAGCTTGTCTTCTCAGACTTCCGTCCTCACAATCCTGGCCCCGAAGCCCTCAAGTTTGGCAATTCCGGACCCACAATGCAGCACTCTGCCTTCCCTCTAGAAAAAAAATTATTGCCTCAACATGCCCAGGCACCTTAAATGCGGGTAAACCTACGCAGCACTGGACTTTACCCAAATTATATAGTCTAACCTGGGCACTAATGCACTGTCGAACACAACCTGAGCCCGGACCTCCTGACCAACACCCAGAAAGCTGACCGCACACTGAGCACATAAAACCCGCCATGGCCTTAGGTCATCATCTCTTCCCTACCTCAGTTTTCAGGCTTCAGAACCGAGACCTTATCTCCAATCACAGCCCAGGGGTGAGTGTGATGCAGAAATCAGAACTCCTCCTTTCCCATGGCAAGAACCCCTGTGGTTGGCACGTTGTCCAACGTTCAGTGTAGGAGAAACCAGCATTCACCCTGAGGCCCCGCCCATTCTTCAGTGCGACGAGGTCATACACACACATTGTGACCCTCAGCATGAGTCCTGTCCTCTAGTAAGTCCACTCAGTGGCTGGACCATTAGATGTCATAATGGGCTTGACATGTCCCTAAGGCCCCAATTTTTAACCAGATTTCTGATTGTCCAGTCGCCCCTCACCAGGGCTCTACTCTGGAATCCATCATTTGGTGGGACACCTGAGGTTAAAGAAGAAAACAACAACAACAACAACAAAAAAAAAACGGACTTCTTCCAGCCCACAGAATGACCCCAAACTCTTTGGACGGGGCCAAACCACCAGAGAGTAAGACTCGTCCATTTCCCATGAAGTCACCCAGAAATTGCACGACCATGAGTGACACGATATCCAGAGACAAAAACTTGCGCAGGAGCCTCACACTCGCCCTTCTTTCAAATCCCGAAGAGTTCTCCTCATGGTCTGTAGATCAGTCCTGCCATACCTATGACCCGAAACATAAGCCGAGTTTGTGTTTTCAGACAACTGTCCAAACAGCCCTGGCCTACACAACCTACAGGCTCAGGCCCCTAGAGCCAAACCTGAGGACTGTACTTGCCCTCTCCAAGGGAATTGTGTGTGCCCATTCCAATGGCCACAACCCTTCTAATAGGATAAACCTCCAAAGTCCCTGATCCATCTCAATAGTGGTTGCTTCCCAGGAAAGACAGGGGCAATCTGAGCCAAACTGAGCACCTACCTGCACTCAGACCCATAGACAGATGTCCCCAGAGGTAAAAAGGAAAGAACAGGCCCCTAGGCACTAATCAGATCCATTGCTTTGGTTTCCAGGCATCTCACCTCAAAGGCCTGGATTTCAAAAGAAGCATATAGCTGTTTCTTGACTCACCCATCAGAAAACATCTCATCTACACATGAGAAACTTGCACGTTGGAGCTGTGTGAAAGCCTCTGTTGAGGAGAACCCTTTAGGGCCCCAGTGCCACCGCTTCATTCCAAGGTCTCCATAGACACAAAAGCACGTTAGGACCCATCCCCAGGGGTGTCCATTTCAACTCAGGGTCCTCGGTTGCTCCCCACAGATCCAGGAGATCTAACCTGTCTTGTTGCTAGGAGACAATTGGAATGCGAGGTGGGCTACCCCGCCATCCATCCTTAGAACCCTGCTCAGAATCATTGGCCTGGAGCCAAACAACAGGTCTCAATTGTCCTGCAGAAGACTCTCTGCAGTTTGGAGCTTCTCACAACTCCCATCGTGGGAAAACACCCATGGCCTCGTGATGCCCCCCCCCATTCATGAAGGGGCCATCAGGGACAGAAACTCCAACCTGAGCGATCCTCTGATACTCGCCCTGACTTCAGATGCACGAGATCTCGATTCAGGTCTGTAGATTGTGCGTGCCATGGCCTCAACCAGAAACCTAAGCCTAGCTTGTGTTCTCAGACTTTTGTCGTCAGACTACTGGCCACAAGCCCTCCAGTTTGGCAATCCAGAACTACAATGCAGCACTCTGCCGGCCCTCCAGAAGAAAAACATTGTCCTCTGGGGCTACCCAGTAACCCCAAATGAGGATCAACCTGCACCGACCTTGGCTGTACCCCAAATACATAGGCTGACCAGCACTAATGCCCTTTCTGACACAGCCTGAGCCTGGACTCCCTGGACCCTCCCAGACAGCTGGGCGCACACTGAGCACATCGAGCCGCCATGGCCTTAGGTCGTCATCTCTTCCCAACCTCGGTTTTCAGGTTTCAAAACCTAGACCTTATCTCCAATCACTGCCCAGGCTTGAAGGTGATCCAGAGATCAGAACTCCTTCCCCCCATGGCAAAAAACCTTGTGGTTGGCATGTTGTCCAACGTTCAGTGTAGTTGAAACCAGTGTGGCCCATGAGGCCCCGCCCATGCTCGCGGGCCACATTGGTCACAAAAACACATTGTGACGCTCAGGCTGAGCCCAGTCCTCAAGTAAGGCCACTCAGTGGCTGGATGAAGAGATAGCATATTGGGCCTGCCATGCCCCTAGACCCAATTTTTAACCATAGTTCGGGTTGTCCCTTCAGTCTTCCCCACGGCTTGGCTTTGGAATTCCTCTTTTGGTGGGACACCTGAGGTAACAAACCTGAAATGAGTCCTCCCATCCCAGAGATTGACGAAAAGCAATTGGGAATCGGGCCAAATCTTCAGAGAGGAAGATTCGTCCGTGGCCCCTGAGTCCTCTCCGACATTCCACGGCCTTCGCTGATACAAAATCCAGAGACAAAAGCCTGAGGAAGCGCCTCAGACTCGCACTTTCTTCATATCCTGAAGAGTTTCTCTCATGGTTTGTGATCGGGCCTGCCATACCTACGTCCCCAAACCTAAGCTGAGTTTCTGTTTTCAGACTTCTGTTCTCAAAGTCTTGGGCCACACACCCTCCAGGCTTGGCCCCTGGAGCCACACATTAAGACTGTGCCTACCAATCCATGGAAATTCTGCCCATTCCATGGTCCAAAATCGTACAAATTAGGAGAAACCTCCAAAGTCCCTGAGGCCATCCCAATAGTGTAGGTCGCCCAGAACAAAAAAGGGCTGTCTGACACCAGCTGATAATCGACCTCCACTCATACCATAGATGGATGTCCCCAGAGAAGAAGATTGAAACAGACAGGACCCTAGGCCATAATAGGATCCATTGCTTTGGGTTACAGGCATGTGTCCTCAAAAGCCAGATTCCAATATGAGCATAGGGGGTTTCCTTAGGCACCCATCAGAACTCATCTAGTCTCCACAAGGAAACCTGTGCATGGGAGCCATGTCCAAAGCTTAGGAGAGTTCTTCAGGTTCCCGGTGCCACCCCCCCATTCCAAGGCCTTCATGGACACAAAAACACATTAGGACCCATCCTCAGGAAAGTCCATTTCAACTCAGCCAACCCGGTTGCTCCCGCAGAGCCATCAGATCTAAACTGTCTTGTTGCTAGGAGACAATTTTAATGCGAGGCGGGCTTCCCAGGCATCCATGGGCGAACGGTGCTCTGGAGTCATTCCATATGGGATACCCTGGAGCTCTCCAACAGGTCTCAATAGTCCCGCAGAAGGAATCCTTGAAGTGGCATCCCACAACTCCCAACGTGGGAAAACCTCAATGGCCTCGAGATTCTGCTCTCTTCATGAAGTGGCCGTCATGCTCAGAAACTCCAACCTGAGCCAACGTCTGATCCTCGCCCTGACTTCAGATGCATGAGATATTGGTTCAGATCTGCAGGGGGTACCTGCCGTGCCCTCGCCCTGAAACCCAAGTCTAGCTTGTCTTCTCAGACTTCCGTCCTCACATTCCTGGCCCCGAAGCCCTCAAGTTTGGCAATTCCGGACCCACAACTGCCTGCCCTCTAGAAAAAAAATTATTGCCTCATGAGCTGCCCAGGCACCTTAAATGAGGGTAAACCTACACAGAACTCGACTTTACCCAAATTATATAGTCTAACCTGGGCACTAATGCACTGTCGAACACAACCTGAGCACGGTCCTCCTGACCAACACCCAGAAAGCTGACCGCACACTGAGCACATAAAACCCGCCATGGCCTTAGGTCATCATCTCTTTCCTACCTCAGGTTTCAGGCTTCAGAACCGAGACCTTATCTCCAATCACTGCCCAGGGGTGAGTGTGATGCAGAAATCAGAACTCCTCCTTACACATGGAAAGAACCCTTGTGGTTGGCACGTTGTCCAACGTTCAGTGTAGGAGAAACCAGCATTCACCCTGAGGCCCCGCCCATTCTTGAGTGCGACGAGGGCATACACACGCATTGTTATCCTCAGCATGAGTCCTGTCCTCTAGTAAGTCCTCTCCTTGGCTGGACCATTAGATGTCATAATGGGCTTGACATGTCCCTAGGCCCCAATTTTTAACCAGATTTCTGATTGTCCAGTCGCCCCTCACCAGGGCTCTACTCTGGAATCCATCATTTGGTGGGACACCTGAGGTTAAAAAAGAAAACAACAACAACAACAACAACAACAAAAACAAAAAACTGACTTATTCCAGCCCACAAAATGACCCCAAACTCTTTGGACGGGGCCAAACCACCAGAGAGTAAGACTCGTCCATTTCCCATGAAGTCACCCAGAAATTCCACGACCATGAGTGACACGATATCCAGAGACAAAAACTTGAGCAGAGCCTCACACTCGCCCTTCTTTCAAATCCCGAAGGGTTCTCCTCATGGTCTGTAGATCAGTCCTGCCATACCTATGACCCGAAACATAAGCCGAGTTTGTGTTATCAGACAACTGTCCAAACAGCCCTGGCCTACACAACCTACAGGCTCAGGCCCCTGGAGCCAAACCTGAGGACTGTACTTGCCCTCTCCAAGGGAATTGTGTGTGCCCATTCCAATGGCCACAACCCTTCTAATAGGATAAACCTCCAAAGTCCCTGATCCATCTCAATAGTGGAGGCTTCCCAGGAAAAACAGGGGCAATCTGAGCCCAACTGAGCACCTACCTGCACTCAGACCCATAGACAGATGTCCCCAGAGGTTAAAAGGAAAGAACAGGCCCCTAGGCACTCATCAGATCCATTGCTTTGGTTTCCAGGCATCTCTCCTCCGAGGCCTGGATTTCAAAAGCAGCATATAGCTGTTTCTTGACTCACCCATCAGAAAACATCTCATCTACACATGGGAAACTTGCACGTTGGAGCTGTGTCAAAGCCTCTGTTCAGGAGAACCCTTTAGGGCCCCAGTGCCACCGCTTCATTCCAAGGTCTCCATAGACACAAAAGCACGTTAGGACCCAACTCCAGGGGTGTCCATTTCAACTCAGCGTCCTCGGTTGCTCCCCACAGATCCAGGACATCTAACCTGTTTTGTTGCTAGGAGACAATTGGAATGCGAGGTGGGCTACCCAGCCATCCATCCTTAGAACCCTGCTCAGAATCATTGGCCTGGAGCCAAACAACATGTCTCAATTGTCCTGCAGAAGACTCTCTGCAGTTTGAAGCTTCTCACAACTCCCATCGTGGGAAAACACCCATGGCCTCGTGATGCCCCCCCCATTCATGAAGGGGCCATCAGGGACAGAATCTCCAACCTGAGCGATCCTCTGATCCTCGCCCTGACTTCATATGCACGAGATCTCGATTCAGGTCTGTAGATTGTGCATGCCATGGCCTCACCCAGAAAACTAAGCCTAGCTTTTGTTCTCAGACTTTTGTCGTCAGACTACTGGCCCACAAGCCCTCCAGTTTGGCAATCCAGAACTACAATGCAGCACTCTGCCTGCCCTCCAGAAGAAAAACATTGTCCTCTGGGGCTACCCAGTGACCCCAAATGAGGATCAACCTGCACCGACCTTGGCTGTACCCCAAATACATAGGCTGACCAGGGCACTAATGTCCTTTCTGACACAGCCTGAGCCTGGACCCCCTGGACCCTCCCAGACAGCTGGCCGCACACTGAGCACATCGAGCCGCCATGGCCTTAGGTCGTCATCTCTTCCCAACCTCGGTTTTCAGGTTTCAGAACCTAGACCTTATCTCCAATCACTGCCCAAGGTTGGAGGTGATGCAGAAATCAGAACTCCTTCCCCATGGCAAGAAACCTTGTGGTTGGCATGTTGTCCAATATTCAGTGTAGTTGAAACCAGTGTGGCCCATGAGGCCCCGGCCATGCTCACGGGTCACATTGATCACAAACACACATTATGACGCTCAGGCTGAGCCCAGTACTCAAGTAAGGCCACTCAGTGGCTGGATGAAGAGATAGCATATTGGGCTTGCCATGCCCCTAGGCCCCAATTTTTAACCATAGTTCGGGTTGTCCCTTCAGTCTTCCCCACGGCTTGGCTTTGGAATTCCTCTTTTGGTGGGACACCTGAGGTAACAAAACTGAAATGAGTCCTCCAATCCCAGAGATTGACTAAAAGCAATTGGGAATCAGGCCAAATCCTCAGAGAGGAAGATTCGTCCATGGCCCATGAGGCCTCCCCGACATTCCACGGCCATCGCTGATACAAAATCCAGAGACAAAAGCCTGAGCACGCGCCTAAGACTCGCACTTTCTTCATATCCTGAAGAGTTCTTTTCATGGTTTGTAGATCGGGCCTGCCATACCTACGTCCCCAAACCTAAGCTGAGTTTGTGTTTTCAGACTTCTGTCCTCAAAGTCTTGGGCCACACACCCTCCAGGCTTGGCCCCTGGAGCCACACATTAGGACTGTGGCTACCAATCCATGGGAATTCTGCCCATTCCATGGTCCAAAATCGTACAAATTAGGAGAAACCTCCAAAGTCCCTGAGGCCATCCCAATAGTGTAGGTCGCCCGGAACAAACAAGGGCTGTCTGACACCAGCTGATAATCGACCTCCACTCATACCATAGATGGATGTCCACAGAGACGAAGATTGAACCAGACAGGACCCTAGGCCATAATAGGATCCATTGCTTTAGGTTACAGGCATGTGTCCTCAAAAGCCTGATTCGAATACGAGCATAGGTGTTTTCCTGAGGCACCCATCAGAACTCATCTCGTCTCCACAAGGAAACCTGTGCATGGGAGCCATGTCCAAAGCTTAGGAGAGTACTTCAGGGTCCCGGTGCCACCGCCCCATTCCAAGGCCCTCATGGACACAAAAACACATTAGGACCCATCCTCAGGAAAGTCCATTTCAACTCAGCCACCCCTGTTGCTCCAGCAGAGCCATCAGATCTAAACTGTCTTGTTGCTAGGAAACAATTGGAATGCGAGGCGGGCTTCCCAGGCATCCATCCGAGAACGGTGCTCTGGAGTCATTCCATATGGGATGTCCTGGAGTTGTCCAACAGGTCTCAATTGTCCTGCAGAAGGAACCCTTGAAGGGGGCATCCCACAACTCCTAACGTGGGAAAACCTCAATGGTCTCGAGATTCCGCTCCCTTCATGAAGCAGCCGTCTTGCACAGAAACTCCAACCTGAGCCAACGTCTGATCCTCGCCCTGACTTCAGATGCATGAGATATTGGTTCAGATCTGCAGGGGTACCTGCCGTGCCCTTGCCCTGAAACCCAAGTCTAGCTTTTCTTCTCAGACTTCTGTCCTCACACTCCTGGCCCCGAAGCCCTCAAGTTTGGCAATTCCGGACCCACAATGCAGCACTCTGCCTGCCCTCTAGAAAAAAAATTATTGCCTCATGAGCTGCCCAGGCACCTTAAATGAGGGTAAACCTACACAGCACTCGACTTTACCCAAATTATATAGTCTGACCTGGGCACTAATGCCCTGTCGAACACAACCTGAGCCCGGACCTCCTGACCAACACCCAGAAAGCTGACCGCACACTGAGCACATAAAACCCGCCATGGCCTTAGGTCATCATCTCTTCCCTACCTCAGTTTTCAGGCTTCAGAACCGAGACCTTATCTCCAATCACTGCCCAGGGGTGAGTGTGATGCAGAAATCAGAACTCCTCCTTACCCATGGCAAGAACCCTTGTGGTTGGCACGTTGTCCAACGTTCAGTGTAGGAGAAACCAGCATTCACCCTGGGCCCCGCCCATTCTTGAGTGCGACGAGGGCATACACACGCATTGTGACCCTCAGCATGAGTCCTGTCCTTTAGTAAGTCCTCTCAGTGGCTGGACCATTAGATGTCATAATGGGCTTGACATGTCCCTAGGCCCCAATTTTTAACCAGATTTCTGATTGTCCAGTCGCCCGTCCCCAGGGCTCTACTCTGGAATCCATCATTTGGTGGGACACCTGAGGTTAAAAAAGAAAACAACAACAACAACAACAACAAAAAACGGTCTTCTTCCAGCCCACAGAATGACCCCAAACTCTTTGGACTGGGCCAAACCACAAGAGAGTAAGACTCGTCCATTTCCCATGAAGTCACCCAGAAATTGCACGACTATGTGTGACACGATATCCAGAGACAAAAACTTGAGCAGGAGCCTCACACTCGCCCTTCTTTCAAATCCCGAAGAGTTCTCCTCATGGTCTGTAGATCAGTCCTGCCATACCTATAACCCGAAACATAAGCCGAGTTTGTGTTTTCAGACAACTGTCCAAACAGCCCTGGCCTACACAACCTACAGGCTCAGGCCCCTGGACCCAAACCTGAGGACTGTACTTGCCCTCTCCAAGGGAATTGTGTGTGCCCATTCCAATGGCCACAACACTTCTAATAGGATAAACCTCCAAAGTCCCTGATCCATCTCAATAGTGGTGGCTTCCCAGGAAAAACAGGGGCGATCTGAGCTCAACTGAGCACCTACCTGCACTCAGACCCATAGACAGATGTCCCCAGAGGTAAAAAGGAAAGAACGGGCTTCTAGGTACTAATCAGATCCATTGCTTTGGTTTCCAGGCATCTCTCCTCCGAGGCCTGGATTTCAAAAGCAGCATATAGCTGTTTCTTGACTCACCCATCAGAAAATATCTCATCTACACATGGGAAACTTGCACGTTGGAGCTGTGTCAAAGCCTTTGGTTAGGAGAACCCGTTAGGGCCCCAGTGCCACCGCTTCATTCCAAGGTCTCCATAGACACAAAAGCACGTTAGGACCCATCCCCAGGGGTGTCCCTTTCAACTCAGCGTCCTCGGTTGCTCCCCACAGATCCAGGAGATATAACCTGTCTGGTTGCTAGGAGACAATTGGAATGCGAGGTGGGCTACCCCGCCATCCATCCTTAGAACCCTGCTCAGAATCATTGGCCTGGAGCCAAACAACAGGTCTCAATTGTCCTGCAGAAGAATCTATGCAGTTTGGAGCTTCTCACAACTCCCATCGTGGGAAAACACCCATGGCCTCGTGATGCCCCCCCCCCATTCATGAAGGGGCCATCAGGGACAGAAAGTCCAACATTAGCGATCATCTGATCCTCGCCCTGACTTCAGATGCACGAGATCTCGATTCAGGTCTGTAGATTGTGCCTGCCATGGCCTCACCCAGAAACCTAAGCCTAGCTTGTGTTCTCAGACTTTTGTCGTCAGACTACTGGCCCACAAGCCCTCCAGTTTGGCAATCCAGAACTACAATGCAGCACTCTGCCGGCCCTCCAGAAGAAAAAACATTGTCCTCTGGGGCTACCCAGTAACCCCAAATGAGGATCAACCTGCACCGACCTTGGCTGTAATTCAAATACGTAGGCTGACCAGGGCACTAATGCCCTTTCTGACACAGCCAGAGCCTTGACCCCCTGGACCCTTCCAGACAGCTGGCCGCACACTGAGCACATCCAGCCACCAGGGCCTTAGGTCGTCATCTCTTCCCAACCACGGTTTTCAGGTTTCAGAACCTAGACCTTATCTCCAATCACTGCCCAGGATTCAAGGTGATGCAGAAATCAGAACTCCTTCCCCATGGCAAGAAACCTTGTGGTTGGCATGTTGTCCAATATTCAGTGCAGTTGAAACCAGTGTGGCCCATGAGGCCCCGCCCATGCTCGCGGGCCACATTGGTCACAAACACACATTGTGACGCTCAGGCTGAGCCCAGTCCTCAAGTAAGGCCACTCAGTGGCTGGATGAAGAGATAGAATATTGGGCTTGCCATGCCCCTAGGCCCCAATTATTAACCATAGTTCGGGTTGTCCCTTCAGTCTTCCCCACTGCTTGGCTTTGGAATTCCTCTTTTGGTGGGACACCTGAGGTAACAAAACTGATAGGAGACTTCCCATCCCACAGATTGACGAAAAGCAATTGGGAATCAGGCCAAATCCTCAGAGAGGAAGATTCGTCCATGGCCCATGAGGCCTCCCCGACATTCCACGGCCATCGCTGATACAAAATCCAGAGACAATAGCCTGAGCAATCGCCTCAGACTCGCACTTTCTTCATATCCTGAAGAGTTCTTCTCATGGTTTGTAGATCGGGCCTGCCATACCAACGTCCCCAAACCTAAGCTGAGTTTGTGTTTTCAGACTTCTGTCCTCAAATCTTGGGCCCCACACCCTCCAGGGTGGGACCCTGGAAGCACACATAGGACTGTGCCTACCAATCCATGGGAATTCTGCCCATTCCATGGTCCAAAATCGTACAAATTAGGAGAAACCTCCAAAGTCCCTGAGGCCATCCCAATAGTGTAGGTCGCCCGGAACAAACAAGGGCTGTCTGACACCAGCTGATAATCGACCTGCACTCATACCATAAATGGATGTCCCCAGAGAAGAAGATTGAACCAGACAGGACCCTAGGCCATAATAGGATCTATTGCTTTAGGTTACAGGCATGTGTCCTCAAAAGCCTGATTCCAATACGAGCATAGGGGGTTTCCTGAGGCACCCATCAGAACTCATCTCGTCTCCACAAGAAAACCTGTGCATGGGAGCCATGTCCAAAGCTTAGGAGAGTACTTCATGGTCCCGGTGCCACCGCCCCATTCCAAGGCCCTCATGGACACAAAAACACATTAGGACCCATCCTCAGGAAAGTCCATTTCAACTCAGCCAACCCAGTTGCTCCCGCAGAGCCATCAGATCTAAACTGTCTTGTTGCTAGGAGACAATTGGAATGCGCGGCGGGCTTCCCAGGCATCCATCCGCGAACGGTGCTCTGGAGTCATTCCATATGGGATGTCCTGGAGCTGTCCAACAGGTCTCAATTGTCCCGCAGAAGGAATCCTTGAAGGGGGCATCCCACAACTCCCAACGTGGGAAAACCTCAATGGCCTCGAGATTCCGCTCCCTTCATGAAGCGGTCGTCATGCTCAGAAACTCACACCTGAGCCAAAGTCTGACCCTCGCCCTGAATTCAGATGCATGAGATATTGGTTCAGATCTGCAGGGGGAACCTGCCGTGCCCTCGCCCTGAAACCCAAGTCTAGCTTGTCTTCTCAGACTTCCGTCCTCACACTCCTGGCCCTGAAGCCCTCAAGTTTGGCAATTCCGGACCCACAATGCAGCACTCTGCCTGCCCTCTAGAAAAAAAATTATTGCCTCAACCTGCCCAGGCACCTTAAATGCGGGTAAACCTACTCAGCACTCGACTTTACCCAAATTATATAGTCTAACCTGGGCACTAATGCACTGTCGAACACAACCTGAGCCCGGACCTCCTGACCAACACCCAGAAAGCTGACCGCACACTGAGCACATAAAACCCGCCATGGCCTTAGGTCATCATCTCTTCCCTACCTCAGCTTTCAGGCTTCAGAACCGAGACCTTATCTCCAATCACTGCCCAGGGGTGAGTGTGATGCAGAAATCAGAACTCCTCCTTACACATGGAAAGAACCCTTGTGGTTGGCACGTTGTCCAACGTTCAGTGTAGGAGAAACCAGCATTCACCTTGATGCCCCGCCCTTTCTTGAGTGCGACGAGGTCATACACACACATTGTGACCCTCAGCATGAGTCCTGTCCTCTAGTAAGTCCTCTCCTTGGCTGGACCATTAGATGTCATAATGGGCTTGACATGTCCCTAAGGTCCCAATTTTTAACCAGATTTCTGATTGTCCAGTCGCCCCTCCCCAGGGCTCTACTCTGGAATCCATCATTTGGTGGGACACCTGAGGTTAAAAAAGAAAACAAAAACAACAACATCAACAAAAAAACGGACTTCTTCCAGCCCACAGAATGACCCCAAACTCTTTGGACGGGGCCAAACCACCAGAGAGTAAGACTCGTCCATTTCCCATGAAGTCACCCAGATATTGCACGACCATGAGTGACACGATATCCAGAGACAAAAACTTGAGAAGGAGCCTCACACTCGCCCTTCTTTCAAATCCCGAAGAGTTCTCCTCATGGTCTGTAGATCAGTCCTGCCATACCTATGACCCGAAACATAAGCCGAGTTTGTGTTTTCAGACAACTGTCCAAACAGCCCTGGCCTACACAACCTACAGGCTCGGGCCCCTGGAGCCAAACCTGAGGACTGTACTTACCCTCTCCAAGAAATTGTGTGTGCCCATTCCAATGGCCACAACCCTTCTAATAGGATAAACCTCCAAAGTCCCTGATCCATCTCAATAGTGGTGGCTTCCCAGGAAAGACAGGGGCAATCTGAGCCAAACTGAGCACCTACCTGCACTCAGACCCATAGACAGATGTCCCCAGATGTAAAAAGGAAAGAACAGGCGCCTAGGCACTAATCAGATACATTGCTTTGCTTTCCAGGCATCTCACCTCAGAGGCCTGGATTTCAAAAGAAGCATATAGCTGTTTCTTGACTCACCCATCAGAAAACATCTCATCTACACATGAGAAACTTGCACGTTGGAGCTGTGTCAAAGCCTCTGTTTAGGAGAACCCTTTAGGGCCCCAGTGCCACCGCTTTATTCCAAGGTCTCCATAGACACAAAAGCACGTTAGGACCCATCCCCAGGGGTGTCCATTTCAACTCAGCGTCCTCGGTTGCTCCCCACAGATCCAGGAGATCTAACCTGTCTTGTTGCTAGGAGACAATTGGAATGCGAGGTGGGCTACCCCGCCATCCATCCTTAGAACCCTGCTCAGAATCATTGGCCTGGAGCCAAACAACAGGTCTCAATTGTCCTGCAGAAGACTCTCTGCAGTTTGGAGCTTCTCACAACTCCCATCGTGGGAAAACACCCATGGCCTCGTGATGCCCCCCCCATTCATGAAGGGGCCATCAGGGACAGAAAGTCCAACCTGAGCGATCCTCTGATCCTCGCCCTGACTTCAGATGCACGAGATCTCGATTCAGGTCTGTAGATTGTGCCTGCCATGGCCTCACCTAGAAACCTAAGCCTGGCTTGTGTTCTCAGACTTTTGTCGTCAGACTACTGGCCCACAAGCCCTCCAGTTTGGCAATCCAGAACTACAATGCAGCACACTGCCGGCCCTCCAGAAGAAAACCATTGTCCTCTGAGTCTACCCAGTAACCCCAAATGAGGATCAACCTGCACCGACCTTGGCTGTACCCCAAATACATAGGCTGACCAGGGCACTAATGCCCTTTCTGACACAGCCTGAGCCTGGACCCCCTGGACCCTCCAAGACAGCTGGCCGCACACTGAGCACATCGAGCCGCCATGGCCTTAGGTCGTCATCTCTTCCCAACCTCGGTTTTCAGGTTTCAGAACCTAGACCTTATCTCCAATCACTGCCCAAGGTTGAAGTTGATGCAGAAATCAGAACTCCTTCCCCATGGCAAGAAACCTTGTGGTTGGCATGTTGTCCAACGTTCAGTGTAGTTGAAACCACCGTGGCCCATGAGGCCCCGCCCATGCTCACGGGTCACATTGGTCACAAACACACAGTATGACGCTCAGGCTGAGCCCAGTCCTCAAGTAAGGCCACTCAGTGGCTGGATGAAGAGATAGCATATTCGGCTTGCCATGCCCCTAGGCCCCAATTTTTAACCATAGTTCGGGTTGTCCCTTCAGTCTTCCCCACGGCTTGGCTTTGGATTTCCTCTTTTGGTGGGACACCTGAGGTAACAAAACTGAAATGAGTCCTCCCATCCCAGAGATTGACTAAAAGCAATTGGGAATCAGGCCAAATCCTCAGAGAGGAAGATTCGTCCATGGCCCATGAGGCCTCCCCGACATTCCACGGCCATCGCTGATACAAAATCCAGAGACAAAAGCCTGAGCAAGCGCCTAAGACTCGCACTTTCTTCATAGCCTGAAGAGTTCTTTTCATGGTTTGTAGATCGGGCCTGCCATACCTACGTCCCCAAACCTAAGCTGAGTTTGTGTTTTCAGACTTCTGTCCTCAAAGTCTTGGGCCCCACACCCTCCAGGCTGGGCCCCTGGAGCCACACATTAGGACTGTGCCTACCAATCCATGGGAATTCTGCCCATTCCATGGTCCAAAATCGTACAAATTAGGAGAAACCTCCAAAGTCCCTGAGGCCATCCCAATAGTGTAGGTCGCCCGGAACAAACAAGGGGTGTCTGACACCATCTGATAATCGACCTGCACTCATACCATAAATGGATGTCCCCAGAGAAGAAGATTGAACCAGACAGGACCCTAGGCCATAATAGGATGTATTGCTTTAGGTTACAGGCATGTGTCCTCAAAAGCCTGATTCCAATACGAGCATAGGGGGTTTCCTGAGGCACCCATCAGAACTCATCTCGTCTCCACAAGAAAACCTGTGCATGGGAGCCATGTCCAAAGCTTAGGAGAGTACTTCATGGTCCCGGTGCCACCGCCCCATTCCAAGGCCCTCATGGACACAAAAACACATTAGGACCCATCCTCAGGAAAGTCCATTTCAACTCAGCCAACCCAGTTGCTCCCGCAGAGCCATCAGATCTAAACTGTCTTGTTGCTAGGAGACAATTGGAATGCGCGGCGGGCTTCCCAGGCATCCATCCGCGAACGGTGCTCTGGAGTCATTCCATATGGGATGTCCTGGAGCTGTCCAACAGGTCTCAATTGTCCCGCAGAAGGAATCCTTGAAGGGGGCATCCCACAACTCCCAACGTGGGAAAACCTCAATGGCCTCGAGATTCCGCTCCCTTCATGAAGCGGTCGTCATGCTCAGAAACTCACACCTGAGCCAAAGTCTGACCCTCGCCCTGAATTCAGATGCATGAGATATTGGTTCAGATCTGCAGGGGGAACCTGCCGTGCCCTCGCCCTGAAACCCAAGTCTAGCTTGTCTTCTCAGACTTCCGTCCTCACACTCCTGGCCCTGAAGCCCTCAAGTTTGGCAATTCCGGACCCACAATGCAGCACTCTGCCTGCCCTCTAGAAAAAAAATTATTGCCTCAACCTGCCCAGGCACCTTAAATGCGGGTAAACCTACTCAGCACTCGACTTTACCCAAATTATATAGTCTAACCTGGGCACTAATGCACTGTCGAACACAACCTGAGCCCGGACCTCCTGACCAACACCCAGAAAGCTGACCGCACACTGAGCACATAAAACCCGCCATGGCCTTAGGTCATCATCTCTTCCCTACCTCAGCTTTCAGGCTTCAGAACCGAGACCTTATCTCCAATCACTGCCCAGGGGTGAGTGTGATGCAGAAATCAGAACTCCTCCTTACACATGGAAAGAACCCTTGTGGTTGGCACGTTGTCCAACGTTCAGTGTAGGAGAAACCAGCATTCACCTTGATGCCCCGCCCTTTCTTGAGTGCGACGAGGTCATACACACACATTGTGACCCTCAGCATGAGTCCTGTCCTCTAGTAAGTCCTCTCCTTGGCTGGACCATTAGATGTCATAATGGGCTTGACATGTCCCTAAGGCCCCAATTTTTAACCAGATTTCTGATTGTCCAGTCGCCCCTCCCCAGGGCTCTACTCTGGAATCCATCATTTGGTGGGACACCTGAGGTTAAAAAAGAAAACAAAAACAACAACATCAACAAAAAAACGGACTTCTTCCAGCCCACAGAATGACCCCAAACTCTTTGGACGGGGCCAAACCACCAGAGAGTAAGACTCGTCCATTTCCCATGAAGTCACCCAGATATTGCACGACCATGAGTGACACGATATCCAGAGACAAAAACTTGAGAAGGAGCCTCACACTCGCCCTTCTTTCAAATCCCGAAGAGTTCTCCTCATGGTCTGTAGATCAGTCCTGCCATACCTATGACCCGAAACATAAGCCGAGTTTGTGTTTTCAGACAACTGTCCAAACAGCCCTGGCCTACACAACCTACAGGCTCGGGCCCCTGGAGCCAAACCTGAGGACTGTACTTACCCTCTCCAAGAAATTGTGTGTGCCCATTCCAATGGCCACAACCCTTCTAATAGGATAAACCTCCAAAGTCCCTGATCCATCTCAATAGTGGTGGCTTCCCAGGAAAGACAGGGGCAATCTGAGCCAACCTGAGCACCTACCTGCACTCAGACCCATAGACAGATGTCCCCAGATGTAAAAAGGAAAGAACAGGCGCCTAGGCACTAATCAGATACATTGCTTTGCTTTCCAGGCATCTCACCTCAGAGGCCTGGATTTCAAAAGAAGCATATAGCTGTTTCTTGACTCACCCATCAGAAAACATCTCATCTACACATGAGAAACTTGCACGTTGGAGCTGTGTCAAAGCCTCTGTTTAGGAGAACCCTTTAGGGCCCCAGTGCCACCGCTTTATTCCAAGGTCTCCATAGACACAAAAGCACGTTAGGACCCATCCCCAGGGGTGTCCATTTCAACTCAGCGTCCTCGGTTGCTCCCCACAGATCCAGGAGATCTAACCTGTCTTGTTGCTAGGAGACAATTGGAATGCGAGGTGGGCTACCCCGCCATCCATCCTTAGAACCCTGCTCAGAATCATTGGCCTGGAGCCAAACAACAGGTCTCAATTGTCCTGCAGAAGACTCTCTGCAGTTTGGAGCTTCTCACAACTCCCATCGTGGGAAAACACCCATGGCCTCGTGATGCCCCCCCCATTCATGAAGGGGCCATCAGGGACAGAATCTCCAACCTGAGCGATCCTCTGATCCTCGCCCTGACTTCAGATGCACGAGATCTCGATTCAGGTCTGTAGATTGTGCCTGCCATGGCCTCACCTAGAAACCTAAGCCTGGCTTGTGTTCTCAGACTTTTGTCGTCAGACTACTGGCCCACAAGCCCTCCAGTTTGGCAATCCAGAACTACAATGCAGCACACTGCCGGCCCTCCAGAAGAAAACCATTGTCCTCTGAGTCTACCCAGTAACCCCAAATGAGGATCAACCTGCACCGACCTTGGCTGTACCCCAAATACATAGGCTGACCAGGGCACTAATGCCCTTTCTGACACAGCCTGAGCCTGGACCCCCTGGACCCTCCAAGACAGCTGGCCGCACACTGAGCACATCGAGCCGCCATGGCCTTAGGTCGTCATCTCTTCCCAACCTCGGTTTTCAGGTTTCAGAACCTAGACCTTATCTCCAATCACTGCCCAAGGTTGAAGTTGATGCAGAAATCAGAACTCCTTCCCCATGGCAAGAAACCTTGTGGTTGGCATGTTGTCCAACGTTCAGTGTAGTTGAAACCACCGTGGCCCATGAGGCCCCGCCCATGCTCACGGGTCACATTGGTCACAAACACACAGTATGACGCTCAGGCTGAGCCCAGTCCTCAAGTAAGGCCACTCAGTGGCTGGATGAAGAGATAGCATATTGGG
This sequence comes from Mustela nivalis, assembly GCF_964662115.1. NCBI lineage: Eukaryota > Metazoa > Chordata > Mammalia > Carnivora > Mustelidae > Mustela > Mustela nivalis. Next base: position 1,066,266 of record NW_028136451.1, on the reverse strand, counting down.
CTTGCCATGCCCCTAGGCCCCAATTTTTAACCATAGTTCGGGTTGTCCCTTCAGTCTTCCCCACGGCTTGGCTTTGGATTTCCTCTTTTGGTGGGACACCTGAGGTAACAAAACTGAAATGAGTCCTCCCATCCCAGAGATTGACTAAAAGCAATTGGGAATCAGGCCAAATCCTCAGAGAGGAAGATTCGTCCATGGCCCATGAGGCCTCCCCGACATTCCACGGCCATCGCTGATACAAAATCCAGAGACAAAAGCCTGAGCAAGCGCCTAAGACTCGCACTTTCTTCATAGCCTGAAGAGTTCTTTTCATGGTTTGTAGATCGGGCCTGCCATACCTACGTCCCCAAACCTAAGCTGAGTTTGTGTTTTCAGACTTCTGTCCTCAAAGTCTTGGGCCCCACACCCTCCAGGCTGGGCCCCTGGAGCCACACATTAGGACTGTGCCTACCAATCCATGGGAATTCTGCCCATTCCATGGTCCAAAATCGTACAAATTAGGAGAAACCTCCAAAGTCCCTGAGGCCATCCCAATAGTGTAGGTCGCCCGGAACAAACAAGGGGTGTCTGACACCAGCTGATATCGACCTCCACTCATACCATAGATGGATGTCCCCAGAGAAGAAGATTGAACCAGACAGGACCCTAGGCCATAATAGGATCCATTGCTTTGGGTTACAGGCATGTGTCCTCAAAAGCCTGATTCGAATACGAGCATAGGTGTTTTCCAGAGGCACCCATCAGAACTCATCTCGTCTCCACAAGGAAACCTGTGCATGGGAGCCATGTCCAAATCTTAGGAGAGTACTTCAGGGTCCCGGTGCCACCGCCCGATTCCAAGGCCCTATGGACACAAAAACACATTAGGACACATCCTCAGGAAAGTCCATTTCAACTCAGCCACCCCTGTTGCTCCCGCAGAGCCATCAGATCTAAACTGTCTTGTTGCTAGGAGACAATTGGAATGTGAGGCGGGCTTCCCAGGCATCCATCCGCGAACGGTGCTCTGGAGTCATTCCATATGGGATGTCCTGGAGCTGTCCAACAGGTCTCAATTGTCCCGTAGAAGGAACCCTGGAAGGGGGCATCGCACAACTCCCAACGTGGGAAAACCTCAATGGCCTCGAGATTCCGCTCCCTTCATGAAGCGGCCGTCATGCACAGAAACTCCAACCTGAGCCAACGTCTGATCCTCGCCCTGACTTCAAATGCATGAGATATTGGTTCAGATCTGCAGGGGGTACCTGCCGTGCCCTCGCCCTGAAACCCAAGTCTAGCTTGTCTTCTCAGACTTCCGTCCTCACACTCCTGGCCCCGAAGCCCTCATGTTTGGCTATTCCGGACCCACAATGCAGCACTCTGCCTGCCCTCTAGAAAAAAAATTATTGCCTCATGACCTGCCCAGGCACCTTAAATGCGGGTAAACCTACACAGCACTCGACTTTACGCAAATTATATAGCCTAACCTGGGCACTAATGCACTGTCGAACACAACCTGAGCCCGGACCTCCTGACCAACACCCAGTAAGCTGACCGCACACTGAGCACATAAAACCCGCCATGGCCTTAGGTCATCATCTCTTCCCTACCTCAGTTTTCAGGCTTCAGAACCGAGACCTTATCTCCAATCACTGCCCAGGGGTGAGTGTGATGCAAAAATCAGAACTCCTCCTTACCCATGGCAAGAACCCTTGTTGTTGGCACGTTGTCCACCGTTCAGTGTAGGAGAAACCAGCATTCACCCTGAGGCCCCGCCCATTCTTGAGTGGGACGAGGGCATACACACGCATTGTGACACTCAGCATGAGTCCTGTCCTCTAGTAAGTCCTCTCCTTGGCTGGACCATTAGATGTCATAATGGGCTTGACATGTCCCTAGGCCCCAATTTTTAACCATATTTCTGATTGTCCAGTCGCCCCTCCCCCGGGCTCTACTCTGGAATCCCTCATTTGGTGGGACACCTGAGGTTAAAAAAGAAAACAACAACAACAACAAAAAAAAAAAAAACGGACTTCTTCCAGCCCACAGAATGACCCCAAACTCTTTGGACGGGGCCAAACCACCAGAGAGTAAGACTCGTCCATTTCCCATGAAGTCACCCAGAAATTGCACGACCATGAGTGACACGATATCCAGAGACAAAAACTTGAGCAGGAGCCTCACACTCGCCCTTCTTTCAAATCCCAAAGAGTTCTCCTCATGGTCTGTAGATTAGTCCTGCCATACCTATGACCCGAAACATAAGCCGAGTTTGTGTTTTCAGACAACTGTCCAAACAGCCCTAGCGTACACAACCTACAGGCTCGGGCCCCTGGAGCCAAACCTGAGGACTGTACTTGCCCTCTCCAAGGGAATTGTGTGTCCCCTTTCCAATGGATACAACCTTTCTAATAGGATAAACCTCCAAAGTCCCTGATCCATCTATTAGTGGTGGCTTCCCAGGAAAAACAGGGGCAATCTGAGCACTACAGAGCACCTACCTTCACTCAGACCCATAGACACATGTGCCCAGAGGTAAAAAGGAAAGAATAGGCCCCTAGGCACAAATCAGATCCATTGCTTTCGTTTCCAGGCATCTCTCCTCAGAGGCCTGGAATTCAAAAGCAGCATATAGCTGTTTCTTGACTCACCCAACAGAAAACATCTCATCTACACATGGGAAACTTGCACGTTGGAGCTGTGTCAAAGCCTCTGTTTAGTAGAACTCTTTAGGGCCCAAGTGCCACCGCTTCATTCCAAGGTCTCCTTAGACACAAAAGCACATTAGGACCCATGCCCAGGGGTGTCCATTTCAACTCAGCGTCCTCGGTTGCTCCCCACAGATCCAGGAGATCTAACCTGTCTTGTTGCTAGGAGACAATTGGAATGCGAGGTGGGCTACCCAGCCATCCATCCTTAGAACCCTGCTCAGAATCATTGGCCTGGAGCCAAACAACAGGTCTCAATTGTCCTGCAGAAGACTCTCTGCAGTTTGGAGCTTCTCACAACTCCCATCGTGGGAAAACCCCCATGGCCTGGTGATCCCCCCCCCATTCATGAAGGGGCCATCAGGGACAGAAACTACAACCTGAGTGATCGTCTGATCCTCGCCCTGACTTCAGATGCATGAGATCTCGATTCAGGTCTGTAGATTGTGCCTTCCATGGCCTCATCCAGAAACCTAAGCCTAGCTTGTGTTCTCAAACTTTTGTCGTCAGACTACTGGCCCACAAGCCCTCCAGTTTGGCAATCCAGAACTACAATGCAGCACTCTGCCTGCCCTCCAGAAGAAAAACATTGTCCTCTGGGGCTACCCAGTGACCCCAAATGAGGATTAACCTGCACCGACCTTGGCTGTACCCCAAATACATAGGCTGACCAGGGCACTAATGCCCTTTCTGACACAGCCTGAGCCTGGACTCCCTGGCCCGTCCCAGACAGCTGGCCGCACACTGAGCACATCGAGCCGCCATGGCCTTAGGTCGTCATCTCTTCCCTACCTCGGATTTCAGGCTTTAGATTCTAGAACTTACCTCCAATCATGCCCAGGGTTGAACGGGATGCAGAAATCAGAACTCCTTCCCCATGGCAAGATACCTTGTGTTTGGCATGTTGTCCAACTTTCAGTGTAGTTGAATCCAGTTATGCCCATGAGGCCCTGCCATGCTCGCAGGCTACATTGGTCACAAACACACATTGTGACCCTCAGCCTGACCAAAGTCCTCAAGTAAGGCCTCTCAGTGGCTGGATGAAGAGATAGCATATTGGGCTTGCCATGCCCCTAGTCCCAATTTTGAACCATAGTTCTGGTGGTCCCTTCAGTCTTCCCCACGGCTTTACTTTGGAATTCCTCTTTTCGAGGGACACCTGATGTAACAAAACTGAAAAGAGTCCTCCCATCCCACAGTTTGACGAAAAAAAATTGGGAATCGGGCGAAATCCTCATAGAGGTAGATTCGTCCATGGCCCATGAAGCATCCCCGACATTCTACGGCCATTGCTGATACAAATTCCAGAGACAAATGCCTGAGCAAGCACCTCAGACTCGCTCTATATTCAAATCTTCATGAGTTCTTCTCATGGTTTGTATATTGGTCCTGCCATACCGACGTCCCCAAAAAAAGCTGAGTTTGTGTATCGGAATCACAATCAGAACTCTGCCTTCCACATGGCTGTAATGCTTGTTCTTCACATGGAGTCACACCTTCACGTGGGGAACCCTTCATGGCCCCTGATGCCACGCCAAAACATGAGTGCTGCTTGGGCACAAATTCACACTGTGACCCTAGCATGAGCCCCATGTCAAAGAAAGGCCTGTCAGGTTCGGGACGAAGATCCTGCATATAATCCCTGCCATGCCTATAGGCAACCAGGACTAACTAGATGGTGTGTATTCCAATTGAAGGAACCCACTGCTGTGCTCTAGAGTCCCTCTCCTGGGGGGTCCTTTCTGGCAGAAAACAGTACTCTTCACTTCCCACAGAATGAACCCAAACACTTGGGAGCTTGGACAATCCCCCAAGAGGAAGGCTCTTCCTCGGCCCCTGAGGCAACCCCTACCCTGACCGGACACTGTGAATGCAACACCCAGAGACAAAAGCCTGAGCAACTGCCTCCCACTTGCCCTCCTTTGATATCCAGAGAATCTCCCCTCACGGACTGGAGATCAGGCCTGCCATTACCTTGGCCCCTTCCTGAGCCAAGTTTGCTTTTTCAGACATCTGTCCCCACAGCCCTGGCAAACACAGCCTCTAGGCTGGGTCCTCTGGAGCCATACCACAGGACCGTGCCTGCTCTCTCCTGGGAAACTGTGTCCATTCCTTTGGTCACACACCTCCAGAATATGAGAAACCTCAAGGCCCCCGAGGACATCCCACTACTGGGAGCCTCCCTGGACACACAGGGGCATTCCGACACAAGCTGAGCAGCTACCTCCACGAAGGCATGCACAAGATGTCAACAGAGATAGAAGGTTGAGCCGGACAGGCCCTTAGGCCATAATCTCAACTCTTGCTTTGGGTTCCAGGTGTTACTCCTCAGAGGCTTTGGTTCGAAGAAAAGGATATGGGGCTTTCCTGAGGCACTGAACAGAACTCCTCTCGTCTCCACATGGGAAGCTTCCTTGTTGGAGCTGTGTCAAACACCTCAGTTTGGAAAACCCTGCAGAGTCCCTGAGCCACCTCCACATTCCAAGGTCTCCCAGGCCACCAAGCCACAGTAGGACTCATCTTCAGGAGAGTCCATTTCAACTCTCCCCTCTGGGTAGCTCACCCAGGAGCCTGCAGATTGAGCCTGCCTTGTCCTGACTAAAGAGTGGGAATATGAGGTGGAGTTCCCAGGCATCCATGCTTAGACATCTGCTCTCGAGTCTTTCCGTATGGGGCCTCCTGGAACCATCCAATAGGACTCGACTGTCGTGCAGAAGGTAACCTTCAGTTTTGGAACAGTTCACAAATCCCATCGTAGGCAAACCTCCCTGGTTTCATGAAGCCCCCACACCCTTCAGGAAAAGGCCATGCTGGACAAAAACTCTAGCCTGAGGCACGTCTCATAGTTGACATGACATTAGTGCAGGAGTTCTCGATTCACCCTTGCAGACTGGCCCTGCCGTGCCCTCGGTCCCAAACCTCATGCTAGCTTGTGTTTTCAGACTTCCTTCCTCACACTCCTGGCAAACAAGCCCTCCGGATTAGGAACTCCAGAACCAAAACCCAGCCCAGTGTCTGCCCAACGGAAGAAAAAAGTTTCCCTGTGGGGCTCTCCAGAAAACCCAGATGAGGATCAACCTGCTCGGGCCTCGACGGTACCCGAACTGGATAGGATGCTCTGGGCAAACAGGCTCTGTCTGACACAGCCTGAAGCCAGACGTCCAGACAGACAAGGAGACAGATGGCCGCACACCCAGCACTTCGGACACGCCATGGTCTTATGCCGTCACCTCTTCCTAACCTTGGTTTTCAGATATCTGAACCTAGACATTATATCAATTCTCCACACAGCTGGGTATACCTAGCACAAAACAGAATTCCTCCTTCCCCATGGCTGTCAAGGTTGCCTTGGCATGGAGTCACACCTTCAGGGTGGGAGAAACCTTCATGGCCCCTGATGCCACGCCCAAACGTGAGTGCTGCTTGGGCACAAATTCACACTGTGACCCTCAGCATGAGCCCCATGTCAAAGAAAGGCCTGTCAGGGCCTGGACCAAGTGCCCGCATATGGGGCTTGCCAAGCCCCTATGCACCCAATCCTCACCAGTGTTTGAGTTTTCCAGTCGCCCCGCCCGTACCTGGGGCTCTGTTCTGGAATCCCTTTCTTGGAGAGACCCATGAGCCAGACAACACGACTCCACCCTTCCCACAAAATGACCCCAAACTCTTGGGAGCTGGGACAAATCCCCAGAGAGGGATACTCGTCCACAGTCCCTGAGGCCACCCCTCCAATCCATGGCTATCCAGGACACAACATTCAGAGACAAAAGCCTGAGGGAACGCCTCCCACTCGCCCTTGTTTCAGAGGCCCAGGAGCTCCCTCTAGTGCTGTACCTCCGGCCTGCAAAACCCAGGCGCCACTCATAAGCTGACTTTGTGTTTTCAGACTTCTGTGCCCACAGCCTGGACCCACACACCTCCAGGCTAGGGCCTCTGGAGCCACAGCGAAAGATTGTGCCTGCCCTCTCCAAAAAAAGTGTGCCCAATCCATTGATCACAAACCTACAGGTTAGGTAAAAGTTCCAAGGCCCTGAGGCCATCAATAGTGTAGGCCACCCTGGACTGAGAGGGGCTCTCTGACACCAGGGGAGCAACTATCTCCACTTAGACTCTCAGACAGTGTCCCCAGAGACAGAAGGTTGAGCCGGACAGGCCCTTAGGCCGTAGTCTCAACTCTTGCTTTGGGTTCCAGGTGTTACTCCTCAGAGGCTTTGGTTCAAAGAACAGGATATGGGGCTTTCCTGAGGCACTGAACAGAACTCCTTTCGTCTTCACATGGGAAGCTTCCTTGTTGATGCTGTGTCAAACACCTCAGTTTGGAATAACCTGCAGAGTCCCTGAGCCACCTCCACATTCCAAGGTCTCTCAGGCCACCAAGCCACAGTAGGACTCATCTTCAGGAGAGTCCATTTCAACTCTCCCCTCTGGGTAGCTCACCCAGGAGCCTGCAGATTGAGCCTGCCTTGTCCTGACTAAAGAGTGGGAATATGAGGTGGCATTCCCAGGCATCCATGCTTAGACTACTGCTCTCGAGTCTTTCCGTATGGGGCCTCCTGGAACCATCCAATAGGACTCGACTGTCGTGCAGAAGGAAAGCTTGAGGTTTGCAGTAGTTCACAAATCCTATCCTAGGCAAAACTTTCTGGCTTCATGAAGCCCCCACACCCTTCAGGAAGAGGCCATGCTGGACAAAAACTCTAGCCTGAGGCACGTCTCATAGTTGACATGACCTCAGTGCAGGAGATCTCGATTCAGCCTCTGCAGAGTGGGCCTGCCGTGCCCTCGTTCCCAAACCTCACGCTAGCTTGTGTTTTCAGACTTCCTTCCTCACACTCCTGGCAAACAAGCCCTCCGGACCAGAAACTCCAGAACCAAAACCCAGCCCAGTGTCTGCCCAACGGAAGAAAAAAGTTTCCCTGTGGGGCTCTCCAGAAAACCCAGATGAGGATCAACCTGCTCGGGCCTCGACGGTACCCGAACTGGATATGCTGCTCTGGGCATTCATGCTCTGTCTGACACAACCTGAAACCAGACGTCCAGAGAGACAAGGAGACAGCTGGCCGCACACCCAGCACTTCGGATACGCCATGGTCTTATGCCGTCACCTCTTCCTAACCTTGGTTTTCAGATATCTGAACCTAGACATTATATCAATTCTCCACACAGCTGGGTATCGCAAGCACAAAACAGAACTCCTCCTTCCCCATGGCTGTCAAGCTTGATCTTGGCATGGAGTCACACCTTCAGGGTGGGAGAAACCTTCATGGCCCTGATGCCACGCCCAAACTTGAGTGCTGCTTGGGCACAAATTCACACTGTGACCCTCAGCATGAGCCCCATGTCAAAGAAAGGCCTGTCAGGACCTGGACCCAGAGCCCGCATATGGGGCTTGCCAAGCCCCTATGCACCCAATCCTCACCAGTGTTTGAGTTTTCCAGTCGTCCCACCTGTACCTGGGCTCTGCTCTGGAATCCCTTTCTTGGAGAGACACATGAGCCAGACAACACGACTCCACCCTTCCTTCAAAATGTCCCCAAACTCTTGGTAGCTGCGACAAATCCCCAGAGAGGGATACTCGTCCACAGTACCTGAGGCCACCGCTCCAATCCACGGCTATCCCGGACACACCATCCAGAGACAAAAGCCTGAAGGAACGCCTCCCACTCGCCCTTGTTTCAGAGGCCCAGGAGCTCCCTCTCGGGCTGTACATCCGGCCTGCCATACCCTAGGCGCCACTCATAAGCTTAGTTTTGTTTTCAGACTTCTGTGCCCACAGCCTGGACCCACACAACCTCCAGGCTAGGGCATCTGGAGCCAAAGCGAAAAATTGTGCCTGCCCTCTCCAAGGAAAGTGTGCCCAATTCATTGTCCACAACCCTACAGGTTATGAAAAAGCTCCAGGGCCCCTGAGGCCATCAATAGTGTAGTCCACCCTGGACTAAGAGGGGCTCTCTGACACCAGCGGAGCAACTATCTCCACTTAGACTCTCAGACAGTGTCCCCAGAGACGGAAGGTTGAAATGGACAGGCCCCCAGGCCCTAATCTGAACCTTAGCTTTGGTTTCCATGTTTCCGTTCTCAGAGGACTGTTTTCGTAGACCAGCACATGGGGCTTTTCTGAGGCACCAAACCAAGCATCTCTCGTCTCCACATGGGCAGCTTTCTTACTGGGGATGTATCAAACCCTTCAGGTAGGAGAGTTCCGCAAGGCCACCGAACAACCAGCACATTCCAAGGTCTCCATGGACCCAAACTCACATTATGACGCATCCTCAGGAGAGGCCATTTCAACTCAGCCCCCTGGGTAGCATGACCCAGAGGCAGCAGATCAAACATATCTTGTCGCTAATGGCCAATTGGAATGCGAGGAATGCTGTACAGGGATCCATCCTTTGAACCCTGCTCTCCAGTCCTTCCATATGGTATGTCCTGGAGCCATGCAACAGGACTCGAATGTCCCGCAGAAGGAAACCTTGTGGTTTGGGGCAACCTCCAAACTCAGCGTGGGAAAACTTCCTTGGCCTCATGAGGCCCCCACTTCATGAAGGTGCCATCATGGACACATACTCCAGCCTCAGCCAACGTCTGATCCTCAGCCTGACTTCAGATGCAGGAGATTTTGATTCAGCCTCTGCAGAGTGGGCCTGCTCTGCCCTTGGCTCCAATACTCACCCTAGCTTGTGTTTTCAGACTTCCGTCCTCACACTCCTTGCCCACAAACCCTCCCTACTGGGAATTCTGGGGCCACACTGAAGCACTCTGCCTGCCTCCCAGGAGAAAAACATTGTCTATGGTGCTGCGCAGAAACCTCAAATGAGGATCAAACTGCTTGGCCCTCGGCAACACCCCAATTGCATAGGCTACCTTAAACACTGATGCTCTGTCGCAAATAGCCTGAGCCCAGACCTTCCAACAGACACCGACAATGCTGGCTGCACTCCTAGGACATTGGACCTGCCACTGCCTTAGGCCACCAACCATTCCCAACCTGGGTTTTCAGTCATCGGATCCTAGACCTTATCTCCAATCCCTGGACAGGGGGGAACCTGATGCACAAATCAGAACCCCTCCTTCCCCATGGCAAGAAAACTTGCTGCTGGCAGTGAGTCAAACCTTCAGTGTAGGAAAAACGACATGGCCCATGAGGCAACGCCCAAGCGTTAGGGCCGCCTTGGGCACAAACACACATTGTGACCCTCAGCGTGAGTACCTTATTCAAGTAACGCCTCTCAGTGACTGGACCAAGAGCCCGCATATGTGGCTTGCCATGCCCATAGGCACCCAGGACTAACTAGATGGTGTGTATTCCAGTTAAGGGAACCCACTGCTGTGCTCTAGAGTCCCTCTCCTGGGGGGTCCCCTTGGCAGAAAACAGTACTCTTCATTCCCACAGAATGAACACAAACACTTGGGAGCTTGGACAATCCCCCGAGAGGAAGGCTCTTCCTCGGCCTCTGAGACAACCCCTACCCTGACTGGACACTGTAAACGCAACACCCAGAGACAAAATCCTGAGTGACTGCCTCCCACTTGCCCTCCTTTGATATCCAGAGGATCTCCCCTCACGGACTGGAGATCAGTCCTGCCATTACCTTGGCCACTAGCTGAGCCAAGTTTGCTTTTTCAGACATCTGTCCCCACAGCCCTGGCAAACACAGCCTCTAGGCTGGGTCTTCTGGAGCCATACCACAGGACCGTGCCTGCTCTCTCCTGGGAAACTGTGTCCATTCCTTTGGACACACACCTCCAGAATATGAGAAACCTCAAGGCCCCCGAGGACATCCCACTACTGGGAGGCTCCCTGGACACACAGGGGCATTCGGACACAAGCTGAGCAGCTACCTCCACGAAGGCATGCCCACAGATGTCAACAGAGATAGAAGGTTGAGCCGGACAGGCCCTTAGGCCGTAGTCTCAACTCTTGCTTTGGGTTCCAGGTGTTACTCCTCAGAGGCTTTGGTTCAAAGAACAGGATATGGGGCTTTCCTGAGGCACTGAACAGAACTCCTCTCGTCTCCACATGGGAAGCTTCCCTGTTGGAGCTGTGTCAAACACCTCAGTTTGGAGAACCCTGCAGAGTCCCTGAGCCACCTCCACATTCCAAGGTCTCCCAGGCCACCAAGCAACAGTAGGACTCATCTTCAGGAGAGTCCATTTCAACTCTCCCCACTGGGTAGCTCACCCAGGAGCCTGCAGATTGAGCCTGCCTTGTCCTGCCTAAAGAGTGGGAATATGAGGTGGCGTTCCGAGGCATCCATGCTTAGACACCTGCTCTCGAGTCTTTCCGTATGGGGCCTCCTGGAACCATCCAATAGGACTCGACTGTCGTGCAGAAGGAAAGCTTGAGGTTTGGAGTAGTTCACAAATCCCATCGTAGACAAACCTCCCTGGCTTCATGAAGCCCCCACACCCTTCAGGAAGAGGCCATGCTGGGCAAAAACTCTAGCCTGAGGCACGTCTCATAGTTGACATGACCTCAGTGCAGGAGATCTCGATTCAGCCTCTGCAGAGTGGCCCTGCCATGCCCTCGGTCCCAAACCTCACACTAGCTTTTGTTTTCAGACTTCCTTCCTCACACTCCTGGCAAACAAGCCCTACGGACTAGGAACTCCAGAACCACAACCCAGCCCAGTGTCTGCCCAACAGAAGAAAAACGTTTCCCTGTGGGGCTCTTCAGAAAACCCAGATGAGGATCAACCTGCTCGGGCCTCGATGGTCCCCGAACTGGATATGCTGCTCTGGGCACTCATGCTCTGTCTGACACAGCCTGAAGCCAGACGTCCAGACAGACAAAGAGACAGCTTGCCGCACACCCAGCACTTCGGACACGCCATGGTCTTATGCCATCACCTCTTCCTAACCTTGGTTTTCAGATATCTGAACCTAGACATTATATCAATTCTCCACACAGCTGGGTATCGCAAGCACAAAACAGAACTCCTCCTTCCCCATGGCTGTCAAGCTTGCTCTTGGCATGGAGTCACACCTTCAGGGTGGGAGAAACCTTCATGGCCCCTGATGCCACGCCCAAAGTTGAGTGCTTCTTGGGCACAAATTCACACTGTGACCCTCAGCATGAGCCCCATGTCAAAGAAACGCCTGTCAGGACCTGGACCAAGAGCCCGCATATGGGGCTTGCCAAGCCCCTATGCACCCAATCCTCACCAGTGTTTGAGTTTTCCAGTCGCCCCACCTGTACCTGGGCTCTGCTCTGGAAACCCTTTCTTGGAGAGACACATGAGCCAGACAACACGACTCCACCCTTCCCACAAAATGACCCCAAACTCATGAGGCCCCCGCTTCATGAAGGTGCCATCATGGACACATACTCCAGCCTCAGCCAACTTCTGATCCTCAGCCTGACTTCAGATGCAGGAGATTTTGATTCAGCCTCTGCCGATTGGGCCTGCTCTGCCCTTGGCTCCAATCCTCACCCTAGCTTGTGTTTTCAGACTTCCGTCCTCACACTCCTGGCCCACAATCCCTCCCTACTGGGAATTCTGGGGCCACACTGAAGCACTCTGCCTGCCTCCCAGGAGAAAAACATTGTCTATGGTGCTGCCCAGAAACCCCAAATGAGGATCAAACTGCTTGGCCCTCGGCAACACCCCAATTGCATAGGCTACCTTAAACACTGATGCTCTGTCGCAAATAGCCTGAGCCCAGACCTTCCAACAGACACCGACACAGCTGGCTGCACACCCAGCACATTGGACCCGCCACTGCCTTAGGCCACCATCCATTCCCAACCTGGGTTTTCAGTCATTGGAACCTAGACCTTATCTCCAATCCCTGCACAGGGGGAACCTGATGCACAAGTCAGAACCCCTCCTTCCCCATGGCAAGAAACCTTGCTGCTGGCCGTGAGTCAAACCTTCAGTGTAGGAGAAAACGGCAAACCTGCCGGGCCTCATGAAGCCCCCCATATCTTTCAGGGAGAGGCCATCATGGACAAAAACTCTTGCTTGAAGCACGTCTCATAGTAGATATGACCGCAATGCAGGAGATCTTGATTCAGCCTCTGCAGAGTGGCCTGCCGTGCCCTCGGTCCCAAACCTCACGCTAGCTTGTGTTTTCAGACTTTCTTCCTCACACTCCTGGCAAACAATCCCTCCAGAGTAGGATTTGCAGAACCACAAGCCAGCCCAGTGACTGCCCACCGGTAGAAAACGTTTCCTTGTGGGGCTCTCCATAAATCCCAGATGAGGATCAACCTGCTCTTGCCTCGACGGCACTCAGATTTGATAGGCTGCTCTGGGCACTAATGCTCTGCCTTTCACAGCCTGATTCCTGACGTCCAGACAGGCAAGGAGACAGCTGGCCACACACCTAGCACTTCTGACACGCCATGGTCTTATGCTGTTATCTCTTCCTAACCTTGGTTTCCAGATATCTAAACCCAGATATTATATCAATTCCCCACACGGTTGGGCATCTGAATCACAAATCAGAACTCCTTCTTCCCCATGGCTGTAAGGCTTGCTCTTGGCATGGAGTCACACCTTCAGGGTGGGAGAAATCTTCATTTGCCCTGAAACCACGCCCAAACTTGAGTGCTGCCTTGGGCACAAATTCACTCTGTGACCCTCAGCATGAGCCCAATATCAAAGAAAGGCCTGTCAGGGCCTTGACCAAGAGCCCGCATATAGGGCGTGCCACGCCCCTATACACCCAATCCTCACCAGTGTTTGAGTTTTCCAGTCTCCCCCCCGTTCCTGGAGCTCTGCTCTGGAATCACTTTCTTGGAGAGACACATGAGCCAGACAACAGGACTCCACCCTTCCCACAAAATGACCCCAAACTCCTGTTAGCTGGGACAAATCCCCAGGGAGGGATACTTGTCCACAGTCACTGAGGCCACCCCCTACAATCTATGGCTATCCTGGACGCATCCAGAGACAAAAGCCTGAAGGAATCTCGCCCTTGATTCACAAGCCAAGGAGCTCACTCTCTATCTGTACATCTGGCCTGCCATACCCTCGGCGCCACTCATAAGCTGAGTTTGTGTTTTCAGACTTCTGTGCCCACAGCCTGGACCCACACACCCTCCAGGCTAGGGCATCTGGAGCCACAGCGAAAGATTGTGCCTGCCCTCTCCAAGGAAAATGTGCCCAATCCATTGACCACAACCCTACAGGTTAGGGAAAAGCTCCAAGGCCCCTGAGGCCATCCTGATAGTGTAGGCTGCCCTGGACTAAAAGGGGCACTCTGATACCAGCTGAGCCATTATCACCACTTAGACTCTCAGACAGTGTCCCCAGAGACAGAAGATTGAAATGGACAGGCCCTTAGTCCCTAATATGAACCTTAGCTTTAGTTTTCATGTGTCTGTCCTCAGAGGACTGGTTTCATATACCAGCATATTAGGTTTTTCTGAGGCTCCAAACCAAACCTCTCTCGTCTCCACATGGAGTGCTTTCTTACTGGATCTGTATCAAACCCTTCTGGTCGGAGAATTCCGCAGGGCCACAGTACAACCATCACATTCCAAGGTCTCCATGGACAGAAACACACATTATGACGCATCCTCAGGAGAGGCCATTTCAACTCAGCCCGCTGGTTAGCTTGCCCCAGAGCCAGCAGATCAAACATATCTTGTCGTTAATGGCCAAAGGGAATGCGAGGCATGCTGTTCAGGGATCCATCCTTTGAACCCTCCTCTTCAGTCCTTCCGTATGGTATGTACTGGAGCCACTCAACAGGACTCGACTGTCTTGCAGAAGGAAACCTTGTGGTTTGTGGCACCCTCCAAACTCAGCGTGGGAAAATTTCGTTGGCCTCATGAGGCACCTGCTTCATGAAGGTGCTATCAAGGGCACAATCCAACCTCAGCCAACGTCTGATCCTCAGCCTGACTTCAGATGCATGAGATATCCTTTCAGCCTTTGCAGAGTGGGCCTGCTCCCAACCTCACCCTATCTTTTGTTTTCAGACTCTACCCTAGCACTCCTGGCCCAAAAGCCCTCATGATTGGGAATTCTGGTTCCAGAACGAAGCACTCTGCCTGCCCCCCAAGAAAAACATTGTCTATGGCATTGCTCAGAAACTCCAAATGAAAATCAACCTGCTCAGCCCTCGGCAACACCCCAATTGCATAGGCTACCCTAAACACTATGCTCTGTCTTACATAGCCTGAGCCCAGACCTTGTGAGAGACATTGAGACAGTTGGCTTCACACCCAGCACATCAAACCTGCCATGGGTTAGGCCATTTCATCCCTTCCCATTGACCTGGGTGTCTTCCTGGAGGTATATTCTGAGGCTGTGTCAGACTATGCATTTTTTCTGGAGCTTCCTATGGAATTGGGGTGGTATTAGGGGCCTTGCAATTTTCTCTTAATCTGGTGGGTTGGGAAACTGAGACAGGCTGACATTCCTTGGGAGAGCTGGCCCAGTGCTGTTGTGTGTTCCTGGAGGCCCCATCCTGGAGGGCATATGGGTCAGGACTCTGGGTCCAAAGTCTTCAGACACAAACTCGGGTAAGAGTTAAGCTCGAGGTGATGGCAGACCCAATCTGCAGACCCTGAGCGAAGCATCTCCAGATATGAAATTCGGACGGCTGTGAGGCAGGAGCACAGTCTTTTCTGTCTGACTTGTTTGTCTATGATGGCCACGAAATGGAGGGGTGGCCTCATGGGTCCATGTGAGATTCTACCTGTCTGGGAATTCTGCTCGGCACCCAAGAGTTTGGTGTATTTCCGGGGGATGGGAGGAGCGCAGTTTTCTGAGTCAGGGATCCCGTCCAAACAGCCATTCCAGAGATGGGTCCTGGGTTCTGGAGCCTCGATCACCGCAACAAGGCTTAGGATTTGGGCCTAGGGTCCTGCTCTATGTTTTCCTGGTACAGCTCCCGAGTGTTCTTGTTGTAAATGGGTCTCATTCTGAGGGTCACAATGCCTGTTTTTGCCCAGATGCCCATGCTGAGTGGGTGTGACCTCATGGGATATGCACTTGGCTCCCACTCTGAGGGTTGGACTGCCATCTCAACATTCAGTTTTCCTGCCATGGGGAAGGAGGTGTACTTTTTTATGCTTCAGGTTCCCCCATGGGCAGGAATTTGAGCTAAGTTCTGGGACAGGTGCCTGAATACCCAGTTCACTTTGAGATGAGGTCCTCGGGCCAAGGCAGGACCCACCTGCAGAAAATGAGGCCTGCTTTCTGGGTGGCTGTCAGGAGCTCGGGCTCGAGCTGTGTCAGACAGAACATTCGTGGAGAG
Source organism: Mustela nivalis (assembly GCF_964662115.1). NCBI lineage: Eukaryota > Metazoa > Chordata > Mammalia > Carnivora > Mustelidae > Mustela > Mustela nivalis. The sequence continues at coordinate 1,050,364 of NW_028136451.1, read as the reverse complement.
TTCGGCCTATGATATTGGGGTGCTTTTGAGAGCTGTGCAACTGGATCCTCATGGGGGATTTTTGCACAGACCCTTTCTTCACTTCTTCTATCTGGTGAGCAGGCAGATGGCTGCATTACGGCTCCAGAATATCCAAGTTGGAGGGTTTGCAGGCGAGGAGTGTGAGGACAGAAGTATGAAAACATAAGCTACAGTTACGCTCAGTGCCGAGCACATGTCTATTCCAATGTACAGCAGTTGTTTCGAGATCTCCAGCACCTGGGCGAGGGGAAGATGTGTGCTCACGCTGGAGTTTGTATCCATGATGGCCAACAAATGGTGGGGAGGCCTCAAGAATTCTTGGAGGTTTTTCCAAGCTGGAGCTTGTGAGCTGCTCCAAACATCAAGGTGTCCTACTAAGGGACAGCAGAAGTCTTCTTACAGGGCTCCAGGGTCCCCCATATGGAAGATTCGATAGCAATGCTCTCTGAATGGAGGCCTGGGAAGCCAATCTCGTGTTACCATTGCAGCTGAGGAACAGGGTAAGCTTGAACCAATGACACTGATTCCAAGTTCCAAGTGATTTGCGTTGATGGAAGTTCTCAGTCTAACAGGTCCCAATGCTGCTTGGTGTCCAGGGAGACCTTAGAATGTGGTGGCGGCTCTCTGACCATTGAGGATTCTCTATCCTTAGGATTAGACCCAGTACCCAGGAGCCAGGTTTCCTTCTTGGGACAGGAGGTGTGCTCTTGTATGGCTCACGGACCACAGCTTGGACCATATGCTTGAATTTCCAGAACAAACCTCTAGGAAGAGAGACCTCAAAACATAAGCTAGGGTTCTGATGAGGTTTTAGGGCCATGGAAGTTTCAAACTTCGGACTAAGTGCCATTGGCCTGCATGTCATCCTGGAGGTAGGTGCTGAGGCTGTGTCAGGCTGTGCACTTTTTCCAGAGTGGCCTATGATATTGGGGTGCAGTCAGGGGCCTTGCAGTTTTCTCCTAATCTGGACATTTTGGGAAACTGAGATGGGCAGGGTTTCCTCAGGATAGCAGGGCCAGTGATGTCATGTGTTTCCTGAGGCCCCATCCTGGAGGTCATGTGTGTCAGGACTTTGGGACCAAAGACTTTAGACACAACCTCGGATAAGAGATAGGAGTGAGGTGATGGCAGTCCGAATCTGAAGACCCTGAGGGAAGCTCCTCGGGATTTGTAATTCAGGTGGCTGGGGGGGTGGAGCACAGGCTTTTCTGTCTGGATTTTGTGTCTAGGATGGCCACTAAATGGAGGGGTGACCTCATGTGTCCATGGGATATTCTTCCACTCTGGTGATTCTGCTTGGCACCCAAGAGTTTGATTTCTTTCTGGGGAAGAGGAAAAGACTGTATTCCATCTCTGGGATCCTGTCCAAACAGGGATTCCAGAGATGGGTTCTGGGTCCAGACACTGGGAAAACTTAACCAAAGCTTCGATTTGGGATCCTGGTCCAGATCCCAAGGGGGATATTTGGAAAGGGGTCTCATTCTGAGGGTCACAATGCCTATTTGTGCCCAGCTGCCCATCCTGTGTAGGCATGGTCTCATGGACCATGCACCTGGTTCCCACTCAGGGTTGTACAGCCATCTCAACATTCAGTTTTCTGGCCATGGGGAAGGAGGAGCACTCTTTTGTGCTTCCGAGTCCCCTATGGGCAGGAATTTGAGCTAAGTCTGGGACAGGTACCTGAATATCCAGGTTGCTTCAAGATGATGGCCTCGGGCCAAGGTTGGACCCACCTGGAGGATATGGGGCCCACTATCTGGGTGGCTGACAGGAGGTCGGGGATCAGGCGGTGTCAGATAGCCAATTTATGCAGAGGTCGGTCTATTATATTGGGGTGCCATTGAGGGCCGTGCAGGAGGATCCTCTCCAACCTAGCTAGAGAAAGCCATGGATGACCAAATGGAATTGATTAGGGCTGAGCTGAACGTGAAGAGAGATGATGTTCACAATGTTAGGGTGGAGCTTAAAGCTACCAGGGCTGAGGTTCACAATGCTCTCAATGAGTTCCAATCTAATCTAAATTCTCTCAAAGCTAGGGTAACTGAGACAGAAGTTAGAATTAGTGATCTGGAGGACAAACAGATAGAGAGAGGGGATCAGGAGGAGGGCTGGAACAAACAGCCTAGAAACCATGAAAACAGAATCAGGGAAATAAATGATGCCACGAAACCTTCCAAAGTCAGAATTATTGGAATCCCTGAAGGGGAGGAGAAAGAAAGAAGTCTAGAAGATATAGTGGAACAAGTTCTTCAGGAAAAATTTCCCAAACTCCTGAATGGAATCTGCGTTCATGTACTAGAGTCTGAACGGTCTCCACCCAAGATTATCCATTCCAAAAAACCATCACAACACCTGGTAGTCAAATTGAGGAATCATAATTGTAGGTATAATCTCATGAAAGCCGCTAGGACAAAGAGGCTCCTTTCTTACAGAGGAAAGCCCATCAGAATAACATCAGACCTGTACACAGAGACCTGGCAAGCCAGAAAGAGCTGGCAAGATATATTCAGGGCATTAAATGAGAAGAATATGCAGCCAAGAATACTTTATCCAGCAAGACTGACATTCAAAATGGATGGGGAGATATAGAGTTTCCAAGACCGGCAAGGCTTAAAAGACTATGCAACCTCCAAGGCGACACTGCAGGAAATATTAAAGGGGGTTCTATAAAAGAGGAAAAAATCCTAATAATAGCATTGAACAGAAATATAGAGACAGTCTACAGAAAGAAAGACTTCAAAGGTAACTCGATGTCAATAAAAATGTATCTATAAATAATCACTCTCAATGTGAATGGCCTAAATACGCCCATAACATGACACAGGGTTGCAGATTGGATAAAACGACAGGACCCATCCATGTATTGTCTACACGAGACCCATTTTGAACCTAAAGATACATGCAGACTGAAAGTGAAGGGATGGAGAAGCATCTTTCATGCCAATGGGCCTCAAAAGAAGGCTGGGGTAGCAATTTTTGTATCAGATAAATTAGACTTTAAACTAAAGACTGTAGTCAGAGATACAGAAGGACACTACATCATTCTTAAAGAGACTATCCACCAAGTTGATCTAACAATTGTAAATATCTATGCCCCCAATATGGGAGCAGGCAATAATAAAACTGTTAATCAAGATAAAGAGTCATATTGATATAAATACACTAATTGTAGGAGATCTTAACACGTCTCCCTCAGAAATAGACAGATCATCAAAGCAGAAAATCAATAAAGAAACAAAAGCATTGAATGACACATTGGACCAGATGGACCTCATAGATATATACAGAACATTCCACCCTAAAACAACAGAATACTAATTCATCTCAAGTGCACATGGAACCTTCTCAAGAATAGACCACAAACTGGGTTACAAATCAGGACTCAACCGATACCAAAAGACTGAGAATATTCCCTGCATTTTCTCAGATCACAATGCTTTGAAACTGGAGCTCAATCACAAGGAAAAGTTCAGAAGGAACTCAAACACATGGAAGCTAAAGACCACCTTGCTTAAGTATGCTTGGATCAAGCAGGAGATCAAAGAATAACTGAAAAAAAATCATGGAAACCAATGAGAATGAAGACCCTTCGGTCCAAAATTTATGGGATAGAGCAAAGGCGGTCCTAAGGGGGAAATATATAGCCATCCAGCCCTCCCTCAAAAAAATTGAAAAATCCAGAACACAGCAGCTGACTCTACACCTTCAAGAACTGGAGAATCAACAACAAATCAAACCAACTCCACACATAAGAAGAGAAATAATCAAGATTAGAGCTGAGATTAATGAGGTAGAAACCAGAGATACAATAGAACGTACTAATGAATCTAGAAGTTGGTTTTTTGAAAGTATCAATAAAATCAATAGACCACTGGACACACTAATCCAAAAGAAAAGAGAGAAAGCCCAAATTCATAAAATTATGAATGAAAAGGGAGAGATCACAAGTAACACCAAGGAAGTAGAAATAATCATCAGAAGTTTTTATCAACAGTTATATGCCAATAAGCATAGCAACCTAGATGAAATGGATGCATTCCTGGAATACTATAAACTCCCAAAATTGAACCAGGAAGAAATTGACAACTTGAATAGACCAATATCTAGTAACGAGTTTGAAGCAGTGATCAAAAATCTCCAAAAAAACAAGAGCCCAGGACCTGACGGATTCCCTGGGGAATTCTATCAAACTTTCAAAGAAGAAATAAGACCAATTATCCTGAAGATGTTTCAAAAAATTGAAGCAGAAGCCAGCATTACCCTGACCCCTAAACCAGGCATTGACCCTTAAAAAAAGGAGAATTTCAGACTAAAATCACTGATGAATACGGATGCTAAGATTCTCAACAAGATCCTAGCAAACAGGATCCAACAGCCCATTAAAAAGATTATCCGACATGCCCAGTTGGGATTCATCCCTGGGCTACAAGGATGGTTCAACATTCGCAAATCAATCAATGTGATAGAACAAATGAATACGAGACGAGAGAAGAACAACATGGTCCTCTCAATCGATGCAGAAAAAGCAGTTGAAAAAATCCAGCATCCGTTTCTGACAAAAACCCTTCAAAGTATAGGGATAGAAAGAACATTCCTGAACGTCATCAAATCTAACTATGAAAGACCCACAGCAAATATCATCCTCAATGGGAAAAAGCTTGCAGCCTTCCCGTTGAGATCAGGAACAAGTCAAGGATGCCCTGTCTTACCACTCTTGTTCAATATAGTATTAGAAGTCCTAGCAACAGCAATGACAACAAAGAGAAATAAAATGTATCCAAGCTGGCAATGAAGAAGTCAAACTCTCTTCGCAGATGACATGATTCTTTATACGGAAAACCCAAAAGACTCCACCCCCAAACTACTAGAACTCATACAGCAATTCAGCAACGTGGCAGGATACAAAGTCAATGTACAGAAATCAGTGGCTTTCTTATACACTAACAATGAAAATACAGAAAGGGAAATTAGAGAATCAATTTCATTTACTATAGCACCAGAACCATAAGATACCTGGGAATAAACCTTACCAAAGAGGTAAAGGATCCGTACTTGAGGAACTACAGAACACTCATGAAAGAAACTGAAGAAGACACAAAAAGATGAAAGACCATTCCATACTCTTGGTTCGGAAGAATAAACATTGGTAAATTGTCTATACTGCCTAGAGCAATCTATACTTTTAATGCCATTGTGATCAAAATTCCACCGGTATTCCTCAATGAGCTGGAGCAAATAATCCAAAAATTTGTATGGAATCAGAAGAGACTCTGAATCGCTAAGGAATTGTTGAAAAACAAAAATAAAACGGGGGCATCACATTACCTGATTTCAAGCTTTATTACAATGCTGTGACACCAAAAGAGCATGGTACTGACATTAAAACAGTGGAACAGAGTAGAGTGCCCAGATATGGACCCTCAACTCTATGGGCAAATAATCCTCGAGAAAACAGGAAAAAATATACAATGGAAAAAAGACAGTCTCTTCAATAAATGGTGCTGGGAAAACTGGACAGCTATGTGTAGAAGAATGAAACTCGACCATTCTCTAACACCGTACACAAAGATAAACTCAAAATGGATAAAAGACCTCAACATGAGACAGGAATCCATCAGAATCCTTCAGGAGAACATAGGCAGCAATCTCTTCGATATTAGCCACACAATCTTCTTTCAAGTTATGTCTCCAAAGGCAAAGGAAACAAAAGCGAAAATAAACCTTTCAGACTTCATCAAAATCAAAAGCTTCTGCACAGCAAAGGAAACAGTCAAAAAAACAAAGGTGCAACCCACGGAATGAGAGAAGATATTTGCAAATGACAGTGCAGAGAAAAGATTGATATCCAGGATCTATAATGAACTCCTCAAATTCAACATGCACAAAACAGACAATCATATCAAAAAATGGGCAGAAGATATAAACATAAACTTCTCCAATGAAGACATACAAATGGCTATCAGACACATGAAAAAAATGTTCATCATCACTAGCCCTTAGGGAGATTCAAATTAAAACCACATTGAGATATCATGTTTCAGCAGTTAGAATGGTCATTAGCAAGACAGGAAACAACTTGTGTTGGAGGGGATATGGTTGGTGGGAATGTAAGTTGGTGCAGCCTCTTTGGAGAACAGTGTGGAGATGTCTCAAGAAATTAAAAATAGAACTTCCCTATGACCCTGCAATTTCACTTCTGGATATTTACCCCAAAGATACAGACGTCATGAAAAGAAGGGCCATCTGTACCCCAATGTGTACAGCAGCAATGGCCACGGTAGACAAACTATGGAAAGAACCAAGATGCCCTTCAACGGACGAATGGATAAGGAAGATGTGGTCCATATACACTATGTATGCATACCCAACTTTTTAGCAACATGGACGGGACTGGAAGAGATTATGCTGAGTGATATCAGTCAAGCAGAGAGTGTCAATTATCATATGGTTCACTTATTTGTGGAGCATAACAAATAGCATGGAGGACATGGGGAGTTAGAGAGAAGGGAGTTGGGGAAATTGGAAGGGGAGGTGAACCATAAGAGACTATGGACTCTATAAAACAATCTGAGGGGTTTGAATTGGTGGGTGGGTGGGAGGTTGGGGTACACAAGTGGCCGGTATTATAGAGGGCACGGATTGCATGGAACACTGGGTTTGGTGAAAAAATAATGAATACTGTTATGCTGAAAATAAAAAATAATAATAATAATACGCACTTGAGTCCAGAGTGTTGTTTGAAATTAAGGTCGGCACAGGGAATTTGTACTTTGCTTCTAATCTTCAGGGTTTGAGCAACCGTGAAGGGCAGAGTTTTCTTTTGGGTGGTAAGCATACTCATCTGGTGTGGCACCAGAGGCCCCATCCTGGAAAGCATGTGGTCCAGGGCCTTGGGGACAGAAATTTGCAAATGCAAACTAGGTTTATGGTGAGGGCGGAGGCGATCACAGGCCCAATCTGCAGGCCTGAGTGCACCTCATAGTGTACTGAAATTAAGGTGTCATGGAGGCAGTATCACAGGCTTTTCTGTCTGGATTGTGTGTCTAGGATGGTCGCAAAATGTAGGGGAGTCTTCATTGGGCCACGGGAGATTCTTCATCTCTGGGCATTCTGCCCAGCTCTCTAGAGTTTGGTGTCTCTGGGGAAAAGAAGACTGCTGTTTTCCGTCTCAGCAGATTCCCAAAAGAGGGATTTCAGAGACAGTTTCTGGGATTTTTCAGGGCCCCTGAACAACACGAATGAGGGTGAGGATTTGGCCCTAGGGACCTGGCAGGCCCGCCCTGTGTCCTTTCTGTCCAGCTACCAAGGGGGTTTGTTTGAAAGCAGGCTCACTCTGAGGGTCATAATGCCCAGCGCAGCTCACATGAGTGGCCGTGGTCTCATGGGCCATGCAGCTGGTTCCCACTCTGAGGGTTGGAAACCCATCTCAACAGCCAGGATTCCTGCCATGGGGAAGGAGGAGTACTCTTGTGCTTCAGGTTCCCCCATAAGCAGGGATTTGAGCTACAGTATGAAGGAGAGATGACTGAATATCCAGGTTGAGTATATGTGATGGCTTCTGGCCACAACAGGTCCCACTTGCAGGATATGGGGCAAACTGTCTGTGTGGCTGATTAGAGGTCGTGGCTCAGGATGTGTCAGACCAAGCCTGATTGCCCATGGTGGCCGATGATATTAGGGTACCGTCGAGGGCCATGCCGCTGTATCCTCATATGGAGTTTCTGGGCAGAATCACCAGGCACTTTTCTTTCTGTTGGGCAGGCAAATTCTGCATTTTGTTACCAGATTCCCTATCAAGAGGCCTTGGGGATGGATGAAATTGAGGATGGAATTGTAAACACAAGCTACGGTTAAATTCAGTGCGAAGCAGAAGGCAGTTCCCGTGTGCAGTGGCTGATTCGAGATATCCAGCACCTGAGTAAGGGCAGATGTCTGAATTTAGCTCACACTGTAGTTTGTGACTATGATGACCGACTAATGGAGTGGGGGCGCAAGATGCCATGGAGGATTTCCCACACTGTGGCTTGTGGGATGCTACAAACAGCAAGGTTTCCTTGTACTGGACAGGGGGAGTCTGGTTTGTTGGCTCCAGGATCCCCATAGTGAAAGTTTGGGTAGCAGAGATCTCTCACATGGATGCCTGGAAAGCACACCTCCATTGACCATTGCAGCTGAGGAACAAAGCAGGTTCCATTGGTGGCTCTGGGGTGAAATTCCAAGCAGCCTGAGTTGACATGGAGTTCCATGCTGTTGGATCATAATGATGGTTTGTATCCAGGGAAACGTTAGAATGTTTGAGTGGTAGGGGCCAAGCAGGATTCTCATCCACTGAGTCTTGGACATATCTACCAAGAGCAATGTTTTTTACAGGGGACAGGAGGGGTTCTGTTGTGTGGCTCACAGACCATATGTTGGAATATAAGTTGGTTTTGGAAAAAAGGCCTCTGGGGACAGGCGCCTGAAAATATAAGCTATGGTATCAATGAAGTCTTATGGGCATGTCAGGTTCAGTCATCTGACTCAGGGCCTTTGACGTGGATATCTGCCTGGAAATAGGTGCTCATGGTGTATCAGAATGCGCATTTGGGTCCAGAGTGTTCCTCAGAATTGAGGTGTGCTCAGGGGTTTTGCATATTGCTACTAAACTTCAGGGTTTGGGCAACAGTGAAGGGCAGAGTTTCCTTTGAGTACGTAGGCACAATCATCTGGTTTGGCTCCAGAGACCCCATCCTGGAGGGCTTCTGGTCCAGGGCTTTGGGAATTAGGGTTAATGTGAGGGCCAAGTTGATCACAGGCCCGACATGCAGGCCCGAGGGCAGCTCATAGTGTACTGAAATTACACTATCATGGAGGCGGTAGTGCAGGCTTTTCTGTCAGGTATGTGTCCAGGACAGTCACAAAAGGTAGGGGTGGCTTCATGAGGCCATGGTAAATTCTTCGTCGCTAGGGATTCTTCTCAGCTCCCAAGTGTTTTGTGTCTCTGGGAGAAAGGAAGACTGCTGTTTTCTGTCTCAGGGCACCCCCAAAAGAGGGATTAGAGACAGGTTCTTGGTCTGGTCGCCAGGAAAACACGAACGATGGTGAGAATTTGGCCCTAGGGATCTGGAAGCCCCACTCTGCGGGCTCCTGGGCCAGGTTCCGAGGGGGTTTGTTTGAAAGCAGACTCCCACTGACGATCACAATGACTGTTTGTGCCCAGGGCGGCTCCCATGAATGGCCATGGTCTCATGGGCCATGCAGCTAGTTCCCACTCTGAGGGTTAGACACCCATCCCATCAGCCAGGTTTCCTGCCATCAGAAAGGAGGACTCATTCTGTGCTTCAGGTTACACCATAGGCAGGGATTTGAGATTTGAGCTACGGTCTGGGGACAGATGCCTGAATACCCAGGTTGTGTAGAGATGATGGCTTCGGGCCATGGCAGGTCCAGCTGCAGGATATGGGGCCCACTCTCTGCGTGGCTGACTGGAGGTCGTGGCTCAGGCTGTGTCAGACAGAGTCTTAGTGCCCATGGCAGCCTATTTATTATGGTGCTGTCGAGGGTCATGCAGGTGGTTCCTCATGTGGGATTTCTGGTCAGACTCACCAGCCACTTCTTCTTTCTGTGGGGCATGCAGAATGCTGTGTTATGGCTCCAGAATTCCCTATCAAGAGGGCTTGGGGACCAGGAAGTTGAGGATGGAATTGTAAACACAAGCTATGGTTCAATTCAGTGACAAACAGAAGGCACTTCCAGTTTGCAGTGGCTGATTCGAGACATCTAGCTCCTGAATAAGGGCAGATGTCAGATGTTTGCTCATGCAGGAGATTGTGTCTATGATGACCAAGAAATGGAGCAATGGCATCAAGAAGCCATGGAGGATTTCCCACACTGGGGCTTGTGAGATGCTCCAAACAGCAAGGTCTCCTTCAACCAGACAGAGGAGTCTGGTTTGTTTGCTCCAGGGTCCCCAATATGGAAAGGTTGGGTAGCAGAGTACTCCCTCATGGATGACTGGAAAGCACACCTTCATTGACCATTGTAGTTGAGGAACATGGCAGGTTCGATCTGCTGGCCCTGGAGCCAAGTTCCAAGGGGGCTGAGTTGACATGGAGTTTCATGCTGTTGGATCACAATGCTGGTTTGTATCCAGGGAGACGTTAGAAAGTTGGGGTGGTCAGGGGCCATGCAGGATTCTCCTACACTGAGTCTTGGACACAGCTACCAAGAGCAAGGTATCTTTCTGGGAACAGCAGGGGTTCTGTTGTGTTTCTCAGGGACCACATGTTGGAATATAAGTTGGTATTAGAGAACAGGCCTCTCAGGATGGGCGCCTGAAAACCTAAGCTAGGGTCAATGAAGTCCTTGGTGTATGTCAGATTCAAACTTCTACTCAGGGCTTTTGACTTGAATGTCTGCCTGGAGACAAGTGCTCATTGTGTGTCAGAATGTGCATTTGGTTCCAGAGCTTTCTTTGAATTTGAGGTGGGCTCAGGGGCTTTGTACTTTGCTCCTAATCTTCAGGGTTTGGGCAACAGTGAAAGGCAGAGTTTCCTTTGGGAGGGTAGTCACAGTCTTCTGGTGTGGCACCAGAGGCCCAAGTCTGGATGGCATGAGGGCAGGATTTTGGAGACAGAAATCTGCCAATGCGAACTAGGGTTAGGGTCAGGCCCGAGGTGATCACAGCCCTGATCTGTAGGATCTGAGGGCAGCTCATTGTGTAGTGAAATTAAGGTATCATGGAGGCGGTGGGTAGACTTTTCTGTCTGGATTGTGTGTCCAGAACGGTGGCCAAATGTAGGGATGGCTTCATGGGGCCATGGAACATTCTTCATCTCTGGGGTTTCTGCCCAGCTCCCAAGACTTTGTGTCTCTGGGGGAAGGGAAGACTGCTGTTTTCCGTCTCAATGGATCCCCACTAGAGCGATTCCAGAGACAGTTTCCGGGTCTCAGCGCCAGAAAACACCACCAAGTGTGAAGATTTGCCTCTAGGCACCTGGAAGGCCCACTCTGCCGGCTCCTGGTCCAGCTACCATGGGGGTTTGTTGGAAACAGGCTCATGCTGAGGATCACAAAGCCTGTTTGTGCCCAGGGCGGCTCCCATGTGTGGTCGTGGTCTCATGTCCATGCAGCTGGTTCCCACTCTGAGGGTGAAACACCCATCTCACCAGCCAGATTTCCTGCCATTAGGAAGGAGGTGTACCCTTGTTCTTCAGGTTTCCTCATAGGGTAGGATTTGAGCTAAGTGCTAGGCACAGATGCCTGAATATCCAGGTTGAGTAGAGATGACGGCTTTGGGCCACAACAAGTCCCATCTGTAGTATATGGGACCCACTGTCTGGGTGGCTGACTAAAGATCGTGGTGCAGGCTGTGTCAGACAGAGCCTTAGTTCCCATGGTGGCCTATGACATTAGGGTGTCGTCAAGGGCCCTGCAGGTGGATCCTCATGTGGGGTTACTGGGCAGACTTACCAGGCTATTCTTCTTTCTTGTGGCAGGCAGAATGCTGCGTTGTGGCTACAGAATTTCCTATCAAGAGTGTTTGTGGACCAGGAGCATGAGGATGGAATGGTAAACACACGCTAATGTTAAATTCAGTGCCAAGCGAAAAACAGTTCCAATGTGCAGTGGCTGATTGGAGATATCCAACACCTGAGTAAGGGCGGATGTCAGATGTTTGCTCACACTGGAGTTTTTGTCTATGATGACCAACAAATGGAGGGGTGGCGTCAAGAGGCAATGGAGGATTTACCACGCTAGGGCTTCTGAGATGATCCAAACAGCAAGGTTTCCTTCTACCAGACAGGGGGAGTCTGTTTTTTTTTTTCTCCAGGGTCCCCCATGAGGGAACTTTGTGTAGCAGAGCACTCCCTCATGGATTCCTGGAAAGCACACCTGCATTGACCATTGCAGCTGAGGAACATGGCAGGTTTGTTGTGGTGGCTATGGGGTGTAGTTCCAAGGCCTTGAGTTGACATGGAGTCTCATGTAAATTGGGCACAATGCTGGTTTGTTACCAGGGAGATCTTAGAATGTGCTGGTGGCTAAGGGGCCATGCAGAGTTCATCTACCCTGACAGTTTGACACAGGTCCAAGAGCAAGTCTTTCTTCTGGGGACACTAGATGTTCTTTTGTGGGGCTCAGGGATGACATGTTTTATCATAGGTTGGTATTCCAGAACAGGTCACTGAGGACAGGTGCCTGAAAACCTCATCTAGGGTTCCAATGAGGTCCTAGGGACATGTCAGTGTAAAACTTCTGACTCAGGACCATTGACATGGCTTCCTGCCTGGATGTAGGTGATGAGGGTGTATCAGACTGGGCATTGCATTCAGAGGGTTCACCAATATGCTGATTGGCTCAGGGGCCTTACAGGTTTCTCCTAATCTGGAGGGGTTGGGCAATTGTGACCGTCAGAGCTTCCATGGGGATGGCAGGCACAGTCCTCTGGTGTGGCTCCAGAGACACCATCCTGGAGGGCAGGTGAGCCATGGTTTTGGGAATGAAGTCTTCAAACACAAATTCCGGTTAGGGTTAGTGGCACGGTGATCACAGGCCCAATGCATAGACCTTGAGGGCAGCTTGTGAGGAATTGTTATTAGGGTGACTCAAAGGCGGTAGCACAGGCTTTTCTATCTGAATTGTGTGTCCAGGATGGCCTCGGAATACAGGTGTGATCTCATGGGTCCATGGGATATCATGACAGGGTTGCCCACTCTCTCCACTCTTATTCAACATAGTATTTGAAGTCCTAGCAACAGCAATCAGACAACAAGGAGAAATAAAATGTATCCAAATTGGCAATGAAGAAGTCAAACTCTCTCTTCACAGATGACATACTTTATATGGAAAACCCAAAAGAATCCACCCCAAAACTACTAGAACGCATACAGCACTTCAATAATGTGGGAGGATACAAAATCTTTGTACAAAAATCAGTGGTTTTCTTATCCTTTAACAATGAAAATACAGAAAGGGAAATTAGAGAATCAATTCCATTTACTACAGCTCCAAAACCATAAGATACCTGGGAATAATCCAAACCAAAGTGATAAGCAATCTATACTCAGGGAACTACAGAACACTCATGAAATAAATGGAAGAAAACCATAAAGATGGAAGACCATTCCATACTCGTGGATCAGAAGAATAAACAGTCTTTAAAAGTCTATACAACCTAGAGAAATCTATCTTTTTAATGCCATTCTGATCAAAATTCCTCCGGTATTTTTCAAAGAGCTGGAGCAAACAGAAGCCTAAAATTGGTGTGGAATCAGAGGAGATCCCGTATTGCTAAGGAAATGGCAAAAAGGAAAGAACAAAACTGGGTGCACCCTGTTGCCTGGTTTCAAGGGTTACTACAAAGCTGTGACCACCAAGACAGCAGGGGACTGGCATAAAAACAGGCCATTAGACCAGTGTAACAGAGTAGAGAGCTCAGATATGGACCATCAATCTATAGTCAAATAATTTTCAAGAAAGCAGGAAAAAATATACCAAGGAAAAAAAACGTCTTTTCAATAAATGCTGCTGAGAAAATTGGGACAGCTTTGTGTAGATGAATGAAACTAGACCATTCTATGACACCATACACAAAGAGAAACTCGAAATGGATAAAAGACCTCAACCTGAGGCAGGAATCCATCAGAATCTTGGAGGAGAAAATAGGCAGAAACCTCTTCAACATTGGCCATAGCAACTTCTTTCAAAATGTGTCTCCAAAGGCAAAGGAAAAAAATGTGAAGATGAACGTTTGGGACTTCATAAAGATCAAAAGCTTCTACACAGCAAAGGAAACAGTCAACAAAACAATGAGGCAACCCACGGAATTCGAGTAGATATTTGCAAATGACAGTACTGACAAAACCTTTTATCCAGGATCTATAAAGAATTCCTGAAACTCAACACACACAACACAGATAATCCTATTAAAAAATGGGCAGAAGATACAAAGAGACATTTCTCCAATGAAGACATACAAATGGCTATCAGACACATTAAAAAATGTTTGTCATCACTAGCCATCAGGGAGATGCAAACTAAAACCACATTGAGATATCACCTTACACCAGTTAGAATGGCCTTAGAAAGATAGGAATCAACATGTGTTGGAGAGGATGTAGAGAAAGGGGAACCCTCTTACACTGATGGTGGGAAAGCAAGTCGGTGCAGCCACTCTGGAGAACAGTGTGGAGATTACTCAAGAAATTAAAAATAGAACTTCCCTAAGACCCTGCAATTGCACTACTGGGTATTTACCCCCAAAGAAACAGATGGAGTGAAAAGAAGGGCCATCTCTACCCCCAAATTTATAGAAGCAATGTCCATGGTCGTCAAAGAGTGGATAGAACCAAGATGCCCTTCAATGGATGATTGGATAAGGAATATGTGGTCCATATACACTACAGAGTATTAGGCCTCCATCAGAAAGGATGAATACCTAACATATGTAGCTACATGAATGGGACTGGAAAAGATTCTGCTGAGTGAAATAAGTTAAATAAGTCAAGCAGAGAGAATCAATTATCATAAGGTTCCACTTATGTATGGAGCATAACAAATAGCATGGAGGACAAGGGGAGTTAGAGAGGAAAAGGGAGTTTGGGGAAATTGGAAGGGGAGGTGAACCATGAGAGACTATGGACTCTGAAAAACAATCTTAGGGTTTTGAAGTGGCGGGGGTGTGGGAGGTTGGTACCAGGTGGTGGGCATTATAGAGAGCACAAATTGCATGGAGCACTGGGTGTGGTGAAAAAATAATAAGTACTTTTTTTCTGAAAATAAATCAATTGGAAAAGAAAAAAAAAAGCAAATGGGGGCATCACATTTCCGGACTTTAAGCTTTACTACAAAGCTATGATAACCAAGACAGCATGGTACTGGCAAAAAAATAGACATATAGACCAGTGGAACAGAGTAGAGAGCCCTGATATGGACCCTCAACTCTATGGTCAAATAATCTTAGACAAAACAGGAAAAAATATACAGTGGAAAAAAGACAGTCTCTTCCATAAATGGTGCAGAGAAAACTGGGCAACTATACGTAGAAGAATGAAACTGGACCATTGTCTTACACCGCACACAAAGATAAACTCAAAATGGATAAAAGACCTCAATGTGAGACAAAATCCATCAGAATCATAGAGGAGAATATAAGCAGTAATCTCTTCGATGTCAGCCACAGCAACTTCTTTCAAGATATGTCTCCAAAGGGAAAGGAAACAAAAGCCAAAATAAACTTCTGGGACTTCGTCAAAATCTAAACCTTCTGCATAGCAAAGGAAACAGTCAACAAAACAAAGAGCAACCCAAGGATTGCGAGAAGATACTTGCAAATGACAGGACAGACAAATGGTTGATATCCAGGACCTATAAAGAACTCCTCAAACTCAACACACACAAAACAGTCAATCATATTTTAAAAATGGGCAGAAGATATGAAGAGACACTTCTCCAATGAAGACATACAAATGGCTATCAGACACATGAAAAAAAAAAGGTTCATCATCATTAGCCATCAGACTGATGCACATTAAAACCGCATTGAGATACCACCTTACACCAGTTAGAACAGCCAAAATAAGCAAGACAGGAAACAACATGTGTTGGAGAGGATGTGGAGAAAGGGAAACCCTCTTACACTGTTGGTGGGGATGCAAGTTGGTGCAGCTACTTTGGAAAACAGTGTGGAGATTCCTCAAGAAATTAAAAACAGAGCTATCCTATGACCCTGCAATTGCACTACTGGGTATTTACCCCAAAGATACAGATGGAGTGAAACGAAGGGTCATCTGTACCCCAATGTTTATAGCAGCAATGGCCATGGTCAACAAACTGTGGAAAAAACGAAGATGAACTTCAAAAGATGAATGGATAAGGAAGATGTAGTCCATATACACAATGGAGTATTATGCCTCCATCAGAAAGGTTGAATACCCAAATTTTGCAGCAACATGGACAGGACTGGAAGAGATTATGCTTAGTGGAATAAGATAAGCAGACAGAGTCAGTTATCATATTGTTTTACTTAAGTGTGGAGCATAAACAATACCATGGAAGACAAGGGGAGATGGAGAGGAGAAGGGAGTTGAGGGAAACTGGAAGCGGAGGTGAACCATGAGAGACTATGGACTCTGTAAAAGAATCTGAGGTCTTTGCATGGGTTGGGTGGGAGTTTGGGGGAACCAAGTGGTGCTTTTTAGAGATGGTATGGAGTGCATGGAACACTGGGAGTTGTACTAAAACATTGAATATGGTTACACTGAAAATAATTTAAAAAATTAAACAGTTGTATGCCAATATGCTAAGCAAACTTTGTGAAATAGATGCATTTTTAGAAAAGTATAATCCCAAAATTGAACCGGGAAGAAATTCACAACATAAATAGACTTTTACCCAGTAACAAGATTGAAGCAGTGTTCAAAAACCTCCCAATACACAAGAGCCCAGGACTTGATGGATTCACAGGAGAAATCTACCAGACTTTAATAGAAGAAATAACATGTCTTCTCCTGAAGCTCGTTCCAAAAATTAAGCAGAAAGAAAACTTCCAGACCCTTTTTATGAAGGCAGCATTACCCTGCTCCACAAACCAGGCAAAGACCTCACCAAAAGGAAAATTTCAGACCAATATCACTGATGAATATGGATACTAAGATTCTCAACAAGATCCTAGCTCACAGGATCCAACAGTACATTCAAAAGATGATCCACCATGACCAGGTGGGATCTATCCCTGGGTTGCAAGGATGGTTCAGCATTCACAAATCAATCAATGTCATAGAACAAATTATGAAGCATGGAGAGGAGAACCACATGGTCCTCTCCATTGAAGAAGAAAAAAGCATTATACAAAATCCAGCATCCGGTCCTGATTAAAATGCTTCAAATTATAGGGATAGAGGGAACATTAGTCAACTTAATAAAATGTCTATGAAAAACCCACAGTGAATATTATCCTCAATGGGTAATAGCTGACAGGCTTCCCTTTGAGATCAGGAACATGACAAGGATGCCCACTCTCACCACTCTTGTTCTACAAACTATTTGAAATCCTAGCAACAGCAATCAGACAACAATGAGAAATAAAAGGTATCCAAATTGGTAATGAAGAAGTCAAACACTCTCTCCTCACAGATGACATAATTTATATGGAAAACTCAAAACACCCCACCTCCAAACTACCAGAACTCATACAGCAACTCAGTAATGTGGCAGGATACAAAATCATTGTACAGAAATCAGTGGCCTTCTTCTACATTATCAATGAAAATACAGAAAGGGACATTAGAGAATCAATTCCATTTACTACAGCACTGAAACCATAAGATACCTGGGAATAAACCATACCAAAGAAGTAAAGGATTTTTCTTGAGGAACTACAGAACACTCATGAAAAAAATTGAAGAAAACAAAAAAGACAGAAGACCATTCCATGCTCAAGGATCAGAAGAATAAACATTGGTAAAATGGATAAAAGACCTCAATGTAAGACAGGAATCCATCAGAACCCTAGAGGAGAACATTGGCAGTAATCTCTTCTATATCAGCCACAGCAACTTATTTCAAGATATGTCTCCAAAGGCAAAGGAAACAAAAGCCAAAATAAACTCTTGGGACTTCATCAAAATCAAAAGCCTCTGCACAGCAAAGGAAAAAGTCAAAAAAACAAAGATGCAACCCATGGAATGTGATAAGATATTTGCAAATAACAGTACAGACAAAAGGTTGATATCCAGGATCTATAATGAACTCCTCAAACTCAACACATAGGAAATAGGCAAACATATCAAAAAATGGGCAGAAGATATGAACAGACAATTCTCTAATGAAGACATACAAATGGCAATCAGACACATGAAAAAATGTACATCATCACTAGCCCTCAGGGTGATTCAAAATAAAACCACAGTGAGATATCACCTTACACCAGTTAGAATTGCCAAAGTTAACAAAACAAGAAACAACATGTGTTGGAGAGGATGTGGAGAAAGGGGAACCCTTTTACACTGTTGGTGGGATTGCAAGTTGGTGCAGCCTCTTTGGAGAACAGTGTGGAGATTCCTCAAGAAATTAAAAACAGAACTTCCCTATGACCCTGCAATTGCACTCCTGGGTATTTACCCCAAAGATACAGATGTCGTGAAAAGAAGGGCCATCTGTACCCTAATGTTTATAGCAGCAATGGCCATGGTCGCCAAACTATGAAAGAACCAAGATGCCCTTCAACGGACGAATGGATAAGGAAGATGTGGTCCATATACACTATGGAGTATTATGCCTCCATCAGAAAGGATGAATACCCAACTTTTGTAGCAGCATGGACGGGACTGGAAGAGATTTTGCTGAATGAAGAAAGGCAGAGAGAATCAATTATCATATGGTTTCACTTATTTGTGGAGCATAACAAATATCATGGAGAAAAAGGGGTCTTAGAGAGGAGAAGGGAGTTTGGGGGAATTGGAAGGGGAGGTGAATCATGAGAGACTATGGACTCTGAAAAACAACCTAGGGGTTTGAAGTGGCGGGGGGGTGGGATCTTGGGGTACCAGGTGGTGGGTATTATAGAGGGCACAGATTGCATGGAGCACTGGGTTGGTGAAAAAAATAATGAATACTGTTTTTCTGAAAATAAAGAAATTAATTTAATTAAAAAAAAACATTGTTAAAATGTTATACTGGAGACAAGATGGCGGAGAAGTAGGAGGAGGCTCCCTTTCAACCTGAACCCTACTTCTATTGAACTCCACTCACCGACAAAATCAGCCTGAGACCCGAATTATACACATCTGGATCTCTCCCAGAGCAGAAAACGCCAGTGGGCAGGTAAAGCAGAGTGGGAAAGTCGGACTGATATCGGAAGATAAACAAAAGTGGGAGGGTGCTACCAGAGGTGACCCACTGGAAAGTAATATCCCAATACGAGAGTGCCCTGCGTCTGGGGACCAGCATTATCTCAGAAGTATGGTAGAAAGCACTCAAGAAGAGCAAGGGATCACTGGGAAGAAATTGCAGGAATCGGGGTGTTAGGGTCAGGGGCTTAAGTCCCCAGACCCAGGACAACCACCCCTGGTGCAGAGCCAGAAAGAGTGCGGCAGAGAAACCAGGTCTTGGTCCCTGAACCACCAGCAAGCTCGCCTGAGAGCGTGTGGCTCCCAGCTCCCATGAGGGGCTGGGAGCCTCGCCAGCCAACAGAAGCACAGCTTTTTTGCAGTCCCCATGCAAGTGCCCTGCCATGCCATCAGAGTCCGAGTCATGCCCTGCGCCCTCCAGAGAGAGAGGTGGCACAGGCACCAGCCTGGTGCTCTCGGACCTGGAAATACCAGGCACTCCCAGCTTGTGCCAAGGGGAAAATCTCAGTTTGCGATTGCTGCTTGGAACTTCTCTGGCAGTCTGGAGCTGCCCAGACAGCGGCCACTGCTGTGGTTTTGGTACAAGCAAAAAATCTTGAGTCCCCAGGGACCGCGACTGGGAACCTGCTCTGCCAGTGTTGAAGGGGGATTTTATTTGGGCTCTTCGGACAGATTGAGGCTTCTCTCTGAGACGAAGGACAGGGTACAGTTTTCTTTCCTCTAAACCTACAAAAACCATCAAAAGCCCTCAAGGCAAGAGAAAAACAAAAGTGAACAAATATAAAAACCTCCAGAGAACAAAAGCCTGAAAAATACAGTTTCCTAAGAGCACACCCCCTTGAGGGGGGTGGGAGGACTTAACTCAGAGAACATCATTGACTGAAATCCCACGTGGCAGGCCCCTCCCCCAGAAAACCAACCGGGAAAGGAAAAAAAAAAAAAAAGACAACAAGAGATCAACCACCACTACTTCATAGGACAATTTTTATTATTAATTTGTTCCCACTATCCTGGCTCATTTTATTAAAGATAATTTTTTATTATTATATAGAAAATTTTTTAACCTATTTACCGTCACAGTGAGATGTCCAGTACATCAAATTCCATAATAACCTTCTAACCTGAACTTTTTGATACATACACCTGTGTTTTCCTTTTGCATTTCTGTTTTTTAAATTTATTTTTTTTAATTTTAGTTTAGTTTAGTCTAGTTTATTCCTTTTTTTAATTTTTATTTTCTAATATTCATATAGAATTAAACTTCAAGGTAATCCCCTTTTCCCAATCAAAGCCACCCCTATAGGTAAAACAATTCCTAATCCCCATTTATCTTAGGAAAGTGGAGTCTTTAACAAATACATCAAGATACATCCGGAAAAAAAAAACAAAAAAACAAAAAACAAAAAACCTTCCTCACCCACACTGAGAATTTACAACCACTCTACAATCTTTTTCTTCCACCAGTATTTCTGTGTTGTTTTTTATTTATATATTTGACAGAGAGAGATCACAAGTAGGCAGAGAGGCAGGCAGAGAGAGAGAGAGAGAGAGGAAGCAGGCTCCCTGCTGAGCAGAGAGCCCGATGTGGGACTTGATCCCAGGACCCTGAGATCATGACCTGAGCCGAAGGCAGCGGCTTAACCCACTGAGCCACCCAGGCGCCCCTATTTCTGTGTTTTTGTGTTTGTCCTAATAGTATATAAATCTTACACTCGGGGTTCTTTCTGATGAGGTTATTCCTTTATTTGCATTTATATATGCAAATATATATATATATATATATATATATATATATATATATATATATATAATTTTCTCTTCTCATATACTTTTATCAGTCTTTTTGTTTGTCTGTTTTTGTTTGTAAACTTCATAAATCTTACCTTGGAACCCATTTGGGCTGAACCTTCTCTTTTATCTCACCTTTCATTATTGTCTCTCTCCCTCTCTCTTTTTTTTCTTTTTTTTAACCTCAGGTGTCCCAACAAATGAGGGATTCCAGAGTAGAACCCTGGGGAGGGGCGACTGGACAATCAGAAATCTGATTAAAAATTGAGGCCTAGGGACATGTCGAGCCCATTATGACACCTAATGGTCCAGCCACTGAGAGGACTTACTAGAGGACAGGAATCATGCTGAGGGTCACAATGCGTGTGTATGCCCTCGTCGCACTCAAGAATGGGCGGGGCCTCAGGGTGAATGCTGGTTTCTCCTACACTGAACTTTGGACAACATGCCAACCACAAGGGTTCTTGCCATGGGTAAGGTGAAGTTCTGATTTCTGCATCACACTCACCCCTGGGCAGTGATTGGAGATAAGGTCTCGGTTCTGTAGCCTGAAACCTGAGGTAGGGAAGAGGTGATGACCTAAGGCCATGGAGGGTTTTATGTGCTCAGTGTGCGGTCACCTTTCTGGGTGTTGGTCAGGAGGTCTGGGCTCAGGTTGTGTTCGACAGTGCATTAGTGCCCAGGTTAGACTATATAATTTGGGTAAAGTCGAGTGCTGTGTAGGTTGATCCTCATTTATGGTGCCTGGGCAGCTCATGAGGCAATAATTTTTTTTCTATAGGGCAGGCAGTGTGCTGCATTGTGGGTCCGGAATTGCCAAACTTGAGGGCTTCGGGGCCAGGAGTGTGAGGACGGAAGTCTGAGAAGACAAGCCAGACTTGGGATTCAGGGCGAGGGCACGGCAGGTACCCTCTGCAGATCTGAACCAATATCTCATGCATCTGAAGTCAGGGCAAGGATCAGACATTGGCAAAGGTTGGAGTTTCTCTGCGTGACGGCCGCTTCATGAAGAGAGCGGAATCTCGAGGCCATTGAGGTTTTCCCACGTTGGGAGTTGTGGGATGCCCCCTTCAAGGATTCCTTCTGCGGGACATTTGAGACCTGTTGGACAGCTCCAGGACATCCCATACGGAATGACTCCAGAGCACCGTTCGCGGATGGATGCCTGGGAAGCCCGCCTCGCATTCCAATTGTCTCCTAGCAACAAGACAGTTTAGATCTGATGGCTCTGCTGGAGCAACCTCGGTGGCTGAGTTGAAATGGACTTTCCTGAGGATGTGCCCTAATGTGTTTTTGTGTCTATGAGGGCCTTGGAATGGGGCGGTGGCACCGGCAACCTGAAGTACTTTCCTAAGCTTTGGACATGGCTCCCATGCACAGGTTTCCTTGTGGAGACGAGATGAGTTCTGATGGGTGCCTCAGGAAAACCCCTATGCTCGTATTGGAATCAGGCTTTTGAGGACACATGCCTGTAACCCATAGCAATGGATCTTATTATGGCCTAGGATCCTGTCTGGTTCAATCTTCTTCTCTGGGGACATCCATCAATGGTATGAGTGGAGGTCGATTATCAGCTGGTGTCAGACACCCCTTGTTTGTTCCGGGTGACCCACACTATTGGGATGGCCTAAGGGTCGTTGGAGGTTTCTCCTAATTTGTACGATTTTGGACCATGGAATGGGCAGAATAACCATGGATTGGTAGGCACAGTCCTAATGTGTGGCTACAGGGGCCCAGCCTGGAGGGTGTGGGGCCCAAGACGTTGAGGACAGGAGTCTGAAAACACAAACTCAGCTTAGGTTTGCGACGTAGGTATGGCAGGCCCGATCTACAAACCATGAGAAGAACTCTACAGGATATGAAGAAAGTGCGAGTCTGTGGCGATTGCTCAGGCTTTTGTCTCTGGATTTTGTATCAGTGATGGCCGTGGAATGTCGGGGAGGCCTCATGGGCCATGGACGAATCTTCCTCTCTGAGGATTTGGCCCGATTCCCAATTGCTTTTCGTCAATCTGTGGGATGGGAGGACTCATTTCAGTTTTGTTACCTCAGGTGTCCCACCAAAAGAGGAATTCCAAAGCAAAGCCGTGGGGAAGACTGAAGGGACAATCCGAAATATGGTTAAAAATTGGGGCCTAGGGGCATGGCAAGCCCATATGCTATCTCTTCATCCAGCCACTGAGTGGCCTTACTTGAGGACTGGGCTCAGCCTGAGCATCACAATGTGTTTGTGACCAATGTGGCCCGCGTTCATGGGCGGGGCTTCATGGGCCACTGGTTTCAACTACACTGAACGTTGGACAACATGCCAACCACAAGGTTTCTTGCCATGGGGAAGGAGTTCTGATTTCTGCATCACCTTCAACATGGACAGTGATTGGAGATAAGGTCTAAGTTCTGTACCTGAAAACCGAGGTTGGGAATCGATGACGACCTAAGGCCATGGCGGCTTGATGTGCTCAGTGTGCGTCCAGCTCTCTGGGAGGGGCCAGGGGGTCCAGGCTCAGGCTGTGTCAAAAGGGCATTAATGCCCTGGTCAGCCTATGTATTTGGGGTACAGCCCAGGTCGGTGCAGGTTGATCCTCATTTGGGGTTACTGGTTAGCCCCAGAGGACAATGTTTTTTATCTGGAGGGCAGGCAGAGTGCTGCATTGTACTTCTGGATTGCCAAACTGGAGGCCTTGTGGGCCAGTAGTCTGACGACAAAAGTCTGAGAACACAAGCTAGGCTTAGGTTTCTGGGTGAGGCCATGGCAGGCACAATCTACAGACCTGAATCGAGATCTCGTGCATCTGAAGTCAGGGCGAGGATCAAACGATCGCTCAGGTTGGAGTTTCTGTCCCTGATGGCCCCTTCATGAATGGGGGGGGCATCACGAGGCCATGGGGGTTTTCCCATGATGGGAGTTGTGAGAAGCTCCAAACTGCAGAGAGTCTTTGGCAGGACAATTGAGACCTGTTGTTTGGCTCCAGGCCAATGATTCTGAGCAGGGTTCTAAGGATGGATGGCTGGGTAGCCCACCTCGCATTCCAATTGTCTCCTAGCAACAAGACAGGTTAGATCTCCTGGATTGTGGGGAGCTACCGAGGATGCTGAGTTGAAATGCACACCCCTGGGGATGGGTCCGAATGTGCTTTTGTGTCTATGGAGACCTTGGAATGAAGCGGTGGCACTTGGGCCCTAAAGGGATCTCCTAAACAGAGGCTTTGACACAGCTCCAACGTGCAAGTTTCCCAAGTGTAGATGAGATGTTTTCTGATGGGTGAATCAAGAAACAGCTATATGCTGCTTTTGAAATCCAGGCCTCTGAGGAGAGATGCCTGGAAACCAAAGCAATGGATCTGATTAGTGCCTAGGGGCCTGTTCTTTCCTTTTTACCTCTGAGGACATCTCTCTATGGGTCTGAGTGCAGGTAGGGGCTCATTTGGGCTCAGATTGCCCCTGTTTTTCCTGGGAAGCCACCACTATTGAGATATAACAGGGACTTTGGAGGTTTAACTTATTAGAAGGGTTGTGGCCATTGGAATGGGCACACACAATTCCCTTGGAGAGGGCAAGTACAGTCCTCAGGTTTGGCTCCAGGGGCCCGAGCCTGTAGGTTGTGTAGGCCAGGGCTGTTTGGACAGTTGTCTGAAAACACAAACTCGGCTTATTTTTCGGGTCATAGGTATGGCAGAACTGATCTACAGACCATGAGGAGAACTCTTCGGGTTGAAAGAAGGGCGAGTGTGAGGCTCCTGCTCAAGTTTTTGTCTCTGGATATCGTGTCACTCATGGTCGTGGAATTTCTGGGTGACTTCATGGAAAATGGACGAGTTTTACTCTCTGGTGGTTTGGCCTCGTCCAAAGAGTTTGGGTTCATTCTGTGGGCTGGAAGAAGTCCGTTTTATTTTGTTGTTGTTGTTGTTGTTGTTTTCTTTTTTAACCTCAGGTGTCCCACCAAATGAGGGATTCCGGAGTAGAGACCTGGGGAGGGGCGACTGGACAGTCAGAAATCTGTTTAAAAATTGGGCCCGAGTGACATTTCAAGCCCATTATGACATCTAAAGGTCCAGCCACTGAGAGGACTTACTAAAGGACAGGACTCATGCTGAGGGTCTCAATGCGTGTGTATGCCCTCCTCGCACTCAAGAATGGGCGGGGCCTAAGGGTTTCTCCTACACTGATCGTTGGACAACGTGCCAACCACAAGGGTTCTTGCCATGGGTAAGGAGGAGTACTGATTTCTGCATCAGACTCACCCCTGGGCAGTGATTGGAGATAAGGTCTCGGTTCTGAAGCCTGAAAACTGAGGTAGGGAAGAGATGATGACCTAAGGCCATGGCGGGTTTTATGTGCTCAGTGTGCGGTCAGCTTTCTGGGTGTTGGTCAGGAGTTCCGGGCTCAGGTTGTGTTCGACAGTGCATTAGTGCCCAGGTTAGACTATATAATTTGGGTAAAGTCGAGAGCTGTGTAGGTTTACCCTCATTTAAGGTGCCTGGGCAGCTCATGAGGCAATAATTTTTTTTCTAGAGGGCAGGCAGAGTGCTGCATTGTGGGTCCGGAATTGCCAAACTTGAGGGCTTTGGGGCCAGGAGTGTGAGGACGGAAGTCTGAGAAGACAAGCTAGACTCTGGTTTCAGGGCGAGGGCACGGCAGGTACCCCCTGCAGATCTGAACCAATATCTCATGCATCTGAAGTCAGGGCGAGGATCAGACGTTGGCTCAGGTTGGAGTTTCTGAGCATGACGGCCGCTTCATGAAGGGAGCGGAATCTCGAGGCCATTGAGGTTTTCCCACGTTGGGAGTTGTGGGATGCCCCCTTCAAGGATTCCTTCTGCGGGACAATTGAGACCTGTTGGACAGCTCCAGGACATCCCATATGGAATGACTCCAGAGCACCGTTCGGGGATGGATGCCTGGGAAGCCCGCCTCGCATTCCAATTGTCTCCTAGCAACAAGACAGTTTAGAACTGATGGCTCTGCGGGAGCAACCTGGGTGGCTGAGTTGAAATGGACTTTCCTGAGGATGTGCCCTAATGTGTTTTTGTGTCCATGAGGGCCTTGGAATGGGGCGGTGGCACCGCGACCCTGAAGTACTCTCCTAAGCTTTGGACATGGCTCCCATGCACAGGTTTCCTTGTGGAGACGAGATGAGTTCTGATGGGTGTCTCAGGAAAACCACTATGCTCGTATTGGAATCAGGCTTTTGAGGACACATGCCTGTAACCCAAAGCAATGGATCCTATTATGGCCTTGGGTCCTGTCTGGTTCAATCCACTTTTCTGGGTACATCCATCTATGGTATGAGTGGAGGTCGATTATCATCTGGTGTCAGACAGCCCTTGTTTGTTCCGGTCGACCTA
This sequence comes from Mustela nivalis, assembly GCF_964662115.1. Taxonomy (NCBI): domain Eukaryota; kingdom Metazoa; phylum Chordata; class Mammalia; order Carnivora; family Mustelidae; genus Mustela; species Mustela nivalis. The sequence goes on along the minus strand of NW_028136451.1, from coordinate 1,024,381 downwards.
AACTATTGGGATGGCCTCAGGGTCGTTGGAGTTTTCTCCTAATTTGTACGATTTTGGACCATGGAATGGGCAGAATTTCCATGGATTGGTAGGCACAGTCCTAATGTGTGGCTTCAGGCACCCAGCCTGGAGGGTGTGTGGACCAAGGCTTTGAGGACAGAAGTCTGAAAACACAAACTCAGCTTAGGTTTGGGGACATAGTTATGGCAGGCCCGATCGACAAACCATGAGAAGAACTCTTCAGGATATGAAGAAAGTGCGAGTCTGAGGCGCTTGCTCAGGCTTTTGTCTCTGGATTTTGTATCAGCGATGGCCGTGGAATGTCGGGCAGGCCTCATGGGCCATGGACGAATCTTCCTCTCTGAGGATTGGCCCGATTTCCAATTGCTTTTCGTCATTCTGTGGGATGGGAGGTCTCCTTTCAGGTTTGTTACCTCAGGTGTCCCACCAAAAGAGGAATTCCAAATCCAAGCCGTGGGGAATACTGAAGGGACATCCCGAACTATGGTTAAAAGTTGGGGCCTAGGGGCATGGCAAGCCCAATAGCTATCTCTTCATCCAGCCATTGAGTGGCCTTACTTGAGGACTGGGCTCAGCCTGAGGGTCACAATGTGTGTTTGTGACCAATGTGGCCTGCAAGCATGGGCGGGGCCTCATGGGCCACACTGGTTTCCACGACACTGAACGTTGGACAACATGCCAACCACAAGGTTTCTTGCCATGGGGAAGGAGTTCTGATTTCTGCATCACCTTCAACCTTGGGCAGCGATTGGAGATAAGGTCTAGGTTCTGAAACCTGAAAACCGAGGTTGGGAGAGATGACGACCTAAGGCCATGGCGGCTCGATGTGCTCAGTGTGCGGCCAGCTGTCTGGGAGGGGCCAGGGGGTCCAGGCTCAGGCTATGTCAGAAAGGGCATTAGTGCCCTGGTCAGCCTATGTAATTGGGGTACAGCCAAGGTCGGTGCAGGTTGATCCTCATTTGGGGTTACTGGGTAGCCCCAGAGGACAATGTTCGACAGTGCATTAGTGCCCAGGTTAGACTATATAATTTGGGTAAGGTCGAGTGCTGTGTAGGTTTATCTTCATTTAAGGTTGTGTTCGACAGTGCATTAGTGCCCAGGTTAGACTATATAATTTGGGTAAAGTCGAGAGCTGTGTAGGTTTACCCTCATTTAAGATGCCTGGGTAGCTCATGAGGCAATATTTTTTTCTAGAGGGCCGGCAGAATGCTGCATTGTGGGTCCGGAATTGCCAAATTTTAGGAATTCGGGGCCAGGAGTGTGAGGACGGAAGTGTGAGAAGACAAGCTAGACATGGGTTTCAGGGCAAAGGCACGGCAGGTACCCCCTGCAGATCTGAAACAATATATCATGCTTCTGAAGTCAGGGCGAGGATCAGACGTTGGCTCAGGTTGGAGTTCCTGTGCATGACGGCCGCTTCATGAAGGGAGCGGAATCTCGAGGCCATTGAGGTTTTCCCACGTTGGGAGATGTGGGATGCCCCACGTTGGTTGGGTAGAGATGACGACCTAAGGCCATGGCGGCTGGATGTGCTCAGTGTGTGGCCAGCTGTCTGGGAGGGGCCAGGGGGTCCAGGCTCAGGCTGTGTCAGAAAGGGCATTAGTGCCCTGGTCAGCCTATGTATTTGGGGTACAGCCAAGGTCGGTGTAGGTTGATCCTCAATATTTTTCTTCTGGAGGGCAGTCATAGTGCTCCATTGTAGTTCTGGATTTCCAAATGGAGGGCTTGTGGGCCAGTAGTCTGACGACAAAAGTCTGAGAACACAAGCTAGGCTTAGGTTTCTGGGTGAGGCCATGGCAGGCACAATCTACAGACCTGAATCGAGATCTCGTGCATCTGAAGTCAGGGCGAGGATCAGACGATCGCTCAGGTTGGAGTTTCTGTCCCTGATGGCCCCTTCATGAATGGGGGGGGGGCATCACGAGGCCACGGGTGTTTTCCCACTATGGGAGTTGTGAGAAGCTCCAAACTGCAGTGAGTCTTCTGCAGGACAATTGAGACCTGTTGTTTGGCTCCAGGGCAATGATTCTGAGCAGGGTTCTAAGGATGGATGGCTGGGTAGCCCACCTCGCATTCCAATTGTCTCCTAGCAACAAGACAGGTTAGATCTCCTGGATATGTGGTCAGCTACCGAGGATGCTGAGTTGAAATGGACACCCCTGGGGATTGGTCCTAATGTGCTTTTGTGTCTATGGAGACCTTGGAATGAAGCGGTGGCACTGGGGCCCTAAATGGTTCTCCTAAACAGAGGCTTTGACACAGCTCCAACGTGCAAGTTTCCCATGTGTAGATGAGATGTTTTCTGATGGGTGAATCAAGAAACAGCTATATGCTGCTTTTGAAATCCAGGCCTCTGAGGAGAGATGCCTGGAAAACAAAGCAATGGATCTGATTAGTGCCTAGGGGCCTGTTATTTCCTTTTTACCTCTGGGGACATCTGTCTATGGGTCTGAGTGCAGGTAGGTGCTCATTTGGACTCAGATTGCCCCTGTTTTTCCTGGGAAGCCACCACTTTTGAGATGGATCAGGGACTTTGGAGGTTTATCCTATTAGAAGGGTTGTGGCCATGGAATGGGCACAAACAATTCCCTTGGAGAAGGCAAGTACAGTCCTCAGGTTTGGCTCCAGGGGCCTGAGCCTGTAGGTTGTGTATGCCAGGGCTGTTTAGACAGTTGTCTGAAAACAAACTCAGATTAGGTTTGGGGACGTAGGTATGGCAGGCCTGATCTACAACCATTAGAAGAACTCTTCAGGATATGAAGAAATTGCGAGTCTGAGGCACTTGCTCAGGCTTTTGTCTCTGGATTTTGTATCAGCGATGGCCGTGGAATGTCGGGGAGGCCTCATGGGCCATGGACGAATCTTCCTCTCTGAGAATTTGGCCCGATACCCAATTGCTTTTCATCAATCTGTGGGATGGGAGGACTCATTTCAGGTTTGTTACCTCAGGTGTCCCACCAAAAGAGTTATTCCAAAGCAAAGCCGTGGGGAAGACTGAAGGGACAACCCGAAATATGGTTAAAAATTGGGGCCTAGGGGCATGGCAAGCCCAATATGCTATCTCTTCATCCAGCCACTGAGTGGCCTTACTTGAGGACTGGGCTCAGCCTGAGGGTCACAATGTGTGTTTGTGACCAATGTGGCCCGCGAGCATTGGCGGGGCCTCATGTGCCACACTGTTTTGAACGACCCTGAACGTTGGACAACATGCCAAACACAAGGTTTCTTGCCATGGGGAAGGAGTTCTGATTTCTGCATCACCTTCAAACTTGGGCAGTGATTGGAGATTAGGTCTAGGTTCTGAAACCTGGAAACCGAGGTTGGGAAGAGATGACGACCTAAGGCCACGGAGGCTCGATGTGCTCAGTGTGCGGCCAGCTGTCTGGGACGGGCCAGGGAGTCCAGGCTCAGGCTGTGTCAGAAAGGGCATTAGTGCCCTGGTCAGCCTATGTATTTGGGGTACAGCCAAAATCGGTGTAGGTTGATCCTCATTTGGGGTTACTGGGTAGCCCCAGAGGACAATGTTTTTCTTCTGAAGGGCCGGCAAGTGCTGCATTGTAGTTCTGGATTGCCAAACTGGAGGGCTTGTGGGCCAGTAGTCTGACGACAAAAGTCTGAGAACACAAGCTAGGCTTAGGTTTCTGGGTGAGGCCATGGCAGTCACAATCTACAGACCTGAATCGAGATCTCGTGCATCTGAAGTCAGCGCGAGGATCAGACGATCGCTCAGGTTGGAGTTTCTGTCCCTGATGGCCCCTTCATGAATGGGGGGGGGGGCACCACGAGGCCATGGGGTTTTCCCACGATGAGAGTTATGAGAAGCTCCAAACAGCAGAGAGTCTTCTGCAGGTCAATTGAGACTGTTGCTTGACTCCAGGCCAATGATTCTGAGCAGTGTTCTAAGGATGGATGGCTGCGTAGCCCACCTCGCATTCCAATTGTCTCCTAGCAACAAGACAGGTTAAATCTCCTGGATCTGTGGGGAGCATCCGAGGACGCTGTGTTGAAATGGACACCCCTAAGGATGGGTCCTAATGTGCTTTTTTGTCTATGGAGAACTTGGAATGAAGAGGTGGCACTGGTTCCCTAACGTGTTCTCCTAAACAGAGGCTTTGACACAGCTCCAACGTGCAAGTTTCCTATGTGTAGATGAGATGTTTTCTGATGGGTGAGTCATGAAACAGCTATATGCTGCTTTTGAAATCCAGGCCTCTGAGGAGAGATGCCTGGAAACCAAAGCAATTGATCTGATTAGTGCCTAATGGCCTGTTCTTTCCTTTTTACCTCTGGGGACATCTGTCTATGGGTCTGAGTGCAGGTAGGTGCTCATTTGGGCTCAGAATGCCCCTGTTTTTCCTGGGAAGCCACCACTTTTGAGAAGGATCAGGGACTTTGGAGGTTTATCCTATTAGAAGGGTTGTGGCCATTGGAATGGGCACACACAATTCCCTTGGAGAGGGCAAGTACAGTCCTCAGGTTTGGCTCCAGGGGCCTGAGCCTGTAGGTTGTGTAGGCCAGGGCTGTTTGGATAGTTGTCTGAAAACACAAACTCGGCTTATGTTTCGGGTCATAGGTATGGCAGGACTGATGTACAGACCATGAGGAGAACTCTTCGGGATTTGAAAGAAGGGCGAGTGTGAGGCTCCTTCTCAAGTTTTTGTCTCTGGATATCGTGTCACTCATGGTCGTGGAATTTCTGGGTGACTTTATGGGAAATGGACGAATCTTACTCTCTGGTGCTTTGGCCCCGTCCAAAGAGATTGGGGTCATTCTGTGGGCTGGAAGAAGTCCTTTTTTTTTTGTTGTTGTTGTTGTTGTTGTTGTTTTCTTTTTTAACCTCAGGTGTCCCACCAAATGAGGGATTCCAGAAGAAACCTGGGGAGTGGCGACTGGACAGTCAGAAATCTGGTTAAAAATTGAGGCCTAGTGACATGTCAAACCCATTATGACATCTAAGGTCCAGCCACTGAGAGGACTTACTAGAGGACAGGACTCATGCTGAGGGTCACAATGCGTGTGTATGCCCTCGTCGCACTCAATAATGGGCGGGGCCTCAGGGTGAATGCTGGTTTCTCCTACACTGAACGTTGGACAACGTGCCAACCACAAGGGTTCTTGCCATGGGTAAGGAGGAGTTCTGATTTCTGCATAACATTCACCCCTGGGCAGTGATTGGAGATAAGGTCTCGTTTCTGAAGCCTGAAAACTGAGGTAGGGAAGAGATGATGACCTAAGGCCATGGCGGGTTTTATGTGCTCAGTGTGCGGTCAGCTTTCTGGGTGTTGGTCAGGAGGTCCGGGCTCAGGTTGTGTTCGACAGTGCATTAGTGCCCAGGTTAGACTATATAATTTGGGTAAGGTCGAGTGCTGTGTAGGTTTATCCTCATTTAAGGTGCCTGGGCAGCTCATGAGGCAATAATTTTTTTTTTTTCTAGAGGGCCGGCAGAGTGCTGCATTGTGGGTCCGGAATTGCCAAATTTTAGGACTTCGGGGCCAGGAGTTTGAGGACGGAAGTGTGAGAAGACAGGCTAGACATGGGTTTCAGGGCGAGGGCACGACAGGTATCCCCTGCAGATCTGAACCAATATCTCATGCTTCTGAAGTCAGGGCGAGGATCAGACGTTGGCTCAGGTTGGAGTTCCTGTGCATGACGGCCGCTTCATGAAGGGAGCGGAATCTCGAGGCCATTGAGGTTTTCCCACGTTGGGAGTTGTGGGATGCCCCCTTCAAGGATTCCTTCTGCGGGACAATTGAGACCTGTTGGACAGCTCCAGGACATCCCATATGGAATGAGTCCAGAGCACCGTTCGCGGATGGATGCCTGGGAAGCCCGCCTCGCATTCCAATTGTCTCCTAGCAACAAGACAGTTTTGATCTGAGGGCTCTGCCGGAGCAACCGGGGTGGCTGAGTTGAAATGAACTTTCCTGAGGATGGGTCCTAATGTGTTTTTGTGTCCATGAGAGCCTTGGAATGGGGCGGTGGCACCGGGACCCTGAAGTACTCTCCTAAGCTTTGGACATGGCTCCCATGCACAGGTTTCCTTGTGGAGACGAGATGAGTTCTGATGGGTGCCTCAGGAAAACCCCTATGCTCGTATTGGAATCAGGCTTTTGAGGACACATGCCTGTAACCCAAATAATGGATCCTATTATGGCTTAGGATCCTGTCTGGTTCAATCTTCTTCTCTGGGGACATCCATCTATGGTATGAGTGGATGTCGATTATCAGCTGGTGTCAGACAGTCCTTGTTTGTTCCGGGCGACCTACACTATTGGGATGGCCTCAGGGACTTTGGAGGTTTCTCCTAATTTGTACGATTTTGGACCATGGAATGGGCAGAATTCCCATGGATTGGTAGGCACAGTCCTAATGTGTGGCTCCAGGCGCCCAGCCTGGAGCGTGTGTGGCCCAAGACTTTGAGGACAGAAGTCTGAAAACACAAACTCAGCTTAGGTTTGGGGACGTACGTATGGCAGGCCCGATCTACAAACCATGAGAAGAACTCTTTAAGATATGAAGAAAGTGCGAGTCTGAGGCGCTTGCTCAGGCTTTTGTCTCTGGATTTTGTATCAGCGATGGCCGTGGAATGTCGGGGAGGCCTCATGGGCCATGGTCGAATCTTCCTCTCTGAGGATTTGGCCCGATTCCCAATTGCTTTTCGTCAATCTGTGGGATGGGAGGACTCATTTCAGGTTTGTTACCTCAGGTGTCCCACCAAAAGAGGAATTCCAAAGCCAAGCCGTGGGGAAGACTGAAGGGACAACCCGAACTATGGATAAAAATTGGGGCCTAGGGACATGGCAAGCCTATATGCTATCTCTTCATCCAGCCACTGAGTGGCCTTACTTGAGGACTTGGCTCAGCCTGAGGGTCACAATGTGTGTTTGTGACCAATGTGGTCACCGAGCATGGGCGGGGCCTCATGGGCCACACTGGTTTCAACGACACTGATCGTTGGACAACATGCCAACCACAAGGTTTCTTGCCATGGGGAAGGAGTTCTGATTTCTGCATCACCTTCAACCTTGGGCACTGATTGGAGATAAGGTCTAGGTTCTGAATCCTGAAAACTGTGGTTGGGAAGAGATGACGACCTAAGGCCATGGCGGCTGGATGTGCTCAGTGTGCGGCCAGCTGTCTGGGAGGGGCCAGGGGCTCCAGGCTCAGGCTGTGTCAGAAAGGGCATTAGTGCCCTGGTCAGGCTATGTATTTGGGGTACAGCCAAGGTCGGTGCAGGTTGATCCTCATTTGGGGTTACTGGGTAGCCCCAGAGGACAATGTTTTTCTTCTGGAGGGCAGGCAGAGTGCTGCATTGTAGTTCTGGATTGCCAAACTGGAGGGCTTGTGGGCAAGTAGTCTGATGACAAAAGTCTGAGAACACAAGCTAGGCTTAGTTTTCTCGGTGAGGCCATGGCAGGCACAATCTACAGACCTGAATCGAGATCTCGTGCATCTGAAGTCAGGGCGAGGATCAGACGATCGCTCAGGTTGGAGTTTCTGTCCCTGATGGCCCCTTCATGAATGGGCGGGGGCATCACGAGGCCATGGGTGTTTTCCCACGATGGGAGTTGTGAGAAGCTGTAACTGCAGAGAGTCTTCTGCAGGACAATTGAGACTTGTTGCTTGGCTCAGGCCAATGATTCTGAGCAGGGTTCTAAGGATGGATGGCTGGGTAGCCCACCTCGCATTCCAATTGTCTCCTAGCAACAAGACAGGTTAGATCTCCTGGATCTGTGGGGAGCAACCGAGGACGCTGAGTTGAAATGGACACCCCTGGGGATGGGTCCTAACGTGCTTTTGTATCTATGGAGACCTTGGAATGAAGCGGTGGCACTGGGGCCCTAAAGAGTTCTCCTAAACAGAGGCTTTGATAGAGCTCCAACGTGCAAATTTCCCATGTGTAGATGAGATGTTTTCTGATGGGTGAGTCAAGAAACAGCTATATGCTGCTTTTGAAATCCAGGCCTCTGAGGAGAGATGCCTGGAAACCAAAGCAATGGATCTGATTAGTGCCTAGGGGCCTTTTCTTTCCTTTTTACCTCTGGGGACATCTGTCTATGGGTCTGAGTGCAGGTAGGTGCTCACTTGGGCTCAGAATGCCCCTGTTTTTCCTGGGAAGCCACCACTATTGAGATGGAGCAGGGACTTTGGAGGTTTATCCTATTAGAAGGGTTGTGGCCATTGGAATAGGCACACACAATTCCCTTGGAGAGGGCAACAACAGTCCTCAGGTTTGGCTCCAGGGGCCCGAGCCTGTAGGTTGTGTAGGCCAGGGCTGTTTGGACAGTTGTCTGAAAACACAAACTCGGCTTATGTTTCGGTCATAGGTATGGCAGGACTGATCTACAGACCATGAGGAGAACTCTTCGGGATTTGGAAGAAGGGCGAGTGTGAGGCTCCTGCTCAAGTTTTTGTCTCTGGATATCGTGTCACTCATGGTCGTGGAATTTCTGGGTGACTTCATGGGAAATGGACGAGTCTTACTCTCTGGTGGTTTGGACCCGTCCAAAGAGTTTGGGGTCATTCTGTGGGCTGGAAGAAGTCCGTTTTTTTTTTTGTTGTTGTTGTTGTTTTCTTTTTTAACCTCAGGTGTCCCACCAAATGATGGATTCCAGAGTAGAGTCCTGGGGAGGGGCGCCTGGACAATCAGAAATCTGGTTAAAAATTGGGGTCTAAGGACATGTCAAGCCCATTATGACATCAAATGGTTCAACCACTGAGAGGACTTACTAGAGGACAGGACTCATGCTGAGGGTCACAATGCGTGTGTATGCCCTCATCGCACTCAAGAATGGGCGGGGCCTCAGGGTGAATGCTGGTTTCTCCTACACAGAACGTGCCAACCACAAGGATTCTTGCCATGGGTAAGGAGGAGTTCTGATTTCTGCATCACACTCACCCCTGGACAGTAATTGGAGATAAGGTCTCGGTTCTGAAGCCTGAAAACTGAGGTAGGGAAGAGATGATGACCTAAGGCCATGGCGGGTTTTATGTGTTCAGTGTGCGGTCAGCTTTCTGGCTGTTGGTCAGGAGGTCCGGACTCAGGTTGTGTTCGACAGTGCATTAGTGCCCAGGTTAGACTATATAATTTGGTTAAAGTCGAATTCTGTGTAGGTTTACCCTCATTTAAGGTGCCTGGGCAGCTCATGAGGCAATAATTTTTTTTCTAGAGGGCAGGCAGAGTGCTGCATTGTGGGTCCGGAATTGCCAAACTTGAGGGCTTCGGGGCCAGGAGTGTGAGGACGGAAGTCTGAGAAGACAAGCTAGACTTGGGTTTCAGGGCGAGGGCACGGCAGGTACCCCCTGCAGATCTGAACCAATATCTCATGCATCTGAAGTCAGGGCGAGGATCAGACGTTGGCTCAGGTTGGAGTTTCTGAGCATGACGGCCGCTTCATGAAAAGAGCGGAATCTCGAGGCCATTGAGGTTTTCCCACGTTGGGAGATGTGGGATGCCCCCTTCAAGGATTCCTTCTGCGGGACAATTGAGACCTGTAGGACAGCTCCAGGACATCCCATATGGAATGACTCCAGAGCACCGTTCGCGGATGGATGCCTGGGAAGCCCGTCTCCAATTCCAATTGTCTCCTAGCAACAAGACAGTTTAGATCTGATGCCTCTGCCGGAGAAACCGGGGTGGCTGAGTTGAAATGGACTTTCCTGAGGATGGGTCCTAATGTGATTTTGTGTCCATGAGGGCCTTGGAATGGGGCGGTGGCACCGGGACACTGAAGTACTCTCCTAAGCTTTGGACATGGCTCCCATGCACAGGTTTCCTTGTGGAGACAAGATGAGTTCTGATGGGTGCCTCAGGAAAACCCCTATGCTCATATTGGAATCAGGCTTTTGAGGACACATGCCTGTAACCCAAAGCAATGGATCCTATTAAGGCCTAGGGAACTGTCTGGTTCATTCTTCTTCTCTGGGGACATCCATCTATGGTATGAGTGGAGGGCGATTATCAGCTGGTGTCAGACAGCCCTTGTTTGTTCCGGGCGAACTACACTATTGGGATGGCCTCAGGGACTTTGGAGGTTTCTCCTAATTTGTACTATTTTGGACAATGGAATGGGCAGAATTCCCATGGATTGGTAGGCACAGTCCTAATGTGTGGCTCCAGGGGCCCAGCCTGCAGGGTGGTTGCCCCAGGACTTTGAGGACAGAAGTCTGAAAACACAAACTCAGCTTAGATTTGGGGACGTAGGTATGGCAGGCCCGATCTACAAACCATGAGAAGAACTCTTCAGGATATGAAGAAAGTGCTAGTCTGAGGCGCTTGCTCAGGCTTTTGTCTCTAAATTTTGTATCAGCGATGGCCGTGGAATGTCGGGGAGGCCTCATGGGCCATGGAAGAATCTTCCTCTCTGAGGATTTGCCCGATTCCCAATTGCTTTTCGTCAATCTGTGGGATGGGAGGACTCATTTCAGTTTTGTTACCTCAGGTGTCCCACCAAAAGAGGAATTCCAAAGCCAAGCCGTGGGGAAGACTGAAGGGACAACCCGAACTATGGTTAAAAATTGGGGCCTAGGGGCATGGCAAGCCCAATATGCTATCTCTTCATCCAGCCACTGAGTGGCCTTACTTGAGGACTGGGCTCAGCCTGAGAGTCACAATGTGTGTTTGTGACCAATGTGTCCCGCGAGCATGGGCGGGGCCAAATGGGCCAAACTGGTTTGAACTACAGTGAACGTTGGACAACATGCCAACCACAAGGTTTCTTGCCATGGGAAGGAGTTCTGATTTCTGCATCACCTTCAACCCTGGGCAGTGATTGGAGATAAGGTCTAGGTTCTGAAACCTGAAAACCGTGGTTGTGAAGAGATGACGACCTAAGGCCATGGCGGCTGGATGTGCTCAGTGTGCGGCAGGCTGTCTGGGAGGGGCCAGGGGCTCCAGGCTCAGGCTGTGTCAGAAAGGACATTAGTGCCCTAGTCAGCCTATGCATTTGGGGTACAGCCATGGTCGGTGCAGGTTGATCCTCATTTGGGGTTACTGGGTAGCCCCAGAGGACAATGTTTTTCTTCTGGAGGGTCGGCAGAGTGCTGCATTGTAGTTGTGGATTGCCAAACTGGAGGGCTTGTGGGCCAGTAGTCTGACGACAAAAGTCTGAGAACACAATGGTGAGGCCATGGCAGGCACAATATACAGACCTGAATCGAGATCTCGTGCATCTGAAGTCAGCGCGAGGATCAGACGATCGCTCAGGTTGGAGTTTCTGTCCCTGATGGCCCCTTCATGAATGGGGGGGGGGGCATCACGAGGCGATGTGTGTTTTCCCACGATGGGAGTTGTGAGAAGCTCCAAACTGCAGAGAGTCTTCTGCAGGACAATTGAGACCTGTTGTTTGGCTCCAGACCAATGACTCTGAGCAGGGTTCTAAGGATGGATGGCTGGGTAGCCCACCTCGCATTCCAATTGTCTCCTAGCAACAAGACAGGTTAAATGTCCTGGATCTGTGGGGAGCAACCGAGGACACTGTGTTGAAATGGACATTCCTAAGGATGGGTCCTAATGTGCTTTTGTGTCTATGGAGACCTTGGAATGAAGAGGTGGCACTGGTGCCCTAAAGGGTTCTCCTAAACAGAGGCTTTGACACAGCTCCAACGTGCAAGTTTCCCATGTGTAGATGAGATGTTTTCTGATGGGTGATTCAAGAAACAACTATATGCTGCTTTTGAAATCCAGGCCTCTGAGGAGAGATGCCTGGAAACCAAAGCAATGGATCTGATTAGTGCCTAGGGGCCTGTTCTTTCCTTTTTTGCCTCTGGGGACATCTGTCTATGGGTCTGAGTGCAGGTAGGTGCTCTGTAGGGCTCAGATTGCCCCTGTTTTTCCTGGGAAGCCACCACTTTTGAGATGGATCAGGGACTTTGGAGGTTTATCCTATTAGAAGGGTTGTGGCCATTGGAATGGGCACACACAATTCCCTTGGAGAGGGCAAGTACAGTCCTCAGGTTTGGCTCCAGGGGCCTGAGCCTGTAGGTTGTGTAGGCCATGGCTGTTTGGACAGTTGTCTGAAAACACAAACTCGGCTTATGTTTCGGGTCCTAGGTATCGCAGGACTGATCTACAGACCATGAGGAAAACTCTTCGGGATTTGAAAGAAGGGCGAGTGAGGCTCCTGCTCAAGTTTTTGTCTCTTGATATCGTGTCACTCATGGTCGTGGAATTTCTGGGTGACTTCATGGGAAATGGACGATTCTTACTCTCTGGTGGTTTGGCCCCATCCAAAGATAATGGGGTCATTCTGTGAGCTGGAAGAAGTCCGTTTTTTGTTGTTGTTGTTGTTGTTGTTGTTTTCTTTTTTAACCTCAGGTGTCCCACCAAATGAGGGATTCCAGAATAGAGACCTGGGGAGGGGCCACTGGACAGTCACAAATCTGGTTAAAAATTGGGGCCTAGTGACATGTCAAGCCCATTATGACATCTAAAGGTCCAGCTACTGAGAGGACTTACTAGAGGACAGGACTCATGCTGAGGGTCACAATGCGTGTGTATGCCCTCGTCGCACTCAATAATGGGCGGGGCCTCAGGGTGAATGCTGGTTTCTCCTACACTGAACGTTGGACAACGTGCCAACCACAAGGGTTCTTGCCATGGGTAAGGAGGAGTTCTGATTTCTGCATAACATTCACCCCTGGGCAGTGATTGGAGATAAGGTCTCGTTTCTGAAGCCTGAAAACTGAGGTAGGGAAGAGATGACGACCTAAGGCCATGGCAGCTGGATGTGCTCAGTTTGCGGCCAGCTGTCTGGGAGGGGCCAGGGAGTCCAGGCTCAGGCTGTGTCTGAAAGGGCATTAGTGACCTGGTCAGCGTATATATTTGGTGTAATGCCAAGGTCGGTGCAGGTTGATCCTCATTTGGGGTTACTGGGTAGCCCCAGAGGACAATGTTTTTCTTCTGGAGGGCAGGCAGAGTTCTCCATTGTATTTCTGGATTTCCAAATGAAGGGCTTGTGGGCCAGTAGTCTGACGACAATTGTCTAAGAACACAATCTAGGCTTAGGTTTCTTGGTGAGGCTATGGCAGGCACAATCTACAGACCTGAATCGAGATCTCGTGCATCTGAAGTCAGGGCGAGGATCAGACGATCGCTCAGGTTGGAGTTTCTGTCCCTGATGGCCCCTTCATGAATGGGGGGGCATCATGAGGCCATGGGGGTTTTCCCACTATGGGAGTTTGAGAAGCTCCAAACTGCAGAGAGTCTTCTGAAGGACAATTGAGACCTGTTGTTTGGCTCCAGGCCAATGATTCTGAGCAGGGTTCTAAGGATGGATGGCTGCGTAGCCCACCTCGCATTCCAATTGTCTCCTAGCAGAAGAATGGTTAGATCTCCTGGATCTGTGGGCAGCTACCGAGGATGCTGAGTTGAAATGGACACCCCTGGGGATGGGTTCTAACGTGCTTTTGTGTCTATGGAGACCTTGGAATGAAGCGGTGGCACTGGGGCCCTAAAGGGTTCTCCTAAACAGAGGCTTTGACACAGCTCCAACGTGCAAGTTTCCCATGTGTAGATGAGATGTTTTCTTATGGGTGAATTAAGAAATAGCTATATGCTGCTTTTGAAATCCAGGTTCTGAGGAGAGATGCCTGGAAACCAAAGCAATGGATCTGATTAGTGCCTAGGGGCCTGTTCTTTCCTTTTTACCTCTGGGGACATCTGTCTATGGGTCTGAGTGCAGGTAGGTGCTCAGTTGGGCTCAGATTGCCCCTGTTTTTCCTGGGAAGCCACCACTTTTGAGATGGATCAGGGACTTTGGAGGTTTATCCTATTAGAAGGGTTGTGGCCATAGGAATGGGCACAAACAATTCCCTTGGAGAAGGCAAGTACATTCCTCAGGTTTGGCTCCAGGGGCCTGAGCCTGTAGGCTGTGCAGGCCAGGGCTGTTTAGACAGTTGTCTGAAAACAAACTCAGCTTAGGTTTGGGGACGTAGGTATGGCAGGCCCGATCTACAAACCATGAGAAGAACTCTTCAGGATATGAAAAAAGTGCGAGTCTGAGTCGCTTGCTCAGGCTTTTGTCCCTGGATTTTGTATCAGCGATGGCCGTGAATGTCGGCCAGGCCTCATGGGCCATGGACGAATCTTCCTCTCTGAGAATTTGGCCCGATTCCCAATTGCCCTTCGTCAATCTGTGGGATGGGAGGACTCATTTCAGGATTGTGACCTCAGGTGTCCCACCAAAAGAGGAATTCCAAAGCAAAGCCGTGGGGATGACTGAAGGGACAACCCGAACTATGGTTAAAAATTGGGGCCTAGGGGCATGGCAAGCCCAATATGCTATCTCTTCATCCAGCCACTGAGTGGCCTTACTTGAGGACTGGGCTCAGCCTGAGGGTCACAATGTGTGTTTGTGACCAATGTGGCCCGCGAGCATTGGCGGGGCCTCATGGGCCACACTGGTTTCAACGACACTGAACGTTGGACAACATGCCAACCACAAGGTTTCTGCCATGGGGAAGGAGTTCTGATTTCTGCATCACCTTCAACCTTGGGCATGATTGGAGATTAGGTCTAGGTTCTGAAACCTGAAAACCGAGGTTGGGAAGAGATGACGACCAAAGGCCATGGAGGCTCGATGTGCTCAGTGTGCGGCCAGCTGTCTGGGACGGGCCAGGGAGTCCAGGCTCAGGCTGTGTCAGAAAGGGCATTAGTGCCCTAGTCAGCCTATGTATTTGGGGTACAGCCAAGGTCGGTGTAGGTTGATCCTCATTTAGGGTTACTGGGTAGCCCCAGAGGACAATGTTTTTCTTCTGGAGGGCAGGCAGAGTGCTGCATTGTAGTTCTGGATTGCCAAACTGGAGGGCTTGTGGGCAAGTAGTCTGACGACAAAAGTCTGAGAACACAAGCTAGGCTTAGGTTTCTCGGTGAGGCCATGGCAGGCACAATCTACAGACCTGAATCGAGATCTCGTACATCTGAAGTCAGGGCGAGGATCAGACGATCGCTCAGGTTGGAGTTTCTGTCCCTGATGGCCCCTTCATGAATGGGGGGGGCATCACGAGGCCATGGGTGTTTTACCCGATGGGAGTTGTGAGAAGCTACAAACTGCAGAGAGTCTTCTGCAGGTCAATTGAGACCGTTGCTTGGCTCCAGGCCAATGATTCTGAGCAGGGTTCTAAGGATGGATGGCTGCGTAGCCCACCTCGCATTCCAATTGTCTCCTAGCAACAAGACAGGTTAGATCTCCTGGATCTGTGGGGAGCAACCGGAAACGCTGTGTTGAAATGGACACCCCTAAGGATGGGTTCTAATGTGCTTTTTTGTCTATGGAGACCTTGGAATGAAGAGGTGGCACTGGTGCCCTAAAGTGTTCTCCTAAACAGAGGCTTTGACACAGCTCCAACGTGCAAGTTTCCCATGTGTAGATGAGATGTTTTCGGATGAGTCAAGAAACAGCTATATGCTGCTTTTGAAATCCAGGCCTCTGAGGAGAGATGCCTGGAAACCAAAGCAATGGATCTGATTAGTGCCTAGGGGCCTGTTCTTTCCTTTTTACCTCTGGGGACATCTGTCTATGGGTCTGAGTGCAGGTAGGTGCTCATTTGGGCTCAGATTGCCCCTGTTTTTCCTGGGAAGCCACCACTTTTGAGATGGATCAGGGACTTTGGAGGTTTATCCTATGAGAAGGGTTGTGGCCATTGGAATGGGCACACACAATTCCCTTGGAGAGGGCAAGTACAGTCCTCAGGTTTGAATGCAGGGGCCTGAGCCTGTAGGTTGTATAGGCCAGGGCTGTTTGGACAGTTGTCTGAAAACACAAACTCGGCTTATGTTTCGGGTCATAGGTATGGCAGGACTGATGTACAGACCATGAGGAGAACTCTTCGGGATTTGAAAGAAGGGCTAGTGTGAGGCTCTGCTCTAGTTTTTGTCTCTGGATATCGTGTCACTCATGGTCGTGGAATTTCTGGGAGACTTTATGGGAAATGGACGAGTCTTACTCTCTGGTGGTTTGGCCCCGTCCAAAGAGATTGGGGTCATTCTGTGGGCTGGAAGAAGTCCGTTTTTGTTGTTGTTGTTGTTGTTGTTGTTGTTGTTGTTGTTGTTTTCTTTTTTAACCTCAGGTGTCCCACCAAATGAGGGATTCCAGAGTAGAGACCTGGGGAGGGGCTACTGGACAGTCAGAAATCTGGTTAAAAATTGGGGCCTAGTGACATGTCAAGCCCATTATGACATCTAAAGGTCCAGCCACTGAGAGGACTTACTAGAGGACAGGACTCATGCTGAGGGTCACAATGCGTGTGTATGCCCTTGTCACACTCAAGAATGGGCGGGGCCTCAGGGTGAATGCTGGTTTCTCATACACTTAACGTTGGACAACGTGCCAACCACAAGGGTTCTTGCCATGGGTAAGGAGGAGTTATGATTTCTGCATCACACTCACCCCTGGGCAGTGATTGGAGATAAGGTCTCGGTTCTGAAGCCTGAAAACTGAGGTAGGGAAGACATGATGACCTAAGGCCATGGCGGGTTTTATGTGCTCAGTGTGCGGTCAGCTTTCTGGGTGTTGGTCAGGAGGTCCGGGCTCAGGTTGTGTTCGACAGTGCATTAGTGCCCAGGTTAGACTATATAATTTGGTTAAAGTCGAGTTCTGTGTAGGTTTACCCTCATTTAAGATGCCTGGGAAGCTCATGAGGCAATATTTTTTTTTTTTCTAGAGGGCCGGCAGAGTGCTGTATTGTGGGTCCGGAATTGCCAAATTTTAGGACTTCGGGGCCATGAGTTTGAGGACGGAATTGTGAGAAGACAAGCTAGACATGGGTTTCAGGGCGAGGGCACGACAGGTACCCCCTGCAGATCTGAACCACTATCTCATGCTTCTGAAGTCAGGGCGAGGATCAGACGTTGGCTCAGGTTGGAGTTCCTGTGCATGACAGCCGCTTTATGAAGGGAGCGGAATCTCGGGGCCATTGAGGTTTTCCCACGTTGGGAGTTGTGGGATGCCCCCTTCAAGGATTCCTTCTGCGGGACAATTGAGACCTGTTGGACAGCTCCAGGACATCCCATATGGAATGACTCCAGAGCACCGTTCGCGGATGGATGCCTGGGAAGCCCGCCTCGCATTCCAATTGTCTCCTAGCAACAAGACAGTTTAGATCTGATGCCTCTGCCGGAGCAACCGGGGTGGCTGAGTTGAAATGGACTTTCCTGAGGATGGGTCCTAATGTGTTTTTGTGTCCATGAGGGCCTTGGAATGGGGCGGTGGCACCGGGACCCTGAAGTACTCTCCTAAGCTTTGGACAGGGCTCCCATGCACAGGTTTCCTTGTGGAGACGAGATGAGTTCTGATGGGTGCCTCAGGAAAACCCCTATGCTCGTATTGGAATCAGGCTTTTGAGGACACATGCCTGTAACCCAAAGCAATGGATCCTATTATGGCCTAGGGTCCTGTCTGGTTCAATCTTCTTCTCTGGGGACATCCATCTATGGTATGAGTGGATGTCGATTATCAGCTGGTGTCAGACAGTCCTTGTTTGTTCCGGGCGACCTACACTATTGGGATGGCCTCAGGGACTTTGGAGGTTTCTCCTAATTTGTACGATTTTGGACCATGGAATGGGCAGAATTCCCATGGATTGGTAGGCAGAGTCCTAATGTGTGGCTCCAGGCGCCCAGCCTGGAGCGTGTGTGGCCCAAGATTTTGAGGACAGAAGTCTGAAAACACAAACTCAGCTTAGATTTGGGGACGTATGTATGGCAGGCCCGATCGACAAACCATGAGAAGAAATCTTCAGGATATGAAGAAAGTGCGAGACTGAGGCGCTTGCTCAGGCTTTTGTCTCTGGATTTTGTATCAGCGATGGCCGAGGAATGTCGGCCAGGCCTCATGGGCCATCGAGGAATCTTCCTCTCTGAGGATTTGGCCCGATTCCCAATTGCTTTTCATCAAACTGTGGGATGGGAGGACTCATTTCAGGTTTGTTACCTCAGGTGTCCCACCAAAAGAGGAATTCCAAAGCAAAGCCGTGGGGAAGACTGAAGGGACAACCCGAACTATGGTTAAAAATTGGGGCCTAGGGGCATGGCAAGCCCAATATGCTATCTCTTCATCCAGCCACTGAGTGGTCTTACTTGAGGACTGGGCTCAGCCTGAGGGTCACATTGTGTGTTTGTGACCAATGTGGCCCGCGAGCATGGGCGGGGCCTCATGGGCCACACTGGTTTCAACGACACTGAACGTTGGACAACATGCCAACCACAAGGTTTCTTGCCATGTGGAAGGAGTTCTGATTTCTGCATCACCTTCAACCTTGGGCACTGATTGGAGATAAGGTCTAGGTTCTGAAACCTGAAAACCGAGGTTTGGAAGAGATGACGACCTAAGGCCATGGCGGCTGGATGTGCTCAGTGTGCGGCCAGCTGTCTGGGAGGGGCCAGGGGCTCCCGGCTCAGGCTGTGACAGAAAGGGCATTAGTGCCCTGGTCAGCCTATGTATTTGGGGTACAGCCAAGGTCGGTGCAGGTTGATCCTCATTTGGGATTACTGGGTAGCCCCAGAGGACAATGTTTTTCTTCTGGAGGGCCGGCAGAGTGCTGCATTGTAGTTCTGTATTGCCAAACTGGAGGGCTTGTGGGCAAGTAGTCTGACGACAAAAGTCTGAGAACACAAGCTAGGCTTAGGTTTCTGGGTGAGGCCGTGGCAGGCACAATCAACAGACCTGAATCGAGATCTCGTGCATCTGAAGTCAGGGCGAGGATCAGACGATCGCTCAGGTTGGAGTTTCTGTCCCTGATGGCCACTTCATGAATGGGGGGGCATCACGAGGCCATGGGTGTTTTCCCACGATGGGAGTTGTGAGGAGCTCCAAACTGCAGAGAGTCTTCTGCAGGACAATTGTGACCTGTTGTTTGGCTCCAGGGCAATGATTCTGAGCAGGGTTCTAAGGATGGATGGCTGGGTAGCC
Source organism: Mustela nivalis (assembly GCF_964662115.1). Taxonomy (NCBI): domain Eukaryota; kingdom Metazoa; phylum Chordata; class Mammalia; order Carnivora; family Mustelidae; genus Mustela; species Mustela nivalis. Next base: position 1,005,452 of record NW_028136451.1, on the reverse strand, counting down.
CACCTCGCATTCCAATTGTCTCTTAGCAACAAGACAGGTTAAATGTCCTGGATCTGTGGGGAGCAACCGAGGACGCTGTGTTGAAATGGACACCCCTGGGGATGGGTCCTAACGTGCTTTTGTATCTATGGAGTCCTTGCAATGAAGCGGTGGCACTGGGGCCCTAAAGGGTTCTCCTAAACAGAGGCTTTGACACAGCTCCAACGTGCACGTTTCCGATGTGTAGATAAGATGTTTTCTGATGGGTGAGTCAAGAAACAGCTATATGCTGCTTTTGAAATCCAGGCCTCTGAGGAGAGATGCCTGGAAACCAAAGTAATGGATCTGATTAGTGCCTAGGGGCCTGTTCTTTCCTTTTTACCTCTGGGGACATCTGTCTATGGGTCTGAGTGCAGGTAGGTGCTCATTTGGGCTCAGATTGCCCCTGTTTTTCCTAGGAAGCCACCACTTTTGAGATGGATCAGGGACTTTGGAGGTTTATCCTATGAGAAGGGTTGTGGCCATTGGAATGGGCACACACAATTCCCTTGGAGAGGGCAAGTACAGTCCTCAGGTTTGGTTCCAGGGGCCTGAGCCTGTAGGTTGTGTAGGCCAGGGCTGTTTGGACAGTTGTCTGAAAACACAAACTCGGCTTATGTTTCGGGTCTTAGGTATGGCAGGACTGATGTACAGACCATAAGGAGAACTCTTCGGGATTTGAAAGAAGGGTGAGTGTGAGGATCCTTCTCAAGTTTTTGTCTCTTGATATCGTGACACACATGGTCGTGGAATTTCTGGGTGACTTTATGGGAAATGGACGAGTCTTACTCTCTGGTGGTTTGGCCCCGTCCAAAGAGATTGGGGTCATTTTGTGGGCTGGAAGAAGTCCGTTTTGTTGTTGTTGTTGTTGTTGTTGTTGTTGTTTTCTTTTTTAACCTCAGGTGTCCCACCAAATGAGGGATTCCAGAATAGAGACCTGGGGAGGGGCGACTGGACAGTCAGAAATCTGGTTAAAAATTGGGGCCTAGGGACATGTCAAGCCCATTATGACATCTAAAGGTCCAGCCACTGAGAGGACTTACTAGAGGACAGGACTCATGCTGAGGGTCACAATGCGTGTGTATGCCCTCGTCGCACTCAAGAATGGGCGGGGCCTCAGGGTGAATGCTGGTTTCTCCTACACTGAACGTTGGACAACGTGCCAACCACAAGGGTTCTTGCCATGCGTAAGGAGGAGTTCTGATTTCTGCATAACATTCACCCCTGGGCAGTGATTGGAGATAAGGTCTCGTTTCTGAAGCCTGAAAACTGAGGTAGGGAAGAGATGAAGACCTAAGGCCATGGCGGGTTTTATGTGCTCAGTGTGCGGTCAGCTTTCTGGGTGTTGGTCAGGAGGTCCGGCCTCAGGTTGTGTTCGACAGTGCATTAGTGCCCAGGTTAGACTATATAATTTGGGTAAGGTCGAGTGCTGTGTAGGTTTACCCTCATTGAAGGTGCCTGGGCAGCTCATGAGGCAATAATTTTTTTTTTTTCTAGAGGGCCGGCAGAGTGCTGCATTGTGGGTCCGGAATTGCCAAATTTTAGGACTTCGGGGCCATGAGTTTGAGGACGGAAGTGTGAGAAGACAAGCTAGACATGGGTTTCAGGGCGAGGGCACGACAGGTACCCCCTGCAGATCTGAACCACTATCTCATGCTTCTGAAGTCAGGGCGAGGATCAGACGTTGGCTCAGGTTGGAGTTCCTGTGCATGACGGCCGCTTTATGAAGGGAGCGGAATCTCGGGGCCATTGAGGTTTTCCCACGTTGGGAGTTGTGGGATGCCCCCTTCAAGGATTCCTTCTGCGGGACAATTGAGACCTGTTGGACAGCTCCAGGACATCCCATATGGAATGACTCCAGAGCACCGTTCGCGGATGGATGCCTGGGAAGCCCGCCTCGCATTCCAATTGTCTCCTAGCAACAAGACAGTTTAGATCTGATGCCTCTGCCGGAGCAACCGGGGTGGCTGAGTTGAAATGGACTTTCCTGAGGATGGGTCCTAATGTGTTTTTGTGTCCATGAGGGCCTTGGAATGGGGCGGTGGCACCGGGACCCTGAAGTACTCTCCTAAGCTTTGGACAGGGCTCCCATGCACAGGTTTCCTTGTGGAGACGAGATGAGTTCTGATGGGTGCCTCAGGAAAACCCCTATGCTCGTATTGGAATCAGGCTTTTGAGGACACATGCCTGTAACCCAAAGCAATGGATCCTATTATGGCCTAGGGTCCTGTCTGGTTCAATCTGCTTCTCTGGGGACATCCATCTATGGTATGAGTGGATGTCGATTATCAGCTGGTGTCAGACAGTCCTTGTTTGTTCCGGGCGACCTACACTATTGGGATGGCCTCAGGGACTTTGGAGGTTTCTCCTAATTTGTACGATTTTGGACCATGGAATGGGCAGAATTCCCATGGATTGGTAGGCAGAGTCCTAATGTGTGGCTCCAGGCGCCCAGCCTGGAGCGTGTGTGGCCCAAGATTTTGAGGACAGAAGTCTGAAAACACAAACTCAGCTTAGATTTGGGGACGTATGTATGGCAGGCCCGATCGACAAACCATGAGAAGAAATCTTCAGGATATGAAGAAAGTGCGAGACTGAGGCGCTTGCTCAGGCTTTTGTCTCTGGATTTTGTATCAGCGATGGCCGAGGAATGTCGGCCAGGCCTCATGGGCCATCGAGGAATCTTCCTCTCTGAGGATTTGGCCCGATTCCCAATTGCTTTTCATCAAACTGTGGGATGGGAGGACTCATTTCAGGTTTGTTACCTCAGGTGTCCCACCAAAAGAGGAATTCCAAAGCAAAGCCGTGGGGAAGACTGAAGGGACAACCCGAACTATGGTTAAAAATTGGGGCCTAGGGGCATGGCAAGCCCAATATGCTATCTCTTCATCCAGCCACTGAGTGGTCTTACTTGAGGACTGGGCTCAGCCTGAGGGTCACATTGTGTGTTTGTGACCAATGTGGCCCGCGAGCATGGGCGGGGCCTCATGGGCCACACTGGTTTCAACGACACTGAACGTTGGACAACATGCCAACCACAAGGTTTCTTGCCATGTGGAAGGAGTTCTGATTTCTGCATCACCTTCAACCTTGGGCACTGATTGGAGATAAGGTCTAGGTTCTGAAACCTGAAAACCGAGGTTTGGAAGAGATGACGACCTAAGGCCATGGCGGCTGGATGTGCTCAGTGTGCGGCCAGCTGTCTGGGAGGGGCCAGGGGCTCCCGGCTCAGGCTGTGACAGAAAGGGCATTAGTGCCCTGGTCAGCCTATGTATTTGGGGTACAGCCAAGGTCGGTGCAGGTTGATCCTCATTTGGGATTACTGGGTAGCCCCAGAGGACAATGTTTTTCTTCTGGAGGGCCGGCAGAGTGCTGCATTGTAGTTCTGTATTGCCAAACTGGAGGGCTTGTGGGCAAGTAGTCTGACGACAAAAGTCTGAGAACACAAGCTAGGCTTAGGTTTCTGGGTGAGGCCGTGGCAGGCACAATCAACAGACCTGAATCGAGATCTCGTGCATCTGAAGTCAGGGCGAGGATCAGACGATCGCTCAGGTTGGAGTTTCTGTCCCTGATGGCCACTTCATGAATGGGGGGGCATCACGAGGCCATGGGTGTTTTCCCACGATGGGAGTTGTGAGGAGCTCCAAACTGCAGAGAGTCTTCTGCAGGACAATTGTGACCTGTTGTTTGGCTCCAGGGCAATGATTCTGAGCAGGGTTCTAAGGATGGATGGCTGGGTAGCCCACCTCGCATTCCAATTGTCTCTTAGCAACAAGACAGGTTAAATGTCCTGGATCTGTGGGGAGCAACCGAGGACGCTGTGTTGAAATGGACACCCCTGGGGATGGGTCCTAACGTGCTTTTGTATCTATGGAGTCCTTGCAATGAAGCGGTGGCACTGGGGCCCTAAAGGGTTCTCCTAAACAGAGGCTTTGACACAGCTCCAACGTGCACGTTTCCGATGTGTAGATAAGATGTTTTCTGATGGGTGAGTCAAGAAACAGCTATATGCTGCTTTTGAAATCCAGGCCTCTGAGGAGAGATGCCTGGAAACCAAAGTAATGGATCTGATTAGTGCCTAGGGGCCTGTTCTTTCCTTTTTACCTCTGGGGACATCTGTCTATGGGTCTGAGTGCAGGTAGGTGCTCATTTGGGCTCAGATTGCCCCTGTTTTTCCTAGGAAGCCACCACTTTTGAGATGGATCAGGGACTTTGGAGGTTTATCCTATGAGAAGGGTTGTGGCCATTGGAATGGGCACACACAATTCCCTTGGAGAGGGCAAGTACAGTCCTCAGGTTTGGTTCCAGGGGCCTGAGCCTGTAGGTTGTGTAGGCCAGGGCTGTTTGGACAGTTGTCTGAAAACACAAACTCGGCTTATGTTTCGGGTCTTAGGTATGGCAGGACTGATGTACAGACCATAAGGAGAACTCTTCGGGATTTGAAAGAAGGGTGAGTGTGAGGATCCTTCTCAAGTTTTTGTCTCTTGATATCGTGACACACATGGTCGTGGAATTTCTGGGTGACTTTATGGGAAATGGACGAGTCTTACTCTCTGGTGGTTTGGCCCCGTCCAAAGAGATTGGGGTCATTTTGTGGGCTGGAAGAAGTCCGTTTTGTTGTTGTTGTTGTTGTTGTTGTTGTTGTTTTCTTTTTTAACCTCAGGTGTCCCACCAAATGAGGGATTCCAGAATAGAGACCTGGGGAGGGGCGACTGGACAGTCAGAAATCTGGTTAAAAATTGGGGCCTAGGGACATGTCAAGCCCATTATGACATCTAAAGGTCCAGCCACTGAGAGGACTTACTAGAGGACAGGACTCATGCTGAGGGTCACAATGCGTGTGTATGCCCTCGTCGCACTCAAGAATGGGCGGGGCCTCAGGGTGAATGCTGGTTTCTCCTACACTGAACGTTGGACAACGTGCCAACCACAAGGGTTCTTGCCATGCGTAAGGAGGAGTTCTGATTTCTGCATAACATTCACCCCTGGGCAGTGATTGGAGATAAGGTCTCGTTTCTGAAGCCTGAAAACTGAGGTAGGGAAGAGATGAAGACCTAAGGCCATGGCGGGTTTTATGTGCTCAGTGTGCGGTCAGCTTTCTGGGTGTTGGTCAGGAGGTCCGGCCTCAGGTTGTGTTCGACAGTGCATTAGTGCCCAGGTTAGACTATATAATTTGGGTAAGGTCGAGTGCTGTGTAGGTTTACCCTCATTGAAGGTGCCTGGGCAGCTCATGAGGCAATAATTTTTTTTTTTTCTAGAGGGCCGGCAGAGTGCTGCATTGTGGGTCCGGAATTGCCAAATTTTAGGACTTCGGGGCCATGAGTTTGAGGACGGAAGTGTGAGAAGACAAGCTAGACATGGGTTTCAGGGCGAGGGCACGACAGGTACCCCCTGCAGATCTGAACCACTATCTCATGCTTCTGAAGTCAGGGCGAGGATCAGACGTTGGCTCAGGTTGGAGTTCCTGTGCATGACGGCCGCTTTATGAAGGGAGCGGAATCTCGGGGCCATTGAGGTTTTCCCACGTTGGGAGTTGTGGGATGCCCCCTTCAAGGATTCCTTCTGCGGGACAATTGAGACCTGTTGGACAGCTCCAGGACATCCCATATGGAATGACTCCAGAGCACCGTTCGCGGATGGATGCCTGGGAAGCCCGCCTCGCATTCCAATTGTCTCCTAGCAACAAGACAGTTTAGATCTGATGCCTCTGCCGGAGCAACCGGGGTGGCTGAGTTGAAATGGACTTTCCTGAGGATGGGTCCTAATGTGTTTTTGTGTCCATGAGGGCCTTGGAATGGGGCGGTGGCACCGGGACCCTGAAGTACTCTCCTAAGCTTTGGACAGGGCTCCCATGCACAGGTTTCCTTGTGGAGACGAGATGAGTTCTGATGGGTGCCTCAGGAAAACCCCTATGCTCGTATTGGAATCAGGCTTTTGAGGACACATGCCTGTAACCCAAAGCAATGGATCCTATTATGGCCTAGGGTCCTGTCTGGTTCAATCTGCTTCTCTGGGGACATCCATCTATGGTATGAGTGGATGTCGATTATCAGCTGGTGTCAGACAGTCCTTGTTTGTTCCGGGCGACCTACACTATTGGGATGGCCTCAGGGACTTTGGAGGTTTCTCCTAATTTGTACGATTTTGGACCATGGAATGGGCAGAATTCCCATGGATTGGTAGGCAGAGTCCTAATGTGTGGCTCCAGGCGCCCAGCCTGGAGCGTGTGTGGCCCAAGATTTTGAGGACAGAAGTCTGAAAACACAAACTCAGCTTAGATTTGGGGACGTATGTATGGCAGGCCCGATCGACAAACCATGAGAAGAAATCTTCAGGATATGAAGAAAGTGCGAGACTGAGGCGCTTGCTCAGGCTTTTGTCTCTGGATTTTGTATCAGCGATGGCCGAGGAATGTCGGCCAGGCCTCATGGGCCATCGAGGAATCTTCCTCTCTGAGGATTTGGCCCGATTCCCAATTGCTTTTCATCAAACTGTGGGATGGGAGGACTCATTTCAGGTTTGTTACCTCAGGTGTCCCACCAAAAGAGGAATTCCAAAGCAAAGCCGTGGGGAAGACTGAAGGGACAACCCGAACTATGGTTAAAAATTGGGGCCTAGGGGCATGGCAAGCCCAATATGCTATCTCTTCATCCAGCCACTGAGTTGCCTTACTTGAGGACTGGGCTCAGCCTGAGGGTCACATTGTGTGTTTGTGACCAATGTGGCCCGCGAGCATGGGCGGGGCCTCATGGGCCACACTGGTTTCAATGACACTGAACGTTGGACAACATGCCAACCACAAGGTTTCTTGCCATGTGGAAGGAGTTCTGATTTCTGCATCACCTTCAACCTTGGGCACTGATTGGAGATAAGGTCTAGGTTCTGAAACCTGAAAACCGAGGTTGGGAAGAGATGACAACCTAAGGCCATGGCGGCTGGATGTGCTCAGTGTGCGGCCAGCTGTCTGGGAGGGGCCAGGGGCTCCAGGCTCAGGCTGTGACAGAAAGGGCATTAGTGCCCTGGTCAGCCTATGTATTTGGGGTACAGCCAAGGTCGGTGCAGGTTGATCCTCATTTGGGATTACTGGGTAGCCCCAGAGGACAATGTTTTTCTTCTGGAGGGCCGGCAGAGTGCTGCATTGTAGTTCTGGATTGCCAAACTGGAGGGCTTGTGGGCAAGTAGTCTGATGACAAAAGTCTGAGAACACAAGCTAGGCTTAGGTTTCTGGGTGAGGCCGTGGCAGGCACAATCAACAGACCTGAATCGAGATCTCGTGCATCTGAAGTCAGGGCGAGGATCAGACGATCGCTCACGTTGGAGTTTCTGTCCCTGATGGCCACTTCATGAATGGGGGGGCATCACGAGGCCATGGGTGTTTTCCCACGATGGGAGTTGTGAGAAGCTCCAAACTGCAGAGAGTCTTCTGCAGGACAATTGTGACCTGTTGTTTGGCTCCAGACCAATGATTCTGAGCAGGGTTCTAAGGATGGATGGCTGGGTAGCCCACCTCGCATTCCAATTGTCTCCTAGCAACAAGACAGGTTAAATGTCCTGGATCTGTGGGGAGCAACCGAGGACGCTGTGTTGAAATGGACACCCCTGGGGATGGGTCCTAACGTGCTTTTGTATCTATGGAGTCCTTGCAATGAAGCGGTGGCACTGGGGCCCTAAAGGGTTCTCCTAAACAGAGGCTTTGACACAGCTCCAACGTGCACGTTTCCGATGTGTAGATAAGATGTTTTCTGATGGGTGAGTCAAGAAACAGCTATATGCTGCTTTTGAAATCCAGGCCTCTGAGGAGAGATGCCTGGAAACCAAAGCAATGGATCTGATTAGTGCCTAGGGGCCTGTTCTTTCCTTTTTACCTCTGGGGACATCTGTCTATGGGTCTGAGTGCAGGTAGGTGCTCATTTGGGCTCAGATTGCCCCTGTTTTTCCTAGGAAGCCACCACTTTTGAGATGGATCAGGGACTTTGGAGGTTTATCCTATGAGAAGGGTTGTGGCCATTGGAATGGGCACACACAATTCCCTTGGAGAGGGCAAGTACAGTCCTCAGGTTTGGTTCCAGGGGCCTGAGCCTGTAGGTTGTGTAGGCCAGGGCTGTTTGGACAGTTGTCTGAAAACACAAACTCGGCTTATGTTTCGGGTCTTAGGTATGGCAGGACTGATGTACAGACCATGAGGAGAACTCTTCGGGATTTGAAAGAAGGGTGAGTGTGAGGATCCTTCTCAAGTTTTTGTCTCTTGATATCGTGTCACACATGGTCTTGGAATTTCTGGGTGACTTTATGGGAAATGGACGAGTCTTACTCTCTGGTGGTTTGGCCCCGTCCAAAGAGATTGGGGTCATTTTGTGGGCTGGAAGAAGTCCGTTTTTTTTTTTTTTTTTTGTTGTTGTTGTTGTTGTTTTCTTTTTAACCTCAGGTGTCCCACCAAATGAGGGATTCCAGAATAGAGACCTGGGGAGGGGCGACTGGACAGTCAGAAATCTGGTTAAAAATTGGGGCCTAGGGACATGTCAAGCCCATTATGACATCTAAAGGTCCAGCCACTGAGAGGACTTACTAGAGGACAGGACTCATGCTGAGGGTCACAATGCGTGTGTATGCCCTCGTCGCACTCAAGAATGGGCGGGGCCTCAGGGTGAATGCTGGTTTCTCCTACACTGAACGTTGGACAACGTGCCAACCACAAGGGTTCTTGCCATGCGTAAGGAGGAGTTCTGATTTCTGCATAACATTCACCCCTGGGCAGTGATTGGAGATAAGGTCTCGTTTCTGAAGCCTGAAAACTGAGGTAGGGAAGAGATGAAGACCTAAGGCCATGGCGGGTTTTATGTGCTCAGTGTGCGGTCAGCTTTCTGGGTGTTGGTCAGGAGGTCCGGCCTCAGGTTGTGTTCGACAGTGCATTAGTGCCCAGGTTAGACTATATAATTTGGGTAAGGTCGAGTGCTGTGTAGGTTTACCCTCATTTAAGGTGCCTGGGCAGCTCATGAGGCAATAATTTTTTTTTTTCTAGAGGGCCGGCAGAGTGCTGCATTGTGGGTCCGGAATTGCCAAATTTTAGGACTTCGGGGCCATGAGTTTGAGGACGGAAGTGTGAGAAGACAAGCTAGACATGGGTTTCAGGGCGAGGGCACGACAGGTACCCCCTGCAGATCTGAACCACTATCTCATGCTTCTGAAGTCAGGGCGAGGATCAGACGTTGGCTCAGGTTGGAGTTCCTGTGCATGACGGCCGCTTTATGAAGGGAGCGGAATCTCGGGGCCATTGAGGTTTTCCCACGTTGGGAGTTGTGGGATGCCCCCTTCAAGGATTCCTTCTGCGGGACAATTGAGACCTGTTGGACAGCTCCAGGACATCCCATATGGAATGACTCCAGAGCACCGTTCGCGGATGGATGCCTGGGAAGCCCGCCTCGCATTCCAATTGTCTCCTAGCAACAAGACAGTTTAGATCTGATGCCTCTGCCAGAGCAACCGGGGTGGCTGAGTTGAAATGGACTTTCCTGAGGATGGGTCCTAATGTGTTTTTGTGTCCATGAGGGCCTTGGAATGGGGCGGTGGCACCGGGACCCTGAAGTACTCTCCTAAGCTTTGGACATGGCTCCCATGCACAGGTTTCCTTGTGGAGACGAGATGAGTTCTGATGGGTGCCTCAGGAAAACCCCTATGCTTGTATTGGAATCAGGCTTTTGAGGACACATGCCTGTAACCCAAACAATGGATCCTATTATGGCCTAGGGTCCTGTCTGGTTCAATCTGCTTCTCTGGGGACATCCATCTATGGTATGAGTGGATGTCGATTATCAGCTGGTGTCAGACAGTCCTTGTTTGTTCCGGGCGACCTACACTATTGGGATGGCCTCAGGGACTTTGGAGGTTTCTCCTAATTTGTACGATTTTGGACCATGGAATGGGCAGAATTCCCATGGATTGGTAGGCAGAGTCCTAATGTGTGGCTCCAGGCGCCCAGCCTGGAGCGTGTGTGGCCCAAGATTTTGAGGACAGAAGTCTGAAAACACAAACTCAGCTTAGATTTGGGGACGTATGTATGGCAGGCCCGATCGACAAACCATGAGAAGAAATCTTCAGGATATGAAGAAAGTGCGAGACTGAGGCGCTTGCTCAGGCTTTTGTCTCTGGATTTTGTATCAGCGATGGCCGAGGAATGTCGGCCAGGCCTCATGGGCCATCGAGGAATCTTACTCTCTGAGGATTTGGCCCGATTCCCAATTGCTTTTCATCAAACTGTGGGATGGGAGGACTCATTTCAGGTTTGTTACCTCAGGTGTCCCACCAAAAGAGGAATTCCAAAGCAAAGCCGTGGGGAAGACTGAAGGGACAACCCGAACTATGGTTAAAAATTGGGGCCTAGGGGCATGGCAAGCCCAATATGCTATCTCTTCATCCAGCCACTGAGTTGCCTTACTTGAGGACTGGGCTCAGCCTGAGGGTCACATTGTGTGTTTGTGACCAATGTGGCCCGCGAGCATGGGCGGGGCCTCATGGGCCACACTGGTTTCAACGACACTGAACGTTGGACAACATGCCAACCACAAGGTTTCTTGCCATGTGGAAGGAGTTCTGATTTCTGCATCACCTTCAACCTTGGGCACTGATTGGAGATAAGGTCTAGGTTCTGAAACCTGAAAACCGAGGTTTGGAAGAGATGACGACCTAAGGCCATGGCGGCTGGATGTGCTCAGTGTGCGGCCAGCTGTCTGGGAGGGGCCAGGGGCTTCAGGCTCAGGCTGAGATAGAAAGGGCATTAGTGCCCTGGTCAGCCTATGTATTTGGGGTACAGCCAAGGTCGGTGCAGGTTGATCCTCATTTGGGATTACTGGGTAGCCCCAGAGGACAATGTTTTTCTTCTGGAGGGCTGGCAGAGTGCTGCATTGTAGTTCTGGATTGCCAAACTGGAGGGCTTGTGGGCAAGTAGTCTGACGACAAAAGTCTGAGAACACAAGCTAGGCTTAGGTTTCTGGGTGAGGCCGTGGCAGGCACAATCAACAGACCTGAATCGAGATCTCGTGCATCTGAAGTCAGGGCGGGGATCAGACGATCGCTCAGGTTGGCGTTTCTGTCCCTGATGGCCACTTCATGAATGGGGGGGCATCACGAGGCCATGGGTGTTTTCCCACGATGGGAGTTGTGAGAAGCTCCAAACTGCAGAGAGTCTTCTGCAGGACAATTGTGACCTGTTGTTTGGCTCCAGGGCAATGATTCTGAGCAGGGTTCTAAGGATGGATGGCTGGGTAGCCCACCTCGCATTCCAATTGTCTCCTAGCAACAAGACAGGTTAAATGTCCTGGATCTGTGGGGAGCAACCGAGGACGCTGTGTTGAAATGGACACCCCTGGGGATGGGTCCTAACGTGCTTTTGTATCTATGGAGTCCTTGCAATGAAGCGGTGGCTCTGGGGCCCTAAAGGGTTCTCCTAAACAGAGGCTTTGACACAGCTCCAACGTGCACGTTTCCGATGTGTAGATAAGATGTTTTCTGATGGGTGAGTCAAGAAACAGCTATATGCTGCTTTTGAAATCCAGGCCTCTGAGGAGAGATGCCTGGAAACCAAAGCAATGGATCTGATTAGTGCCTAGGGGCCTGTTCTTTCCTTTTTACCTCTGGGGACATCTGTCTATGGGTCTGAGTGCAGGTAGGTGCTCATTTGGGCTCAGATTGCCCCTGTTTTTCCTAGGAAGCCACCACTTTTGAGATGGATCAGGGACTTTGGAGGTTTATCCTATGAGAAGGGTTGTGGCCATTGGAATGGGCACACACAATTCCCTTGGAGAGGGCAAGTACAGTCCTCAGGTTTGGTTCCAGGGGCCTGAGCCTGTAGGTTGTGTAGGCCAGGGCTGTTTGGACAGTTGTCTGAAAACACAAACTCGGCTTATGTTTCGGGTCTTAGGTATGGCAGGACTGATGTACAGACCATGAGGAGAACTCTTCGGGATTTGAAAGAAGGGTGAGTGTGAGGATCCTTCTCAAGTTTTTGTCTCTTGATATCGTGTCACACATGGTCTTGGAATTTCTGGGTGACTTTATGGGAAATGGACGAGTCTTAATCTCTGGTGGTTTGGCCCCGTCCAAAGAGATTGGGGTCATTTTGTGGGCTGGAAGAAGTCCGTTTTTTTTTTTTTTGTTGTTGTTGTTGTTGTTTTCTTTTTTAACCTCAGGTGTCCCACCAAATGAGGGATTCCAGAATAGAAACCTGGGGAGGGGCGACTGGACAGTCAGAAATCTGGTTAAAAATTGGGGCCTAGGGACATGTCAAGCCCATTATGACATCTAAAGGTCCAGCCACTGAGAGGACTTACTAGAGGACAGGACTCATGCTGAGGGTCACAATGCGTGTGTATGCCCTCGTCGCACTCAAGAATGGGCGGGGCCTCAGGGTGAATGCTGGTTTCTCCTACACTGAACGTTGGACAACGTGCCAACCACAAGGGTTCTTGCCATGCGTAAGGAGGAGTTCTGATTTCTGCATAACATTCACCCCTGGGCAGTGATTGGAGATAAGGTCTCGTTTCTGAAGCCTGAAAACTGAGGTAGGGAAGAGATGAAGACCTAAGGCCATGGCGGGTTTTATGTGCTCAGTGTGCGGTCAGCTTTCTGGGTGTTGGTCAGGAGGTCCGGCCTCAGGTTGTGTTCGACAGTGCATTAGTGCCCAGGTTAGACTATATAATTTGGGTAAGGTCGAGTGCTGTGTAGGTTTACCCTCATTTAAGGTGCCTGGGCAGCTCATGAGGCAATAATTTTTTTTTTTCTAGAGGGCCGGCAGAGTGCTGCATTGTGGGTCCGGAATTGCCAAATTTTAGGACTTCGGGGCCATGAGTTTGAGGACGGAAGTGTGAGAAGACAAGCTAGACATGGGTTTCAGGGCGAGGGCACGACAGGTACCCCCTGCAGATCTGAACCACTATCTCATGCTTCTGAAGTCAGGGCGAGGATCAGACGTTGGCTCAGGTTGGAGTTCCTGTGCATGACGGCCGCTTTATGAAGGGAGCGGAATCTCGGGGCCATTGAGGTTTTCCCACGTTGGGAGTTGTGGGATGCCCCCTTCAAGGATTCCTTCTGCGGGACAATTGAGACCTGTTGGACAGCTCCAGGACATCCCATATGGAATGACTCCAGAGCACCGTTCGCGGATGGATGCCTGGGAAGCCCGCCTCGCATTCCAATTGTCTCCTAGCAACAAGACAGTTTAGATCTGATGCCTCTGCCAGAGCAACCGGGGTGGCTGAGTTGAAATGGACTTTCCTGAGGATGGGTCCTAATGTGTTTTTGTGTCCATGAGGGCCTTGGAATGGGGCGGTGGCACCGGGACCCTGAAGTACTCTCCTAAGCTTTGGACAGGGCTCCCATGCACAGGTTTCCTTGTGGAGACGAGATGAGTTCTGATGGGTGCCTCAGGAAAACCCCTATGCTCGTATTGGAATCAGGCTTTTGAGGACACATGCCTGTAACCCAAAGCAATGGATCCTATTATGGCCTAGGGTCCTGTCTGGTTCAATCTGCTTCTCTGGGGACATCCATCTATGGTATGAGTGGATGTCGATTATCAGCTGGTGTCAGACAGTCCTTGTTTGTTCCGGGCGACCTACACTATTGGGATGGCCTCAGGGACTTTGGAGGTTTCTCCTAATTTGTACGATTTTGGACCATGGAATGGGCAGAATTCCCATGGATTGGTAGGCAGAATCCTAATGTGTGGCTCCAGGCGCCCAGCCTGGAGCGTGTGTGGCCCAAGATTTTGAGGACAGAAGTCTGAAAACACAAACTCAGCTTAGATTTGGGGACGTATGTATGGCAGGCCCGATCGACAAACCATGAGAAGAACTCTTCAGGATATGAACAAAGTGCGAGACTGAGGCGCTTGCTCAGGCTTTTGTCTCTGGATTTTGTATCAGCGATGGCCGAGGAATGTCGGCCAGGCCTCATGGGCCATCGAGGATCTTCCTCTCTGAGGATTTGGCCCGATTCCCAATTGCTTTTCATCAAACTGTGGGATGGGAGGACTCATTTCAGGTTTGTTACCTCAGGTGTCCCACCAAAAGAGGAATTCCAAAGCAAAGCCGTGGGGAAGACTGAAGGGACAACCCGAACTATGGTTAAAAATTGGGGCCTAGGGGCATGGCAAGCCCAATATGCTATCTCTTCATCCAGCCACTGAGTTGCCTTACTTGAGGACTGGGCTCAGCCTGAGGGTCACATTGTGTGTTTGTGACCAATGTGGCCCGCGAGCATGGGCGGGGCCTCATGGGCCACACTGGTTTCAATGACACTGAACGTTGGACAACATGCCAACCACAAGGTTTCTTGCCATGTGGAAGGAGTTCTGATTTCTGCATCACCTTCAACCTTGGGCACTGATTGGAGATAAGGTCTAGGTTCTGAAACCTGAAAACCAAGGTTTGGAAGAGATGACGACCTAAGGCCATGGCGGCTGGATGTGCTCAGTGTGCGGCCAGCTGTCTGGGAGGGGCCAGGGGCTCCAGGCTCAGGCTGTGACAGAAAGGGCATTAGTGCCCTGGTCAGCCTATGTATTTGGGGTACAGCCAAGGTCGGTGCAGGTTGATCCTCATTTGGGATTACTGGGTAGCCCCAGAGGACAATGTTTTTCTTCTGGAGGGCCGGCAGAGTGCTGCATTGTAGTTCTGGATTGCCAAACTGGAGGGCTTGTGGGCAAGTAGTCTGACGACAAAAGTCTGAGAACACAAGCTAGGCTTAGGTTTCTGGGTGAGGCCGTGGCAGGCACAATTAACAGACCTGAATCGAGATCTCGTGCATCTGAAGTCAGGGCGAGGATCAGACGATCGCTCACGTTGGAGTTTCTGTCCCTGATGGCCCCTTCAGGAATGGGGGGGCATCACGAGGCCATGGGTGTTTTCCCACGATGGGAGTTGTGAGAAGCTCCAAACTGCAGAGAGTCTTCTGCAGGACAATTGTGACCTGTTGTTTGGCTCCAGGGCAATGATTCTGAGCAGGGTTCTAAGGATGGATGGCTGGGTAGCCCACCTCGCATTCCAATTGTCTCCTAGCAACAAGACAGGTTAAATGTCCTGGATCTGTGGGGAGCAACCGAGGACGCTGTGTTGAAATGGACACCCCTGGGGATGGGTCCTAACGTGCTTTTGTATCTATGGAGTCCTTGCAATGAAGCGGTGGCACTGGGGCACTAAAGGGTTCTCCTAAACAGAGGCTTTGACACAGCTCCAACGTGCACGTTTCCGATGTGTAGATAAGATGTTTTCTGATGGGTGAGTCAAGAAACAGCTATATGCTGCTTTTGAAATCCAGGCCTCTGAGGAGAGATGCCTGGACCAAAGCAATGGATCTGATTAGTGCCTAGGGGCCTGTTCTTTCCTTTTTACCTCTGGGGACATCTGTCTATGGGTCTGAGTGCAGGTAGGTGCTCATTTGGGCTCAGATTGCCCCTGTTTTTCCTAGGAAGCCACCACTTTTGAGATGGATCAGGGACTTTGGAGGTTTATCCTATGAGAAGGGTTGTGGCCATTGGAATGGGCACACACAATTCCCTTGGAGAGGGCAAGTACAGTCCTCAGGTTTGGTTCCAGGGGCCTGAGCCTGTAGGTTGTGTAGGCCAGGGCTGTTTGGACAGTTGTCTGAAAACACAAACTCGGCTTATGTTTCGGGTCTTAGGTATGGCAGGACTGATGTACAGACCATGAGGAGAACTCTTCGGGATTTGAAAGAAGGGTGAGTGTGAGGATCCTTCTCAAGTTTTTGTCTCTTGATATCGTGTCACACATGGTCTTGGAATTTCTGGGTGACTTTATGGGAAATGGACGAGTCTTACTCTCTGGTGGTTTGGCCCCGTCCAAAGAGATTGGGGTCATTTTGTGGGCTGGAAGAAGTCCGTTTTTTTTTTTTTTTTTTTTTTGTTGTTGTTGTTGTTTTCTTTTTTAACCTCAGGTGTCCCACCAAATGAGGGATTCCAGAATAGAGACCTGGGGAGGGGCGACTGGACAGTCAGAAATCTGGTTAAAAATTGGGGCCTAGGGACATGTCAAGCCCATTATGACATCTAAAGGTCCAGCCACTGAGAGGACTTACTAGAGGACAGGACTCATGCTGAGGGTCACAATGCGTGTGTATGCCCTCGTCGCACTCAAGAATGGGCGGGGCCTCAGGGTGAATGCTGGTTTCTCCTACACTGAACGTTGGACAACGTGCCAACCACAAGGGTTCTTGCCATGCGTAAGGAGGAGTTCTGATTTCTGCATATCATTCACCCCTGGGCAGTGATTGGAGATAAGGTCTGGTTTCTGAAGCCTGAAAACTGAGGTAGGGAAGAGATGATGACCTAAGGCCATGGCGGGTTTTATGTGCTCAGTGTGCGGTCAGCTTTCTGGGTGTTGGTCAGGAGGTCCGGCCTCAGGTTGTGTTCGACAGTGCATTAGTGCCCAGGTTAGACTATATAATTTGGGTAAGGTCGAGTGCTGTGTAGGTTTACCCTCATTTAAGGTGCCTGGGCAGCTCATGAGGCAATAATTTTTTTTTTCTAGAGGGCCGGCAGAGTGCTGCATTGTGGGTCCGGAATTGCCAAATTTTAGGACTTCGGGGCCAGGAGTTTGAGGTCGGAAGTGTGAGAAGACAAGCTAGACATGGGTTTCAGGGCGAGGGCACGACAGGTACCCCCTGCAGATCTGAACCACTATCTCATGCTTCTGAAGTCAGGGCGAGGATCAGACGTTGGCTCAGGTTGGAGTTCCTGTGCATGACGGCCGCTTTATGAAGGGAGCTGAATCTCGGGGCCATTGAGGTTTTCCCACGTTGGGAGTTGTGGGATGCCCCCTTCAAGGATTCCTTCTGCGGGACAATTGAGACCTGTTGGACAGCTCCAGGACATCCCATATGGAATGACTCCAGAGCACCGTTCGCGGATGGATGCCTGAGAAGCCCGCCTCGCATTCCTATTGTCTCCTAGCAACAAGACAGTTTAGATCTGATGCCTCTGCCGGAGCAACCGGGGTGGCTGAGTTGAAATGGACTTTCCTGAGGATGGGTCCTAATGTGTTTTTGTGTCCATGAGGGCCTTGGAATGGGGCGGTGGCACCGGGACACTGAAGTACTCTCCTAAGCTTTGGACATGGCTCCCATGCACAGGTTTCCTTGTGGAGACGAGATGAGTTCTGATGGGTGCCTCAGGAAAACCCCTATGCTCGTATTGGAATCAGGCTTTTGAGGACACATGCCTGTAACCCAAAGCAATGGATCCTATTATGGCCTAGGGTCCTGTCTGGTTCAATCTTCTTCTCTGGGGACATCCATCTATGGTATGAGTGGATGTCGATTATCAGCTGGTGTCAGACAGTCCTTGTTTGTTCCGGGCGACCTACACTATTGGGATGGCCTCAGGGACTTTGGAGGTTTCTCCTAATTTGTACGATTTTGGACCATGGAATGGGCAGAATTCCCATGGATTGGTAGGCACAGTCCTAATGTGTGGCTCCAGGCGCCCAGCCTGGAGCGTGTGTGGCCCAAGACTTTGAGGACAGAAGTCTGAAAACACAAACTCAGCTTAGGTTTGGGGACGTAGTTATGGCAGGCCCGATCGACAAACCATGAGAAGAACTCTTCAAGATATGAAGAAAGTGCGAGACTGAGGCGCTTGCTCAGGCTTTTGTCTCTGGATTTTGTATCAGCGATAGCCGGGGAATGTCGGGGAGGCCTCATGGGCCATGGTCGAATCTTCCTCTCTTAGGATTTGGCCCGATTCCCAATTGCTTTTCGTCAATCTGTGGGATGGGAGGACTCATTTCAGGTTTGTTACCTCAGGTGTCCCACCAAAAGAGGAATTCCAAAGCAAATCCGTGGGGAAGACTGAAGGGACAACTCTAACTATGGTTAAAAATTGGGGCCTAGGGGCATGGCAAGCCCAATATGCTATCTCTTCATCCAGCCACTGAGTGGCCTTACTTGAGGACTGGGCTCAGCCTGAGTTTCACAATGTGTGTTTGTGACCAATGTGGCCTGCGAGCATGGGCGGGGCCTCATGGGCCACACTGGTTTCAACTACACTGAACGTTGGACAACATGCCAACCACAAGGTTTCTTGCCATGGGGAAGGAGTTCTGATTTCTGCATCCCCTTCAACCTTGGGCAGTGATTGGAGATAAGGTCTAGGTTCTGAAACCTGAAAACCGAGGTTGGGAAGAGATGACGACCTAAGGCCATGGCGGCTGGATGTGCTCAGTGTGCGGCCAGCTGTCTGGGAGGGGCCATGGGCTCCAAGCTCAGGCTGTGTCAGAAAGGGCATTACTGCCCTGGTCAGCCTATGTATTTGGGGTACAGCCATGGTCGGTGCAGGTTGATCCTCATTTGGGGTTACTGGGTAGCCCCAGAGGACAATGTTTTTCTTCTGGAGGGCCGGCAGAGTGCTGCATTGTAGTTCTGGATTGCCAAACTGGAGGGCTTGTGGGCCAGTAGTCTGACGACAAAAGTCTGAGAACACAAGCTAGGCTTAGGTCTGGGTGAGGCCATGGCAGGCACAATCTACAGACCTGAATCGAGATCTCGTGCATCTGAAGTCAGCGCGAGGATCAGACGATCGCTGAGGTTGGAGTTTCTGTCCCTGATGGCCCCTTCATGAATGGGGGGGGGCATCACGAGGCCATGGGTGTTTTCCCACGATGGGAGTTGTGAGAAGCTCCAAACTGCAGAGAGTCTTCTGCAGGACAATTGTGACCTGTGTTTGGCTCCAGACCAATGATTCTGAGCAGGGTTCTAAGGATGGATGGCTGGGTAGCCCACCTCGCATTCCAATTGTCTCCTAGCAACAAGACAGGTTAAATGTCCTGGATCTGTGGGGAGCAACCGAGGACGCTGTGTTGAAATGGACACCCCTAAGGATGGTTCCTAATGTGCTTTTGTGTCTATGGAGACCTTGGAATGAAGAGGTTGCACTGGTGCCCTAAAGGGTTCTCCTAAACAGAGGCTTTGACACAGCTCCAACGTGCACGTTTCCCATGTGTAGATGAGATGTTTTCTGATGGGTGAGTCAAGAAACAACTATATGCTGCTTTTGAAATCCAGGCCTCTGAGGAGAGATGCCTGGAAACCAAAGCAATGGATCTGATTAGTGCCTAGGGGCCTGTTCTTTCCTTTTTACCTCTGGGGACATCTGTCTATGGGTCTGAGTGCAGGTAGGTGCTCATTTGGGCTCAGATTGCCCCTGTTTTTCCTGGGAAGCCACCACTTTTGAGATGGATCAGGGACTTTGGAGGTTTATCCTATGAGAAGGGTTGTGGCCATTGGAATGGGCACACACAATTCCCTTGGAGAGGGCAAGTACAGTCCTCAGGTTTGGCTCCAGGGGCCTGAGCCTGTAGGTTGTGTAGGCCAGGGCTGTTTGGACAGTTGTCTGAAAACACAAACTCGGCTTATATTTCGGGTCATAGGTATGGCAGGACTGATCTACAGACCATGAGGAGAACTCTTCGGGATTTGAAAGAAGGGCGAGTGTGAGGCTCTGCTCAAGTTTTTGTCCTGGATATCGTGTCACTCATGGTCGTTGAATTTCTGGGTGACTTAATGGGAAATGGACGAGTCTTACTCTCTGGTGGTTTGGCCCCGTCCAAAGAGTTTGCGGTCATTCTGTGGGCTGGAAGAAGTCCGTTTTTTTGTTGTTGTTGTTGTTGTTGTTGTTGTTGTTGTTGTTTTCTTTTTTAACCTCAGGTTTCCCACCAAATGATGGATTCCAGAGTAGAGCCCTGGGGAGGGGCGACTGGACAATCAGAAATCTGGTTAAAAATTGGGGCCTAGGGACATGTCAAGCCCATTATGACATCTAATGGTCCAGCCACTGAGAGGACTTACTAGAGGACAGGACTCATGCTGAGGGTCACAATGCGTGTGTATGCCCTCATCGCACTCAAGAATGGGCGGGGCCTCAGGGTGAATGCTGGTTTCTCCTACACTGAACGTGCCAACCACAAGGATTCTTGCCATGGGTAAGGAGGAGTTCTGATTTTTGCATCACACTCACCCCTGGGCAGTGATTGGTGATAAGGTCTCGGTTCTGAAGCCTGAAAACTGAGGTAGGGAAGAGATGATGACCTAAGGCCATGGCGGGTTTTATGTGCTCAGTTTGCAGTCAGCTTTCTGGGTGCTGGTTAGGAGGTCCGGGCTCAGGTTTGTTCGACAGTGCATTAGTGCCCAGGTTACACTATATATTTTGGGTAAAGTCGAGTGCTGTGTAGGTTTACCCTCATTTAGGTGCCTGGACAGTTCATGACGCAATAATTTTTTTTCTAGAGGGCAGGCAGAGTGCTGCATTGTGGGTCCGGAATTGCCAAACTTGAGGGCTTCGGGGCAAGGAGTGTGAGGACGGAATTCTGAGAAGACAAGCTAGACTTGTGTTTCAGGGCGAGGGCATGGCAGGTACCCCCTGCAGATCTGAACCAATATCTCATGCATCTGAAGTCAGGGCGAGGATCAGACGTTGGCTCAGGTTGGAGTTTCTGAGCATGACGGCCACTTCATGAAGGGAGCAGAATCTCGAGGCCATTGAGGTTTTCCCACGTTGGGAGTTGTGGGATGCCCCCTTCAAGGATTCCTTCTGCGGGACAATTGAGACCTGTTGGACAGCTCCAGGACATCCCATATGGAATGACTCCAGAGCATCGTTCGCGGATGGATGCCTGGGAAGCCCGCCTCGCATTCCAATTGTCTCCTAGCAACAAGACAGTTTTGATCTGATGGCTCTGCCGGAGCAACCGGGGTGGCTGAGTTGAAATGGACTTTCCTGAGGATGGGTCCTAATGTGTTTTTGTGTCCATGAGGGCCTTGGAATGGGGCGGTGGCACCGGGACCCTGAAGTACTCTCCTAAGCTTTGGACATGGCTCCCATGCACAGGTTTCCTTGTGGAGACGAGATGAGTTCTGATGGGTGCCTCAGGAAAACTCCTATGCTCGTATTGGAATCAGGCTTTTGAGGACACATGCCTGTAACCCAAAGAAATGGATCCTATTATGGCCTAGGGTCATGTCTGGTTCAATCTTCTTCTCTGGGGACGTCCATCTATGGTATGAGTGGAGGTCGATTATCAGCTGGCGTTAGACAGCCCTTGTTTGTTCAGGGCGACCAAATCTACTGGGATGGCCTCAGGGACTTTGGAGGTTTCTCCTAATTTGTACTATTTTGGACCATGGAATGGGCAGAATTCCCATGGATTGGTAGGCACAGTCCTAATGTGTGGCTCCAGGGGCCCAGCCTGCAAAGTGGTTGGCCCAAGACTTTGAGGACAGAAGTCTGAAAACACAAATTCAGCTTAGATTTCGGGACGTAGGTATGGCAGGCCATGAGAAGAACTCTTCAGGATATGAAGAAAGTGCGAGTCTGAGTCGCTTGCTCAGGCTTTTGTCTCTGGATTTTGTATCAGCGATAGCCGTGGAATGTCGGGGAGGCCTCATGGGCCATGGACGAATCTTCCTCTCTGAGAATTTGGCCCGATTCCCAATTGCTTTTCGTCAATCTGTGGGATGGGAGGACTCATTTCAGGTTTGTTACCTCAGGTGTCCCACCAAAAGAGGATTCCAAAGCCAAGCCGTGGGGAAGACTGAAGGGTCAACCCGAACTATCGTTAAAAATTGGGGCCTAGGGGCATGGCAAGCCCAATATGCTATCTCTTCATCCAGCCACTGAGTGGCCTTACTTGAGGACTGGGCTCATCCTGAGCGTCACAATGTATGTTTGTGACCAATGTGGCCCGCGAGCATTGGCGGGGCCTCATGGGCCACACTGGTTTCAATGACACTGAACGTTGGACAACATGCCAACCACAAGGTTTCTTGCCATGGGGAAGGAGTTCTGATTTCTGCATCACCTTCAACCTTCGGCATGATTGGAGATTAGGTCTAAGATCTGAAACCTGAAAACGGAGTTTGGGAAGAGATGACGAACAAAGGCCATGGAGGCTCGATGTGCTCAGTGTGCGGCCAGCTGTCTGGGATGGGCCAGGGATTCCAGGCTCTGGCTGTGTCAGAAAGGGCATTAGTGCCCTGGTCAGCCTATGTATTTGGGGTACAGCCAAGGTCGGTGTAGGTTGATCCTCATTTGGGGTTACTGGGTAGCCCCAGAGGACAATGTTTTTCTTCTGGAGGGCCGGCAGAGTGCTGCATTGTAGTTCTGGATTGCCAAACTGGAGGGCTTGTGGGCCAGTAGTCTGACGACAAAAGTCTGAGAACACAAGCTAGGCTTAGGTTTCTGGGTGAGGCCATGGCAGGCACAATCTACAGACCTGAATCGAGATCTCGTGCATCTGAAGTCAGGGCGAGGATCAGACGATCGCTCAGGTTGGAGTTTCTGTCCCTGATGGCCCCTTCATGAATGGGGGGGGCTTCACGAGGCCATTGGTGTTTTCCCACGATGGGAGTTGTGAGAAGCTCCAAACTGCAGAGAGTCTTCTGCAGGACAATTGAGACCTGTTGTTTGGCTCCAGGCCAATGATTCTGAGCAGGGCTCTAAGGATGGATGGCTGGGTAGCCCACCTCGCATTCTAATTGTCTCCTAGCATCAAGACAGATTAGATCTCCTGGATCTGTGGGGAGCAACCGAGGACGCTGAGTTGAAATGGACACCCCTGGGGATGGGTCCTAACGTGCTTTTGTGTCTATGGAGACCTTGGAATGAAGCGGTGGCACTGGGGCCCAAAAGGTTTCTCCTAAACAAAGGCTTTGACATAGCTCCAACGTGCAAGTTTCCCATGTGTAGATGAGATGTTTCTGATGGGTGAGTCAAGAAACAGCTATATGCTGCTTTTGAAATCCAGGCCTCTGAGGAGAGATGCCTGGACACCAAAGCAATGGATCTGATTAGTGGCTAGGGGCCTGTTCTTTCGTTTTTACCTCTGGGGACATCTGTCTATGGGTCTGAGTGCAGGTAGGTGCTCAGTTGGGCTCAGATTGCCCCTGTTTTTCCTGGGAAGCCACCACTATTGAGATGGATCAGGGACTTTGGAGGTTTATACTATGAGAAGGGTTGTGGCCATTGGAATGGGCACACACAATTCCCTTGGAGAGGGCAAGTACAGTCCTCAGGTTCGGCTCCAGGGGCCTGAGCCTGTAGGTTGTGTAGGCCAGGGCTGTTTGGACAGTTGTCTGAAAACACAAACTCAGCTTTTGTTTCGGGTCATAGGTATGGCAGGACTGATGTACAGACCAAGAGGAGAACTCTTCGGGATTTGAAAGAAGGGCGAGTCTGAGGCTCTGCTCAAGTTTTTGTCTCTAGATATCGTGTCACTCATGGTCGTGGAATTTCTGGGTGACTTCATGGGAAATGGACGAGTCTTACTCTCTGGTGGTTTGGCCCCGTCCAAAGAGTTTGCGGTCATTCTGTGGGCTGGAAGAAGTCCGTTTTTTGTTTTTTTTTTTTTTGTTGTTGTTTTCTTTTTTAACCTCAGGTGTCCCACCAAATGATGGATTCCTGAGTAGAGCCCTGGGGAGGGGCGACGGGACAATCAGAAATCTGGTTAAAAATTGGGGCCTAGGGACATGTCAAGCCCATTATGACATCTAATGGTCCAGCCACAGAGAGGACTTACTAGAGGACAGGACTCATGCTGAGGGTCACAATGCGTGTGTATGCCCTCGTCGCACTCAAGAATGGGCGGGGCCTCAGGGTGAATGCTGGTTTTTCCTACACTGAACATTGGACAACGTGCCAACCACAAGGGTTCTTGCCATGGGTAAGGAGGAGTTCTGATTTCTGCATCACACTCACCCCTGGGCAGTGATTGGAGATAAGGTCTCGGTTCTGAAGCCTGAAAACTGAGGTAGGGAATAGATGATGACCTAAGGCCATGGCGGGTTTTATGTGCTCAGTGTGCGGTCAGATTTCTGGGTGTTGGTCAGGAGGTCCGGGCTCAGGTTGTGTTCGACAGTGCATTAGTGCCCAGGTTAGACTATATAATTTGGGTAAAGTCGAGTGCTGTGTAGGTTTACCCTCATTTAAGGTGCCTGGGCAGCTCATGAGGCAATAATTTTTTTTCTAGAGGGCAGGCAGAGTGCTGCATTGTGGGTCCGGAATTGCCAAACTTGAGGGCTTCGGGGCCAGGAGTGTGAGGACGGAAGTCTGAGAAGACAAGCTAGACTTGGGTTTCAGGGCGAGGGCACGGCAGGTACCCCCTGCAGATCTGAACCAATATCCCATGCATCTGAAGTCAGGGCGAGGATCAGACGTTGGCTCAGGTTGGAGTTTCTGAGCATGGCGCCCGCTTCATGAAGGGAGCAGAATCTCGAGGCCATTGAGGTTTTCCCACGTTGGGAGTTGTGGGATGCCCCCTTCAAGGATTCCTTCTGCGGGACAATTGAGACCTGTTGGACAGCTCCAGGACATCCCATATGGAATGACTCCAGAGCATCGTTCGCGGATGGATGCCTGGGAAGCCCGCCTCGCATTCCAATTGTCTCCTAGCAACAAGACAGTTTTGATCTGATGGCTCTGCCGGAGCAACCGGGGTGGCTGAGTTGAAATGGACTTTCCTGAGGATGGGTCCTAATGTGTTTTTGTGTCCATGAGGGCCTTGGAATGGGGCGGTGGCACCGGGACCCTGAAGTACTCTCCTAAGCTTTGGACATGGCTCCCATGCACAGGTTTCCTTGTGGAGACGAGATGAGTTCTGATGGGTGCCTCAGGAAAACCCCTATGCTCGTATTGGAATCAGGCTTTTGAGGACACATGCCTGTAACCCAAAGCAATGGATCCTATTATGGCCTAGGGTCCTGTCTGGTTCAATCTTCTTCTCTGGGGACATCCATCTATGGTATGAGTGGAGGTCGATTATCAGCTGGCGTTAGACAGCCCTTGTTTGTTCAGGGCGACCAAATCTATTGGGATGGCCTCAGGGACTTTGGAGGTTTCTCCTAATTTGTACGATTTTGGACCATGGAATGGGCAGAATTCCCATGGATTGGTAGGCACAGTCCTAATGTGTGGTTTCAGGGGCCCAGCCTGGAGGGTGTGTGGCCCAAGACTTTGAGGACAGAAGTCTGAAAACACAAACTCAGCTTAGTTTTGGGGACGTAGGTATGGCAGGCCCGATCGACAAACCATGAGAAGAACTCTTCAGAATACGAAGAAAGTGCGAGTCTGAGGCGCTTGCTCAGGCTTTTGTCTCTGGATTTTGTATCAGCGATGGCCGTGGAATGTCGGGGAGGCCTCATGGGCCATGGACGAATCTTCCTCTCTGAGGATTTGGCCCAATTCCCAATTGCTTTTCGTCAATCTGTGGGATGGGAGGACTCATTTCAGTTTTGTTACGTCAGGTGTCTCACCAAAAGAGGAATTCCAAAGCCAAGCCGTGGGGAAGACTGAAGGGACAACCCGAACTATGGTTAAAAATTGGGGCCTAGGGGCATGGCAAGCCCAATATGCTATCTCTTCATCCAGCCACTGAGTGGCCTTACTTGAGGACTGGGCTCAGCCTGAGCGTCACAATGTGTGTTTGTGACCAATGTGGCCCGCCATCATGGGCGGGGCCTCATGGGCCACACTGGTTTCAACTACACTGAACGTTGGACAACATGCCAACCACAAGGTTTGTTGCCATGGGGAAGGAGTTCTGATTTCTGCATCACCTTCAACCCTGGGCAGTGATTGGAGATAAGGTCTAGGTTCTGAAACCTGAAAACCGAGGTTGGGAAGAGATGACGACCTAAGGCCATGGCGGCTCGATGTGCTCAGTGTGCGGCCAGCTGTCTGGGAGGGTCCACGGGGTCCAGGCTCAGGCTGTGTCAGAAAGGGCATTAGTGCCCTGGTCAGCCTATGTATTTGGGGTACAGCCAAGGTCGGTGCAGGTTGATCCTCATTTGGGGTTACTGGGTAGCCCCAGAGGACAATGTTTTTCTTCTGGAGGTCCGGCAGAGTGCTGCATTGTAGTTCTGGATTGCCAAACTGGAGGGCTTGTGGGCCAGTAGTCTGACGACAAAAGTCTGAGAACACAAGCTAGGCTTAGGTTTCTGGGTGAGGCCATGGCAGGCACAATCTATAGACTTGAATCGAGATCTCGTGCATCTGAAGTCAGGGCGAGGATCAGACGATCGCTCAGGTTGGAGTTTCTGTCCCTGATGGCCCCTTCATGAATGGGGGGGGCATCACGGGGCCATGGGTGTTTTCCCACGATGGGAGTTGTGAGAAGCTCCAAACTGCAGAGAGTCTTCTGCGGGACAATTGAGACCTGTTGTTTGGCTCCAGGCCAATGATTCTGAGCAGGGTTCTAAGGATGGATGGATGGGTAGCCCACCTCGCATTTCAATTGTCTCCTAGCAACAAGACAGGTTAGATCTCCTGGATCTGTGGGAAGCAACCGTGGACGCTGAGTTGAAATGGACACCTCTGGGGATGGGTCCTAATGTGCTTTTGTGTCTATGGAGACCTTGGAATGAAGCGGTGGCACTGGGGCACTAAAGGGTTCTCCTAAACAGAGGCTTTGACACAGCCCCAACGTGCAAGTTTCCCATGTGTAGATGAGATGTTTTCTGATGGGTGAGTCAAGAAACAGCTATATGCTGCTCTTGAAATCCAGGTCTCTGAGGAGAGATGCCTGGAAACCAAAGCAATGGATCTAATTAGTGCCTAGTTGCCTGTTCTTTCCTTCATACCTCTGGAGACATCTGTCTATGGGTCTGAGTGCAGGTAGGTGCTCATTTGGGCTCAGATTACCCCTCTTTTTCCTGGGAAGCCACCACTATTGAGATGGATCAGGGACTTTGGAGGTTTATCCTATTAGAAGGGTTGTGGCCTTTGGAATGGGCACACACAATTCCCTCTGAGAGGACAAGTACAGTCCTCAGGTTTGGCTCCAGGGGCCTGAGCCTGTAGATATGTAGGCCAGGGTTGTTTGGACAGTTGTGTGAAAACACACATCCTCCATCTAGGGCCCCTGGAACCACACATCAGGATTGTTCCTGCCTTCTCAAAGGGAATTATTCATATTCCATTGGCCACAACCATATAAATCAGGAGAAATCTCCAATGTCCCTGGGACCATCCCAATATTGTAGGCTGCTCGGAACAAACAGGGGTGATCTGACACTAGCTGAGCAACTAGCTCCACACCAACTCGGAGACAGATGTCCCCAGAGAAGAACATTGAACTGGACAGGCCCCTAGGCCCTAATCAGATCCATTGCTTTGGTTTCCAGGCATCTCTTCTCAGAGGCCTGGTTTCCAATACCAGCCTATGGGGTTTCCATAGGCTCCTTCAGAGCAAGTCTTTTCTGCACATTGGAAACTTGCTCGAGGAGCTATGTCAGAACCTCAGAGGCCTGGTTTTCAATACCACCATATGGGGGTTTCCTGAGGCATCAGTCAGAACAAATGTCTTCTCCACATGGGAAACGTGCTCTTTCAAGCTGTGTCAAAACCTCCGGCTAGGAAAATCCTTCAGGGCCCCGGTGCCACCACCTCATTCCAAGGTCTCCATGGACACAATCCCACATTAGGACCCATCTGCAGGAGAGTCTATTTCAACTCAGTGCCCTTGGGTGCTCCCCTAGAGCCAGCAGATCGAACCTATCTTGTCACTAGGAGACAATTGGAATGTGAGGCGGACTGGCTAGGCATCCATCTGTAGAAAACTACTCTGAAGTAATTCCGTATGGGACGTCCTGGAGCCATCCAACAGGTCACAGCTGTCCTGCAGAAGGAATCCTTGCGCTTTGGAGCACCTCACAACTCCCATCATGGGAAAAGCTCTGTGGCCTCGTGGTGCACTGTCCCCTTCATGAAAGAGCCATCTTGGACAGAAACTCCAACCTGAGCCAACGTCTAATCCTCGCCCTGACTTCAGATGCACGAAATCTTGATTCAACTCTGCAGAGTGTGCCTGCCGAAACCCTGCCCCGAAGCAAAACCTAGCTATTGTTCTCAGACTTCGTCCTCACACTCCGAGCCCACCAGCCCTCCAGTTAGGGAATTCTGGAGAGACACAATGCAGCACTCTGACTGCCCTCCAGAAGGGAAACGTTGTCCTATGGGGCTAACCAGAAACACCAAATGAGGATCAACCTGCATGCCACTTGACTCTACCCCAATTATACAGTTTCGCTTCGGCGTTAATGCCCTGTCTTGCACAGCCTGAGGTCTGAATTTTCAACCGACACCCAGACAGCTGGCTGTACACTGAGCACATCAGACCCGCCATGGCTTTAGGTCATCATCTCTTCCCAACCTTGGTTTTCAGGCTTCAGAACCTAGACCTTATATATACTCACTACCCAGGGGTGAACGTGATGCAGAAATGAAACTCCTTCTTCCTCAAGGCAAGAAACCTTGTGGTTGGCATGTTTTCCAACGTTCAGTGTAGGAGAATCCAGTGTAGCCCATGAGTCCCCGCCCATGCTTGAGAACCGCAATGGGCACAAACACATTGGGACCCTCAGTGTGAGCCCTGTCCTCAAGTAAAGCCTCTCAGGGTCTGGACCAAGACCCGCATTGCCATCCCTAGTCCCCCAATATTAATGAGAGGTTGAGAGTTCTAATCACCCCTATTCAGGTCTCTGCTCTGGAACCCCTGAGGAAAAAAAATATTGAAGGGTCTCCTCCATCCCCTGAATGAGCCCCAAAACTTGGGATCTGACCAAATCTTAAAAGAGAAAGAATCATCCATGGCCAAAGAGGCCATCCCGTCATTCCATGGCCACCATTGACACAAAATCTAGAGACAAAAGCCTGGAGATATGCCTCACACTTGCCCTTTGTTCATAGCCTGATAAATTCTTCTCGCGGTCTATAGATCAGGCATGTCATACCTACGTCCCCAAATCTAAGCTGAGTTTGGGTTTTCAGGTTTCTGTCCCCACTGTCCTGGCCCACACACCCTCCAGGCTGGGGCCCCTGGAGCCATGCCTCAGGACTGTGCCTGCCTTCTCCAAGCAAATTCTGCCCATTCCATTGGCCACAACCCTAAAGATTAGGAGAACACTCCAACGTCCCTGAGGCCATCCCAATAGTGTTGGCCACTCAGGGCAAACAGGGTGATCTGTCCCAAGATGAGCAACTACCTCAACTCAGATCCATAGACAGATAACCCCAGAGAAGAAGATTGAACCGGACAGGCACCTAGGCCCTAATCAGATCCATTGCTTTTGATTCCAGGCATCTCTCCTCAGAGGCCTGGTTTCCAATACCAGCATATGTGTTCTTCAAGAGGTACCAGTCTGAACAAATCTCATTTCCACATGGGAAACATGCATTTTGGAGCTGTGTCACAACCTCCAGTTAAGGGAAACCTTCAGGTCCCAGCAGCCAACACCCCATTCCAAGGTCTCCATGGACACAAACCCGCATTATGACCCATCCGCAGGCGAGTCCATTTCAACACATCCCCTTTGGTTGCTCCCCAAAAGAAGCAGATCGAACCTGCCTTGTCACTAGGAGACAATAGGAATGTGAGGCGGGCACTCCAGGAATCCATCCTTAGAACCCTGCACTGCCGTGGTTCCGCATGGGACGTCCTGGAGCAATCTGACCGGTCTCGACTGTCCCGTAGAAGGAATCCTTGCCGATTGGAGCAACTTACAATGCCAATCGTGGGAAAGTCTCCATAGCCCCATGATGCCCCCCACCATCATGAAGGGGCCATCCTGAACAGAAACTTCAACCTGAGCCTACGTCTGATCCTCGCCCTGACTTCAGATGCATGAGATTTAGATTTAGCTCTACAGAGTGTGCCTGCCATGATCTTGACCCAAAACCTAAGCCTAGCTTGTGTTCTCTCACTTCCTTCCTCACAATTCTGGCCCACAAGCCCTCCAGTGTGAGAATTCCGTCGCCACAATGCAGCACTCTTCCTTCCCTCCAGAAGAAAAACGTTGCCCCTGGGGCTACCCAGAAACGCCAAATGAGGATCAACCTGCATGCCACTCAACTTTACTTCAATTATACAGTCTAAGCTTGGCACTAATGCCCTGTCTGACACAGCCTGAGCCTGGACCTCCTGGATGACACCCAGAAAGGTGGTGTCACACCTAAGGACTGTGCCAGTGCTCTCCAAGGGAACTCTGCCCGTTTCATTTGCCACAACCTTACAGATTAGGAGAAACCTCCAATTCCCAAGACCAGCCCAATAGTGTTGGCCTCCCCCAACAAACATGGGTGATCTGACACAAGCTGAGCAGTGACCTCCATTCTGAATCTTAGACAGAGACACTCAGAGGAGAATATTGAAAAAGACAGGCCCCTAGACTGTAATCAGATCCATTGCTTTGGATTCCAGGCATTGTTCCCCAGATGCTTGGTTTCCAATACCAGGTTGTGGGGGTTTCAGAACAAATCTCGTCTCTACATGGGAAACTTGCTCTTTGGAGCTGCATCAAAACCTCAGGTTAGGAGAATTCTTCAGGGCAACATAGCCACTGCCCCATTCCAAGGGATCCATGGACACAAATCCATATCATGACTGATCCTCATGAGAGTCCATTTCATTTCAGCCCCCTCGGTTGTTCCCCCAGTGACAGCAGATCGAATCCTCCTTTTCACTAGGACACAACTGGAATGCAAGTTGGACTGCCCAGTTATCCATCATTAGAACTGTGCTTTGGAGCATTTCTTATGGGACGTCCTTGATCCATCCAAAAGGTCGTGACTGTCCCGCTGACGGAATCCTTGTGGTTTGGAGCATCACACACTCACAAAGTTGGAAATCTTCCATGGTTTCCTGATGCCCCCCCACCTTCATGAAGGGGACATCATGTACAGAAACTCCAACCTAAGCCAACATCTGATCCTCGCCCTGACTTCAGATGCACGAGATCTCATTTCAGGTCTGTAGAGTGTGCCTGCCATGTCACCGCTGCGAATTCTAAGCTGAACTTGTGTTCTCAGACTTCTGTCCAAAAACACCTGGCCCACAAGCCCTGAAGTTGGCAATTCTGGAGCCAGAATGCAGCACTCTGCCTGCCCTCCAGAAGAAAATCTTTGCCCTATGGGGCCAACCAGAAACCCCAAATGAGGACCAACCTTCACATCACTCGACTGTACCCCAATTATACAGTCTAGCCTGGGGACTAATGCCCTGCATGACACAGCCTGAGCCCAGACCTCATGATGGACACAGACATCTGGCCGCACACTAAGTGCATCGGACCCACCATGGACTTAGGTCGTCATCTCTTACCAACCTCGGTTTTCAGGCTTCAGAATCTAGACCTTATCTCTACTCACTGCCATGCCGTGTACGTGATGCAGAAATCAGAACTCCTCCTTCCCCATGACCAGAAACCCTGTGGTTGGCATGTTGTCCAACATGCAGTGTAGGAGAAACCAGCATGGCCCATGAGGCCTCAGACATGCTTGAGGGCTGTGATGGGCACAAACACACATTAGGACCCTAAGCATGAACCCTGACCTCAAGTAAAGCCTCTCTGGGGCTGGACCAAGAGCCCACATATGGAGATTACCATGCCCCTACTCCCCAAACCTTAACCAGTGCTTGAGAAGTCTAGTCACCCCTACTCAGACCTCTTCTCTAGAATCCCTCCTTGGTGGGACACATGAGGTTAAAAAAAAAATAGAGAAAGGACTCCTACCGTCCAAAGAATGACCGCAAACACTTGGAATTGGGCCAAATTCACAGAGAGAAATACTCGTCCATGGCTGATGAGGCCATCCTGACATTCCACGGCCACCATTGACACAAAATCCGGAGACAAAAGCCTGAAAAAGCGCCACACACTCGCCCTTTGTTCAAAGCCTGAAAATTCTCACGGTCTGTAGATCGGGCCTGCCATACCTATGTCCCCAAACCTAAGCCACGTTTGTGTTTTCAGACTTCTGTATCCATTGTCCTGGCCCACATACCCTCAAGGCTTGGCCCCATGGAGCCACACCTCAGGACTGTGCCTGCCCTCTCCATGGGAATTCTGCTCATTCCTTTGGCACAACCTGACAGATTAGGAGAAACATCCGAAGTCCCCGAGGCCACCCCAATATTGTAGGATGTCCGGGACAAACAGGGACCATCTGCCACAAGCTGAGCCACTACCTCCAATCAGACCTGTAGATAGATATCCATAGAAAAGAAGATTGAAGAGGACAGGCACCTAGGCCCTAAACGAATTCATTGCTTTTGTTTTCATGTATCTCTCCTCAGAGGCCTGGATTCCAATACCAGCACATGGGGGTTTCTGGAGCTACCAATCAGAACAAATCGCATGCCACATGGGAATCATGCTATATGGAACTGTGTCAAAACCTCCAGTTAGGAGAAAATTTCACGTCACTGGAGCCACCGCCCCATTCCAATGTCTCAATGGACACAATCCCACATTATGACCCATCCTCAGGAGAGTCCATTTCAACACAAACCTGGCGGTTGCTCACCCAGTGCCAGCAGATCAAACCTGCTTTGTCACTAGGAGACAATTGGAATGCGAGTTCGTTGCCCAGGTATCCATGTTAGAACTCTGCTCTGGAGAAATTCCTAATGGGGTGTACTTGATCCATTCAACAGGTCTCAACTGTCCTGCAGAAGGAATCCTTGTGGTTTGCAGCATCACACACTCGCACCGTGGGAAAACCTCCATGGCCTCGTGATGCCTCCACCTTCAGGTAGAGGACATCATGGACACAAACTCCCGTCTGATCCTCGCCCTGACCTCAGATGCATGAGATCTCAATTCAGCTCTGCAGAGTGTGCCTGCCTTGCCCTCGCCCCAAAACCTAAGCCAGCTCGCGTTCTCAGACTTCCATCCTCACACTCCTGGCCCACAAGCCTTCCACTTTGGGAATTCTGGAGACAAAATGCAGCACTCTGCCTGCCCTCCAGAAGAGAGACTTTGCCCTAGGGGTCTACCCAGAAACATCAAATGAGGATCAACCTGCAATTCTCTAGACTGTACCCCAATTATACAGTCTAGCCTGGGCACTAATGCCCTGTCTGACACAGCCTGACCCCAGACCTCGTGACCGACACCCAGACACCTGGCCTCACACTGAACACATCAAACATGCCATGGCCTTAGTTCATCATCTCTTCCCAACCTTGGTCTTCAGGCTTCAGAACCTAGACATTATCTCCACTCACAACTAAGTGATGTACGTGATGCAGAAATCAGAACTTCACCTTCCCCATGACCAGAAACCTTGTGGTTGGCATGTTGTCCAACGTTCAGTATATGAGAACCCAGCATGGCAAATGAGGCCTCAGACATGCTTGAGGGCTGCGATGGGCACAAACACACATTAGAACCCTAAGCATGAACCCTGGCCTCAAGTAAAGCCTCTCCGTGGCTGGACCAAGAGCCTGCATATGGGACTTGCCATGCCCCTACTCCCCCAATCCTAGCCAGAGCTTGAGAAGTCTAGTCAACCTTATTCAGAGCTCTTTTCTGGAATACCTCTTTGGTGGGACACATAAGGAAAAAAAAAAAAAAACCCAAGATAAAGAAAAAAAAAGTAAGGACTCCTACCATCCAAAGAATGACCCCAAATACTTGGAATCTGGCCAAATCCACAGAGAGAAATACTCGTCCATGGTCGATGAGGCCAGCCTGACATTCCACGGCCACCATTGACACAAAATCCGGAGACAAAAACCTGAAAAAGCGCCACACACTTTCCCTTTGTTCAGAGCCCCCAAAATTCTCAAGGTCTGTAGATCGGGCCTGCCATACCTATGTCCCCAAACCTAAGCCGAGTTTGTGTTTTCAGACTTCTGTCTCCATTGTCCTCACCCACACATTCTAAAGGCTGGGCCCCATGGAGCCACACCTCAGGACTGTGCCTGCCCTCTCCAAGGGAATTCTGCTCATTCATTTGGCACAACCTGACAGATTAGGAGAATCATCCAAAATCTCTGAGGCCATCCCAATAGTGTAGGATGTCCTGGACATACAGGGACCCTCTGGCACAAGCTGAGCCACTACCTCCAATCAGAACCTTAGACAGATATCCATAGAAAAGAATATTGAACAAGACAGGCACCTAGGCCCTAATTGGATCCATTGCTTTTGTTTTCAGGCATCTCTCCTCAGAGGCCTGGATTCCAATACCAGCATAAGGGGGTTTCCAGAGCTACCTATCAGAAAAAATCTCGTCTCCACATGGGAATCTTGCTCTATGGAGCTGTGTCATAACCTCCAGTTAGGAGAAAACTTCAGGTCACTGGAGCCACTGCCCCATTTGAATATCTCCATGGACACAATCCCAAATTATGACCCATCCTCAGGAGAGTCCATTTCAACTAAACCCCCTCGGTTGCTACTCCAGAGCCAGCAGATTGAACCTGCCTTGTCGCTAGGAGACAATTGAAATGCGAGTTGGGCTCTTCAGGCATCCATCCTTAGAACCCTGCTCTTGCGTCGTTCCTTATGGGACATCCATGAGCCATCCAACAGGTCTCGACTGTCCCACAGGAGTCCTTGTGCATGGACCACATAACAACTCATATCATGGAAAGCTTCCAAGGTCACATGATGCCCCCAATCTTCATGAAGGCAGATCATAGAAAGAAACTCCAACCTGAGCCAACAGCTGATCTTCGCCTTGACTTCAGATGCACGAGATCTTGATTCAGCTCTTCAGAGTGTACCTGCTGTGCCCTCACCCCAAAACCTAAGCGTAGCTAGTGTTCTCCGACTTCCGTCCTCACTCTCCTGGACCACACGCCCTCTATTTTGGGATTTCCGATGACACAGTGCTGCACTCTGCCTGCCCTCTAGAAGAAAAATATTGCCCTATGGGTCTACCCAGAAACCTCAAATGAGGATAAACCTGCACGTCACTCAACTGTACACCAATTATATAGTCTAGCCTGTGCACTAATGCCCTGTCTGACAGAACCTGAGGCCTGAATTCCCAACCGACACCCAGACAGCTTGCAGTACACTGAGAACATCTGAACCGCCATGGCCTTAGGTCGCCATCTCTTTCCAACTTCGGTTTTCAGGCTACAGAATCCTAGACCTTATCTCTACTCACTTCCCATGGGTGAACGTGATGCAGAAATCAGAACTCCTCCTTCCCTCTCGCCAGAATCTTGTGGTTGGCATCTTGTCCAACGTTCAGTGTAGGACCCCTGTAGGGCCTACAGGGGCAGTAGTAGGGCCCCTGAGGGTAGTGTAGGGTCCCTGAGGCCCTGCCTATGCTTAAGAGCTGCGGTGGGCTCAAACACACATTGGGACCCTCAGTTTGAGCCCTGTCCTCAAGTAAAGCCTCTCAGTGGCTGGACCATGAGCCCGCATATGGGGCCTGCCATGCCCCAAGTCACCCAATCTTAACCAGAGGTAGAGACATCTAGTCACCCCTACTCAGGGCTCTGCTCTGGAATCCCTCTTTGGTGGGACATTTGAGGTAAATAAACACAGAAAGGACTCCTCCCACTCACAGAATGACCCCAATCACTTGGGATTGGGCCATCCCAAGTGATTGGGGTCCAGAGAGAAAGACTCGTCCATGGCCCATGAGGCCAGCCCGACATTCCACAGCCACTATTGACACAAAATCCAGAGACATAAGCTTCAGCAAGCGTTCACACTCACCCTTAGGTCATAGCCCAAAAAATTCTCCTCATAGTCTGTAGATTGGGCCTGCCATACCTATGTCCCCAAACCTAAGCCGAGTTTGTGTTTTCAGACTTCTATCCTGACATCCCTGTCCCACACACCCTCCAGACTGAGGCCCCTGGAGCCGCACCTCAGGACTGTGCCTGCCCTCTCCAAGGAAATTCTTCCCATTCCATTGGCCACAACCCTACAGATAAGGAGAAACCTCCAAAGTCCCAGAAGCCATTCCAATAGTGTAGGCCACCCAGGACAAAGAGGGGCGATCTCTCACAAGCTGAGCAACGACGTCAACTCACCCGTAGACAGATAACCCAAGAGAATAAGATTAAACTGGACTGGCCCCTAGAATGTAATTGGTTCCATTGCTTTTTTTTCTAAGCATCTCTCCTCAGAGGCCTGTTTTCCAATACCAGCATATGGGGGATTCCAGAGATACCAATCAGAACAAATCTTGTCTTCACATGGGAAACTTATCCTTTGGAGCTCTGTAAAAGCCTCCAGTTAGGAGAAACCTTCAGGTAGCCGGAGCAACCGTCCTATTCCAAGGTCTCCATGGACACATACCCGCATTATGACCATTTGGCAGGAGAGTACATTTCAACTCAGCCCCGTCGATTACTCCCCCAGAGGCAGAATATCAAACCTGCCTTGTCGCTAGGAGACAACTGGAATGCAAAGCAGACTCTCTAGGCATCCATCCTTGGAATCCTGCTCTGGCGCCGTTCCATATGGGGTGTCCTGGAGCCTTCCAACAGGTCTTGACTGTCCCACAGAAGGAATCCTTGCAGATTGGAGCATCTCACAACTCCTATCGTGGGAAAACCTAAATGGCCTCATGAGATGCTCCCCTTTATAAAGGGGCCATCATGGACAGAAACTCCAACCTGAGCCAACTTCTGATGCATTGCTTTGGTTTCTAGGTATCTCTCCTCAGAGGCCTGGTTTCCAATATCAGAATATGGGGGTTTCCTAAGGAAACAATCAGAACAGATCTCATCTCCACATGGGAAACTTGCTCTTTGGAGCTGTGTCAATACCTCAGGTTAGGAGGATCCTTCAGGGCGCTGGCACCATGGCCCAATCCCAAGGTCTCCAAGGACACGAACTTACATTATGATCCATTCTCAGGAGAGTCCATTTCAAATCAGCCCCCTCGGCTGCTCACCCAGAGCCAGCAGATCAAAACTTCCTGGTCACTAAGAGACAGTTGGAATGGGAGGCGGGCTTCCCAGGCATCCATCCTTAGAACCCTGCTCTGGAGAACTTCTTTATGGGACGTCTTGAATCCAACAAACCTGTCTTGACTGTCTCGCAGAATGAATCCTTGTGGTTTGAAGCATCACACAATAACACTGTGAGAAAACCTCCATTTCCTCATGATGCCCCACACCTTCATAAATGGGCCATCACGGACAGAAACTCCATCCTAAGCCAAAGTCTGATCCTCGCCCTGAATTCAGAAGCATGAGATCTCGATTCAGCACTTGAGAGTGTGCCTGCTGGGCCCTCGCCCTGAAACCTAAGCCTAACTTGTGTTCTCAGACTTCCGTCCTCAGAATCCTGGCCACAACCCTCCAATTTGGAAATTCTGGAGACACAATGCAGCACTCTGCCTGGCCTCCAGAAGAAAAATGTTGCCCTATAGGGCTAACCAGAAACGCCAAATGAGTAACAACCTGCATGCCACTCGACCATACCCCAATTATACAGTCTAGCCTGTGCACTAAAGCCCTGTCGGACACAGCCTGAGGGCAGACCTCCAGTCCAACACCCAGACAGTTGGCCGTACACTTGAGCATATCAAACCCACAATGGCTTTAGGCCATCATCTCTACCCAACCTCAATTTTCACCTTCAGAACCTAGACCTTATCTCCACTCACTGCTCAGGAGTGAACGTGATGCAAGAATCAGAACTTCTCCTTCGCCTTGGCAAGAAACCTAGTGGTTGGCATGTTGTCCAATGTTCATTGTAGGAGAAAGCAGCATGGACTATGAGGCCCCACCTATCCCAGAGGGCCACAATGTGCACAAACACACATTGTGACCCTCAGCGTGAGCCCTATCCTCCTGTAAAGCCTCTTAGTGACTGGAACAACAGCCCACATATGGGGCTTGCCAAGCCCCTAGTCCCCCAATCTCAACCAGAGTTCGAGATGTCTAGTCACCCCTACTCAGGGCTCTACTCGGGAATCCCTCTTGGGTGGGACACTTGAGGTAAAAAAATAAATACAGAAAGGACTCTTCCCATTCACAGAATGATCCCAACCACTTGGGATCAGGCCAAATCACCAGAGAAAGAATTGTCCATGGCCCTTGAGGACACCCCGACATTCCACGGCCACCATTGACACAAAATCCAGAGACAAAACCCTGAGCAAGCGCCACATACTCACCCTTTGTTCATAGCCCGGAAAATTCTCACGGTCTGTAGATCGAGCCTTCATACATACATCCCCAAACCTAAGCTGAGTTTGTGTTTTCAGACTTCTGTCCCCACAGTCCTGGCCCACACAACATCCAAGCTGGGGCCCCTGGAGCCACACCTCAGGACTGTGGCTTCCCTCTCCAGGGGAATTCTGCCATTTCCATTGGTCACAACCCTATAGATTAGGAGAATCCTCCAAACTCCCCCAGGCCATCGGAATTGTGTTGGCTGCCCAGGACACACAGGGATGATCTTTCACAAGTTAGGAAACCAACTCCACTCAGACCCAGAGACAGATATCTCCATAGAATAAGAAGGAACTGGACGGGCACTTAGGCCCTAATCAGATCCCTTGCTTTTGATTCCAGTCATCTCTCCTCAGAGGCCTGGTTTCCAATACCAGCATATGGGAGATTCCTTAGGCACTCATCAAAACAATTCTCTTCTCTACATAGGAAACATACTCTTTAGAGCTCCATCAAAACCTCCGGTTATGAACATCCCTCAAGACCCCGGATCAAGCACCCCATTCCAAGGTCTACATGGACACAAATGCACATTATGACCCATCCTCAACTCACCCATTTCAACACACCCGCCTCGGTTGCTCCCCTAGATCCAGCAGATCGAACTTGGCTTGGCTCTATGAGACACCTGGAATGGGAGGCAGGCTGCCCAGGCATCCATCCTTAGAACCCTGCTCTGGATAACTTCCTTATGGGATGTCCTGGAGCCATCCAAAAGGTCTCGACTGTCCCACAGAAAAAATCATTGTGGTTTGGAGCATTTCACAATTCCCATCGTCGGAAAACCTCCGTGTCCTCGTGACACCCTCCCCTTCATGAAGGGGCCGTCATGGACAGAAACTCCGACCTAAGCCAACGTCTGATCCTAGCTCTGTCTTCAGGTATACGGGATCTCGAATCATCTCTGCAGAGGGTGCCTGCCTTCCCCTCACCCCGAAATCTAAGTCTGGCTTGTGTTCTCAGAATTTTTTCCTCACACTCCTGGCCCTAAAGCCTTCCAGTTTGGGATATCTGGAGCCACTATGTGGCACTGTGTCTTCCCTCCAGAAGAAAAACGTTGCCCTCTGGGGCTACCCAGTAACCACAAATGAGTACCATCCTGCACGAAACTTGACTGCACCCCAATGATACAGTCTACCCTGGGCACTTATTCCCTGTCTGCCACAGCCTGAGCCTGCACCTCCCAACCCACACTCAACAGCTGGCCGAACACTGAGCACATCAGACACACCATGTCCTTAGGGCTTCATCTCTTCCCAACCTCAGTTTTCAGGCTTCAGAACCTAGACCTTAAATCCAATCACAGTCCAGGAGTGAAAGTGTTGCAGAAATTAGAACTCCATCTTCCCCATGGCCAGAAAACTTGTGGTTCCCATACTGTACAACGTTCAGTGTAGGAGAAACCAGCATGGTACTTTAGGCCACGCCCTGACTTGAGGGGATCCTTGGGCACAAAACCAATTTGTGAAACTCAGTGTGAGACCTATCCTCAAGGAAGGCCTCTCAGTGTCTGGACCAAGAGCCCACATATGGGGCTTGCCATGTTCTTAGGTCCCAATGTTAACCAGAGGTCTGGTTGTCCAGTTGCCCCCACCCACGACTCTGCTCTGGAATCCCTCTTTTGGTGGTCCACCTGAGGTAAAAAAAAAAAAAAAAAAAAAAAAAGTAAACAAAAAACACAGAAAGGCCTCCTCCATTACCACAGAATGACCCCAAACTTTTAGGATCGGGTCAAATCCCCAGAAAGGGAGCCTCATCGATGGCCCATGAGGACACCCCGACATTCCATGGCAATCGGTGACACATTTCCAGAAAAAAAAAAAAAAAAGCATGAGCAAGCACCTCACATTCGCCCTTTGTTCATATCCCGAAGAGGTCTCCTCACGGTCTATATATCGGGCCGGTCATACCTACAACCCACAACCTAAGTGGAGTTTGTGTTTTCAAACTTTTGTCCAAATCGCCCTGGACCACACACGCTCCACACTTTGGTCCCTGGAGCCACACCTCAGGACTATGCTTCCCTTTCAAGGGAATTCTTCCCATTCCATTGGCCACAACCTTGCAAATTAGGAAAAACCTCCAAAGTCACCGAGGCCATCCCAATAGTGTAGGCCGCCCAGGACAAACAGGGGTGATCTCAAACCAGCTGAGCAACTACCTCCACTCAGACAACAGATGTCCCCAGAGAAGAATATTGAACCGGACAGGCCCCTAGGCCCTAATCAGATCCATTGCTTTGGTTTCCAGGCATATCTCCTCAGAGGCCTCGTTTCCAATACCAGCATATGGTGGTTTCCTGAGGCACCAATAAGAACAAATCTCGTCTCCCCATGGAAAACTTGCTCATTGGAGCTTTGTCATAACCTCTGGTTAGGAGAATCCTTCAGGGCCCTGGTGCCACTGCCCCATATCAAGGTCTCCATGGACTCAAACCAACATTAAGACCATCCTCAGGAAAGTCCATTTCAACTCAGTCCCCTCTGTTGCTACCCCAACCAGCAGATAAAACGTTTCTTGTTGCTAGGAGACAATTGGAATGTGAGGCTGGCTGCCCAGGCATCCATACTTAGAACCCTGTTCTGGAAAAATACCTTATAAGACGTCCTGGAGCCATCCAACAAATCTTAATTGTCCCACAGAAGGAATCCTTGCGGTTTGGAGCATCTCACAACTCCAATAGTGGGAAAACCCCCATGGCCTCATAATGCCCCCCCTTCCAGAAGGGGCCAACACGGACAGAAACTCAAACCTGAGCCAAAGACTGAACCTCGACCTGACTTCAGACGCATGAGATCTCAATTCAGCTCTGCAGAGTGTGCCTGCCATGTCCTTGCCCCGAAACCTAAGCCTAGCTTGTGTTCTCAGACTTCGGTCTCACTCTCCTGGCCCACAAGCCCTCCAGTTTGGGAATTCCGAAGCCACAATGCAGCACTCTGCCTGCCCTCCAGAAGAAAAACTTTGCCCTATGCTGCTAATAAGAAACCCCAAATGATTTTCTAATGCATGCCACTCGATTGTAAAGCAATTATACAGCCCACCCTGTATACTAATGCCCTGTCTGGCACAGCCTGAGACAAGACATCCCAAACGACACCCAGACAGCTGGCCCCAACCTGGACACATAGGACCCGCTATGGCTGTAGGTCGTCATTCTTCCCAACCTCGGTTTTCAGGCTTCAGAACCTAGACCTTATCTCCAATCACTGCCCAGGGGTGAACGTGATGCAGAAATTAGAATTCCTCCTTCCCCATGGCCAGAAACCTTGTGGTTGGCATGTTGTCCAACGTTCAATGTGGGAAAACCTGCATTGTCCGAAAGGCCACGCCAGTGCTTGAGGGCCGCCTAGGGCACAGACATGCATTGTGACCTGCAGCGTGAGTCCCGTATTAAAGTAACGCCTCTCAGTGGCTGGACCAAGATCCTGCATATGGGGCTTGTCATATCCATAGGCCCCCAGGCTTAACCAGAGGGCGAGTATTCCAGTTGTCAGTACCCACTGCTATGCTCTAGAATCCCTCTACTGGGGGGACACATGAAGCAGAAAACAGGACACTTCCCTTCCCACAGAATGACCCCAAACTCTTGGGGGCTGGACAAACTACCAGAGAGGGAGACTTCTACGACCCATGAGGCAACTCCTACATTAAACGGCCATTGTGGACAAAACATCCAGAGACAAAAGCCTGAGCGACTGCCTCCCTCTCACCCTTCTTTCATATCCAGAGGAGCTCCCCTCATGGACTGTAGATCAGGCCTGCCGTAACCTCGG
Organism: Mustela nivalis; assembly: GCF_964662115.1. NCBI lineage: Eukaryota > Metazoa > Chordata > Mammalia > Carnivora > Mustelidae > Mustela > Mustela nivalis. The sequence continues at coordinate 963,673 of NW_028136451.1, read as the reverse complement.
CCCCAAACCTGAGCTGAGTTAGGGTTTTTGGATGTCTGTCTGCACAGCCATGGCCCACACAGCCTCCAGGCTGGGGTCTCTGGAGCCACACCACAGAACTGTGCCTGCTCTCTCCTAAGAAACTGCTCATTCCATTGGCCACAACTCTACAAAATAGTAGAAACCTCAAGGTCCCCAAGGACATCCCACTACCGCAAGCCGCACTGGACAAATAGGGGCATTATGACACAAGCTGAGCAACTACTACCTCCATGCAGACACACAGACAGATATCCGCAGAGACAGAAGATTGAACCAGACAGGCCCCTAGGCCCTATTATGAACTCTTGCTTTGGTGTCCAGGTATCACTCCTCAGAGGCCTGGGTTCGAAGACCAGCATACGGGGCTTTCCTGAGGCACCAGACAGAAGACCTCTCATCTCCACATGGGAAGCTTCCTTGTTGGAGTTGTGTCAAGCCCTTCGGGTTGGAGAATCCTGCAGAGTCCCTTAGCTACTGCCACATTCCAAGGTCTCCATGGCCACCAACCCACATTATGACTCATCCTCAGCAGAGTCCATTTAAACTCAGCCTTCTGGGTAGCTCACCCAAGAGCCCGCAGATTGAGCGTGCCTTTTCTCGACCAGGTAATGGGAAGGTGAGTTGGCGTTTCTCGGCATCCATGCTTAGGGCCCTGCTCTCGAGTCTTTCTGTATGGGGCATCCTGGAACCATCCAATAGTACTCGACTGTCCTGAAGAAGGAAACTTTGAAGTTTGGAGCAGCTCACAACTCCCAGCGTAGGGAAACCTCCCTGGCCTCATGACACCCCTCCCCCTTCAGGAAGGGGCCGTCATGGACACAAACTCCAGCTTGAGGCAACATCTGATAATCGCCCGTACCTCACGTGCAGGAGATCTCGATTCAGCCTCTGCAGAGTGGGCCTGCCATGCTCTTGGCCCTAAAACTCGTGCTAGCTTGTGTTTTCAGACTTCCTTCCTTACAATCCTGGCCACACCTCTCCAGTTTGGCAATTCTGGAGACACAATGCAGCACTCTGCCTGCCCTCCAGAAGAAAAATGTTGCCCTATAGGGCTAACCAGAAACGCCAAATGAGTAACAACCTGCATGCCACTCGACCATACCCCAATTATACAGTCTAGCCTGTGCACTAAAGCCCTGTCTGACACAGCCTGAGGGCAGACCTCCAGTCCAACACCCAGACAGCTGGCCATACACAGAGCATATCACACCCACAATGGCTTTAGGCCATCATTTCTACCCAAATCAGTTTTCACCTTAGAACCTAGACCTTATCTCCACTCACTGCTCAGGAGTGAACGTGATGCAAGAATCAGAACTTCTCCTTCGCCTTGGCAAGAAACCTAGTGGTTGGCATGTTGTCCAATGTTCATTGTAGGAGAAAGCAGCATGGACTATGAGGCCCCACCTATCCCTGAGGGCCACAATGTGCACAAACACACATTGTGACCCTCAGCGTGAGCCCTATCCTCATGTAAAGCCTCTTAGTGACTGGAACAACAGCCCACATATGGGGCTTGCCAAGCCTCTAGTCCCCCAATCTCAACCAGAGTTCGAGATGTCTAGTCACCCCTACTCAGGGCTCTACTCGGGAATCCCTCTTGGGTGGGACACTTGAGGTAAAAAAATAAATACAGAAAGGACTCTTCCCATTCACAGAATGATCCCAACCACTTGGGATCAGGCCAAATCACAAGAGAAAGAATTGTCCATGGCCCTTGAGGACACCACGACATTCCACGGCCACCATTGACACAAAATCCAGAGACAAAAGCCTGAGCAAGCGCCACATACTCGCCCTTTGTTCATAGCCCGGAAAATTCTCACGGTCTGTAGATCGAGCCTTCATACATACATCCCCAAACCTAAGCTGAGTTTGTGTTTTCAGACTTCTGTCCCCACAGTCCTGGCCCACACAACATCCAAGCTGGGGCCCCTGGAGCCACACCTCAGGACTGTGGCTTCACTCTACAGGGGAATTCTGCCATTTCCATTGGGCACAACCCTATAGATTAGGAGAATCCTCCAAACTCCCCAAGGCCATCCGAACTGTGTTGGCTTCCCAGGACAAACAGGGATGATCTTTCACAAGTTAGGAAACCACCTCCACTCAGACCCAGAGACAGATATCTCCATAGAATAAGAAGGAACTGGACGGGCACTTAGGCCCTAATCAGATCCCTTGCTTTTGATTCCAGTCATCTCTCCTCAGAGGCCTGGTTTCCAATACCAGCATATGGGAGATTCCTTAGGCACTCATCAAAACAATTCTCTTCTCTACATAGGAATCATACTCTTTAGAGCTCCATCAAAACCTCCGGTTATGAACATCCCTCAAGGCCCCGGATCAAGCACCCCATTCCAAGGTCTACATGGACACAAATGCACATTATGACCCATCCTCAACTCACCCATTTCAACACACCCGCCTCGGTTGCTCCTCTAGATCCAGCAGATCGAACTTGCCTTGGCTCTAGGAGACACCTGGAATGGGAGGCAGGCTGCCCAGGCATCCATCCTTAGAACCCTGCTCTGGATAACTTCCTTATGGGATGTCCTGGAGCCATCCAACATGTCTCGACTGTCCCACAGAAGGAATCATTGTGGTTTGGAGCATCTCACAATTCCCATAGTGGGAAAACCTTCATGTCCTCGTGACACCCTCCCCTTCATGAAGGGGCCATCATGGACAGAAACTCCGACCTAAGAAAACGTCTGATCCTAGCTCTGTCTTCAGGTATACGGGATCTCGAATCATCTCTGCAGAGGGTGCCTGCCGTCCCCTCACCCCGAAATTTAAGTCCTGCTTGTGTTCTCAGAATTTTTTCCTCACACTCCTGGCCCTAAAGCCTTCCAGTTTGGGAATTCTGGAGACACTATGTGGCACTGTGTCTTCCCTCCAGAAGAAAAACGTTGCCCTCTGGGGCTACCAAGTAACCACAAATGAGTAACATCCTGCACGAAACTCGACTGCACGCCAATGATACAGTCTAGCCTGGGCACTTATTCCCTGTCTGCCACAGCCTGAGCCTGCACCTCCCAACCCACACTCAACAGCTGGCCGAACACTGAGCACATCAGACACACCATGTCCTTAGGGCTTCATCTCTTCCCAACCTCAGTTTTCAGGCTTCAGAACCTAGACCTTAAATCCAATCACAGTCCAGGAGTGAAAGTGTTGCAGAAATTAGAACTCCATCTTCCCCATGGCCAGAAAACTTGTGGTTCCCATACTGTACAACGTTCAGTGTAGGAGAAACCAGCATGGTACTTTAGGCCACGCCCTGACTTGAGGGGATCCTTGGGCACAAAACCAATTTGTGAAACTCAGTGTGAGACCTATCCTCAAGGAAGGCCTCTCAGTGTCTGGACCAAGAGCCCACATATGGGGCTTGCCATGTTCTTAGGTCCCAATGTTAACCAGAGGTCTGGTTGTCCAGTTGCCCCCACCCACGACTCTGCTCTGGAATCCCTCTTTTGGTGGTCCACCTGAGGTAAAAAAAAAAAAAAAAAAAGTAAACAAAAAAAAAAAAAACAGAAAGGCCTCCTCCCTTCCCACAGAATGACCCCAAACTTTTAGGATGGGGTCAAAACCCCCAGAAAGGGAGCCTCATCGATGGCCCATGAGGACACCCTGACATTCCATGGCAATCGGTGACACATTTCCAGAAAAAAAAAAAAAAAAAGCATGAGCAACACCTCACATTCGCCCTTTGTTCATATCCCGAAGAGTTCTCCTCACGGTCTATAGATCGGGCCGGCCATACCTACATCCCACAACCTAAGTGGAGTTTGTGTTTTCAGACTTTTGTCCAAATACCCCTGGACCACACACACTCCACGCTTGGGTCCCTGGAGCCACACCTCAGGACTGTGCTTCCCTTTCAAGGGAATTCTTCCCATTCCATTGGCCACAACCTTGCAAATTAGGAAAAACCTCCAAAGTCACCGAGGCCATCCAATAGTGTAGGCCGCCCAGGACAAACAGGGGTGATCTCAAACCAGCCGAGCAACTACCTCCACTCAGACAACAGATGTCCCCAGAGAAGAATATTGAACCGGACAGGCCCCTAGGCCCTAATCAGATCCATTGCTTTGGTTTCAATGGCATCTCTCCTCAGAGGCCTCGTTTCCAATACCAGCATATGGTGGTTTCCTGAGGCACCAATAAGAACAAATCTCGTCTCCCCATGGAAAACTTGCTCATTGGAGCTTTGTCATAACCTCTGGTTAGGAGAATCCTTCAGGGCCCTGGTGCCACTGCCCCATACCAAGGTCTCCATGGACTCAAACCAACATTAAGACCATCCTCAGGAAAGTCCATTTCAACTCAGTCCCCTCTGTTGCTACCCCAACCAGCAGATCAAACGTTTCTTGTTTCTAGGAGACAATTGGAATGTGAGGCTGGCTGCCCAGGCATCCATACTTAGAACCCTGTTCTGGAAAAATACCTTATAAGACGTCCTGGAGCCATCCAACAAATCTTAATTGTCCCACAGAAGGAATCCTTGCGGTTTAGAGCATCTCACAACTCCAATAGTGGGAAAACCCCCATGGCCTCATAAAGCCCCCCCTTCCTGAAGGGGCCAACATGGACAGAAACTCAAACCTGAGCCAAAGTCTGAACCTCGACCTGACTTCAGACGCATGAGATCTCAATTCAGCTCTGCAGAGTGTGCCTGCCATGTCCTTGCCCCGAAACCTAAGCCTAGCTTGTGTTCTCAGACTTCCGTCCTCACTCTCCTGGCCCACAAGCCCTCCAGTTTGGGAATTCCGAAGCCACAATGCAGCACTCTGCCTGCCCTCCAGAAGAAAAACTTTGCCCTATGCTGCTAATAAGAAACCCCAAATGATTTTCTAATGCATGCCACTCGATTGTAAAGCAATTATACAGCCCACCCTGTATACTAATGCCCTGTCTGGCACAGCCTGAGACAAGACATCCCAAACGACACCCAGACAGCTGGCCCCAACCTGGACACATAGGAGCCGCTATGGCTGTAGGTCGTCATCTCTTCCCAACCTCGGTTTTCAGGCTTCAGAACCTAGACCTTATCTCCAATCACTGCCCAGGGGTGAACGTGATGCAGAAATTAGAATTCCTCCTTCCCCATGGCCAGAAACCTTGTGGTTGGCATGTTGTCCAACGTTCAATGTGGGAAAACCTGCAATGTCCGAAAGGCCACGCCAGTGCTTGAGGGCCGCCTAGGGCACAGACATGCATTGTGACCTGCAGCGTGTGTCCCGTATTAAAGTAACGCCTCTCAGTGGCTGGACCAAGATCCTGCATATGGGGCTTGTCATATCCATAGGCCCCCAGGCTTAACCAGAGGGCGAGTATTCCAGTTGTCAGTACCCACTGCTATGCTCTAGAATCCCTCTACTGGGGGGACACATGAAGCAGAAAACAGGACACTTCCCTTCCCACAGAATGACCCCAAACACTTGGGGGCTGGACAAACTACCAGAGAGGGAGACTTCTACGACCCATGAGGCAACTCCTACATTAAACGGCCATTGTGGACAAAACATCCAGAGACAAAAGCCTGAGCGACTGCCTCCCTCTCACCCTTCTTTCATATCCAGAGGAGCTCCCCTCATGGACTGTACATCAGGCCTGCCGTAACCTCGGCCCCAAACCTGAGCTGAGTTAGGGTTTTTGGATGTCTGTCTGCACAGCCATGGCCCACACAGCCTCCAGGCTGGGGTCTCTGGAGCCACACCACAGAACTGTGCCTGCTCTCTCCTAAGAAACTGCCCATTCCATTGGCCACAACTCTACAAAATAGTAGAAACCTCAAGGTCCCCAAGGACATCCCACTACCGCAAGCCGCACTGGACAAATAGGGGCATTATGACACAAGCTGAGCAACTACTACCTCCATGCAGACACACAGACAGATATCCGCAGAGACAGAGGATTGAGCCAGACAGGCCCCTAGGCCCTATTATAAACTCTTGCTTTGGTGTCCAGGTATCACTCCTCAGAGGCCTGGGTTCGAAGACCAGCATACGGGGCTTTCCTGAGGCACCAGACAGAAGACCTCTCATCTCCACATGGGAAGCTTCCTTGTTGGAGTTGTGTCAAGCCCTTCGGGTTGGAGAATCCTGCAGAGTCCCTTAGCTACTGCCACATTGCAAGGTCTCCATGGCCACCAACCCACATTATGACTCATCCTCAGCAGAGTCCATTTAAACTCAGCCTTCTGCACAGCTCACCCAAGAGCCCGCAGATTGAGCGTGCCTTTTCTCGACCAGGCAATGGGAAGGTGAGTCGGCGTTTCTCGGCATCCATGCTTAGGGCCCTGCTCTCGAGTCTTTCTGTATGGGGCATCCTGGAACCATCCAATAGTACTCGACTGTCCTGAAGAAGGAAACCTTGAAGTTTGGAGCAGCTCACAACTCCCAGCGTAGGGAAACCTCCCTGGCCTCATGATGCCCCCACCCCCTACAGGAAGGGGCCGTCATGGACACAAACTCCAGCTTGAGGCAACATCTGATAATCGCCCTGACCTCACCTGCAGGAGATCTCGATTCCGCCTCTGCAGAGTGGGCCTGCCATGCTCTTGGCCCCAAAACTCGTGCTAGCTTGTGTTTTCAGACTTCCTTCCTCACAATCCTGGCCACACCCCTCCAGTTTGGCAATTCTGGAGACACAATGCAGCACTCTGCCTGCCCTCCAGAAGAAAAATGTTGCCCTATAGGGCTAACCAGAAACGCCAAATGAGTAACAACCTGCATGCCACTCGACCATACCCCAATTTTACAGTCTAGCCTGTGCACTAAAGCCCTGTCTGACACAGCCTGAGGGCAGATCTCCAGTCCAACACCCAGACAGCTGGCCGTACACAGAGCATATCACACCCACAATGGCTTTAGGCCATCATCTCTACCCAACCTCAGTTTTCACCTTCAGAACCTAGACCTTATCTCCACTCACTGCTCAGGAGTGAACGTGATGCAAGAATCAGAACTTCTCCTTCGCCTTGGCAAGAAACCTAGTGGTTGGCATGTTGTCCAATGTTCATTGTAGGAGAAAGCAGCATGGACTATGAGGTCCCACCTAACCCTGAGGGCCACAATGTGCACAAACACACATTGTGACCCTCAGCGTGAGCCCTATCCTCATGTAAAGCCTCTTAGTGACTGGAACAACAGCCCACATATGGGGCTTGCCAAGCCCCTAGTCCCCCAATCTCAACCAGAGTTCGAGATGTCTAGTCACCCCTACTCAGGGCTCTACTCTGGAATCCCTCTTTGGTGGAACACCTGAGGTAAAAAAAAAAAAAAATACAGAAAGGACTCTTCCCATCCACAGAATGATCCCAACCACTTGGGATCAGGCCAAATCACCAGAGAAAGAATTGTCCATGGCCCTTGAGGACACCCCGACATTCCACGGCCACCGTTGACACAAAATCCAGAGACAAAAGCCTGAGCAAGCGCCACATACTCGCCCTTTGTTCATAGCCCGGAAAATTCTCACGGTCTGTAGATCGAGCTTTCATACATACATCCCCAAACCTAAGCTGAGTTTGTGTTTACCGACTTCTGTCCCCACAGTCCTGGCACACACACCATCCAAGCTGGGTCCCCTGGAGACACACCTAAGGACTGTGGCTTCCCTCTCCAGGGGAATTCTGCCATTTCCTTTGGCCACAAAGCTATAGATTAGGAGAATCCTCCAAACTCCCCGAGGCCATCCCAATAGTTTTGGTTGCCCAGGACAAACAGGGATGATCTTTCACAAGTTAGGAAACTACCTCCACTCAGACCCAGAGACAGATATCCCCATAGAATAAGATTGAACTGGACAGGCACTAGGCCCTAATCAGATCCATTGCTTTTGTTTCCAGGCATCTCTCCTCAGTGGCCTGGTTTCCAATACCAGCATACGGGGGATTACTGAGGCACTCATCAGAAAAATCTCGTCTCCACATAGGAAATGTACTCTTTGGAGCTCTATAAAAACCTCTGTTTAGGAGAATCTTTCAGGGCCCCGGATCAAGCGCCCCATTCCAAGGTCTCCATGGACTTAAACCCACATTATCATATCCTCGGGAGAGTCCATGTCAACTCAACCCCCTTGGTTTCTCCCCCAGGGCCTGCAGATCAAACCTGCCTTGTTGCTAGGAGACAACTAGAATGGGAGGCGGGCTGCCCAGGCATCCATCCTTAGAACCCTACTCTGGAGTCGTTCCACATGGGACATCCTAGAGCCATCCAACAGGTCTCAAGTGTCCCACAGAAGAAATCTTTGCAGTCTGGAGCATCTCACAACTCCCATTGTGGTAAAATCTACATGGCCTCTTGAGACGCTCCACGTTATAAAGGGGCCATCTTGGACAGAAACTCCAACCTGAGCAAACGTCTGATATTCGCCCTGACTTCAGGTGCATGAGATCTTGATTCAGCTCTGCAGAGTGTGCCTTCTGTGCCCTCACCCCAAAAACTAAGCCTAGCTTGTGTTCTCAGACTACCGTCCTCACACCCATGGCCCAAAAGACCTACAGTTTGACAATACTGGGGCCACAATGCAGCACTCTGCCTGCCCTCCAGAAGAAAAACGTTGCCTTACGGAGCTACTTAGAAACCCGAATAAGGATCAACTGAACGCCACTCGACTGCACCCCAAATATACAGTCTACCCTGTCTAATGCCTTGTCTGACACAGCATGAGCGCACACCTCCAGACCTATGCTCAACAGCTGGCCGCAAAATGAGCTCATTGGACCCATCAGGTCCTTAGGTCTTCATCTCTTCCCAACCTCAGTTTTCAGGTTTCAGAACCAAGACCTAAACTCCAATCACTGTCCAGGGGTGAACGTGATGCAGAAATCACAACTCTTCCTTCGCCATGGCTGGAAATCTTGTGGTTGGCATATTCTCCAACGTTCAGTGTAGGAGAATCAAGCGTGGCCCATGAGGCACTTCCCATGCTTGAGGGCCTTGTTGGGCACAAAAACGGCATTGTGTCCCTCAGCATGAGCCCTGTCCTCAAGGAAGGCCTCCCAGTGTCTGAATCAAGAGCCCACATATTGGACTTGCCATGCCCCTAGGCCCCCAAACTTAAATAGAGGTGGGGTTATCCAGTTGTCCCTCCCAAGGACTCTGCTCTGGAATCCCTCTTTTATTGGGACACTTGAGGTACATAAAATAAAATATAAAATAAAATAAAATAAATAAAATAAAATAAAATAAAATAAAATAAAATAAAATAAAATAAAATAAAATAAAATAAAAAACAGAAAGGACTCCTCCCATCCCACAGAATGTACCCAAACTCTTGGGATCGGGTCAAATCCTCAGAGAAGGAAAGCCGTCCACAACCCATGAGGCCACGCCAGCATTCCACCCACATTGTTGACACAAATCCAGAGACAAAACCTGAGCAAGCACCTCAAACACACCCTGTTTCATATCCCGAAGTGTTATCACGGTCTGTAGATTGGGCGTGCCATACCTATGTCCCCATTCCTAAGCGGAGTTTGTGTTTTCAGACTTTTGTCCCCACAGGCCTGGCCCACACAGCCTCAAGGCTGGGCCCCTAGAACCAAACTCAGAACTGTGCCTGCCCTCTCCAGGCGATTTCTGCCCATTCCATTGGCCACAACCCTATAGATTAGGAGAAACTCCAAAGTCCCGAGGCCATCCCAATATTATAGTTTGCCCAGGACAAACAGGGGCGATCTGACACAAGCTGAGCAACTACATCCCCTCGGATCCGTAGAAACGTATCCTCAGGAAAGTGATTGAACCGGGCAGGCACCTAGGCCCTAACCATATTCATTGCTTTTGTTTCCAGTCATCTCTCCTCAGAGGCCTGGTTTCCAATACCAGCATATGGGAGATTCCTTAGGCACTCATCAAAACAATTCTCTTCTCTACATAGAAAACGTACTCTTTAGAGCCCATCAAAACCTCCGGTTATGAACATCCCCAAGGCCCCGGATCAAGCACCCCATTCCAAGGTCTACATGGACACAAATGCACATTATGACCCATCCTCAACTCACCCATTTCAACACACCCGCCTCGGTTGCTCCCCTAGATCCAGCAGATCGAACTTGCCTTGGCGCTATGAGACACCTGTAATGGGAGGCAGGCTGCCCACGCATCCATCCTTAGAACCCTGCTCTGGATAACTTCCTTATGGGATGTCCTGGAGCCATCCAACATGTCTCGACTGTCCCACAGAAGGAATCATTGCGGTTTGGAACATCTCACAATTCCCATCCTGGGAAAACCTCCATGTCCTCGTGACACCCTCCCCTTCATGAAGGGGCCATCATGGACAGAAACTCCGACGTAAGCCAACGTCTGATCCTAGCTCTGTCTTCAGGTATACGGGATCTCGAATCATCTCTGCAGAGGGTGCCTTCCGTCCCCTCACCCCGAAATCTAAGTCTGGCTTGTGTTCTCAGAATTTTTTCCTCACACACCTGGCCCATAATCCTTCCAGTTTGGGAATTCTGGAGACACTATGTGGCACTGTGTCTTCCCTCCAGAAGAAAAACGTTGCCCTCTGGGGCTACCAAGTAACCACAAATGAGTAACATCCTGCACGAAACTCGACTGCACCCCAATGATACAGTCTAGCCTGGGCACTAATTCCCTGTCTTCCACAGCCTGAGCCTGCACCTCCCAACCCACACTCAACAGCTGGCCGAACACTGAGCACATCAGACACACCATGGCCTTAGGACTTCATCTCTTCCCAACCTCAGTTTTCAGGCTTCAGAACCTAGACCTTAAATCCAATCACAGTACAGGAGTGAAAGTGTTGCAGAAATTAGAACTTCTTCTTCCCCATGGCCAGAAAACTTGTGGTTGCCATATTGTGCAACGTTCAGTGTAGGAGAAACCAGCATGGAACATTAGGCCACGCCCTGACTTGAGGGGCTCCTTGGGCACAAAAACACATTGTGAAACTCAGTGTGAGACATATCCTCAAGGAAGACCTCTCAGTGTCTGGACCAAGAGCCATATATGGGGCTTGCCATGTTCTTAGGTCCCAATGTTAACCAGAGGTCTGGTTGTCCAGTCGCCCCTCCCCAGGACTCTGCTCTGGAATCCCTCTTTTGGTGGCCCACCTTAGGTAAAAAAAAAATAATAATAAAAAAAATAAACAAAAAAACAAGAAAGGCCTCCTTCCTTCCCACAGAATGACCCCAAACCCTTGGGATCGGGTCAAATCCCCAAAGGGAGCCTCATCGATGGCCCATGAGGACACCCCGACATTCCATGGCAATCGGTGACACATTTCCAGAAAAAAAAAAAAAAAAGCATGAGCCAGCACCTCACATTCGCCCTTTGTTCATATCCCGAAGAGTTCTCCTCAGGGTCTATAGATCCGGCCGGCCATACCTACATCCCACAACCTAAGTGGAATTTGTGTTTTCAGACTTTTGTCCAAATAGCCCTGGACCACACACGTTACACACTTGGGTCCTTGGAGCCACACCTCAGGACTGTGCTTCCCTTTCAAGGGAATTCTTCCCATTCCATTGGCCACAACCTTGCAAATTAGGAAAAACCTCCAAAGTCACCGAGGCCATCCCAATAGTGTAGGCCGCCCATGACAGACAGGGGTGATCTCAAACCAGCTGAGCAACTACCTCCACTCAGACAACAGATGTCCCCAGAGAAGAATATTGAACCGGACAGGCCCCTAGGCCCTAATCAGATCCATTGCTTTGGTTTCCAGGCATCTCTCCTCAGAGGCCTCGTTTCCAATACCAGCATATGGTGGTTTCCTGAGGCACCAATAAGAACAAATCTCGTCTCCCCATGGAAAACTTGCTCATTGGAGCTTTGTCATAACCTCTGGTTAGGAGAATCCTTCAGGGCCCTGGTGCCACTGCCCCATACCAAGGTCTCCATGGACTCAAACCAACATTAAGACCATTCTCAGGAAAGACCATTTCAACTCAGCCCCCACTGTTGCTACCCCAAGCCAGCAGATCAAACGTTTCTTGTTGCTAGGAGACAATTGGAATGTGAGGCTTGCTGCCCAGGCATCCATACTTAGAACCCTGTTCTGGAAAAATACCTTATAAGACGTCCTGGAGCCATCCAACAAATCTTAATTGTCCCACAGAAGGAATCCTTGCGGTTTGGAGCATCTCACAACTCCATTAGTGGGAAAACCCCCATGGCCTCATAATGCCCCCCCTTCCAGAAGGGGCCAACATGGACAGAAACTCAAACCTGAGCCAAAGTCTGAACCTCGACCTGACTTCAGACGCATGAGATCTCAATTCAGCTCTGCAGAGTGTGCCTGCCATGTCCTTGCCCCGAAACCTAAGCCTAGCTTGTGTTCTCAGACTTCCGTCCTCACTCTCCTGGCCCACAAGCCCTCCAGTTTGGTAATTCCGAAGCCACAATGCAGCACTCTGCCTGCCCTCCAGAAGAAAAACTTTACCCTATGCTGCTAATAAGAAACCCCAAATGATTTTCTAATGCATGCCACTCGATTGTAAAGCAATTATACAGCCCACCCTGTATACTAATGCCCTGTCTGGCACAGCCTGAGACAAGACATCCCAAACGACACCCAGACAGCTGGCCCCAACCTGGACACATAGGAGCCGCTATGGCTGTAGGTCGTCATCTCTTCCCAACCTCGGTTTTCAGGCTTCAGAACCTAGACCTTATCTCCAATCACTGCCCAGGGGTGAACGTGATGCAGAAATTAGAATTCCTCCTTCCCCATGGCCAGAAACCTTGTGGTTGGCATGTTGTCCAACGTTCAATGTGGGAAAACCTGCATTGTCCGAAAGGCCACGCCAGTGCTTGAGGGCCGACTAGGGCACAGACATGCATTGTGACCTGCAGCGTGAGTCCCGTATTAAAGTAACGCCTCTCAGTGGCTGGACCAAGATCCTGCATATGGGGCTTGTCATATCCATAGGCCCCCAGGCTTAACCAGAGGGCGAGTATTCCAGTTGTCAGTACCCACTGCTATGCTCTAGAATCCCTCTACTGGGGGGACACATGAAGCAGAAAACAGGACACTTCCCTTCCCACAGAATGACCCCAAACTCTTGGGGGCTGGACAAACTACCAGAGAGGGAGACTTCTCCGACCCATGAGGCAACTCCTACATTAAACGGCCATTGTGGACAAAACATCCAGAGACAAAAGCCTGAGCGACTGCCTCCCTCTCACCCTTCTTTCATATCCAGAGGAGCTCCCCTCATGGACTGTAGATCAGGCCTGCCGTAACCTCGGCCCCAAACCTGAGCTGAGTTAGGGTTTTTGGATGTCTGTCTGCACAGCCATGGCCCACACAGCCTCCAGGCTGGTGTCTCTGGAGCCACACCACAGAACTGTGGCTGCTCTCTCCTAAGAAACTGCCCATTCCATTGGCCACAACTCTACAAAATAGTAGAAACCTCAAGGTCCCCAAGGACATCCCACTACCGCAAGCCGCACTGGACAAATAGGGGCATTATGACACAAGCTGAGCAACTACTACCTCCATGCAGACACACAGACAGATATCCGCAGAGACAGAAGATTGAACCAGACAGGCCCCTAGGCCCTATTATGAACTCTTGCTTTGGTGTCCAGGTATCACTCCTCAGAGGCCTGGGTTCGAAGACCAGCATACGGGGCTTTCCTGAGGCACCAGACAGAAGACCTCTCATCTCCACATGGGAAGATTCCTTGTTGGAGTTGTGTCAAGCCCTTCGGGTTGGAGAATCCTGCAGAGTCCCTTAGCTACTGCCACATTCCAAGGTCTCCATGGCCACCAACCCACATTATGACTCATCCTCAGGAGAGTCCATTTAAACTCAGCCTTCTGGGTAGCTCACCCAAGAGCCCGCAGATTGAGCATGCCTTGTCTCGACCAGGCAATGGGAAGGTGAGTTGGCGTTTCTCGGCATCCATGCTTAGGGCCCTGCTCTCGAGTCTTTCTGTATGGGGCATCCTGGAACCATCCAATAGTACTCGACTGTCCTGAAGAAGGAAACTTTGAAGTTTGGAGCAGCTCACAACTCCCAGCGTAGGGAAACCTCCCTGGCCTCATGACGCCCCCACCCCCTTCAGGAAGGGGCCATCATGGACACAAACTCCAGCTTGAGGCAACATCTGATACTCGCCCTGACCTCACGTGCAGGAGATCTCGATTCAGCCTCTGCAGAGTGGGCCTGCCATGCTCTTGGCCCCAAAACTCGTGCTAGCTTGTGTTTCAGACTTCCTTCCTCACAATTCTGGCCACACCCCTCCAGTTTGGCAATTCTGGAGACACAATGCAGCACTCTGCCTGCCCTCCAGAAGAAAAATGTTGCCCTATAGGGCTAACCAGAAACGCCAAATGAGTAACAACCTGCATGCCACTCGACCATACCCCAATTATACAGTCTAGCCTGTGCACTAAAGCCCAGTCTGAAACAGCCTGAGGGCAGACCTCCAGTCCAACACCCAGACAGCTGGCCATACACAGAGCATATCACACCCACAATGGCTTTAGGCCATCATCTCTACCCAACCTCAGTTTTCACCTTCAGAACCTAGAACTTATCTCCACACACTGCTCAGGAGTGAACGTGATGCAAGAATCAGAACTTCTCCTTTGCCTTGGCAAGAAACCTAGTGGTTGGCATGTTGTCCAATGTTCATTGTAGGAGAAAGCAGCATGGACTATGAGGCCCCACCTATCCCTGAGGGCCACAATTTGCACAAACACACATTGTGACCCTCAGCGTGAGCCCTATCCTCATGTAAAGCCTCTTAGTGACTGGAACAACAGCCCACATATGGGGCTTGCCAAGCCCCTAGTCCCCCAATCTCAACCAGAGTTCGAGATGTCTAGTCACCCCTACTCAATGCTCTACTCTGGAATCCCTCTTTGGTGGGACACCTGAGGTAAAAAAAAAAAAAAAATACAGAAAGGACTCTTCCCATCCACAGAATGATCCCAACCACTTGGGATCAGGCCAAATCACCAGAGAAAGAATTGTCCATGGCCCTTGAGGACACCCCGACATTCCACGGCCACCATTGACACAAAATCCAGAGACTAAACCCTGAGCAAGCGCCACATACTCGCCCTTTGTTCATAGCCCGGAAAATTCTCACGGTCTGTAGATCAAGCCTTCATACATACATCCCCAAACCTAAGCTGAGTTTGTGTTTTCAGACTTCTGTCCCCACAGTCCTGGCCCTCACACCATCCAAGCTGGGGCCCCTGGAGCCACACCTCAGGACTGTGGCTTCCCTCTCCAGGGGAATTCTGCCATTTCCATTGGCCACAACCCTATAGATTAGGAGAATCCTCCAAACTCCCCCAGGCCATCGGAATTGTGTTGGCTGCCCAGGACACACAGGGATGATCTTTCACATGTTAGGAAATCACCTCCACTCAGACCCAGAGACAGATATCCCCATAGAATAAGATTGAACTGGACGGGTCTTAGGCCCTAATCAGATCCATTGCTTTTGATTCCAGTCATCTCTCCTCAGAGGCCTGGTTTCCAATACCAGCATATGGGAGATTCCTTAGGCACTCATCAAAACAATTCTCTTCTCTACATAGGAAACATACTCTTTAGAGCTCCATCAAAACCTCCGGTTATGAACATCCCTCAAGGCCCCGGATCAAGCACCCCATTCCAAGGTCTACATGGACACAAATGCACATTATGACCCATCCTCAACTCACCCATTTCAAAACACCCGCCTCGGTTGCTCCCCTAGATCCAGCAGATCGAACTTGCCTTGGCTCTATGAGACACCTGTAATGGGAGGCAGGCTGCCCACGCATCCATCCTTAGAACCCTGCTCTGGATAACTTCCTTATGGGATGTCCTGGAGCCATCCAACAGGTCTCGACTGTCCCACAGAAGGAATCATTGTGGTTCGGAGCATCTCACAATTCCCATCGTGGGAAAACCTCCATGTCCTCGTGACACCCTCCCCTTCATGAATGGGCTTCATGGACAGAAACTCCGACCTAAGAAAACGTCTGATCCTAGCTCTGTCTTCAGGTATACGGGATCTCAAATTATCTCTGCAGAGGGTGCCTGCCGTCCCCTCACCCCGAAATCTAAGTCTGGCTTGTGTTCTCAGAATTTTTTCCTCACACTCCTGGCCCACAAGCCTTCCAGTTTGGGAATTTTGGAGTCACTCTGTGGCACTGTGTCTTCCCTCCAGAAGAAAAACGTTGCCCTCTGGGGCTACCCAGTAACCACAAATGAGTACCATCCTGCACGAAACTCGACTGCACCCAAATGATGCAGTCTAGCCTGGGCAATAATTCCCTGTCTGCCACAGCCTGAGCCTGCAGCTCCCAACCCATACTCAACACCTGGCCGAACACTGAGCACATCAGACACACCATGGCCTTAGGGCTTCATCTCTTCCCAACCTCAGTTTTCAGGCTTCAGAACCTAGACCTTAAATCCAATCACAGTCCAGGAGTGAAAGTGTTGCCGAAATTAAAACTCCATCTTGCCAATTGCCAGAAAACTTGTGGTTCCCATACTGTGCAACGTTCAGTGTAGGAGAAACCAGCATGGAACATTAGGCCACGCCCTGACTTGAGGGGCTCCTTGGGCACAAAACCACATTGTGAAACTCAGTGTGAGACCTATCCTCAAGGAAGGCCTCTCAGTGTCTGGACCAAGAGCCCACATAGGGGATTGCCATGTTTTTAGGTCCCAATGTTAACCAGAGGTCTGGTTGTCATGTTGCCCCCACCCACGAATCTGCTCTGGAATCCCTCTTTTGGTGGTCCACCGGAGGTTAAAAAAAAAAAAAAAAAAAAAACAAAAAAAATAAACAAAAAAAAAAAAAACAGAAAGGCCTCCTCCCATCCCACAGAATGACACCAAACTCTTGGGATCGGGTCAAATCCCCAGAAAGTGACATCGATGGCCCATGAGGACACCCCGACATTCCATGGCAATCGGTGACACATTTCCAGAAAAAAAAAAAAAAAAGCATGATCATGCACATCACATTCGCCCTTTGTTCATATCCCGAAGAGGTCTCCTCACGGTCTATAGATCGGGCCGGCCATACCTACATCCCACAACCTAAGTGGAGTTTGTGTTTTCAGACTTTTGTCCAAATAGCCCTGGACCACACACGCTCCACACTTGGGTCCCTGGAGCCACACCTCAGGACTGTGCTTCCCTTTCAAGGGAATTCTTCCCATTCCATTGGCCACAACCTTGCAAATTAGGAAAAACCTCCAAAGTCACCGAGGCCATCCCAATAGTGTAGGCCGCCCAGGACAAACAGGGGTGATCTCAAACCAGCTGAGCAACTACCTCCACTCAGACAACAGATGTCCCCAGAGAAGAATATTGAACCGGACAGGCCCCTAGGCCCTAATCAGATCCATTGCTTTGGTTTCCAGGCATCTCTCCTCAGAGGCCTCGTTTCCAATACCAGCATATGGTGGTTTCCTGAGGCACCAATAAGAACAAATCTCGTCTCCCCATGGAAACTTGCTCATTGGAGCTTTGTCATAACCTCTGGTTAGGAGAATCCTTCAGGGCCCTGGTGCCACTGCTCCATACCAAGGTCTCCATGGACTCAAACCAACATTAAGACCATCCTCAGGAAAGTCCATTTCAACTCAGTCCCCTCTGTTGCTACCCCAAGCCAGCAGATCAAACGTTTCTTGTTGCTAGGAGACAATTGGAATGTGAGGCTTGCTGCCCAGGCATCCATACTTAGAACCCTGTTCTGGAAAAATACCTTATAAGACGTCCTGGAGCCATCCAACAAATCTTAATTGTCCCACAGAAGGAATCCTTCGGTTTGGAGCATCTCACAACTCCAAAAGTGGGAAAACCCCCATGGCCTCATAATGCCCCCCCTTCCTGAAGGGGCCAACATGGACAGAAACTCAAACCTGAGCCAAAGTCTGAACCTCGACCTGACTTCAGACGCATGAGATCTCAATTCAGCTCTGCAGAGTGTGCCTGCCATGTCCTTGCCCCGAAACCTAAGCCTAGCTTGTGTTCTCAGACTTCCGTCCTCACTCTCCTGGCCCACAAGCCCTCCAGTTTGGGAATTCCGAAGCCACAATGCAGCACTCTGCCTGCCCTCCAGAAGAAAAACTTTGCCCTATGCTGCTAATAAGAAATCCCAAATGATTTTCTAATGCATGCCACTCGATTGTAAAGCAATTATACAGCCCACCCTGTATACTAATGCCCTGTCTGGCACAGCCTGAGACAAGACATCCCAAACGACACCCAGACAGCTGGCCCCAACCTGGACACATAGGAGCCGCTATGGCTGTAGGTCGTCATCTCTTCCCAACCTCGGTTTTCAGGCTTCAGAACCTAGACCTTATCTCCAATCACTGCCCAGGGGTGAACGTGATGCAGAAATTAGAATTCCTCCTTCCCCATGGCCAGAAACCTTGTGGTTGGCATGTTGTCCAACGTTCAATGTGGGAAAACCTGCATTGTCCGAAAGGCCACGCCAGTGCTTGAGGGCCGCCTAGGGCACAGACATGCATTGTGACCTGCAGCGTGAGTCCCGTATTAAAGTAACGCCTCTCAGTGGCTGGACCAAGATCCTGCATATGGGGCTTGTCATATCCATAGGCCCCCAGGCTTAACCAGAGGGCGAGTATTCCAGTTGTCAGTACCCACTGCTATGCTCTAGAATCCCTCTACTGGGGGGACACATGAAGCAGAAAACAGGACACTTCCCTTCCCACAGAAGGACCCCAAACTCTTGGGGGCTGGACAAACTACCAGAGAGGGAGACTTCTACGACCCATGAGGCAACTCCTACATTAAACGGCCATTGTGGACAAAACATCCAGAGACAAAAGCCTGAGCGACTGCCTCCCTCTCACCCTTCTTTCATATCCAGAGGAGCTCCCCTCATGGACTGTAGATCAGGCCTGCCGTAACCTCGGCCCCAAACCTGAGCTGAGTTAGGGTTTTTGGATGTCTGTCTGCACAGCCATGGCCCACACAGCCTCCAGGCTGGTGTCTCTGGAGCCACACCACAGAACTGTGCCTGCTCTCTCCTAAGAAACTGCCCATTCCATTGGCCACAACTCTACAAAATAGTAGAAACCTCAAGGTCCCCAAGGACATCCCACTACCGCAAGCCGCACTGGACAAATAGGGGCATTATGACACAAGCTGAACAACTACTACCTCCATGCAGACACACAGACAGATATCCGCAGAGACAGAAGATTGAACCAGACAGGCCCCTAGGCCCTATTATGAACTCTTGCTTTGGTGTCCAGGTATCACTCCTCAGAGGCCTGGGTTCGAAGACCAGCATACGGGGCTTTCCTGAGGCACCAGACAGAAGACCTCTCATCTCCACATGGGAAGATTCCTTGTTGGAGTTGTGTCAAGCCCTTCGGGTTGGAGAATCATGCAGAGTCCCTTAGCTACTGCCACATTCCAAGGTCTCCATGGCCACCAATCCACATTATGACTCATCCTCAGGAGAGTCCATTTAAACTCAGCCTTCTGGGTAGCTCACCCAAGAGCCCGCAGATTGAGCATGCCTTGTCTCGACCAGGCAATGGGAAGGTGAGTTGGCGTTTCTCGGCATCCATGCTTAGGGCCCTGCTCTCGAGTCTTTCTGTATGGGGCATCCTGGAACCATCCAATAGTACTCGACTGTCCTGAAGAAGGAAACTTTGAAGTTTGGAGCAGCTCACAACTCCCAGCGTAGGGAAACCTCCCTGGCCTCATGACGCCCCCACCCCCTTCGGGAAGGGGCCATCATGGACACAAACTCCAGCTTGAGGCCACATCTGATAATCGCCCTGACCTCACCTGCAGGAGATCTCGATTCAGCCTCTGCAGAGTGGGCCTGCCATGCTCTTGGCCCCAAAACTCGTGCTAGCTTGTGTTTTCAGTCTTCCTTCCTCACAATCCTGGCCACACCCCTCCAGTTTGGCAATTCTGGAGACACAATGCAGCACTCTGCCTGCCCTCCAGAAGAAAAATGTTGCCCTATAGGGCTAACCAGAAACGCCAAATGAGTAACAACCTGCATGCCACTCGACCATACCCCAATTATACAGTCTAGCCTGTGCACTAAAGCCCTGTCTGACACAGCCTGAGGGCAGACCTCCAGTCCAACACCCAGACAGCTGGCCATACACAGAGCATATCACACCCACAATGGCTTTAGGCCATCATCTCTACCCAACCTCAGTTTTCACCTTCAGAACCTAGAACTTATCTCCACTCACTGCTCAGGAGTGAACGTGATGGAAGAATCAGAACTTCTCCTTCGCCTTGGCAAGAAACCTAGTGGTTGGCATGTTGTCCAATGTTCATTGTAGGAGAAAGCAGCATGGACTATGAGGCCCCACCTATCCCTGAGGGCCACAATTTGCACAAACACACATTGTGACCCTCAGCGTGAGCCCTATCCTCATGTAAAGCCTATTAGTGACTGGAACAACAGCACACATATGGGGCTTGCCAAGCCACTAGTCCCCCAATCTCAACCAGAGTTCGAGATGTCTAGTCACCCCTACTCAGGGCTCTACTCTGGAATCCCTCTTTGGTGGGACACCTGAGGTAAAAAAAAAAAAAATACAGAAAGGACTCTTCCGATCCACAGAATGATCCCAACCACTTGGAATCAGGCCAAATCATCAGAGAAAGAATTGTCCATGGCCCTTGAGGACACCCCGACATTCCGCGGCCACCCTTGACACAAAATCTAGAGACAAAAGCCTGAGCAAGCGCCACATACTCGCCCTTTGTTCATAGCCCGGAAAATTCTCATGGTCTGTAGATCGAGCCTTCATACATACATCCCCAAACCTAAGCTGAGTTTGTGTGTTCAGACTTCTGTCCCCACAGTGCTGGCCCACACACCATCCAAGCTGGGGCCCCTGGAGCCACACCTCAGGACTGTGGCTTCCCTCTCCAGGGGAATTCTGCCCTTTCCATTGGCCACAACCTTATAGATTAGGAGAATCGTCCAAACTCCCCCAGGCCATCCGAATTGTGTTGGCTGCCCAGGACACACAGGGATGATCTTTCACAAGTTAGGAAACCACCTCCACTCAGACCCAGAGACAGATATCCCCATAGAATAAGATTGAACTGGACGGGCACTTAGGCCCTAATCAGATCCATTGCTTTTGATTCCAGTCATCTCTCCTCAGAGGCCTGGTTTCCAATACCAGCATATGGGAGATTCCTTAGGCTCTCATCAAAACAATTCTCTTCTGTACATAGGAAATATACTCTTTAGAGCTCCATCAAAACCTCCGGTTATGAACATCCCTCAAGGCCCCGGATCAAGCACCCCATTCCAAGGTCTACATGGACACAAATGCACATTATGACCCATCCTCAACTCACCCATTTCAAAACACCCGCCTCGGTTGCTCCCCTAGATCCTGAAGATCGAACTTGCCTTGGCTCTATGAGACACCTGGAATGGGAGGCAGGCTGCCCACGCATCCATCCTTAGAACCCTGCTCTGGATAACTTCCTTATGGGATGTCCTGGAGCCATCCAACATGTCTCGACTGTCCCACAGAAGGAATCATTGCGGTTTGGAACATCTCACAATTCCCATCCTGGGAAAACCTCCATGTCCTCGTGACACCCTCCCCTTCATGAAGGGGCCATCATGGACAGAAACTCCGACGTAAGCCAACGTCTGATCCTAGCTCTGTCTTCAGGTATACGGGATCTCGAATCATCTCTGCAGAGGGTGCCTGCCGTCCCCTCACCTCGAAATCTAAGTCTGGCTTGTGTTCTCACAATTATTTCCTCACACTCCTGGCCCACAAGCCTTCCAGTTTGGGAATTTTGGAGTCACTATGTGGCACTGTGTCATCCCTCCAGAAGAAAAACGTTGCCCTCTGGGGCTACCCAGTAACCACAAATGAGTACCACCCTGCACAAAACTCGACTGCACCCCAATGATACAGTCTAGCCTGGGCACTAATTCCCTGTCTGCCACAGCCTGAGCCTGCACCTCGCAACCCACACTCAACAGCTGGCCGAACACTGAGCACATCAGACACACCATGGCCTTAGGGCTTCATCTCTTCCCAACCTCAGTTTTCAGGCTTCAGAACCTAGACCTTAAATCCAATCACAGTCCAGGAGTGAAAGTGTTGCAGAAATTAGAACTCCATCTTCCCCATTGCCAGAAAACTTGTGGTTCCCATACTGTGCAACGTTCAGTGTAGGAGAAACCAGCATGGTACATTAGGCCACGCCCTGACTTGAGGGGCTCCTTGGGCACAAAAACACATTGTGAAACTCAGTGTGAGACCTATCCTCAAGGAAGGCCTCTCAGTGTCTGGACCAAGAGCCCACATAAGGGGCTTGCCATGTTCTTAGGTCCCAATGTTAACCAGAGGTCTGGTTGTCCTCTTGCCCCCACCCACGACTCTGCCCTGGAATCCCTCTTTTGGTGGTCCACCGGAGGTTAAAAAAAAAAAAAAACAAAAAACAAAAAACAAAAAAAATAAACAAACAAAAAAAAAAACAGAAAGGCCTCCTCCCTTCCCACAGAATGACCCCAAACTCTTGGGATCGGGTCAAATCCCCAGAAAGTGACATCGATGGCCCATGAGGACACCCCGACATTCCATGGCAATCGGTGACACATTTCCAGGAAAAAAAAAAAAAAAAGCATGAGCATGCACATCACATTCGCCCTTTGTTCATATCCCGAAGAGGTCTCCTCACGGTCTATAGATCGGGCCGGCCATACCTACATCCCACAACCTAAGTGGAGTTTGTGTTTTCAGACTTTTGTCCAAATAGCCCTGGACCACACACGCTCCACACTTGGGTCCCTGGAGCCACACCTCAGGACTGTGCTTCCCTTTCAAGGGAATTCTTCCCATTCCTTTGGCCACAACCTTGCAAATTAGGAAAAACCTCCAAAGTCACCGAGGCCATCCCAATAGTGTAGGCCGCCCAGGACAAACAGGGGTGATCTCAAACCAGCTGAGCAACTACCTCCACTCAGACAACAGATGTCCCCAGAGAAGAATATTGAACCGGACAGGCCCCTAGGCCCTAATCAGATCCATTGCTTTGGTTTCCAGGCATCTCTCCTCAGAGGCCTCGTTTCCAATACCAGCATATGGTGGTTTCCTGAGGCACCAATAAGAACAAATTTCGTCTCCCCATGGAAACTTGCTCATTGGAGCTTTGTCATAACCTCTGGTTAGGAGAATCCTTCAGGGCCCTGGTGACACTGCCCCATACCAAGGTCTCCATGGACTCAAACCAACATTAAGACCATCCTCAGGAAAGTCCATATCAACTCAGCCCCCTCTGTTGCTACCCCAAGCCAGCAGATCAAACGTTTCTTGTTGCTAGGAGACAATTGGAATGTGAGGCTGGCTGCCCAGGCATCGATACTTAGAACCCTGTTCTGGAAAAATACCTTATAAGACGTCCTGGAGCCATCCAACAAATCTTAATTGTCCCACAGAAGGAATCCTTGCGGTTTGGAGCATCTCACAACTCCAATAGTGGGAAAACCCCCATGGCCTCATAATGCCCCCCCTTCCTGAAGGGGCCAACATGGACAGAAACTCAAACCTGAGCCAAAGTCTGAACCTCGACCTGACTTCAGACGCATGAGATCTCAATTCAGCTCTGCAGAGTGTGCCTGCCATGTCCTTGCCCCGAAACCTAAGCCTAGCTTGTGTTCTCAGACTTCGGTCTCACTCTCCTGGCCCACAAGCCCTCCAGTTTGGGAAATCCGAAGCCACAATGCAGCACTCTGCCTGCCCTCCAGAAGAAAAACTTTGCCCTATGCTGCTAATAAGAAACCCCAAATGATTTTCTAATGCATGCCACTCGATTGTAAAGCAATTATACAGCCCACCCTGTATACTAATGCCCTGTCTGGCACAGCCTGAGACAAGACATCCCAAACGACACCCAGACAGCTGGCCCCAACCTGGACACATAGGACCTGCTATGGCTGTAGGTCGTCATCTCTTCCCAACCTCGGTTTTCAGGCTTCAGAACCTAGACCTTATCTCCAATCACTGCCCAGGGGTGAACGTGATGCAGAAATTAGAATTCCTCCTTCCCCATGGCCAGAAACCTTGTGGTTGGCATGTTGTCCAACGTTCAATGTGGGAAAACCTGCATTGTCCGAAAGGCCACGCCAGTGCTTGAGGGCCGCCTAGGGCACAGACATGCATTGTGACCTGCAGCGTGAGTCCCGTATTAAAGTAACGCCTCTCAGTGGCTGGACCAAGATCCTGCATATGGGGCTTGTCATATCCATAGGCCCCCAGGCTTAACCAGAGGGCGAGTATTCCAGTTGTCAGTACCCACTGCTATGCTCTAGAATCCCTCTACTTGGGGGACACATGAAGCAGAAAACAGGACACTTCCCTTCAACAGAATGACCCCAAACTCTTGGGGGCTGGACAAACTACCAGAGAGGGAGACTTCTACGACCCATGAGGCAACTCCTACATTAAACGGCCATTGTGGACAAAACATCCAGAGACAAAAGCCTGAGCGACTGGCTCCCTCTCATCCTTCTTTCATATCCAGAGGAGCTCCCCTCATGGACTGTAGATCAGGCCTGCCGTACACTCGGCCCCAAACCTGAGCTGAGTTAGGGTTTTTGGATGTCTGTCTGCACAGCCATGGCCCACACAGCCTCCAGGCTGGGGTCTCTGGAGCCACACCACAGAACTGTGCCTGCTCTCTCCTAAGAAACTGCCCATTCCATTGGCCACAACTCTACAAAATAGTAGAAACCTCAAGGTCCCCAAGGACATCCCACTACCGCAAGCCGCACTGGACAAATAGGGGCATTATGACACAAGCTGAGCAACTACTACCTCCATGCAGACACACAGACAGATATCCGCAGAGACAGAAGATTGAACCAGACAGCCCCCTAGGCCCTATTATGAACTCTTGCTTTGGTGTCCAGGTATCACTCCTCAGAGGCCTGGGTTCGAAGACCAGCATACGGGGCTTTCCTGAGCACCAGACAGAAGACCTCTCATCTCCACGTGGGAAGCTTCCTTGTTGGAGTTGTGTCAAGCCCTTCGGGTTGGAGAATCCTGCAGAGTCCCTTAGCTACTGCCACATTCCAAGGTCTCCATGGCCACCAACCCACATTATGACTCATCCTCAGCAGAGTCCATTTAAACTCAGCCTTCTGGGTAGCTCACCCAAGAGCCCGCAGATTGAGCATGCCTTGTCTCGACCAGGCAATGGGAAGGTGAGTTGGCGTTTTTCGGCATCCATGCTTAGGGCCCTGCTCTCGAGTCTTTCTGTATGGGGCATCCTGGAACCATCCAATAGTACTCGACTGTCCTGAAGAAGGAAACTTTGAAATTTGGAGCAGCTCACAAGTCCAAGCGTAGGGAAACCTCCCTGGCCTCATGACGCCCCCACCCCCTTCAGGAAGGGGCCGTCATGGACACAAACTCCAGCTTGAGGCAACATCTGATACTCGCCCTGACCTCACCTGCAGGAGATCTCGATTCAGCCTCTGCAGAGTGGGCCTGCCATGCTCTTGGCCCCAAAACTCGTGCTAGCTTGTGTTTTCAGACTTCCTTCCTCACAATCCTGGCCACACCCCTCCAGTTTGGCAATTCTGGAGACACAATGCAGCACTCTGCCTGCCCTCCAGAAGAAAAATGTTGCCCTATAGGGCTAACCAGAAACGCCAAATGAGTAACAACCTGCATGCCACTCGACCATACCCCAATCATACAGTCTAGCCTGTGCACTAAAGCCCAGTCTGAAACAGCCTGAGGGCAGACCTCCAGTCCAACACCCAGACAGCTGGCCATACACAGAGCATATCACACCCACAATGGCTTTAGGCCATCATCTCTACCCAACCTCAGTTTTCACCTTCAGAACCTTGAACTTATCTCCACTCACTGCTCAGGAGTGAACGTGATGCAAGAATCAGAACTTCTCCTTCGCCTTGGCAAGAAACCTAGTTGTTGGCATGTTGTCCAATGTTCATTGTAGAAGAAAGCAGCATGGACTATGAGGCCCCACCTATCCCTGAGGGCCACAATTTGCACAAACACACATTGTGACCCTCAGCGTGAGCCCTATCCTCATGTAAAGCCTCTTAGTGACTGGAACAACAGCCCACATATGGGGCTTGCCAAGCCTTTAGTCCCCCAATCTCAACCAGAGTTCGAGATGTCTACTCACCCCTACTCAGGGCTCTACTCTGGAATCCCTCTTTGGTGGGATACCTGAGGTAAAAAAAAAAAAAAAAAAAAAATATATATATATATATATATATATATATATATATATATATATATATACACAGAAAGGACTCTTCCCATCCACAGAATGATCCCAACCACTTGCGATCAGGCCATATCACCAGAGAAAGAATTGTCCTTGGCCCTTGAGGACATCCCGAAATTCCACGGCCACCGTTGACACAAAATCCAGAGACAAAAGCCTGAGCAAGCACCACATACTCGCCCTTTGTTCATAGCCCGGAAAATTCTCACGGTCTGTTGATCGAGACTTCATACATAAATACCCAAACCTAAGCTGAGTTTGTGTTTTCAAAATTCTGTCCCCACAGGCATGGCCCACACACCATCCATGCTGGGGCCCCTTGAGCCACACCTCAGGACTGTGGCTTCCCTCTCCCGGGGAATTCTGCCATTTCCATTGGCCACAACCCTATAGATTAGGAGAATCCTCCACACTCCCCCAGGCCGTCTGAATTGTGTTGGCTGCCCAGGACACACAGGGATGATCTTTCACAAGTTAGGAAACCACCTCCACTCAGACCCAGAGACAGATATCCCCATAGAATAAGATTGAACTGGACGGGCACTTAGGCCGTAATCAGATCCATTGCTTTTGATTCCAGTCATCTCTCCTCAGAGGCCTGGTTTCCAATACCAGCATATGGGAGATTCCTTAGGCACTCATCAAAACAATTCTCTTCTCTACATAGGAAACATACTCTTTAGAGCTCCATCAAAACCTCCGGTTTTGAACATCCCTCAAGGCCCCGGATCAAGCACCCCATTCCAAGGTCTACATGGACACAAATGCACATTATGACCCATCCTCAACTCACCCATTTCAAAACACCCGCCTCGGTTGCTCCCCAAGATCCAGCAGATCGAACTTGCCTTGGCTCTATGAGACACCTGGAATGGGAGGTAGACTGCCCAGGCATCCATCCTTAGAATCCTGCTCTGAATAACTTCCTTATGGGATGTCCTGGAGCCATCCAACATGTCTCGACTATCCCACAGAAGGAATCATTGTGGTTTGGAGCATCTCACAATTCCCATCGTGGGAAATCCTCAATGTCCTCGTGACACCCTCCCCTTCATGAATGGGCCGTCATGGACAGAAACTCCGACCTAAGTAAACGTCTGATCCTAGCTCTGTCTTCAGGTATACGGGATCTCGAATCATCTCTGCAGAGGGTGCCTGCCATCCCCTCACCCCGAAATCTAAGTCTGGCTTGTGTTCTCAGAATTTTTTTCCTCACACTCCTGGCCCACAAGCCTTCCAGTTTGGGAATTCTGGAGCCACTATGTGGCACTGTGTCTTCCCTCCAGAAGAAAAACTTTGCCCTCTGGGGCTACCCAGTAACCACAAATGAGTACCATCCTGCACGTAACTCGACTGCACCCCAATGATACAGTCTAGCCTGGGTACTAATTCCCTGTCTGCCACAGCCTGAGCCTGCACCTCCCAACCCACACTCAACAGCTGGCCGAACACTGAGCACATCAGACACACCATGGCCTTAGGGCTTCATCTCTTCCCAACCTCAGTTTTCAGGCTTCAGAACCTAGACCTTAAATCCAATCACAGTCCAGGAGAGAAAGAGTTGCAGAAATTAGAACTCCATCTTCCCCATTGCCAGAAAACTTGTGGTTCCCATACTGTGCAACGTTCAGTGTAGGAGAAACCAGCATGGTACATTAGGCCACGCCCTGACTTGAGGGGCTCCTTGGGCACAAAATCACATTGTGAAACTCAGTTTGAGACCTATCCTCAAGGAAGGCCTCTCAGTGTCTGGACCAAGAGCCCACATAAGGGGCTTGCCATATTCTCAGGTCCCAATGTTAACCAGAGTTCTGGTTGTCCAGTTGCCCCCACCCACGACTCTGCTCGGGAATCCCTCTTTTGGTGGTCCACCTGAGGTTAAAAAAAAATAAACAAAAAAAAAACAGAAAGGCCCCCTCCCTTCCCACAGAATGACCCCAAACTCTTGGGATCGGGTGAAATCCCCAGAATGGGAGCCTCATCAATGGCCCATGAGGACACCCCGACATTCCATGGCAATCGGTGACACATTTCCAGAAAAAAAAAAAAAAAAGCATGAGCATGCACATCACATTCGCCTTTTGTTCATATCCCGAAGAGGTCTCCTCACGGTCTATAGATCGGGCCGGCCATACCTACATCCCACAACCTAAGTGGAGTTTGTGTTTTCAGACTTTTGTCCAAATAGCCCTGGACCACACACGCTCCACACTTGGGTCCCTGGAGCCACACCTCAGGACTGTGCTTCCCTTTCAAGGGAATTCTTCCCATTCCATTGGCCACAACCTTGCAAATTAGGAAAAACCTCCAAAGTCACCGAGGCCATCCCAATAGTGTAGGCCGCCCAGGACAAACAGGGGTGATCTCAAACCAGCTGAGCAACTACCTCCACTCAGACAACAGATGTCCCCAGAGAAGAATATTGAACCGGACAGGCCCCTAGGCCCTAATCAGATCCATTGCTTTGGTTTCCAGGCATCTCTCCTCAGAGGCCTCATTTCCAATACCAGCATATGGTGGTTTCCTGAGGCACCAATAAGAACAAATCTCGTCTCCCCATGGAAAACTTGCTCATTGGAGCTTTGTCATAAACTCTGGTTAGGAGAATCCTTCAGGGCCCTGGAGCCACTGCCCCATACCAAGGTCTCCATGGACTCAAACCACCATTAAGACCATCCTCAGGAAAGTCCATTTCAACTCAGCCCCCTCTGTTGCTACCCCAAGCCAGCAGATCAAACGTTTCTTGTTGCTAGGAGAAAATTGGAATGTGAGGCTGGCTGCCCAGGCATCCATACTTAGAACCCTGTTCTGGAAAAATACCTTATAAGACGTCCTGGAGCCATCCAACAAATCTTAATTGTCCCACAGAAGGAATACTTGCGGTTTGGAGCATCTCACAACTCCAAAAGTGGGAAAACCGCCATGGCCTCATAATGCCCCCCCTTCCTGAAGGGGCCAACACGGACAGAAACTCAAACCTGAGCCAAAGTCTGAACCTCGACCTGACTTCAGACGCATGAGATCTCAATTCAGCTCTGCAGAGTGTGCCTGCCATGTCCTTGCCGCAAAACAAAGCCTAGCTTGTGTTCTCAGACTTCCATCCTCACTCTCCTGACCCACAATCCCTCCAGTTTGGGAATTCCGAAGCCACAATGCAGCACTCTGCCTGCCCTCCAGAAGAAAATCTTTGCCCTATGCTGCTAATAAGAAACCCCAAATGATTTTCTAATGCATGCCACTCGATTGTAAAGCAATTATACAGCCCACCCAGTATACTAATGCCCTGTCTGGCACAGCCTGAGACAAGACATCCCAAACGACACCCAGACAGCTGGCCCCAACCTGGACACATAGGACCCGCTGTGGCTGTAGGTCGTCATCTCTTCCCAACCTCGGTTTTCAGGCTTCAGAACCTAGACCTTATCTCCAATCACTGCCCAGGGTGAACGTGATGCAGAAATTAGAATTCCTCCTTCCCCATGGCCAGAAACCTTGTGGTTGGCATGTTGTCCAACGTTCAATGTGGGAAAACCTGCATTGTCCGAAAGGCCACGCCAGTGCTTGAGGGCCGCCTAGGGCACAGACATGCATTGTGACCTGCAGCGTGAGTCCCGTATTAAAGTAACGCCTCTCAGTGGCTGGACCAAGATCCTGCATATGGGGCTTGTCATATCCATAGGCCCCCAGGCTTAACCAGAGGGCGAGTATTCCAGTTGTCAGTACCCACTGCTATGCTCTAGAATCCCTCTACTGGGGGGACACATGAAGCAGAAAACAGGACACTTCCCTTCCCACAGAATGCCCCCAAACTCTTGGGGGCTGGACAAACTACCAGAGAGGGAGACTTCTACGACCCATGAGGCAACTCCTACATTAAACGGCCATTGTGGACAAAACATCCAGAGACAAAAGCCTGAGCGACTGCCTCCCTCTCACCCTTCTTTCATATCCAGAGGAGCTCCCCTCATGGACTGTAGATCAGGTCTGCCGTAACCTCGGCCCCAAACCTGAGCTGAGTTAGGGTTTTTGGATGTCTGTCTGCACAGCCATGGCCCACACAGCCTCCAGGCTGGTGTCTCTGGAGCCACACCACAGAACTGTGGCTGCTCTCTCCTAAGAAACTGCCCATTCCATTGGCCACAACTCTACAAAATAGTAGAAACCTCAAGGTCCCCAAGGACATCCCACTACCGCAAGCCGCACTGGACAAATAGGGGCATTATGACACAAGCTGAGCAACTACTACCTCCATGCAGACACACAGACAGATATCCGCAGAGACAGAAGATTGAACCAGACAGGCCCCTAGGCCCTATTATGAACTCTTGCTTTGGTGTCCAGGTATCACTCCTCAGAGGCCTGGGTTCGAAGACCAGCATACGGGGCTTTCCTGAGGCACCAGACAGAAGACCTCTCATCTCCACATGGGAAGCTTCCTTGTTGGGGTTGTGTCAAGCCCTTCGGGTTGGAGAATCCTGCAGAGTCCCTTAGCTACTGCCACATTCCAAGGTCTCCATGGCCACCAACCCACATTATGACTCATCCTCAGGAGAGTCCATTTAAACTCAGCCTTCTGGGTAGCTCACCCAAGAGCCTGCAGATTGAGCGTGCCTTGTCTTGACCAGGCAATGGGAAGGTGAGTTGGCGTTTTTGACATCCATGCTTAGGGCCCTGCTCTGGAGTCTTTCTGTATGGGGCATCCTGGAACCATCCAATAGTACTCGACTGTCCTGAAGAAGGAAACTTTGAAGTTTGGAGCAGCTCACAACTCCCAGCGTAGGGAAACCTCCCCGGCCTCATGACGCCCCCACCCCCTTCAGGAAGGGGCCGTCATGGACACAAACTCCAGCTTGAGGCAACATCTGATACTCGCCCTGACCTCACCTGCAGGAGATCTCGATTCAGCCTCTGCAGAGTGGGCCTGCCATGCTCTTGGCCCCAAAACTCGTGCTAGCTTGTGTTTTCAGACTTCCTTCCTCACAATCCTGGCCACACCCCTCCAGTTTGGCAATTCTGGAGACACAATGCAGCACTCTGCCTGCCCTCCAGAAGAAAAATATTGCCCTATAGGGCTAACCAGAAACGCCAAATGAGTAACAACCTGCATGCCACTCGACCATACCCAAATTATACAGTCTAGCCTGTGCACTAAAGCCCTGTCTGACACAGCCTGATTGCAGACCTCCAGTCCAACACCCAGACAGCTGGCCGTACACAGAGCATATCACACCCACAATGGCTTTAGGCCATCATCTCTACCCAACCTCAGTTTTCACCTTCAGAACCTAGACCTTATCGCCACTCACTGTTCAGGAGTGAACGTGATGCAAGAATCAGAACTTCTCCTTCGCCTTGGCAAGAAACCTAGTTGTTGGCATGTTGTCCAATGTTCATTGTAGGAGAAAGCAGCATGGAGTATGAGGACCCACCTATCCCTGAGGGCCAAATTTGCACAAAAACACATTGTGACCCTCAGCGTGAGCCCTATCCTCATGTAAAGCCTCTTAGTGACTGGAACAACAGCCCACATATGGGGTTTGCCAAGCCCCTAGTCCCCCAATATCAACAAGAGTTCGAGATGTCTAGTCACCCCTACTCAGGGCTCTACTCTGGAATCCCTATTTGGTGGGACACCTGAGGTAAAAAAAAAAAAATATATATATATATATATATATATATATATATATATATATATATATATATACAGCAAGGACTCTTCCAATCCACAGAATGTTCCCAACCACATGGAATCAGGCCATATCACCAGAAAAAGAATTGTCCATGGCCCTTGAGGACATCCCGAAATTCCACGGCCACCGTTGACACAAAATCCAGAGACAAAAGCCTGAGCAAGCGCCACATACTCGCCCTTTGTTCATAGCCCGGAAAATTCTCACGGTCTGTAGATCGAGCCTTCATACATACATCCCCAAACTTAAGCTGAGTTTGTCTTTTCAGAATTCTGTCCCCACAGGCCTGGCCTACACACCATCCAAGCTGGGGCCCCTGGAGCCACACCTCAGGACTGTGGCTTCCCTCTCCAGGGGAATCCTGCCATTTCCATTGGCCACAACCATATAGATTAGGAGAATCCTCCAAACTCCCTCAGGCCATCTGAATTGTGTTGGCTGCCCAGGACAAACAGGGATAATCTTTCACAAGTTAGGAAAGTAACACCACTCAGACCCAGAGACAGATATCCCCATAGAATTAGATTGAACTTGACAGGCACTTATGTCCTAACCAGATCCATTGCTTTTGATTCCAGTCATCTCTCCTCAGAGGCCTGGTTTCCAATACCAGCATATGGGAAATTCCTTAAGCACTCATCAAAACAATTCTCTTCTCTACATAGGAAACATACTCTTTAGAGCTCCATCAAAACCTCCGGTTATGAACATCCCTCAAGGCCCCGGATCAAACACCCCATTCCAAGGTCTACATGGAAACAAATGCACATTATGACCCATCCTCAACTCACCCATTTCAAAACACCCGCCTCGGTTGCTCCCCTGATCCAGCAGATCGAACTTGCCTTGGCGCTATGAGACACCTGGAATGGGAGGCAGGCTGCCCAGGCATCCATCCTTAGAACCCTGCTCTGGATAATTTCCTTATGGGATGTCCTGGAGCCATCCAACAGGTCTCGACTGTCCCACAAAAGGAATCATTGCGGTTTGGAGCATCTCACAATTCCCATCGTGGGAAAACCTCCATGTCCTCGTGACACCCTCCCCTTCATGAAGGGGCCGTCGTGGACAGAGACTCCGATCTAAGCCAACGTCTGATCCTAGCTCTGTCTTCAGGTATACGGGATCTCAAATCATCTCTGCAGAGGTTGCCTGCCGTCCCCTCACCCCGAAATCTAAGTCTGGCTTGTGTTCTCAGAATTTTTTCCTCACACTCCTGGCCCACAAGCCTTCCAGTTTGGGAATTCTGGAGACACTATGTGGCACTGTTTCTTCCCTCCAGAAGAAAAACGTTGCCCTCTGGGGCTACCCAGTAACCACAAATGAGTACTATCCTGCACGAAACTCGACCGCACCCCAATGATGCAGTCTAGCCTGGGCACTAATTCTCTGTCTGCCACAGCCTGAGCCTGCACCTCCCTACCCACACTCAACAGCTGGCCGAACACTGAGCACATCAGAAACACCATGGCCTTAGGGCTTCATCTCTTCCCAACCTCAGTTTTCAGGCTTCAGAACCTAGACCTTAAATCCAATCACAGTCCAGGAGTGAAAGTGTTGCAGAAATTAGAACTCCATCTTCCCCATTGCCAGAAAACTTGTGGTTCCCATACTGTGCAACGTTCAGTGTAGGAGAAACCAGCATGGTACATTAGGCCACGCCTTGTCTTGAGGGGCTCCTTGGGCACAAAAACACATTGTGAAACTCAATGTGAGACCTATCCTCAAGGAAGACCTCTCAGTGTCTGGACCAAGAGCCCACATATGGGGCTTGCTATGTTCTTAGGTCCCAATATTAACCAGAGTTATGGTTTTGCAATTGCCCCCACCCACGACTCTGCTCTGGAATCCCTCTTTTGGTGGTCCACCTGAGGTAAAAAAACAAAAAACAAAAACCTAGTGGTTGGCATGTTTTCCCATATGCTGGGAGTAATTCCATGGAATTACTCTTTTGGCGGGACACCTGAGGTAACAAACCTGAAAGGAGTCCTCCCATTCCACAGATTGACGAAAAACAATTGGGATCGGGCCAAATCCACAGAGAGGAAAATTCGTCCATGGCCCATGAGGCCTCCCCGACATTCCACGGCCATCTCTGATACAAAATCCAGAGACAAAAGCCTGAGCAAGCGCCTCAGACTCGCTCTCTCTTCATATCCGGAAGAGTTCTTCTCATGGTTTATAGATCGGGCCTGCCATACCTACTTCCCCAAAGCTAAGCTGAGTTTGTGTTTTCAGTCTTCTGTCCTCAAAGTCCTGGGCCACACACCCTCCAGGCTGGGGCCCCTGGAGTCACACATTAGGACTGTGCCAACCCAATCCATGGGAATTCTGCCGATGCCATTGTCCAATACAGTAAAATGTGGAGAACCCTACAAATCCCTGAGGCCAACCCAATAGTGCAGGTCGCCCGGGACAAACAAGGGCGGTCTGATACCTGCTGAGCATCTACCTCCACTCATACCATAGATGGATGTCCCCTGAGAAGAAGATTGAACCAGACAGGACCCTAGGCCATAATAGGATACATTGCTTTGGATTACAGGCATGTCTCCTCAAAAGCCTGGATTCCAATACCAGCATAGAAGTTTTCCTGAGGCACCCATCAAAACAATACTCGTCTCCACAAGGAACCTTGTGCATCGAGCTATGTCAAAAGCTTAGGAGAATACTTCAGGGTCCCGGTGCCACCGCCCCTTTTTAAGGCCCTCATGGACACAAACACACATTAGGACCCATCCTCAGGAAAGTCCATTTCAAGTCAGCCACCACGGTTGCTCCCGCAGAGCCATCAGATCTAAACTGTCTTGTTGCTGGGAGACATTTGGAATGCGAGGCCGGCTTCCCAGGCATCCATCCTCGAACAGTGCCCTGGAGTCATTCCATATGGGATGTCCTGAAGCTGCCCAACAGGTCTCAATTGTCCCGCAGAAGGAAATCTTGATGGGGGCATCCCACAACTCCCAACGTGGGAAAAACTCCATGGCCTTGAGATTCCGCTCCCTTCATGAAGGGTCCGTCATGCACAGAAACTCCAACCTGAGCCAACGTCTGATCCTCGCCCTGACTTCAGATGCATGAGATATTGGTTCAGATCTACAGTGGTACCTGCCGTGTCCTCGCCCTGAAACCCAAGTCTAGCTTGTGTTCTCAGACTTCCGTCCTCACACTCCTCTACATGAAGCCCTCAAGTTTAGCAATTCCGGACTGACAATGAAGCACTCTGCCTGCCCTCTAGAAAACAAATTTTGCCTAATGAGCTGCCCAGACAACTTATATGAGGATAAATCTACATGGCACTCGACTGTACCCAAATTATATAGTCTAACCTGGGCACTAATGCACTGTCTGACACAACCTGAGCCCGGACCTCCTGA
Source organism: Mustela nivalis (assembly GCF_964662115.1). Lineage (NCBI taxonomy): Eukaryota > Metazoa > Chordata > Mammalia > Carnivora > Mustelidae > Mustela > Mustela nivalis. Next base: position 928,322 of record NW_028136451.1, on the reverse strand, counting down.
CCAACACCCAGACAGCTGACCGCACACTGAGCACATCAGACCCGCCATGGCCTTAGGTCATCATCTCTTCCCTACCTCAGTTTTCAGGCTTCAGTACCTAGACATTATCTCCAATCACTGCCCAGGGGTGCCTGTGATGCAGAAATCAGAACTCTTCCTTACCCATGGCAAGAAACCTTGTGGTTGGCATGTTGTCCAACGTTCAGTGTAGGAGAAACCAGGATTCACCATGAGGCCCTGCCCATTCTTGTTTGCGAAGTGGGCATAAACACACATTGTGACCCTCAGCGTGAGTCCTGTCCTCTAGTAAGTCCTCTCAGTGGCTCGACCATTAGATGTCATAATGGGCTTGACATGTCCCTAGGCCACAATTTTTAACCAGATTTCTGGTTGTCCGTTCGGCCCTCCCCAGGGTTCTACTCTGGAATCCCTCATTTGGTGGGACACCTGAGGTTAAAAAACAAAACATGGCAAATCAACAACAACAACAAAACGGACTTCTTCCATCCCACAGAATGACCCCAAACTCTTTGGACGGGGCCAAACCCCCAGAGTGTAAGACTCGTCCATTTCCCATGAAGTCACCAGGGAATTTCACGACCATGAGTGACACGATATCCAGAGACAAAAACTTGAGCACGAGCCTCACACTAGCCCTTCTTACAAATCCCGAAGAGTTCTCCTCATGGTCTGTAGATCAATCCTGCCATACCTATGACCTGAAACATAAGCCGCGTTTGTGTTTTCAGACGACTGTCCAAACAGCTCTGCCTACACACCCTACAGGCTCAGGCCCCTGGAGCCAAACCTGAGGACTGTACTTGCCCTCTCCAAGGGAATTGTATGTGCCCATTCCAATGGCCACAACCCTACTAATAGGATAAACCTGCAAACTCCCTGAGGCCATCCCAATAGTGGTGGCTTCCCAGGACAAACTCGGGCAATCTGAGCCCAACTGAGAACCTACATGCACTCAGACGCATAGACTGATGTTCCCAGAGGTAAAAAGGTACGAACAGGCCCCTAGGCACTATTCGGATTCATTGTTGTGGTATCTAGTCATCTCTCCTCAGAGGCCTGGATTTCAATACCAGCATATGGCTGTTTCCTGACTCATCCGTCATAAAAAATCTCATCTACATATGGGAAACTTGCACGTTGGAGCTGTGTCAAAGCCTCTGTTTGAAAAAACCCTTCAGGACCCCAGTGCCACCGCTTCATTCCAAGGTCTCCATAGACACAAAAACATATTAGGATCCATCCACAGGAGAGTCAATTTCAACTCAGCCTCCTCAGTTGCTCCCCCAGATCCAGCAGATCTAACCTTTCTTGTAGCTAGGAGAAAATTGGAATGCCAGGTGTGGTACCTAGCCATCCATCCTCAGAACCATGCTTGGAATCCTTGGCCTGGCGCCAACTAACAGGTCTCAATTGTCCTGGAAAAGAATCTTTGTAGTTTGGAGCTTCTCACAACTCCCATCGTGCGAAAACCCCCATGGCCTCGTGATTCCCCCCCTTCATGAAGGGGCCATCAGGGACAGAAAGTCCAACCTGAAGATCGTCTGATCCTCACCCTGACTTCAGATGCACGAGATCTCGATTCAGGTCTGTAGATTGTGCCTGCCATGTCCTCACCCATAAAAACTAAGCCTAGCTTGTGTTCTCAGACTTCAGTCCTCAGACTTCTGGCCCACAAGCCCTCCAGTTTGGCAATCCAGAAGTACAATGCGGCACTCTGCCTGCTCCCTGGAAGAAGAACATTGCCCTTGGGGCTACCCAGAAACCCCAAATGAGGATCAACCTGCACGCCATTTGGCTGTACACCAAATATATAGGCTGAAGTGGGCACAATTGCCAATTCTGACACAGCCTGAGCCTGGAACTCCTGGCCCCACCCAGACAGCTGGCCGCACACTGAGCACATCGGACCCGCCATGGCCTTAGGTCGTCATCTCTACCCAACCTCGGTTTTCAGGCTTCAGAACCTTGACCTTATCTCCAATCACTGCCCAGGTTTGAAAATGTTGCAGAAATCCGAACTCGTTCCCTTGGCATGAAACCTCGTGGTTGGCATGTTGTCCAACTTTCAGTGTAGTTGAAACCAGTGTGGCACATGAGACCCAGCCCATGCTTGAGGGCCACATTGGTCTCAAACACACATTGTGACCCTCAGCCTGAGCCCGGTCCTCAGGCAAGGCCTCTCAGTGGCTGCATGAAGAAACAGAATATTGGGCTTGCCATGCCCCTAGACCCTAATTTTTAACCATATTTCGGGTTGTCCCTTCACTCTTGCCCAGGGCTCTGCTTTGGAATTCCTCTTTTGGTGGGACACCTCAGGTAACAAACCTTAAAGGAGTCCTCCCATCCCACAGATTCACGAAAAAGAATTGGGATAGGGCCAAATCCACAGAGAGGAAGATTCGTCCATGGCCCATGAGGCCTCCCCGACATTCCACGGCCATCGCTGATACAAAATCCAGAGACAAAAGCCTAACCAAGCGCCTCAGACTCGCTCTTTCTTCATATCCTGAAGAGTTCTTCTCATGATTTGTAGTTCGGCCGTGCCATACCTACGTTCCCAAACCTAAGCTGAGTTTGTGTTTTTTGAGTTCTGTCCTCAAAGTCCTGGGCCACACACCCCCAGGCTGGGCCCCTGGAACCACACATTAGGACTGTGCTTAACCAATCCATGGGAATTCTGCCCATTCCATTATCCAAAACCGTACAAATTAGGAGAAACCTCCAAATTCCCTGAGGCCATACCAATGGTGTAGGTTGTCCGGGACAAAAAAGGGCCATCTGACACCAGCTGAGCATCTACCCCCACTCATACCATAGATGGATGTCCCCAGAGAAGAAGATTGACCAGACAGGACCCCAGGCCATAATGGGATCCATAGCTTTGGTTTACAGGCATGTCTCCTCAAAAGCCTGGTTTCCAATACCAGCTGAGTGCTTCTCCTGAGGCACCCATCAGAACAAATCTCGTCTACACATGGGAAACTTGCATGTTGGAGCTCTCTCAAAGCCTCTGGTTAGAAGGACATTTCAGGTTCCCGGTGCCAGCGCCTCATTCCAAGGTCTCCATGGAGACACACCCACATTAGGACCCATCCACAGGAGAGTCCATTTCAACTCAGCCCCCTAAGTTGCTTTCCCTGATCCAGCAGATCTAACCCGTCTTGTCGCTAGGAGATGATTGGAATGAGAGGCAGGCTTCCCAGACATCCATACTTAGAACCATTCTCAGAATTATGCTGTATGGGAAGTCCTGGAGCCAACCAACAGGTCTCAATAGTCCCTCAGAAGAATCTTTACTGTTTGGAGCATATCACAACTCCCATCGTGGGCAAACCTCCATGGCCTCGTGATTTCGCCCCCTGTGCTTCATGAAGGGGCCATCAGGGACAGAAGCTCCAACCTGAGCGATCGTCTGATCCTCGCCCTAACTTCAGATGCAGGACATCTTGATTCAGCTCTGCAGAGTGTGTCTGCCGTGCCCTTGCCCAGAAACGTAAGTCTAATTTGTGTTCTCAACTTCCATCCTCACATTCCTGGCCCACAAGCCCTCCAGTTTGGCAATTCCAGAACTACAAGGCAGCACTCTGCCTGCTTTCTGGAAGAAAAACATTGCCCTCTGGGGCTACCCAGATTCCCCAAATGAGGATCAACCTGCATGCCACTTGACTGGACCCCAATTATACAGGCTGCCCTGGGCACTACTGCCCTTTCTGGCACAGCCTGAGACTGAACCTCCTGGCTCGCACCCACCCAGCTAGCCACACACTGAGCACATCAGACCCGCCATGGCCTTAGGTCATCATCCCTTTCCAACCTCGGTTTTCAGGCTTCAGAACCTAAACCTTATCTCCAGTCACCACCCAGGGTTGAACATGATGCAGGAATCAGAACTCCTTCCCCATGGCAAGAAACCTTGTGGTTGGCATGTTGTCCAACGTAAAATGTAGTTGAAACCAGTGTGGCCCATGAGGCCCTGCAGATGCTTGAGGACCAAGTCGTTCACAAACATGCATTCTGACCCTCAATGTGAGCCCAGTTCTCAAGTAAGGCCTCTCAGTGGCTGGACCAAAAGACAGCATATTGGGCTTGTCATGCCCCTAGGCCCCAATTTTTAACCAGATTTCTGGTTGTCCAGTCTCCCCTCCCCAGGGCTCGGCTTTGGAATCCCTCTTTTGGTGGGACACCTGAGGTAACAAAACTGAAAGGACTCCTCCCATCCCACAGTTTGACCCAAAACAATTGGAATCGGGCCAAATCCACTGAGCGGAAGACTCGTCCATGGCCCATGAGGCCTCCCCGACATTCCACGCCCATCGTTGACACAAAATCCAGAAACAAAAGCCTGAACAAGTGCCTCACAATCTCTCTTTCTTCATATCTGGAAGAATTCTCCTCACGGTCTGTAGATCGGGCCTGCCATACCTACGTCCCTAAACCTAAACTGAGTTTGTGTTTTAGACTTCTGTCTCCACAGTCCTGAGGCACACACCCTGCAGGCTGGGGCCCCTGGAGCCACATCAAAACTGTGCCTTCCCTCTCCACGGGAATTCTGCCCATTCCATTGTCCATAATCATAAAATTAGGAGAAACCTCCAAAGTCCCCAAGGCCTTCACAATAGTGTAGGCCGCCTGGGACAAACAAGGGCCATCTGACACCAGCTGAGCATCTAACTCCACTAATACCTTAGATGGATGTACACAGAGAAGAAGATTCAACCGGACAGGCCCCTAGGCTCTAAACGGAGCCATTGCTTTGGTTTCCAGTTATCTCTCTTCAGAGGCCTATATTCCAATAACAGTATATGGGGGTTTCCTGAGGCACCAATCAGAACAAATCTCGTCTCCACATGGGAAACTTGTCCTTTGGAGATGTCTCAAAACCTCCGGTTAGGAGAATCCTTCAGGGCCCATGCACCAACGCCCCATTCCAAGGTCTCCATGGACACAAACCCACATTAGCATCCATCCTCAGGAGAGTCCATTTCAACTCAGCCCCCTTGGTTGCTTTGACAGAGCCAGCATATCAAACCTGTCTATTTGCTAGGAGACAACTGCAATGTGAGGCGGGCTTCCCATGTATCCATCCTAAGATCCCTGCTCTGGTGTCATTCTGTATGGTATGTACTGGAGTGATACAAAAGGTCTCAATTGTTGATCAGAAGGAATCCTTGTTGTTTGGAGCATCTCACAACTCCCATTGTGGGTAAACCTCCATGGACTGGAGATGCTGTCCCCTTCATAAAGTGGCCAGAATGGACATAAATTCAAACCTAAGCCTAGGTTTGAACCTCGCCCTGACTTCAGATTCATGATATCCCAATTCAGATCTGCAGAGGGTGCCTGCCGTGCCCTCGCCCAGAACCTACGCCTAACATGTGTTCTCAGACTTCCGTTCTCACACTCCCCGTCCACAAGGCATCCACTTTGGAAATTCCGGAGCCACAATGCAGCACTCTGCATTTTCCAGAAGAAAAACATTGCCCTTGGGGCTACCCAGAAATGCCAAATAAAGATCAACCTGCACGGCATTCAGTTGTACCCCAATTATACAATCTAACCTGGGCACTAATGCCCTGTCTGACACAGCCCAAGCTTGGACCTCCCGACCAACACCCAGACAGCTGGCTCCACGCTGAGCATATCGGACCCGACATGGTCTTAGGTCGTCATCTCTTCCCAACCTCGGTTTTCAGACTTCACAACCTAGACCTTATCTCCAATCACTGCCCAGGGGTGAATGACATGCAGAAATCAGAATTAATACTTCCCCATGGCAAGAACTCATGTGGTTGACATGTTGACTATCATTCAGTGTAGGAGAAACAAGCATGCACCATGAGTCCCCACCCATGCTTGAGTACCACAAGGGCATAAACACGCATTGTGACCCTCAGCATGAGTTCTGTCCTCAATGAAGGCCTCTCAGTGGCTGGACCATTAGAAGGCATATTGGGCTTGCCATGCCCCTAGGCCCGTATTTTTAGTTAGATTTCTTGTTGTCCAGGGCTCTGCTCTGGAATCCCTCTTTTGGTGGGACACCTTAGTTAACAAAACTGAATCCCACAGATTAACCCAAAACAATTGGGATCTGGCCAAATCCACAGAGAGAAAGACTCTTCCATGGCCCATGAGGACTCCTCGACATTCCACAGCCATCATTGACACAAAATCCAGGGGCAAAAGCCTGACAAGTGTCACACTTTCACCCTTTATTCATATCCCAAAAAGTTCTCCTCATAGTCTGTAAATCGGACCTGCCATACCTACGTCCCAAAACCTAAGCTGAGTTTGTGTTTTCAGACATCTGTCCCCACAGTCCTTGCCCACACACCCTCAAGGCTGGGCCCTTGGAGCCACACATCAGGTCTGTGCCTGCCCACACCACAGGAATTCTGCCCATTGCATTGTCCATAATCATACAATTTAGGAGAAACCTCCAAAGTCCCCGAGGCCATCCCTATAGTGTAGGCCGCCCGGACAAACAGGAGCGGTCTGACACCAGCTGAGCAACTACCTCCATTTCATAAAATAGACAGATGTCGACAGAGAAGAAGATTGAACCAGAGAGGCTCCTAGGACCTAATTGGATGCATTGCTGTGGTTTCTATGTATCTCTCCTCAGAGGCCTGGTTCTAATACCAGCATATGTGGGTTTCCTGAGGCACCAATTAGAACAAATCTTGTCTCCACATGGAAAACTTGCTCTTTCGAGTTGTTTCAAAATCTCCGGTTAGAATCCTTTAGAGCCCTGGGGCCACCACCCCATTCCAACGTCCTCATGGACACAAACACACATTAAGACCCATCTTCAGGAGAGTCCATTTCAACTCAGCTCCCACGATTGCTCCTGCATAGCCATCAGATCGTACCTGTCTTGTGGCAGGGAGACAATTGGTGTAAGAGGCAGTCTGCTCAGGCATCCATCCTTAGAACCCGGCTCTGGAGTCATTCCATATGGGATGTCCTGGAGCCATCCAACAGTTCTCAATTTTGCCGCAGAAGGAATCCTTGCAGTTTGGAGCATCCCACAACTCCCAACGTGGGAAAACCTCCATGGCCTCGAGATTCCACCCCTTTGATGAAGGGGCCATCATGGACAGAAACTCCAACCTGCGCCTAAGTCTGATCCTCGTCCTGACTTTAGATGAATGAGATTTTGATTCGGATCTGCAGAGGGTGCCTGCCGTGCCCTCGCCCTGAAACTTAAGTCTAGCTTATGATCTCAGACTTAGGTCCTTACACTCCTGGTCCCGACGTCCTTAAGTTTGGCAATTCTGGACCCACAATGCTGCACTCTGCCTGCCCCAGCGAGCTTCCCTGACACAATAAATGAGGATGAACCTACATGGAACTCAACTGTACCCAAATTATACAGTCTAACCTGGGCACTAATGCACTGTCTGACACAGCCTGAATCCATACCTCCTGAACAACACCCAGAAAGCTGACTGCACACTGAGCACATCGGACCCTCCATGACCTTAGGTTATCATCTCATCCCAACCTCGATTTTCTGGATTCAGAACTTAGATCTTATCTCCAGTCACTGCCCAGGGGTGAACATGATGCAGAAATCAGAATTCCTCCTTCCCCATGGAAAGAAACCTTGTGGTTCGTATGTTGTCCAAAGTTCAGTGTAGGAGAATCAAGCATGGCCCATGAGTCCCCGCCCATGCTTGATGCCTACATTGGGCACAAACATGCATTGTGACCCTCAGTGTGAGCACTGTACTCAAGTAAGACCTCTCAGTGGCTGGACCAAGGTACCCCATATGGGGATTGCCATGCCCTTAGGCCCCCAATCTTATACAGAGTTCGGGTTGTCCAGTCGCCCCTTCCCAGGGTTCTGCTCTGGAATCCCTCTTTAGTGGCACACCTGAGGTAAAAAAAAAAAAAAAAAAAAAAAAAAAAACAGAATGGACTCCTCCCATCCCACGGAATGACCCCAAAATATTGGGATCATCCAAATCCCCATAGAGGAACTCTCACCCATGGTCCATGAGGACGCCCCTACATTCCACGGCCATCAGTGACACAAAATCCAGAGTCAAAAGCCTGAGCAAGTGCCTCACACTCACTCTTTGTTCATATCCTGAAGAGTTCTGCTCAAGGTCTGTAGATCGGGCCTCCCATACCTATGTCCCCAAACCCAAGACGAGTTTCTGTTTTCAGACTTCTGTCCCCACAGCTCTGACCCACACACCCTCCATGCTTGAGCCCCTAGAGCCACACCTCAGGATTGTGCCTTCCCTCCCCAAAGGAATTCTGCCCATTTCATTGGCCACAAACTTGCAAATTAGGAGAAACCTCCAAAGTCAAAGTGGCCATCCCAATAGTGTAGACTGCCCAGGACAAATAGGGGCAATCTGACACCAGCTGAGGAACTACCTCCACTCAATCCCATAGACAGATGAACCGAGAGAAGAAGATTAAACCAGACAGGCCCCAGGCCCTAATCAGATCCATTGCCTTGGTTTCCAGGCATCTCTCCTCAGAGTTCTGGTTTCCAATACCAGCATATTGGGGGTTACTGAAGCACCAATGAGAACAAATCTTGTTTCCCCATGGGAAAAATGCTTCTTGGAGCTGTGTCAAAACCTCTGGTTAGGAGCATCCTTCAGAGCCCTGGTGCCACTGCCCCATTCCAAGGTCTCCATGGACACAATCCCACATTATGACCGATCCTCAGGAGAATGCATTTCAACTCAGCCCCCTCGGCTGCTACATCATAGGCAGCAATCAAACGTGCCGTTTCGCTAGGAGACAATTGGAATGCAAGGCCGGATGCCCAGGCATCCATCCTTACAACCCTGCTCTGCAATTGTTCCATATGGGATGCCCTGGAGCCATCCAACAGGTTTCAACTGACCCGCAGAAAATCCTTGTGGTTTGGAGCATCTCACTACTGCCATCATGGGAAAACACCAATGGCGGTGTGATGACCCCCCTTCATGAAGGGGCCATCATGGACAGAAACTCCAACCTGAGCCAACATATGAACCTCGCCCTGACCTCAGATGCATGAAATCTCAATTCAGCTCTGCAGAGTGTGCCTGCCATGTCCTCGCCCTGAAACCAAAGGAAAGCTTCAGTTCTCAGACTTACATCCTTGCATTCCTGGCCCCAAGGACTCCAGTTTGGCAGTTCCGGAGCCAGAATGCAGCACTCTGCCTGCCCTCCAGAAGAAAGACTTTGCCCTATGGGGCTACGGAGAAACCCCAAATAATTATCTTCTGCATGCCACTCAACTGTACCCCAATTATACAGCATATCTGGGCACGAATGCCCTGTCTGGCACAGCCTGAGTGCAGACCTCCTGAACGACACCTAGAAAGCTGGCCCCAAACTGAACACATTGGACCCGCCATGGCCTTAGGTCGTCATCTCTTCCAAACCTCAGTTTTCAGGCTTCAGAACCTAGACCTTATCTCCAATTAGTGCCCAGAGGTGAACGTGATGCAGAAATCAAAACTCCTCCTTCCCCATGGCAAGAAACCCTGAGGTTGGCATGTCCAAGGTTCAGTGTAGGAGAAACCTGCAAGCTCAATGAAGTCCCGCCCAATATTGGGGACCACCTTGGGCACAAACACACATTGTGACCCTCAGCATGAGTCCACTATTCAAGTAACGTCTCTCAGTGGCTGGACCAAGAATCTGCATATGGGCTTGCCATGCCCAATGGACCCCAAGCCTAACCAGAGGGTGGGTATTCCAGTTGTATGTACCCAGTGCTCTGCTCTAGAATCCCTCTATTGTGGGGACACATGAGGCAGAAAACAGGACTCCTCCCTTCCCACAAAATGACCCCAATCTCTTGGGAGCCGGACAAATCACCAGAGAGGGAGACTTCCATGGCCCATGAGACCATGCTTACATTAAATGACCATCATGAATACAACATCCAGAGCCATAAGCTTGAACAACCGCCTCTCACTCGCCTTACTTTCTAATCACAATGAGCTCCCCTCACGGACTGTAGATCACTCCTGCCATAACCTCAGCCCCAAACCTCAGCCGAGTTTGTGTTTTTGGATATCTGTCCCCACAGCCCTGGCCCACACAGCCGCCAGGCTGGGGCCTCTGGAGCCACACCACAGGACTGTCCTGCTCTCTCCAAGGAGACTATGCCCATTCCATTGCCCATAACCCCACAGAATAGGAGAAACCTCAAGGCCCCCGAGGACATCCCACTACTATAAGCCTCTCTGGACAAAGGCATCCTGACACTAGCTGAGCAACTACCTCCATGCAGAAACACAGACAGATGTCAGCAGAGACAGTAGATTGAACCAGACAGGCCCCTGGGCCCTAATCTGAACTCTTGCTTTGGTTTCCAGGTGTCACTCCTCAGAGGCCTGGGTTTGAAGACCAGCATCTGGGGCTTTCCTGAGACACCAAACAGAACAACTATCGTCTACACATGGGAAGCTTCATTGTTGGAGCTGTGTCAAACCCTTCGGTTTGGAGAAACCTGCAGAGTCCCTGAGCCACCGCCACATTCCAAGGTCTCCATGGCCACCAACCCACAGTATGACTCATCCTCAGGAGAGTCCATTTCAACTCAGCCCTCTGAGAAACCCGCCCAAGAGCCTGCAGATTGAGCCTGCCTTGCCCCAAACAGCCAGTGGGAATGTGAGGTGGCATTTGCAGACATTCATGCTTAGACCCCTTCTCTCGAGTCTTTCTGTAGGGGTCATCCTAGAACCATCTCATAGTACTCGACTGTCCTACAGAGGAAACCTTGATGTTTGGGGCAGCTCATAACTCCCAGCGTTGGGAAACCTCCCTGGCCTCATGACGCCCCCACCCCCTTCAGGAAGGGGCCATAATGGACACAAACTCCAACCTGAGGCAACGTCTGATACTCGCCCTGACCTCAGATGCAGGAGATCTTGATTCAGTTTCTGCAGAGTGGGCCTGCCATGCCCTCGGCCCCAAACCTAACGCTAGCTTGTGTTTTCAGACTTCCCTCTTCACACTCCTGGCAAACAAGCCCTCCATACTGGGAATTCCAGAACCACAACACAGTTTTCTGCCTGCCCACCAGAAGAAAAACGTTGCCCTATGGGGCTCTCCAGAAACCACAAATGAGAACCAACCTGCTCTGGCCTCGACCGCACCCTAACTGGAAAAGCTACCCTGGTCAGTAATGCTCTGTCTGACACAGCCTGACGTCCCGACAGACAAGGAAACAGCTGGCTGCACACTAAGCACATCAGACAGGCCATGGCCTTATGCTGTCATCTCTTCCCAACCTGGGTTTTCAGACATCTGACCCTAGATATTATATCAAATCCTGGCAAACGTGGGTAACTGAAGCACAAATCAGATCTTCTCCTTCCCCATGGCTGGAAAGCTTGCTGTTGGCATGGAGTCATACCTTCAGTGTAGGAGAAACCTTCATGGCCCCTGAGGCCAAGCCTAAACTTGAGTGCCTCCTTGGGTACAAACTCGCATTGGGACCATCAGCATGCGCCCCATGTCGAAGTAAGGTCTCTCAGGGCCTGGACTAAGAGCCCGCATATGGGGCTTGCCAAGCCCCTATGATCCCAATCTTCACAAGAGCTCGAGTATTCCATTTGCTCGAACCCAGGACTGTGATCTGGAGTCCCTCTCCTGGAAGAACACCTGAGCCAGACAGCAGGACTCCACCCTTCCCACAAAATGTCCCCAAAATCTTAAGAGCTGGACCAACTCCTCAGAGAGGGAGACTCTTTCATAGCCCCTGAGGTCACCCCTACATTCCACGGCTATGGGAGACAAAACATCCAAAGACAAAAGCTTGCGTGACTGCCTCCCATTTGCCCTTCTTTCATAAGCTGAGGATCTCCTCTCACGGTCTGTGGGTCCATCCTGCAATGCTCTCGGCTCCGCACCCAAGCCGAGTTTGTGTTTTCAGACTTCTGTGCCCACAGCCCGGACCCACACACCCTCCAGGCTAGGGCCTATGGAGACACATTGAAGGACTGTGCCAGTCCTCTCCAAGAAAACTGTACCCAATCCATTGGCCACAACCCTAGAGATTAGGAAAATCCAATAAGGTCTCCAAGGCCATGCCTCGGCCATGGACTAAGAGGGGCACTCTGACACCAGCTGAGCAACTATCTCCACTTAGATACTCAGACAGTGTCCCCAGAGACAGAAGATTGAAACGGACAGGCATCTAGGCTCTAATCTGAACCCTAGCTTTGGTTTCCAGGTGTCTCTACTCAGAGAACTGGTTTGAAGACCAGTATCTGGGGCTTTTCTGAGGCACCAAAGAGAACCTGTCTCATCTCCACATAGGGATCTCTTTTTAATTGGAGCAATATTACACCCTTCGGTTAGGCGAATACTTCATGGCCCCTGAGCTGCCAACATATTCCAAGGTCTCCATGCACACAAACCCACATTATGACCCATCCGCAGGAGAGTCCATTTCAATTCAGCCCCCTAGTTAGCTCGCCCCAGAGCCAGTAGTTCAAACATGTCTTGTCACAAAGAGCTAATGGGAATGTGAGGTATGCTGTACAGGCATCCATCCTTCGAATCCTGCTCTCCAGTCTTTCCGTATGGGACATCCTGGAGCCATTCAACAGGACTCGACTGTCCAGCAGATGGAAAGCTTGTGGTATGGGTCAACGCACAAACTAGAGTTTGTGCTGGTGTCTAAGGTGCTGTGCAGGATTCTCCAATCTTGAGGGTTTGGCACAGGTCAAAGGGCATGGTTTCCTACTGGGGACAGGAGATATTCTATTGTGTGGCTCAGGGACCACATGTTGTATCCTAAGTTGGTATTTCAGAACAGGACCCTGAGGACAGATGCCTGAAAACCTAATCTAGTGTTCCAATGACGTCCTAGGAGCATGTCAGGTACAATCTTCTGACCCAGGAACATTGAAATGGCTGTCTGCTTGGATGTAGGTGATCAGGGCGTTTCAGACTGGCATTTGTGTCCAGTGCTGCCGACAATATTGGGTCTGGCTCAGGGCTCTTGCGTGTTTCTCCTAAACTGGAAGGTTTGGGCAGGTTTGACGGGCACAGTTTCCTTGGGGATGGCAGGCCTAGTCATGTGTTGTGGATCCAGAGACCCTGTCCTGGAGGGCATATGAGCCATGGTTTTGGGAGAGAAGTCTGCAAACACAAATGTGGGTTATGGTTAGTGGAAAGGTGATCACAGGCCCAATGAGTAGATCTGGAGTGCAGCTTGTCAGGAGTTGTAATTAGGGTGACTGGAAGGCAGTAGCACAGGCTTTTCTCTCTATATTGTGTGTCCAGGATGGCCTCGGAATGCAGGTATAGTCTCATGGGTCCATGGGAAACTTTTCCTCTCTATGGATCTGTGCAGCTCATAGTTTGGTGGCTTTTTTGGGGAAGGGAAGAGTGTTGTTTTCCATCTTATGGGTGCCCCAAAACAGGGATTCCAGATACAGGCTCTTTTTCTGGGCATCTGGGACATCCCACCAAGGGTTAGGATTTGCACCTTGGGGTGTATGAGGCCTGCAATGCGGGATCATGATGGTGCAACTGAGAGGGATTGTTTGAAAGCTTGCTCAGGCTGAGTCTCACAATGCCTGTTTGCTCCCATGGCGGCCCTCAGGAGTGGGAGTGGTCTCATTGGTCATATATCTGGCTCCCTCTTAGAGAGTTGGACACCCAACCCAACAGCCAAATGTCCTGCCATGAGGAAGGATGAGTTATCTTCCGTCAGGTTCCTCTGTGCTTCAGGTTGCCCCATTGGCAGGGTTTCCAGCAAGGTCTCGAGATAGGTGCCTGAATACCAAGGATGGGTGGAGATGACGTACTTGGGCCATAGCAATCCCAAATGCTAGATATGAGGCCTAAAACTCGGTCGGGGCTCAGGCTCTGTCAGACACAGCGCTAGTGGCCATGGCAGCCTTTATATCAGAGTAGATTCGAGGGCGGAGCAGATTGATCCTCATGTGGAGTTTCTTGGGAAGATTCCCAGGCATTTGTTCATTCAATAGGGAAGGCAGAATGCTGTGTTGTGGCTCCAGATTTCCCAATCACGAGAGCTTGGGGACCAGTCAGTTTTGGGTGGAATTGTAAACAAAAGCTATGGTTCAATTCAGTGCCAAGCAGAAGGAAGTTCCAATTTGTAGCAGTTTACTCGAGACATCCAGCACTGGAATAAGGGTGGATGTCAGATGCTTGCTCACACTAGAGTTTTTGTCTATGATGACCGACAAGTGGAGGGGTGGTATAAAGAGGCCATGGAGGAGTTCACATGCTGAGGCCTGTGAACTGCTGCAAAAAGTAACATTTCTTTGTACAGAGTAGGTGAAGTCTGGTTTGTTTACTCTAGGTTTCCCCATGTGGAAAGTTTGTGAAGAAGAGCTCTCCGGCATGGATGCCAGGAAAGCACACCTCCATTGACAATTGCAGCTGAGGAACATGGCAGATTCGTTCTGGTGGCTCTGGGACAAAGTGCCAAGGCCTTGAGTTGACATGGGATCTCTTGCAGATGGGTCACAATGCTTGTTTGTTACCAGGGAGAACTTAGAATGTGCTGGTTGCTAAGGTGCCATGCCGGATTCTCCTACCCTGAGGGTTTGGCACAGGTCGAAGAGCATGGTATTCTTCTGGGGACAGGGGATGTTCTGTCGTGTGGCTCAGAGACCACATGATGTGTCATAGATTGGTATTTCAGAACAGGCCCCTGAGGACAGATGCCTGAAAACCTAATGGGGTTCCATTGAGAGCCTACTGGCATTTTAGGTTCAATCGTCTATCTCACGATCATTGACTTGGCTATTTCCCTGGATGTAGGTGATAACGGTGTTTCAGACTGCGCATTTCCATCCCGAGTGGCCGGCAATATTGGTGTGGGCTCAGGGGCCACACAGGTTTCTCCTAATCTGGAAGGTTTGGGCAAATCTGATATGCACAGTGTCCTTGGGGTTGGCAGCCAGAGTTCTGTGGTGTGGCTCCAGAGATCACATTCTGGTGGGCATGTGAGCCATGGTTTTGGGAGAGAAGTCTGCAAACACAAATACAAATTAGGGTGAGTGGCGAGGTGATCACAGGCCCAATGCGTAGACCTGGAGGGAAGCTCGTCATGAACTATAATTAGGGAGACTGGAAGGCAGTAGCACAGGCTTTTCTCTCTGGATTGTGTGTCCAGGATGGCCTTGGAATGCAGGTGTGGTCTCATGGGTCCATGGGAGTCTTTTCCTCTCTATGGATCCTGGTGGCTCTCCATAGTTTGGTGGCTTTTTCGGGGAAGGGGAGAATGATGTTTTCCACCTTATGGGTGCCCCAAAACAGGGATTCCAGAGAAGGGCTCTGGTTCATGGCATCTGGGACATCACAACAAGTGCTAGGATTTGGGCTTAGGGGCATATTAGGCCTGCAATGCGGGTTCATGGTGGTGCAACAGAGAAGGATTGTTTGAAAGCATGCTCAGGCTGAGGGTCACAAGGCCTGTTTGCCTCCAGGGCATCCCTGAGGAGTTTGTGTGGTCTCACTGGACTTGTAAATGACTCCCCCTTTCAGGGTTGAACACCCATCCTAACAGCCAAGTTTCCTGATATGAAGAAGGAGGAGTTCTCTATTGTGCTTCAGGATGCCCCATTATCAGGGATTCCAGCAAAGGTCTGGGGACAGGTGCCTGAATACCAAGGATGGGTAGAGATGAAATACTTGAGCCATGGCATTCCCAAATACTAGATGTGGGGCTCAAACTCTGGTGACTGACACTAGGTCTGGGCTCAGGCTCTGTCAGACACAGCACTAGTGGCCAGGGCAACCTATAAATCAGCGTCCCTCCGATATAGGGCCGAGCAGATTGATCCTCATGTGGGGTTTCTGGCCAGACTCACCAGGCACTTGTTTCTATCGGGAAGGCAGAATGCTGTGTTGTGTCTCCATAATTCGCTATCAAGAAGGCTTGGGGACCAGTCGGGTGAGGAAGGAATTGTAAACACAAGCTACAGTTCAATTCACTGCCAAGCGGAAGGCAGTTCCTGTGTCCAGCAGCTTTTTCGAGATATCCAGCACCTTAGTAAGGGAGGACGTCAGATATTTGCTCACACTGGAGTTTGTGTCTATGATGACTGACAAATGGAGGGGTGGCGTCAAGAAGCCATGGAGGGATTTTCACGTTGAGACTCATGAGCTGCTCCAAATAGCAAGGTTTCATTCTACTGGACAGGTGGAGTGTGGTTTATTTGCTCCAGGGTCCCCCATGTGGAAAGTTTGGGTAGCAGAGCTCTACCGCATGGATGCCTGGAATGTTCAACTTCATTGACCATTGCAACTGAAGAACATGGCAGCTTTATTCTGGTGTCTCTGTAGCAAAGTACCAAGTCCTTGATTTGACATGGAATCTCTTGCAGATGGGCCACACAGCTGGTTTGTTACCAGGTAAATCTTAGAATGTGCTGGTGGCTTAGTAGTTGTGCAGGAATCTACTACTCTGGGATTTTGCACAGATTGTAGGGCACGGTTTCCTTCTGGGGACAGGAGATGTTCTGTTGTGTGGCCCAGCCACCACATGTTGTATCATAAGTTCGCATTCTAAAACAGGCCTCTGAGGACACATGTCTGAAAACCGAATCAATGGTTCCAATGACGTCCTAGGGGCATGTTAGGTTCATTATTCTGACTCAGGACCATTGACTTGGCTGTGTTCCTGGATGTAGGAGATCAGGGTATTTCAGACTGTGCATTTGTGTTCAGAGCGGCCGCCGAAATTGGGGTAGGCCCAGAGGCCTTGTAGGTTTCTCCTAATCTAGACAGTTTGGGCAACTGTGATGGAAACAGTTTCCTTGTGGATGGCAGGGACAGTCCTGCAGTGTGGATCCAGAGACCCCATCCTGGAGGGCATGTGTGCCATGGTTTTGGTAGATAAGTCTGCAAACACAAATTCGAATTAGGGTGAGTGGCGAAGTGATCAGAGGCCCAATGCATATACCTTGAGAGCAGCTCATCTGGAACTGTAATAAGGGTGAATGGAAGGCAGTAGCACAGGCTTTTCTCTCCGGATTGTGTGTCCAGGATGGCCTCGGAATGCAGGTGTGTTCTCATGGGTCCATGGGAGACATTGCCTCTCTATGGATCCTGGTGGCTCCTCATAATTTGGTGACATTTTTGGGGAAGGGATGAGTGCTGTTTTCCATCTGAAGGGTGCACCAAAACAAAAATTCCAGAGATGGTCTCTGCGTCTGGGCACCTCTAAAATCCCACCAAGTTTTATGATTTGAACCTACAGGCATACCAGGCCTGAAATGAGGGATCATTGTGGTGAATCTGAGAGGGATTTTTTGAAAGCATGCTCAGGGTGAGGGTCACAATGCCTGTTTGTGCCAAGGGTAGTCCTCAGGAGTGTGTGTGGTGTCATTGATGTTGTAACTGGCTCCCCCTTTGAGGGTAGAACACCCATCCCAAAAGCCAGGTTTATTGCCATGGGGAAAGAAGAGTTCTCTATTGTGCTTCAAGTTCCCTAATTGGCAGGGATCCCTGCCAAGGTCTGGGGACAGGTGCCTGAATATCAAGGATGGGTAGAGATGACATACTTGGGCCATGGCAATCCCAAATGCTAGATATGGGGCCTGCTCTCTAGTGGCTGAAACTCAGTCGAGCTCAGGCTCTGTCAGACACGGCACTAGTGGCCATGGCAGCCTATAAATCGGTGTTGACTCGAGGGCCGACCTGATTGATCCTCATGTGGGTTTTCAGGGCAGACTCACCAGGCATTTCTTCATTCGATGGGGAAGGCAGAATGCTGCATTGTGGCCCCAGATTTCCCTATCAAGAGGGCTTAGGGACCAGTCAGGTGAGGATGGAATTGTAAACACAAGCTATGGTTCAATTCAGTGCCAAGTGGAAGGCAGTTCCAATGTGCAGTGGTTTATTCAAGACATCCAGCACTGGGATAAGGGTGCATGTCAGATGTTTGCTTAGACTGGAGTTTGTGTCTATGATGACCGACCAATGGAGTGGTGGCATCAAGAGGCCATGGAGCAGTTTACACGCTGAGGCCTGTGAGTTGATCCAAACATAAGGTTTCCTTCTACTGGACAGGGGAGGTCTGGTTTGTTTACACCAGGTTCCCCCATGTGCAAAGTTTGGGTAGCATAGTACTCGCATGTGGATACTGGAAAGCACACCTACATTAACCATTGCTCCTAAGGAACATGGCAGGTTCTTTCTGGTTGCTCTAGGGCAAAGTACCAAGGCCTGGATTCTAATGAAGTTGGGTCACAATGCAGTTTTGTTACCACGGAAATCTTACTATGTGCTGGTGGCTAAGGGGCCATGTTTGATTAGTCTATCCTGATGGTTTGACACCGGTCGAAGAACACGGTTTCTTTCTGGGTATCGGAGATGTTCTGTTGTGGGGCTCACGAACCAAATGTTGTATCATAAGTTGGTATTCCAGAACAGGCCTCTGAGGACAGATGCCTAAAAACTTCATCTAGGGTTCCAATGAAGTCCAAGGGGAATTTCAGGTTGAATCATCAGACTCAGGACCATTGACTTCGGTGTCTGCCTATATGTAGGCAACCAGGGTGTTTCTGACTGTGCCTTTGTGTACAGAGTGGCCTCCAATATTGGGGTGGGCTCTGGGGCCTTGCAGGTTTCTCCTAATCTTGAAGGTTTAGGCAAATTTGTGGGCACGGTTTCCTTGGGGGTGGCAGGCACAGTCCTGTGGTGTGGCTCCAGAGACTCCATCGTGGAGGGCATGTAAGCCATGGTTTTGGGAGAGAAGTCTGCAATCACAAACTCGGATTAGGTTGAGTTGCGAGGTGATCGTAGGCCCAATGCATAGACCTGGAGGGCAGATCGTCAGGAACTGTAAATCACGTACCTCGAAGGCACTAGCACTGGCTTTTGTATCTGGATTGTGTGTCCATGATAGCCTTGGAATGCAGGTGTGTTCTAATGTTTCCATGAGAGTATTTTCCTCTCTACGGATCCTGGAAGCTCCCAATAGTATGGTGGCTTTCTCGTTTGAATGGAAGAGTGCTGTTTTTAATCTTAGATGTTCCCCAAAAAGGGATTCCAGAGAAGGGCTGTGAGTCTGGGTGCTTGGAAAATCCCACCAGGATTAGGATTTGGGCCTAGGGGAGTACCAGGCCTACAATGTGTGACTTGGAGGTACAACTGAGAGCGTTTGTTTGAAAGCATGCTAGTCTGAGTGTCACAATGCCTGATGTGATTAGGGCAGCCCTTATGAGTGGGAGTTGTCTCCTTGGCCATGCAGCTGGCTACCACTTTAATGTAGGACACCCATCCCAACTACCAGGATTCCTGCCATGGAAAAGGAAGAATTCTCTATTGTGCCTCAGGTTCCCCCATTAGCAGGTATTCTAGCAAATGTCTGGGGACAGATGCCTGAATACCAAGGATGGGTAGAGATTAGGGACCTGAGACATGGCCAGTCTCACATGCCCGACTCTCTGAGTGTCTGACATGAATTGAGCACTCAGGCTCTGTCAGAAACAGAACTAGTGGTCAGGGCTGAGTATGAATCAGGGATCCCTCAAGGGCTGAGCAGATTGATCCTCATGCAGAGTTTCTGGGCAGAATCACCATGCCCTTCTTCTTTCTAAGGGGAAGGCAAAAAGCTGCGTTGTGGCCCCAGAATTCCCTATCAAGCGGGCTTGGGGTGAGGATGGAATTGTAAACTCAAGCTAAGGTTCAATTCAGTGCCAAGCAAAAGGCAGTTCCATTGTGCAGTGTCTGATTCCAGATATCCAGCACCTGAGTAAAGGTGAAAGTCAGACATTTCCTCATGCTGGAGTTTATGTCTATGATGACCGATGAATGGAGGGGTGGCGTCAAGAGGCCATGGAGGATTTCACATGCTGGGGCTTGTGAGATGCTTCAAACAGCAAAGTTTCCTTCTACCACACAGGGGGAGACTGGTTTATTTGCTCCAGGGTCCCCCATGTGGAAAGTTTGGGTAGCAGAGCACTCCCACGTGGATGCCTGAAAAGCACACCTCCATTAAAATTGCAGCTGAGAAACATGGCCAATTCGTTCTGGTGGCTCTTGGGCGAATTACCAAGGCCTGGAGTTGACATGAAGTCTCATGAAGATGGGTCATAATGAAGGTTTGTTACCATGGAGACCTTAGAGTGTGCTGGTGGCTAAGGGACCATGTAGGATTCATCTACCCTGAGGGTTTGACACTGGTCAAAGGGCACGGTTTCCTTCTCGGACCAGAGATGTTCTGATGTGGGGCTAACGGACCAAATGTATCATAATTTGGTATTGCAGAACAGGCCTCTGAGGATAGATGCCTGAAAATTTAATCTAGGGTTCCAATAAAATCCTAACGGAATGTCAGGTTCAATCCTCTGACTCAGTATCATTGACTTCAAAGTCTGCCTAGATGTAGGTGATCAGGGTGTTCCAGACTGTGCATTTGTGTACAGAGTGGCAACCAGTATTGGGGTGGGCTCAGGGGCCTTGCAGGTTTCTCCTAATCTGGAAAGATAGGGCAATTTGATGGGCACAGTTTCCTTGGCAATGGTGGGCACAGTCCTGTGGTGTGGCTCCAGAGACCCCATGCTGGAGGGCATGAGAGCCATGGTTTTGGAAGGGATGTCTGCAAACACAAATGCGGGTTAGGTTTAGTGGCGAAGTGATTGTAGGCCCAATGCATACTCCTGGAGGGAAGCTCCGTGTGAAATGTAAATCGCATGCCTCAAAGGAGGTAGCACAGGCTTTTTTATCTGGATTGTGTATCCACGATGGACTAAGAATGCAGGTGTGGTCTCAGGTGTCCATGGGTGATATTTCCTCTCAAGTATCCTGGCGGCTCCTTATAATGTGGTGGCTTTCTCAGAGAGGAAAGAGTTCTGTTTTCCATATTAAGGGTGTCCCATAACAGGGATTGCAGAGAAGTGCTCTGGCTCTGGGCACCTGGAAATACCCACCAAGGGTTATGATTTGGGCATAGGGGCTTACCAGGCCTCCAATGCAAGTCCTGGAGATACAACTGAGAGCGTTTGTTTGAAAGCATGCTCAGGCTGAGGGTCACTATGCAAGCTTTTGCATAGGGTGGCCCTCAGGAATGGGGGTGGTCTCAATGGCCATTCAGTAGGCTAACACTCTGAGTGTTGGACACCCTTCCGAACTTACAGGAATCCTGCCATGGGGAATGAGGATTTCTCTATTGTGATTCAGGTTCCCTCATTGGTAGGGATTCCAGGAAAGGTCTGGGGACACATGCCTGAATACCAAGGATGGGTAAAGATGACGGCTCTGTTCCGTGGCCAGTCTAACATGCGGGATATGGGCCCCGCTTTCTAGGTGGCTGACACGAGGTCGGGGCTTAGGCTCTGTCAGACACAACACTAGGGGCCAGGGCTGTCTATAATTCAGGGTTCCCTCAAGGGACAAGTAGATTGATCATAATGTGGAGTTTCTGGGCAGACTCACCAGGCCCTTCTTCTTTCTATTGGGAAGGCAGAATGCTGTGTTGTGGCTGCAGAATTCCCTATCATGAGGGCTTGTGGACCAGTAGGGTGAGGATGGAATTGTAAACCCAAGCTATGAATAAATTCAGTGACAAGCGAATGGCATTTCCAGTGTGCAGCGGCTGATTCGAATATCCAGCACCTGAGTAAGCGCAGACGTCAGATGTTTGCTCAAGCTGGAGTTTGTGTCTATAATGACCGACAAATGGAGAGGAGTTGAAAAGAGGTCATAGAGGATTTCCCACACTTGAGCTTGTGAGATGCTCCAAACAGCCAGGTTTCCTTCTACAGGACAGGGCAGTCAGATTTGTTTGCTCGAGAGTCCCCCATGTGGAAAGTTTGGGTAGCAGAGCACTCCCACATGGATGCCTGGAAAGCACACTTCCACTGAACATTGCAGCTGAGGAACATGACAGGTTCTTTCTGAAGGCTCTGGGGTGAAGTACCAAGGCCTGTAGTTGACATGGAATCTCATGAAGATGGCTCACAATGCTGGCTTGTTACCAGTGAGATCTTAGAATCTGCTGGTGGCTACGGGCCAAGTAGGATTCATCTACCCTGAGGGTTTGACACAGTTCCAAGAGCACGGCTTCCATCTAAAGAAAGGAGATGTTCTGTTGTGGGGATCAGGGACCATATGTTGTATCTTAAGTTGGTACTCCAGAACAGGTCTGATTATAGATGCCTGAAAACCTAATCAGGGGTTACAATGAGGTCATAGGAGCATGTCAGGTTCAATCTTCTGACTGAGAAACACTGACTTGGGTATCTGCCTGGATTCAGGTGATCAGCGTATTTCAGACTGCACATTTGTGTCCAGAGGGGCCTCCAGTATTGGGGTGGGCTCAGGGGCCTTGCAGGTTTCTCCTTATCTCGAAGTTTTAGGCAAATGTGACGGACACATTTTCCTTGGGGATGGCAGGCACAGTCCTTTGCTGTGGCTCCAGAGACCCCATCCTGGAGGAAATATGAGCCATGGTTTCGGGATAGAAGTCTGTAAGCACAAACTCGGGTTAAGGTTAGCGGTGAGGTGATCGCAGGCCCAATGCATAGACCTGGAGGGCAGCTCGTCTGGAACTATAAATTAGTTGCCTTGAAGGTGGTAGCACAGGCTTGTGTATCTGGCTTTTGTGTCCAGGATGTCCTCGGAATACAGGTGTGGTCTCATGGATCCATGGGAGATTTTACCTCTCAAGGATCCTAGCGGCTCCCTATACTATGGTGGCTTTCTTGGCGAAGGGGAGAGTGCTATTTTCCATCTTAGGGGTGTCCCAAAACAGGGATTCCAGAGACAGGCTGTGTTTCTGGGCCCCTGAAAAATCCCACCAGGTGTTATGATTTGTGCTTAGGGGCATATCAGGCCTGCAAATTTGGATTCTGGAATGCAACTGAGAGTGTTTGTTTGAAAGCATGCTCATGTTGGGGGTCACAATGCCTGCTTGTGTCCAGGGCGGCCCTCATGAGTGGGCGGGTTATCATTGGCCATTCAGCTGGCTACCACTCTGAGGTCTGGAAACCCATCCCAAGAGCCATCATTCCTGCCACGGGGAAGGAGGATTTCCCTATTGTGCTTCTGGTTCCCCCATTGGCAGGGATTTCAGCAAATGTCTGGGGACAGATGCCTGAATCAAGAATGGGTAGAGATGACAGCCCTGGGACATGGCTGGTCTCACATTCTGGAGTTGGAGCCCAGTCTCTGGGTCCTGACACGAGGTCAGAGACGAGGTTCTGTCAGACTCAGCGCTAGTGGCCAGGTAAACCTATAAATGGGGTTCACTCGAGGGTCGAGTAGATTTATCCTCATGTAGGGTTTCTGGGCAGTCTCTCCAGGCTGTTTTTTCTTGCTATGGGGAAGGCAGAATGCTGTGTTGTGGCGTCAGAATTCCCTATCAAGAGAGCTTACTGAACACCAGGGTGAGGATGGAATTGCAAACCCAAGCTACTTTTTTTTTTCAAGATTTTATTTATTTGTCAGAGAGCGAGCGAGAGCAAGCACAGGCAGACAGAGTGGAAGGCAGAGTCAGACGGAGAAGCAGGCTCCCTGCGGAGCATGGAGCCTGATGTGGGACTCGATCCCAGGACGCTGGGATCATGACCTGAGCCGAAGGCAGCTGTTTAACCAACTGAGCCACCCAGGCGTCCCGCCAAGCTACTTTTAAATTCAGTGCCAAGCATAAGGCAATTCCAGTGTGTAGCAGCTGATTCAAATATCCAGCACTTGAGTAAGTGCAGATGTCAGTTGATTGCTCACGCTGGAGTTAGTGTCTATGATGACCAACAAATGGATGGGTGGCCTCAAGAGGCCATGGAGGATTACCCACCCTCAGGCTTGAGATACTCCATACAGAAAAGATTCCTTTTACCATACAGGGGAGTCTGGTTTGTTTCCTCCAGGGTTCCCCATGTGGAAAGTTGGTATCAGAGCACTCCCGCTGGATGCCTGGAAAGTACACCTACATTGACCATGGCAGCAGAGGAACATGGCAGTTTCATTCTGGTGGCTCTGGGCCGAAGTACCAAGGGCTGGAGTTGTCATGGAGTCTCATGAAGATGGGTCACAATGCTGGTATGTTGTCAGGGAGGTCATAGAATGTGCTGGTTGCCAGGGGGCCTTGAAGGATTCATCTACCCAGAGTGTTTGACACAGGTCCAGAGCACAGCTTTCTTCTAAGGACAGGAGATGTTCTTTTGTGTGGCTCAGTGACCATATTGTATCATACATTGATATTCAGAACAGCCTTCTGAGTACAGATACCTGAAAACCTATTCTAGTGTTCCAGTGAATCCTAGGAGCATGTCAGGTTCAATCTTCTGTCTGAGAACCATTGACTTGGATATCAGCCTGGATGTAGGTGATATGGTGTGTCAGACTGTGCATTTGCGTCCAGAGTGGCCTCCAATATTGGGCTGGGCGTAGGGGCCTTGCAGGTTTCTCCTAATCTAGAGTGTTTGTTTAATATTGACAATCACAGTTTCCTTTGGGAAGACAGGTACAATCCCGTGGTGTGGCTCCAGTTATCACAAACTGGAGGGCATGTGAGCCATGGTTTTGGGAGGGAAGTCTGAAAACACAAACTTGGGTTAGGGTTAGTGGCAAGGTTATCACAGGCCCAATGCATAGACATGGATGGCAGCTCTTCAGGAACTGTTAATCGGGTGACTCAAAGGCAGAATCACAGGCTTTTTTCTCTGTATTGTGTGCAGGATGGCCTCAGAATGCAGTTGTGGCCTCATGGGTCCATGGGAGATTTTTCCTCTCTAAGGATCCTGGTGGCTCCCAATCGTTGGTGGCTTTTTCGGGGAAGGGAAGAGTGCTTTTTTTCATGTTAGGGGTGCCCCAAAATATGGATTCCAGAGACCGACTCTGGCTTTGGTCCCCTGGAAAATCCCACCAAGTGTTAGGATTTGGGCCTAGTGGCTTACCAGGCCTGCATGCAGGATCCTGGAGGTGCAACTGAGAGGGCTTGTTTGAAATCATTCTCAGGCTGAGGGTCACAATACTTGCTTATGCCCAGGTGGCCCTCATGAGTGGGCGTGGTCAAATTGGCCATGCAGCTGGCTCCCACTTTGAGGGTTGGAAAACCATCCCAACAGCCAGAATCCTGCTATGGGGAAAGAGGAGTTCTCTATAGTGCTTCAGGTTCCCCCATTAGCGGGGATTCCAGCAAAGGTCTGGGGACAGAGGCCTGAATACCAAGGATGGGTAAAGATGATGGATATGGGCCATGGCCAGTATCAAATCGTGGATATGGGCCCCGATCACTGGGTGGCTGACACTAGGTCTTGGCTCAGGCTCTGTCAGACACAGCACTAGTGCCCAGGGCAGCCTATAAATTGGGGTTCCCTCAAGTGCCGAGCAGATTGATCCTCATGTATGGTTTCTGGGCAGACTCACCAGGCCCTTCTTGTTTGTAAGGGGAAGGCAGAATGCTGCTTTGTGGCTCTAGAATTCACTATCAAGAGGGCTTGTGGACCAGGAGGCTGAGGATGGAATTGTAAACCTAAGCTATGGTTACATTCTGTATCAAGCAAAAGGAATTTCCAGTGTGCAATGTTTGAATCCAATATTCAGCACTTGAGTGAGGGTGGATGTCAGATATTTGCTCATGCTGGAGTTTGTGTCTATGATGACACAAAAATGGAGGGGTGGCGTCAAGAGGTTATGGAGGATTTCCCAATCTGGTGTTTTTGAGATGCTCCAAACAGCAAGGTTTCCTTCTACCAGACAGGGGCAGTCTGATTTGTTTCCTCCATGGTTCCCCATGTCGAAAGATCGGATAACATAGATCTCCCACATGGGTGACTGGAAAGCACACCTTCATTGACCATGACAGCGAAGGAACATGGCATCTGGTGGCTTTGAGGCGAAGAAATAAAGACTGGATTGGACATGGAACCTCATGAAGATGGGTCAAAATGTTGGTTTGTTACCAGGGAGATCTTAGAATGTGCTGGTGGTTAATGGGCCATGCAGGATTCATCTAGCCTGAGGATTTGACACAGGCCCAAGAGCCCGGATTGCTTCTGGGGGCAGGAGATATTCTGTTGTGGGGCTCAGCGGCCATATGTTGTATCATAAATTGGTAATCCAGAACAGGTCTCTGAGGACAGAAGCCTGAAAACCTAATAAAGGGTTTGAATGAGGCCCTAGGGGAATGTCATTCAATCTTCTGACTCAGGATCATTGACTCTGGTGTCTGACTGGATGCAGGTGATGAGGGTGTTTCAGACTGTGCATTTGTGTCCAGAGTGGCATCCAATAATAGGGTTGGCTCAGGTACCTTGCAGGTTTCTCCTTATATGGGGTTTTTGGACAACTGTGATGGGCAGTTTCCTTGGGGATTGCAGGAACTGTCCTGTGGTGTGACTCCAGAGACCCCATCCTGGAGGACATGTGTGCCATGATTTTGAGAGAGAAGTCTGCAAACACAAACTTAGGTTAGGGTTAGTGGCAAGGTGATCATAGTCCCAATCCATAGACCAGGAGGGCAGCAAGACTGGAACTGTAAATCACGTAACTCAAAGGTGGTAGCACAGGTAATTGTATCTGGATTTAATTTCCAGAATGGCCTTTATTGCAGGTGTTGTCTCAAGGGTCCATGGGAGATTTCTCCTCTCAAGGATCCTGGCGGTTCTCAATAGTTTGTTGGATTTCTCCGGGAAGGGATGAGTACTGTTTTCCAGCTTAGGCGTGCCCCAAAACAGGCATTCCAGAGATGAGCTCTGGGTCTAAGTGCTTGGAAAATCCCACCAAGGGTTAATATTTAGGCCTAGGGCCATACCAGGCCTGCAATGCGGGATCCTGGAGGTGCAACTGAGAGCGTTTGTTTGAAAGTATGGTCAAGCTGAGGGTCCCAATGCCTGCTTGTGCCCCGGAGGCCATCAGGATTGGGCGATGTCTACTCAGCCATGAAGCCAGTTCCCATTCCTAGGGTTGGACACCCATCCAAAAGCCAGGATTCCTGCCATGGCAAAGGATGAATTCTCTATTGTGCTTCAGGTCCCCCCATTGGTAGGGATTCCAGCTAAGATCTAGGGGACAGATGCCTGAATACCAAGGATGGGTAGTAATGACAGCCCTGGGCCATGGCCGGTCTCACATGGTTAATGTGGGCCCCACTCTCTGGGTTGCTGACACGAGGTAGGGGCTCAGGCTCTGTCAGACACAGCACTAGTGGCTAGGGCAAACTATAAATAGGTTTTCCCTCCTGGGCTGAGTATATTGATCTTCATGTGCAGTTTATGGGCAGACTCACCAGGTCCTTCTATCTATGAAGAAGGCAGAATGTTGCGTTGTGGCTCCAGAATTCCCTATCAAGAGATATGGCAGACCAGTAGGGTGAGGATGAAATTGTAGTCTGAAGCTAAGCTTAAATTCATTGCAAAGCGAAAGGCAGTTCCAGTGTGCAGCAGCTGATTCCAATATCAGCGCCTGAATATGGGCGGATGTCAGATGTTTGCTCAGGCTGGAGTTTGTGTCTATGATGACCAACAAATGGAGAGGTGGCGTCAAGAGGCCATGGAGGATTTCCCACCCTGGGGCTCAGGGGCCATAATTTGTATCATAAGTTGGTATTCCGGAAGAGGCCTCTGAGGACAAGTGCCTGAAAAGTTAATCCCTCTTCCAATGAGGTCCTAGGGCCATGTCAGGTTCAATTATCTGACTCAGGACCATTGATTTGGGTGTCTGCCTGGATGGAGGTGATCAGGGTGTTTCAGACTGTGCATTTGCATCCAGAGCAGCCTCCAATATTGGGATGTGCTCAGGAGCCTTCCAGGTTTCTCCTAATCAGGAGGGTTTGGGCAACTGTGATGGGCCCAGTTTCCTTGGGGATGGCAAGCACAGTCTTGTGGTGTGACTCTAGGGGCCCCATCCTGGAGGACATGTGAGCAATGGTTTTTAGAGAGAGATCTGCAAACACAAACTCGGGATAAGGTTAATGGAGAGGTGTTCACAGCCCCAATTCAAAGATCTGGAGGGCAGCACGTCAGGAACTGTAAATCAGGTGACTCAAAGCCAGTAGCACAGTCTCTTGTATCTGGATAGCATATCCACGCTGGCCTCGGAATACAGGTGTGGACTCATGGGACCATGGGAGATTCTTCTTCTCAAGGATCCTGGGGGATCCCATTAGTTTGGTGGCTTTCTCAGGGAAGTGAAGAGTGCTGTTTTCCATCTTAGGGGTGCCTCAAAACAGGGATTCCAGTGACGGGCTCTGGGTATGTGCACATGGAACATCCCACGATGTGTTAGGATTTGGGCTTAAGGGCATATCAGGCCTGCAATGCAGGATCCTGGAGGTGCAACTAAGAGCATTTTTTTGAAGGCTTGATCAAGCTGAGGGTTACAATGGCTACTTGTGCCCAGGGCAGCCCTCATGAGTGGGCATTGTCTCCTTGGCCATGCAGCTGGCTCCCACTTTGAGGTTTGGACACCCATATCAAAGCCAGGATTCCTACCATGGGGAAGGAGGAGTTCTCTATTGTGCTTTAGGTTACCCCATTGGTAGGGATTACATAAAAGGTCTGGGGACAGGTGCCTGAATACCAAGGATGGGTAGAGATGATGGACTTGGGCCCTGGCCAATCTCACATGCTGGATATGGGCTCATATCTCTGGGTGCCTGAAACTAGGTCTTGGCTCAGGCTCTGTCAGACACAGTACTAGTACTAGTACTAGTACTAGTGCCCAGGACAGCCTATAAATCAAGGTTCCATCGAGTGCCAAGTAGATTGATCCTCATGTGGAGTTTCTGGGAAGATTCACCAGGCCCTATTTCTTTCTAGTGGGAATGCAGAATGTTGCCTTGTGGCTCCAAATTCCCTCTCTAGAGGGCTTGCAGACCAGGAGGCTGAGGATGGAATTCTAAACCCAAGCTATTGTTAAATTCAGTGTCAAGTGAAACGCAGTTCCAGTGTGCAGTGGTGGAAAAGAAAATGCAGAATCTAAATAACGGCAGATTTCAGATGTTTTCTCATGCTGGAGTTTTTGTCTATGATGACTGACAAATGGAGGGGTTGTGTCAAGGGCCATGGAGGATTTCTCCTGCTGGTGCTTCTGAGATGCTCCAAACAGAGGGTTCCCTTCTACTGGTCAGTGGCAGTCTGGTTTGTTTGCTCCAGGGTCCCACATGTGGAAAGAATAAGTAGAAGAGCACTCCCACATGGATGCCTGGAAAGCACACCTCCACTGACCATATCAGGTGAGGAACATGGCAGGTTCATTCTGGTGGCTCTGGGGCGAATTACCAAGGACTTGAAGTGACATGGAATCTCATGAAGATGGATCACAATGCTGTTTGTTTGTTACCAGAGAGATCTTAGAATGTGCTGGGGGCTAAGGGGCTGTGCATAATTCATATACCCCGACCCTTGACACAAGTTGAAGAGCACGAATTCCATCTGGGGACAGGAGATATTCTATTGTGGTGTTCAGGGACCAATCTTCTGACTCAGGACCATTGACTTGGGTGTCTTCCTGGATGGAGGTGATCAGGGTGTTGCACACTGTGCATTTGTGTCCAGAGTGGCCTCCAATATTGGACTGGGCTTAGGGGACTTGCAGGTCTCTCCTAATCTGGAGGGTTTGGGCAACTGTGATGGACACAGTTTCATTGGGGATAGCAGGATCTTTCCTGTGGTGTGGCTACAGAGACCCATCATAGAGGGCATGTGAGCCATGGTTTTGGGAAAGAAGTCTGCAAACACAAACTTGGGGTCGGGTTAATGGCGAGGTGATCACAGGCCCAATGCGTAGGTCTGTAGGGCAGCTCGTCTGGAACTGTAAACCAGGTGATTCGAAGGTGGTAGCACAGTCCCTTTTATCTGGATTGTGTGTCCCGGATGGCCTCGGAATGAAGGTGTGGTCTTATGGAGCCCTGGGAGATTTTTCTTCTCTACGCATCCTGGCAGCTCCTAATAGTTTTCTCAGGGGAGGGAAGAGTGCTGTTTTCCATCATAGGGGTGCTTCAAAACAGAGATTCCAGAGACGGGCTCTGGTTATGTTGGCATGGAAAATCCCACGAAGTGTTAGGATTTGGTCCTAAGGGCATACCAGGCCTGCGATGCGGGACCCTGGAGAAACAACTGAGAGCATTTGTTTGAATGCATGCTAAGGTTGAGGGACACAATGCCTGCTTTGGCCCAGGCGGCCCTTATGATTGGGCGTTGTCTCATTGGCCATGCACCTGGTTCTAATTCTGAGGGTTGGGCACCCATAGCAACAGCCAGGCTTCCTGCCATGGGGAAGGAGGAGTTCTCAATTGTGCTTCAGGTTCCCCCACTGGTAGGGATTCCAGCAAAGATCTGGGATAGTTGCCAGAATACCAAGGATGGGTAGAGATGACTGGGCCATGGCCAGTCCCACATGCTGGATAAGGGCCCCACACTCTGGGTGGCTGACACGAGGTTGGGGCTCAGGCTCTCTCAGACACAGCGCTAGTGGCCAGCGCAAAGTATAAATCGGGGTTCCCTCGAGGGCCAAGTAGATTGATCTTCATGGGGAGTTTCTGGGCAGACTCACCAGGCCCTTCTTCTTTCTATGGGGAAGGCAGAATGTTGCGTTTTGTCTCACTAATTCCCTCTCAAGAGGACTTGCAGTCCAGTAGGTTGAGGATGGAATTGTAAACCCAAACTATGCAAGAATACAGTGTCAAGTGAAAGGTATTTCCAGTGTGCGTGACTGATTCGAATATCCAGCACCTGAGTAAGAGCAGATGTCAGATGTTTGCTCATGCTGGAATTTGTGTCTATGATGACTAACAAATGGAGGGTTGGCATCAAGAGAATGTGGAGGACTTCCCAGGCTGGGGCTTGTGAGATGCTCCAAACAACCAAGGTTTCCTTCAACCTGACAGGAGTAGTCTTATTTGTTTGCTCTAGGGTTCCCTATGTGGAATATTTGTGTAGCAGAGAACTACCTCTTGGATGCCTAGAAAGCACACGTCCATTGACCTTTGTACCTGAGGAACATGGCAGATTCGTTTCATGGCTCTTGGGCAAAGTACCAACACCTTGAGTTGGCATCAAGTCTCAGGAAGTTGGGTCACAATGCTGGTTTGTTACCAGGGAGATCATAGAAGGTGCTGGGGCTAATGGGTCATGCAGGATCCATCTACCCTGAAAGTTGGACATAGATCCAAGAGCACATTTTCCTTCTGGAGACAGGAGATGTTCTGTTGTGGGAATCAGGGACCACATGTTGTATCATAACTTGGTATTCCAGAACAGGACTCTGAGAACAGATGTCTGAAGACCCAATCTAGGGTTCCAGTGAAGACCTAGGGGCATGTCAGGTTCAATCATCTGACTCAGAACCATTGACTTGGCTTTCTGCCTCGATGGAGGTGCTCAGGGTGTTTCAGACTGCACGTTTGCATCCAGAGCAACCTCCAATATTGGGGTGGGTTCAGGGGCCTGGCAGGTTTCTCCTAATCTGGAGGGTTTGGACAACCTGATGGGCACAGTTTTCTTGGGGAAGGCAGGAACTTTCCTGTGATGTGGCTTGAGGGACCACATCCTGGTGGGCATGTAAGCCATGGTTTTGGGAGAGAAGTCGGCAAACACAAACTGGGGTTAGGGTTAGTGTCGAGATGATCACAGGCCCAATGCATAGACATGGAGGGCAGCTCGTCAGGAAATGTAAATAGGATGACTCGAAGGCGGTAGCAAAGACTTTTCTCGCTGGATTGTGTGGACAGGATGGCCTCGGAATGCAGGTTTGTTTTCATGGGTCCATGGGAGATTTTTTCTCTCTAAGGATCCTGGCGGCTCCCAATAGTTTGGTGCCTTTCTCAGGGAAGGGAAGAGTGCTGTTTTCCATCTTAAGGGTGCCCCAAACAGGGATTCTGAGACGGACTCTGGGTCTGGGCACCTGGAAAATCCCACCAAGGGTTAGGATTTGGGCCTAGGGGCATACCAAGCCTGCAATGCTGGTACTGGAGGAGCAACTGAGAGTATTTGTTTGAAAACATGCTCAGGCTGAGGATCACCATGCCTGCCTGTGCCCATGTCGGCCCTCAGGAGTGGGCATGGTCTCCTTGGCCATGCAGCTGGCTCCCACGCTGAGGGTTGGGCAACCAATATTCCTGCCATGGGGAAGGAGGTGTTCTCTATTGTGTTTCAGGTTCGCCATTGGCAGGAATTCCAGCAAAGTTTGGGGGACAGATGACTGGATACCAAGGATGGGTACAGATGATGGCCCAGGGCCATGGCCGATCTCTCATGCTAAATATGGGCCCTCAACTCTGGGTGGCTGACACGAGGTCGTCGGGGCTTAGACTCTGTCAGACACAGCACTAGTGGTCAGGGAAATCTATTAATCAGGGTTGCCTCGTGGTCTGAGTAGATTGATCCTCATGTGAGGTTTCTGGGCAGACTCAACAGGTCCTTCTTCTTTCTATGTGGAAGGCAGAATACTGCGTTGTGGCTCCAGAATTCCCTATCAAGAGATATTGTGGACCAGTGTGGTGAGGATAGAATAGTAATACAAAGCTATGGTTAAGTTCAGTGAAAAGCAAAAGGCAGTTCCAGTGTGCAGCTGCCGTTTTGAATATCCAGCACCTGAGTAAGGGTGGATGTCAGATGTTTGCTCACACTGGAGTTTGTGTCTGTGATTACCCACAAATGGAAGGGTGGCGTCAAGAGGCCATGGAGGATTTCCCATGCTGGGGCTTGTGAGATGCTCCAAATAGCAAAGTTTCTTTCTACCGGACAGGAGAAGTCTGGTTTGTTTTCTCTGGTTTCTCCATATGGAAAGTTTTGTAGCAGAGAACACCACAGGGATGCCTGGAAATCACCCCTCTATTGACCATTGCACCTGAGGAACATGGCAAGTGCATTCTGGTGGCTCTGGGGCAATATATCGAGACCTTGAGTTGACATGGAGTCTCATGAAGATGGGGCACAATGATGGTTTGTTACCAGGAATATCATAGAATGTGCTGGTTGCTAAGGGGCCATTCAGGATCCAAATACCCTAAGGGTATGACACAATTCCAGGAGCATGGCTTCCTTTTTGGGGAGGACATATTCTGTTCTGTGGCTCAGGGACTATATATTTTATCATAAGTTGATATTCCAGAGCAGGCCTCTGATGACAGATACCTGTAAACCTAATCTAGTGTGCCAATGAAGTCCTCGGGGCATGTCAGGTTCAATCTTCTGACTCAGGAGCATTGACTTGGGTGTCTGCCTGTATGGAGGGGATCAGGGTGTCTCAGACTGTGCATTTGTGCCCAGAGCGGCTTCCATTATTTGGTTGCGCTCAGGGGCCTTGCAGGTTTCTCCTAATCTAAAGGTATCGGGCAAAAGTGATGGGCACAGTTTCCTTGAGGATCTCATGCACAGTCTTGTGGTGTGGCTTCAGATGCCAGAACCTGGAGGTCATGTGAGCCATGGTTTTAGGAAGGAAGTCTGCAAACACAAACTCCGTTTAGGTTAATGGCAAGGTGATTGCAGGCCCAATGCATAGACCTGGAAGGCAGCTCGTCAGGAACTGTAAATCCGATGACTCAAAGGTGATAGCACATGATATGTATCTGGATTGTATGTCCAGGATGGCCTCGGAATGCAGGTGTGTTCTCATGGGTCTATGGCAGATTTTTCCACTCAAGGATCCTGGTGGCTACCAAGAGTTTGGTGACTATCTCGGGGAAGGGAAGAGTGCTGTTTTCCATCTTAAGGGTCCCCCAAAATAGGGATTCCAGAGATGGGCTCTGTGTCTGAGCCCCTGTAAAATCCCACCAGGGTTAGGATTTGGGCCTAGGTGTGTACTAGGCCTGCAATTCGGGGTCCCAGAGATGCAATTGAGAGCGTTTGGTTGAAAGCATGCTCAGGCTGAGGTCACAATGCCTGCTTGTGCCCGGGTAAGCCATCATGAGTGCACATGGTCTCCTTGGCCATGGAGCTGCCTTCCACTTTGAGGGTTGAGCAACTATCCCAACTGTCAGAATACCTTCCATGGGGAAGGAGGAGTTCTCTATTGTGCTACAGGTTTCCCCAATGGCAAGGATTTCAGCAAAGGTGTGGGTACAGATGCCTGAATACCAAGAATAGAAGAGAAGACAGACTTGGGCCATAGCTGGTCTCACATGCTGTATATGGGCCCTGATCTCTCAGTGGCTGACACTAGGTCCTGGCTCCGGCTATGTCAGACACAGCACTAGTGCCCAGGGCAGCCTATGAATCAGGGTTCCGTCTAGCACCGAGAAGATTGACCATCATATGGAGTTTCTAGGCAGACTCTCCAGGCCCTTTTTCTTTCTATGGGGAAGGCAGAATATTGTATTGTAGCTCCAGAATTCCCTCACAATAGGGCTTGTGGACCAGTAGGCTGAGGATGGAATTGTAAACCCAAGCTATGGCTTAATTCAGTCAAACTAAAGGCAGTTCCAGTGTGCAGCGATCGAATTGAAATCCAGCACCTGAGTAAGGGCGGATGTCAGATGTTTGCTCATGCTGGAGTTTGTGTCTATGATGACTGACAAATGGAGTGGTGGCTTCAAGAGGAAATGGAGGATTTCCCACGCTGGGGCTTGTGAGATGCTCCAAACAGAAGGTTTCCTTCTACCGGACAGGGGCATTCTGTTTTTTTTGTCTCAAGGGTCCCCGCCAATTGCAAAGTTTGTGTAGCAGAGCACCCCCGTATGGTTGCCTGGAAACCACACCTCCACTAACCATTGCAGCTTAGGAACATGGCAAGTTCATTCTGGTGGCTCTGGGGCGAAGTACTAAGGGCTTATTTCTACATGGAATGTCATGAATATGGGTAACAATGCTGTTTTGTTACCTGGGAATTCTTAGCCTGTCATCTGTACACATCCTTGGTATTAAGGCAACTTTCCACAGACCTTTCCTGTAACCCTGCCAATGGGGGAACCTGCAGCACAATAGAGAACTCCTCTTTCCATTGCAGGAAGCCTGGCTGTTGCAATGGGTGTCCAACCCTCAAAGTGGGATCCAGCTATATGGCCAATGAGACTACGCCCTCTCCTGAGGGCCCCCCTGGGCACAAAGAGGCATGATGACCCTCAGCCTGAGCATGCTTTCAAACAAGCCCTCTCTGTTACACCATTAGGATCCTGCATTGCAGTCCTGGAATGCCCCTAGGCCCAAATCCTAACACTTGGTGGGATATCCGGGCACCCAGACCCAGAGCCCGTCTCTGGAATCCCTGTTTTGGCATAAGCCTAAGTTGGAAAACAGCATTCTTCCCTGTTTTGGAGCACCCCTAAGATGGAAAAGAGCACTCTTTTCTTCTCTGAAAAACCACCAATCTATGGGGATCCACCAGGATCCTTAGAGAGGAAAAGTCTCCCATTGAACCATGAGACCACGTCTACATTCAGAGCCCATCCTGGACACACAATCCAGATAGAAAAGCCTGTGCTACCAGCTTTCAGTCACCCTAATTACAGTTCCTGACGTGATGCCTTCTAGGTCTATGCATTGGACCTGCCATCACCTTGCCACTATCCCTGACCCAAATTTGTGTTTGCAGACTTCCCTCCCAAAACCATGGCTCTCATATCCTCAAGGAGGTGGTCTCTGAAGCCTTACCACAGGACTGGGCCTGCCATCCCCAAGGAAACTGTGCCCATCACAGTTCCCCAAAGCCTCCAAGTTAGGAGAAACCTGCAAGGCCCCTGAGCCCACCCCAATAGTGGAAGTGGCTCTGGATGCAAATGCACAGTCTGAAACACCCTGATCACCTACATCCAGTCAGACAACCATATCAATGGTCCTTAGTAAGAAAATTGAACCTGATGGGCACCAAGGACATCATTGGATCTCTAGATTAGGTTGCCAGCATCAATCCTCAGAGGCCTGTTCTTGAATACCAAGTCAGGATACAACATATGTACCCTGAGCCACAAAACAGAACATCTCCTCTCCCAAGATGGAAACTGTGCACATCGACCTGTGCCAAACCCTCAGCGTGGCCCATAGCCACCAATACATTCTAAGAACTCCCTTGTAACAAACCAGTTTTGGGACACATCTGTAAGAGATTCCAAGTCAACTCAAGGCCTTGGTACTTGGCACCAGAACCACCAAAACGAACCTGTCATGTTCCTCAGCTGCAATGGTCATTGGACGTGTGCTTTCCAGTCATCCATGCGGGAGGGCTCTGCTACGCAAACTTCCACTTGAGGGACCCTGGAGGAAAAAAAACAGACTCCTCCTGTCCATTAGAAGGAAACCTTGTTGTTTGGAGCATCTCACAATCTTAAGCGTGGGTAATCCTCCATTGCCTCCTGAAGCCACCCCTCCATTAGTCGTCATCCTAGACACAAACTCAAGTGTGAGCAAATATCTGACATCTGCCCTTACTCAGGTGCTGGATATCTCGTATAAGCTGCTGCACATTGAAACTGACTTCCGCTTGGCACTCAATTTAAGCATAGCTGGTGTTTACAATTGCATTCTCACCCTATTTGTCCCCAAACCCTCTTGATAGGGAATTCTGGATCCATAAGGCAGCATTCTGCCTGCCCCACAGAAAGAAGTGCTTCGTGAGTCTGGCCAGAAACCCTACATGAGGATCAATTTACTCGGCCCTGGAGAGAACCCCAATATATAGACTTCTCTGGCCACTAGTGCTGTGTCTGACACAGCCTGAGCTCAGACCTCGTGTCAGCCACCCAGAGAGCGGGGCCCATATCCAGCATGTGAGAACGGCCATGGCCCAAATCTGTCATCTCTATGCATCCTTGGTATTCAGGCATCTGTCCCCAGACCTTTGCTGTAATCCCTGCCTATGGGGGAACATGAAGCACAATAGATATTTCCTCCTTCCCCATGGCTGGAAACCTGGGCATTGGAATGTGTGTCCATGCCTCAGTGTGGGAGCCAGAAAATGGACAATGGGACCACGCCCACTCCTGAGGGCCACCCTGGGCACAAACAGGCATTGTAATGCTCAGCCTGAGCATGTTTCCAAACAAGCCCTCTCAGTTGCACCACCAAGATCCTGCATTGCAGGCCTGGTCTGCCCATAAGCCCAAATCCCAACCCTTGGTGGGATTTTCCAGGCGCCTAGACCCAGAGCCCATCTCTGGAATCTCTGTTTTGGGGCACACCTAAGATCGAAAATAGCAGTCTTCCCATACCAAAAAGTCATCAAAATATTGGGAGCCGCCTGTATCCTTAGAGGAAAAATCTCCCATGGACCCATGAGGCCACAGCTACATTCGGACGTCACCCTAGACACACAATCCAGATATAAAAGCCTGTGCTTCCGCCTTCGGGTCATTCCAGTTACTGTTCCTGACGAGTAGCCTTCCAGGTCTACACATTGCCCTGCGATAACCTAGCCACTAAACCTAACCCAAGTTTGTGTTTGCAGACTTCCCTCCCAGAACCATGGCTCACATGCCCTCCAGGGTGGAGTCTCTGGAGCCACACCACAGGACTGTGCTTGCCATCCCCATGGAAATTGTGCATGTCAGTTAACCAAACCCTCCAGAGTTGGTTGAAACATTCAAGGCCCCTGTGGCCACCCCAATATTGGAGGTTACTCTGGACATAAGTGCACAGTCTGAAACTCCCTGATCACCTACATTCTGGCAGACACCCAAGTCAACTGTCCTAAGTCTGAAGATTGAACCTCTCATGCCCCTGGGACTCATTGGAACCCTAGATTAGGTTGTCGGGCATCTGTCTTCAGAGGCCTGTTCTTGAATAGGAACTTATGTTACGGCATGTGGTCCCTGAGCCACAAAACACTACATCTCCTGTCCCCAGAAGGTAACCGTGCTCTTCGACCTGTGTTAAACCCTCAGGGTAGGAGAATCCTGCAGGCACCTTAGCCACCAACACATTCTAAGATCTACCTGGTTAAAAAAAAAACAGCATTGTAACCCATCTTCAAGAGATTCCATGTCAACTCAAGACCTTGGTGCTTCGCCCCAGAAGCACCGTAAAGAACCTGCATGTTCCTCAGCTGCATTGGTCAATGGAGGTGTGCTTTCCAGGCATCCATGTGTAAAGGCTCTGCTACCCATACTTTTCACATGGGGGCCCTGCAGAAAACATACCAGACTCTAACTGTCCAGTAGAAAAAACAACTTTGCTGTTTGGAGCATCTCACATGCATCAGCCTCTTGATGCCACTCCTCCATTCGGTCATCAGAGACACAAACTCCAGTGTGCGTAAACATCTGAAATCCACCTTTACTCAGGTGCTGGATATTTCATTTGTTGGCCACGATAGATACAAACTCTATCATGAGCAGACATCTGACCCTCGCCTGTACTCAGATGCTGGAGATCTCGAAAAAAACCACTGCACATTGGAACGGCCATGTTCTCGGCACTGAGATTAAGCATAGATTGTGTTTTCTGCCTTCTGTTCTCACACTCCTCGCCTTCAAGTCCCCCATATTGGGAATTTGGGAGCCACAATGCAGCCTTCTGCCTGCCTACCAGAAAAAAGAGGTGCCCTATGGGTCTGCGTGAAACTCCATATAAGGTTCCACCAGCACAGCCCTCTATAGCACCACAATATCATAAGCCACCTTGTGAACTAATGCTTTGTCTGACACAGCTCGAGCCCCGACCTCCTGGTAGCCACCTAGATAGCGGGACCCATATCTGTCAGGTGTGACCTGCCTTGACCTGAGTCCTTCATCTCAAACCAACCTGGTTATTCACGTACCAGTCCCAGAACATAGCTCAAATTACTGTGCATGGGGTAATCTGAAGCACAAAAGAGTACTCCTCCTTCCTCATAGAAGGAAAATTAAATGTTGATATGGTGGTCCAACCCTCATATTGGGATCCAGGTGCATGGAACAAGAGCCAATGCCCACTCAGGATGGGCATCTGGGCACAAACAGGCATTGTGACCCTTACCCTGAAACCCATTTCCAACAAGTCTCCATGGGATCTGAACCAAAGCCCCACAGAGCCAGGCAGTCAAGCCTCTAGGCCCAAATACTAAGCCTTTGTAGGGTTATCCAGGCACAGGGACCTATAACCCATCTCTGGAATCCCTGTGTTGACGGGAACCGTGAAACAGTAAACCACGCTCTCTCCTTCTCAGTGAGACACCAAACTCTTGGGTGCTGGGCAGAATCCCCAGAGAGGTAGAATATTCCATGGACACATGAGGACACCCCACCATTCCAAGGCCATCCTAGACACAATCCAGACAGAAAAGCCTTTGCTCCTGCCTCCCAGCCACACGAATTTCAAATCCTGAGGAGCTGCCCTCAGCGTCTGCAGATCGGGGCTGCCATCACCTCCCTCCTAATTGATACACAATTTTGTGTCTGAAGACTTTGGTCCCAGAGCCCTTAACCACATTCCCTGCAGGATGGGGCTGACAGAACCACACTACATCACTGGGCCTGATCTCTGGATGAAATTCTGCCGTCTCAGTTGCACAAACCCTCCAGATTAGGAAAAGCCTGCAAGGCCCCTGAGCCCACCCCAATTTCATAGGCCACTCTGGAAAAAATGCACAGTCTGACACAGCCTGAGCATCTACCTCCAGGAAGACTCACAGGTCAAAGTCCCTAAGTCCGAAGGTTGAGGATGACATGCCTCTACAACCTCATAAGAACCCTAGCCTAGATATTCAGGCCTCTGTGCCCAGAGGCCTGGTCTTGAAATCCAACATATGATCCGACATGTGGTCCCTGAGCCATACAAGAGAACCCCTCCTGTCCCGAGAAGGGAACCTGGCTCCTGGGAACTGGGTCTAACCCTCAGGTAGGAGA
Source organism: Mustela nivalis (assembly GCF_964662115.1). Lineage (NCBI taxonomy): Eukaryota > Metazoa > Chordata > Mammalia > Carnivora > Mustelidae > Mustela > Mustela nivalis. The sequence goes on along the minus strand of NW_028136451.1, from coordinate 888,646 downwards.
ATCCTGCATGGCCACAGATCCACAACCACATTCTTTTTTTTTATATAGATTTTATTTATTTATTTGACAGAGAGAGATCACAAGTAGGCATAGAGGAAGGCAGAGAGAGAGAGAGGAAGAAGCAGGCTCCCTGCTGAGCAGAGAGCCCGATGCGGGACTCAATCCCAGGACCCTGAGATCATGACCTGAGCCGAAGGCAGCGGCTTAGCCCATTGAGCCACCCAGGCACCCTCACCACCACATTCTAAGGTCTCCCTGGACACCAAGCAGCATTGTGACTCATTAGACTGAGAACATCCGTCAACTTAGATCACTTGGAAATTTGAACAAAAACCAGCAGATCAAGCCTGCAATGTTCCTCAGCTGCAATGGTCATGCAAGGAAGACTTCCCAGGCCCCCATTCAGAGACCTCTGATGTCGAATCTGTCTATAAGGGGGACCCTGGAGCCTTGTAAGCGGACTTCCCCTGTCCCACAGTAGGACACCTTGCTGTTTGGAGCAGCTCACAAGGTCCTGCTTGGGAAAATCTCCAAGAATTCTTGAGGCCACCCCACAATTCGTTGACCATCATGGATGCAAACCCAGCGTGAGCAGACATCTGACCCTCGCCCATACTCAGGTGCTGGAAATCTCGAAACAACCACTGCACAATGGAATGGTCCTGTGGTTGGCACTGAGCTTATCCCTGGCTTGTGTTTTCAGACTTCTGTCTTCACACTCCTCGCCTACAAGCCCTCCATATTGGGAATTCTGAAGCCACAGTGCAGCTTTCTGCCTGCCCACCACAAAGAAGAAGTGCCCTATGGGTCTTCGCAGAAACCCACATGAGGATCCTCCTGCACGGCCCTCAATGGCACCCCAATATAATAGACCGACCTCTGCATAAATTGTCTGTCTGACACCGCCTGATCCCCGACCTCCTGTCAGCCACCCAGATAGTGGGCCCCATATCCTCCAGGTGGGTCCAACCTTGGCCCGAGGCCATCATCTTGAAGCAACCTGGATATTCAGGTACCTGTCCCAGACTTAGCTCAAATTCCTGCCCATAGGGGACTCGGAAGCACAAAAGAGTGCTCCTCCTTCCCCATGGCCAGAAAACTGAATGTTGAGATGGCTGTACAACCCTGAGTGGGAACCAGGTGTATGGTCCATGAGACCACGCCTACACAGGATGGGCAGCTGGGCACAAACAGGCATTGTGACCCTCAGAATGAGACCCCTTTCCAAAGATCCCCCTTGGGATCTGGACCAGGATCCCAAATCGAAGCTTTGGTTAAGTTTTCCCAGTGTCTGGACCGAGAAACCATCTCTGGAATCCCTGTTTGGACAGGATCCCAGAGATGGAATACAGTCTTTTCCTCTTCCCCAGAAAGAAATCAAACTCTTGGGTGCCAAGCAGAATCACCAGAGTGGAAGAATATCCCATGGACACATGAGGTCACCCCTCCATTTAGTGGCCATCCTAGACACAAAATCCAGACAGAAAAGCCTGTGCTCCTCTTTCCCAGCCACCTGAATTTCAAATCCCGAGGAGCTTCCCTCAGGGTCTTCAGATTCGGACTGCCAACACCTCACTCCTATCTCTTATCCGAGGTTGTGTCTAAAGTCTTTGGTCCCAAAGTCCTGACACACATGACCTCCAGGATGGGGCCTCGAGAAACACATGACATCACTGGCCCTGCTCTCCTGAGGAAACCCTGCCCATCTCAGTTTCCCAAAATGTCCAGATTAGGAGAAAACTGCAAGGCCCCTGACTGCACCCCAATTTCATAGGCCACTCTGGAAAAAGTGCACAGCCTGACACAGCTTCAGCACCTACCTCCACGATGACATGCAGGCCAATGGCACTTAGTCCGAAGATTGAATCTTCCATGGCCCTAAAACCTCATCAGAACCCTAGCTTATGTTTTGATGTCTCTCTCCCTAGAGGGCTGTTCTGGAAATTCAAGCATATGGTCCAACCTGTGGTCCGTGAGCCATACAAGAGCACACCTCCTGTCCCAAGAAGGAAACCTGGCTCCTGGGTACTGGGTCTAATCCTAAGGATAGAGAATCCTCAATGGTCAGAGAGCCGCCACCACATTCTAAGGTCTCCCTGGACATCAAGAAGCATTGGGACCTGTTAGACTGAGAACTTCCATCAAAACAAATCACTTGGAACTTGGAATCAGTGTCATTGGTTCAAGCTTACCCTGTTCCTCAGCTGCAATGGTAACAAGAGATTGGCTTCCCAGGCCTCCAATCAGAGAGCATTGCTATCGAATCTTCCAAATGGGGTCCCTGGAGCCCTGTAAGAAGACTTCTGCTGTCCCTTAGTAGGACACCTTGATGTTTGGAGCAGCTCACAAGCTCCAGCTTGGAAAAACCTCCAAGAATTCTTGAGGCCTCCCCACCATTTGTTGGCCATCATGGATACAAACTCCAGCGTGAGCAGACATCTTCCCCTCGCCCAGGTGCTGAAGATCTCGAAACAACTGCTGTACATTGGAATAGACATGTGCTCGGCACTGAGCGTAACCGTAGCTTATGTTTTCATACTTCTGTCCTCACACTCCTCGCCTGCAAACCCTCCAACTTGGATATTCTGGAGCCGTAATGCAGCCATCTGCCTGCTCACCAGATAGAAGAAGTGAAGAAAGGGTCTGTGCAAAAATCCCCCATGAGGATCCAGTTGCACAGCTCTCAAAAGCACCCCAATATCATAGGCCGAACTCTCCATGAATGTTCTGTTTGACACAGCTCGAGCCCGAGCTCCTGACAGCCACCCAGAAAGCAGGCCTCATTTTCTGCAGGTGGGTCCTGCCTTGGCCCGAGGAACTCATCTCAAAGTGAACTGGGTATTCAGGCACCTGTCCCAGAACTTAGCTCAAATTCCTGCCCATGGGGGAACCTGAAGCATAAAAAAGTACACCTCCTTCCCCATGGCAGGAAAACTGAATGTTGAGATGGCAGTCCAACCCTCAGAGTGGGAGCCAAGTGCATAGCCCATGAGGTCACACCCACTCAGCATGGGCATCTGGGCAAAAACAGGCATTGTGACCCTCAGAATGAGACCCATTTCCAACAAGAACACTCGGGAGCTGTACCAGGAAAACATAGAGCAGGACCCTAGGCCCAAATCCTAAGCCTTGTTGCGGTGATCCAGGCTCCAGAACCCAGGACCCATCTCTGGAATGGCTGTTTGGACGGGATCCCTGACTCATAAAACTGCGCTCCTCCCATCCCCCGGAAATACACCAAACTCTTGGGTGCCGAGCAGAATTCCCAGAGAGGTAGAATCTCACATGGACCCATGAGGCCACCCCTCCATTTCGTGGCCATCATAGACAAACAAGTCAGACAGAAAAGACTGTGCTCCTGCCTCACAGCCGTCCGAATTTCATATCTGGAGATGCTTCGCTCAGGGTCTGCAGATTGGGTCTGCCATCACCTCGAGCTTAACTCTTACCCGAGTTTGTGTCTGAAGACTTTGGACCCAGAGTCCTGACCCATATGCCCTCCAGGATGGGGCCTCCAGGAACACACAACAGCACTGGGCCAGCTCTCCCAAGGAATGTCAGCCTGTCTCAGTTTCCCAACCCACCAGATTAAGAGAAAATTGCAAGGCCCCTAATACCACCCCAATTCAATAGGAAGCTCCAGAAAAAATGCATAGTCTGACATAGCCTCAGAATATACCTCCAGGAAGACACCCAGGTCAATGGGAAGGGATGAAATGGCCTAACCCATGGCAGGTTCGATGTGCTGGGTGTGAAGCCAACTGTCTCAATGTCTCTCACAAGGTCTGGGCTCAGGCTATGTAAGACAGAGCATAGTGTTTAGGGTAGCCTATGCAATTGGGGTGTTGCCGAGGGCTGAGCAGGTTGATTTTCATTTGGGGTTTCTGAGCAATGCCATAGACAATGTTTTTCTTTGGGGGGCAGGCAGAGTGCTTCGTTCTGGAACCAGAATTCCCAATCATGAGGGCTTTTGGGCCAGGAGTGCTAGGGTAGAGTCTCAAAACAAAACATAGGGTGAGGTGGGGAGCAGGCCCATTCTGCAAAGGCTGAAAGGATATCTCATGCATCTGAAGTCAGGCTGAGGATCAGACATTGGCTGAGGTTGGATTGTGCCCTTGATGGCACCTTCATGAAGCAGGTGCCTCATGAGGCCAACGAAGTTTTCCCACGCTGAGTTTGGAGGTTGCCACAAACCACAAGGTTTCCTTCTGCGAGACAGTCGAGTCCTGTTGAATGGCTCCAGTACATACCATACGGAAGGACTGAAGAGGAGGGTTCAAAGGATGGATCCCTGAACAACATGCCTCGCATTCCCTTTGGCCATTAACGACAAGATATGTTTGTTCTGCTGGCTCTGGGGCAAGCTAACCAGTGGGCTGAGTTGAAATGGCCTCTCCTGAGGATGCGTCATAATGTGGGTTTCTGTCCATGGAGACCTTGGAATGTGATGGTTGTACTGTGGCCCTGCGGAATTCTCCGACCAGAAGGGTTTGATACAGATCCAGTAAGAAAGCACTCCATGTGGAGACGAGAGAGGTTTGGTTTGGAGCCTCAGAAAAACCTAATATGCTGGTATAAGAAACCAGTCCTCTGAGGACAGACACATGAAAACTAAAGCTAAGGTTCATATTAGGGCCTAAGGGCCTGTCCATTTCAATCTTCTGTCTCTGGGGACACTGTCTGAAAGTCTAAGTGGTGATAATGGCAGAGCTGGTGTCAGAGTGCCCCTTTTAGTCCAGGGCAGCCTACACTATCAGGATGGCCTCAGGGGCCTTGGAACTTTTCCCTAACCTGTAGGGTTGTGGTCAATGGATTGGGCACACTTTCCTTGGAGATGGCAGGCACAATCTTTCACTGTGGCTCCAGATGCCCTAGCCTGGAGGGTGTGTGGGTCCAGGCTGTGGGCACATAATTCTGAAAACAAAAACTCAGCTTATGAGTGGCGCCAAGGGTATGGCAGGCCGGATGTACAGATAAAGAGTGAGCTCCTTGGCTTGTGAATCAAGGGCGAGATTCCTTCAGGCTTTTGTCTCTGGATGCGTCCAGGATAGCCGTGGATTGTAGGGGGTGGCCTCAGTGACTGTGGACGAGTAACCTCTCTGGGGATTTGTCCCAGCTAACAGGAGTTTGGGGTCATTTTGTGGGAAGGGTGGAGTCCTGTTGTCTGGCTCATGTGTCTCTCCAAGAAAGTGATTCCAGAGCAGAGCCCCAGGAACAGGGGGGAGACTGGAAAACTCAAACACTGGTGAGGATTGGGTGTATAGGGGCTTGGCACGCCCCATATGAGGGCTCTTGGTCAAGGCCCTGACAGGTCTTTCTTTGATATTGGCCTCATGCTGAGGGTCACAGAGTGAATTTCTGCCCAAGGCAGCACTCAAGTTTGGGCGTGGTTTCAGGGGAAATGAAGGTTTCTCCCACCCTGAAGGTGTGACTGCATGCCAAGAGCAAGCCTTACAGCCATGGGGAAGAAGGAGTTCTGATTTGTGCTTCAGATGCCCAACTGTGTGGGGAATTGATATAATATCTGGGTTTAGATATCGGAAAACCAAGGTTAGGAAGAGATAACGGCATAAGATCATGGCGTGTCAGAAGTGCTAGGTGTGTGGCCAGCTGTCTCCTTGCCTGTCTGGACGTCTGGCATCAGGCTGTGAAAGGCAGAGCATTAGTGCCCAGAGCAGCCTATCAAATCTGAGTGCCGTCGAGGCAAGAGCAGGTTTATCCTCATCTGGGTTTTATGGAAAGCCCCACAAGGAAACGTTTTCTACCGGTGGGCAGTAACTGGGCAGGCTTGTGGTTCTGCAATTCCTACTCTGGAGGGATTGTTTGCCAGGAGTGTGAGGAAGGAAGTCTGAAAACACAAGCTAGCGTGAGGTTTGGGACCGAGGGCACGGCAGGCCACTCTGCAGAGGCTGAATCAAGACTTCCTGCATTGCGGTCATGTCTACTATGAGAAGTGCTTCAAGCTAGAGTTTTTGACCATGATGGCCTCTCCCTGAAGGATATGGGGGGCTTCATGAGGCCCGGCAGGTTTGCCGTTTTCTCCTACACTGAAGGTTTGACTCACGGCCAGCAGCAAGGTTTCCTGCCATGGGGAAGGAGGGGTTCTGACTTGTGCATCAGGTTCCCCCCTGTGCAGGGATTGGAGATAAGGTCTAGGTTCCGATGACTGAAAACCCAGGTTGGGAATGGATGGTGGCCTAAGGCAGTGGCGGGTCCAATGTGCTGGGTGTGCAGTCAGCTGTGTCGGTGTCTGTTGGAAGGTCTGGGCTCAGGCTATTTGCGACAGAGCATCACTGTTTAAGGTAGCCTATGCAATTGGGGTGTTGCCGAGGGCCAAGCAGTTTGATCCTCATTTGGGGTTTCTGGGCAGCGCCATAGACAATGTTTTTCTCCTGGGAGGCAGGCACAGTGCTTCATTGTGGCCCCAGAATTCCCAGTAGGGAGGCTTTGTGGGCCAGGAGTGTGAGGACGGAAGTCTGAAAACACAAGCTAGTGTGAGGTTTGGAGCCAAGGGCAGAGCAGGCCCACTCTGCAGAGGCTGAATCAAAATCTCCTGCATCTGAAGTCAGGCTGAGGATCAGACGTTGGCTGAGGCTGGAGTATGTGTCCATGATGGCACTTTCATGAAGTGGGAGCCTCATGAGGCCAAGGAAGTTTTCCCACGCTGAGTTTGGAGGTTGCCCCAAACCACAAGGTTTCCTTCTGCGGGACATTCGAGTCCTGTTGCATGGCTCCAGGACATACCATATGGAAGGACTGGAGAGCAGGGTTCGAAGGATGGATCCCTGTACAGCATGCCTCGCATTCCCATTAGCTATTAGCGACAAGATATGTTTGATCTGCTGCCTCTGGAACACGCGACCCAGGGGGCTGAGTTGAAATGGCCTCTCCTGAGGATGCGTCATAATGTGCGTTTGGGTCCATGGAGACCTTGGAATGTGCTGGTTGTTCAGTGACCCTGCGGAACTCTCCTACCTGAAGTGTTTGATACATCCCAGTAAGAAAGCTGCCCATGTGGAGATGAGAGAGGTTTGGTTTGGTGCCTCAGAAAAGCCCCATGTGCTGGTCTACGAAAACAGTCCTCTGAGAACGGAAACATGGAAACCAAAGCTAAGGTTCAGATTAGGGCCTGGGAGTCTGTCCATTTCAACCTTCTGTCTCTGGGGACACTGTCTGAGAGTCTAAGTGGAGATAGTTGCTCCGCTGGTGTCAGAGAGCCCCTCTTAGTCCAGGGTGGCCTATACTATTGATGGCCTCAGGGACCTTGGAGCTTTTCCCTAACCTGTAGGGTTGTGGTCAATGGATTGGACACGCTTTCCTTGGAGAGGGCAGGCACAATCTTTCGCTGTTTGGTCCAGAGGCCCTAGCCTGGATGTTGTGTGGGTCCAGGCTGTGGGCACAGAAGTCTGAATACACAAATTCAGCTTATGAGTGGCGCCTAGGGTATGGCCGGCCGGATGTACAGCCTGAGAGGGAGCTGCTGGGCCTCTGAAACAAGGGCGAGTGGGAGGCGTTCCTTCAGGCTTTTGTCTCTGGATGTTGTGTCCGGGATAGCCGTGGATTGGAGCGGTGGCCTCAGGTACTGTGGACGAGTATCCCTCTCTGGGGATTTGTCCCAGCTCCCAAGAGTTTGGGGTCATTTTGTGGGAAGGGTGGAGTCGTGTTGTCTGGCTCATGGGTCTCTCCAAGAAAGGGATTCCAGAGCAGAGCTCCAGGTATGGGCAGGGCGACTGGAAAATTCAAACAGTGGTGAGGATTGGGTGCATAGGGGCTTGGCAAGCCCCATATGTGGGCTCTTGGTCCAGGCCCTGACAGGCCTTTCTTTGACATGGGGCTCATGCTGAGGGTCACAGTGTGAATTTGTGCCCAAGCAGCACTCAAGTTTGGGCGTGGCATCAGGGGCCATGAAGGTTTCTCCCACCCTGAAGGTGTGACTCCATGCCAAGAGCAAGCTTGACAGCCATGGGGAAGGAGGAGTTCTGTTTTGTGCTTGCTATACCCAGCTGTGTGGAGAATTGATATAATGTCTAGGTTCAGATATCTGAAAACCAAGGTTAGGATGAGGTGACGGCATAAGACCAAGGCGTGTCCGAAGTGCTGGGTGTGCGGCCAGCTGTCTCCTTGTCTGTCTGGACGTCTGGCTTCAGGCTGTGTCAGGCAGAGCATGAGTGCCCAGAGCAGCCTATCCAGTTCGGGTACCGTCGAGGCCCGAGCAGGTTGATCCTCATCTGGGTTTTCTGGAGAGCCCCACAGGGAAACGTTTTTCTTCCGTTGGGCAGACACTGGGCTGGGTTTTGGTTCTGGAGTTCCTAGTCCGGAGGGCTTGTTTGCCAGGAGTGTGAGGAAGGAAGTCTGAAAACACAAGCTAGCATGAGGTTTGGGACCGAGGGCACGGCAGGCCCACTCTGCAGAGGCTGAATCGAGATCTCCTGCACTGATGTCATGTCAACTATGAGACGTGCCTCAGGCTAGAGTTCTTGTCCAGCATGGCCTCTTCCTGAAGGGTGTGGGGGCTTCATGAGTCCAGAAAGTTTTGGCTACGATGGGATTTGTAAACTGCTCCAAAACTGAAGGTTACCTTCTGCACGACAGTCGAGTCCTATTGGATGGTTCCAAGAGGCCCCATATGGAAATACTCGAGAGCAGGTGTCTAAGCATGGATGCCTGGGAACGCCACCTCATATTCCCACTCTTTAGTCAGGACAAGGCAGGCTCAATCTGCGGGCTCCTGGGTGAGCTACCCAGAGGGGAGAGTTGAAATGGACTCTCCTGAAGATGAGTCCTACTGTGGCTTGGTGGCCTGGGAGACCTTGGAATGTGGAGGTGGCTCAGGGACTCTGCAGGATTCTCCAACATGAGGTGTTTGACACGGCTCCAACAAGGAAACTTCCCATGTGGAGACGAGAGGAGTTCTGTTCCGTGCCTCAGGAAAGCCCCATACTCTGTTCTTCGAACCAAAGCCTCTGAGGAGTGACACCTGGAAACCAAAGCAAGAGTTGAGACTACGGCCTAAAGGCCTGTCCGGCTCAACCTTCTATCTCTGTTGACATCTGTGTGCATGCATTCATGGATGTAGCTGCTCAGCTTGTGTCCGAATGCCCCTGTGAGTCCAGTGAGGCTCCCAGGAGTGGGATGTCCTCGGAGGCCTTGAGGTTTCTCATATTCTGGAGGTGTGTGGCCAAAGGAATGGACACAGTTTCCCAGGAGAGAGCAGGCACGGTCCTGTGGTATGGCTCCAGAGGACCCAGCCTAGAGGCTGTGTTTGCCAGGGCTGTGGGGACAGATGTCTGAAAAAGCAAACTTGGCTCAGCTAGGGGCCAATGTAATGGCAGGCATGATCTCTAGTCCGTGAGGGGAGATCCTCTGGAAATCAATGTAGGGCAAGTGGGACGCAGTCACTCAGGATTTTGTCTCTGGGTGTTGCGTTTACAGTGTCCAGTCAGGGTAGGGGTTGTCTCAGAGGCCGAGGAAGAGCCTTCCTCTCGGGGGATTGTCCAAGCTCCCAAGTGTTGGTGTTCATTCTGTGGGAATGAAGAGTACTGTTTTCTGCCACAGGGGACCCCCCAGGAGAGGGACTCTAGAGCACAGCAGTGGGTTCATTCAACTGGAATACACACCATCTAGTTAGTCCTGGGTGCCTATGGGCATGGCAAGCCACATATGCGGGCTCTTGGTCCAGTCACTGAGAGGCGTTACTTGAATAAGGTACTCACGCTGAGGGTCACAATGTGTGTTTGTGCCCAAGGCGGCCCTCACGCTTGGGCGTCGCCTCATGGGCCATGCCGTTTTCTCCTACACTGAAGGTTTGACTCACTGCCAGCAGCAAGGTTTCTTGCCATGGGGAAGGAGGGGTTCTGACTTGTGCATCAGGTTCCCCCCTGTGCAGGGATTGGAGATAAGGTCTAGGTTCCGATGACTGAAAACCCAGGTTGGGAATGGATGGTGGCCTAAGGCAGTGGCGGGTCCAATGTGCTGGGTGTGCAGTCAGCTGTGTCGGTGTCTGTTGGAAGGTTTGGGCTCAGGCTATTTGCGACAGAGCATCACTGTTTAAGGTAGCCTATGCAATTGGGGTGTTGCCGAGGGCCAAGCAGTTTGATCCTCATTTGGGGTTTCTGGGCAGCGCCATAGACAATGTTTTTCTCCTGGGAGGCAGGCACAGTGCTTCATTGTGGCCCCAGAATTCCCAGTAGGGAGGGTTTGTGGGCCAGGAGTGTGAGGACGGAAGTCTGAAAACACAAGCTAGTGTGAGGATTGGAACCAAGGGCAGAGCAGGCCCACTCTGCAGAGGCTGAATCAAAATCTCCTGCATCTGAAGTCAGGCTGAGGATCAGACGTTGGCTGAGGCTGGAGTATGTGTCCATGATGGCACTTTCATGAAGTGGGAGCCTCATGAGGCCAAGGAAGTTTTCCCACGCTGAGTTTGGAGGTTGCCCCAAACCACAAGGTTTCCTTCTGCGGGACATTCGAGTCCTGTTGCATGGCTCCAGGACATACCATATGGAAGGACTGGAGAGCAGGGTTCGAAGGATGGATCCCTGTACAGCATGCCTCGCATTCCCATTAGCTATTAGCGACAAGATATGTTTGATCTGCTGCCTCTGGAACACGCGACCCAGGGGGCTGAGTTGAAATGGCCTCTCCTGAGGATGCGTCATAATGTGCGTTTGGGTCCATGGAGACCTTGGAATGTGCTGGTTGTTCAGTGACCCTGCGGAACTCTCCTACCTGAAGTGTTTGATACATCCCAGTAAGAAAGCTGCCCATGTGGAGATGAGAGAGGTTTGGTTTGGTGCCTCAGAAAAGCCCCATGTGCTGGTCTACGAAAACAGTCCTCTGAGAACGGAAACATGGAAACCAAAGCTAAGGTTCAGATTAGGGCCTGGGAGTCTGTCCATTTCAACCTTCTGTCTCTGGGGACACTGTCTGAGAGTCTAAGTGGAGATAGTTGCTCCGCTGGTGTCAGAGAGCCCCTCTTAGTCCAGGGTGGCCTATACTATTGATGGCCTCAGGGACCTTGGAGCTTTTCCCTAACCTGTAGGGTTGTGGTCAATGGATTGGACACGCTTTCCTTGGAGAGGGCAGGCACAATCTTTCGCTGTTTGGTCCAGAGGCCCTAGCCTGGATGTTGTGTGGGTCCAGGCTGTGGGCACAGAAGTCTGAATACACAAATTCAGCTTATGAGTGGCGCCTAGGGTATGGCCGGCCGGATGTACAGCCTGAGAGGGAGCTGCTGGGCCTCTGAAACAAGGGCGAGTGGGAGGCGTTCCTTCAGGCTTTTGTCTCTGGATGTTGTGTCCGGGATAGCCGTGGATTGGAGCGGTGGCCTCAGGTACTGTGGACGAGTATCCCTCTCTGGGGATTTGTCCCAGCTCCCAAGAGTTTGGGGTCATTTTGTGGGAAGGGTGGAGTCGTGTTGTCTGGCTCATGGGTCTCTCCAAGAAAGGGATTCCAGAGCAGAGCTCCAGGTATGGGCAGGGCGACTGGAAAATTCAAACAGTGGTGAGGATTGGGTGCATAGGGGCTTGGCAAGCCCCATATGTGGGCTCTTGGTCCAGGCCCTGACAGGCCTTTCTTTGACATGGGGCTCATGCTGAGGGTCACAGTGTGAATTTGTGCCCAAGCAGCACTCAAGTTTGGGCGTGGCATCAGGGGCCATGAAGGTTTCTCCCACCCTGAAGGTGTGACTCCATGCCAAGAGCAAGCTTGACAGCCATGGGGAAGGAGGAGTTCTGTTTTGTGCTTGCTATACCCAGCTGTGTGGAGAATTGATATAATGTCTAGGTTCAGATATCTGAAAACCAAGGTTAGGATGAGGTGACGGCATAAGACCAAGGCGTGTCCGAAGTGCTGGGTGTGCGGCCAGCTGTCTCCTTGTCTGTCTGGACGTCTGGCTTCAGGCTGTGTCAGGCAGAGCATGAGTGCCCAGAGCAGCCTATCCAGTACGGGTACCGTCGAGGCCCGAGCAGGTTGATCCTCATCTGGCACAATCTTTCGCTGTTTGGTCCAGAGGCCCTAGCCTGGATGTTGTGTGGGTCCAGGCTGTGGGCACAGAAGTCTGAATACATTCTGGAGAGCCGCACAGGGAAACGTTTTTCTTCCGTTGGGCAGACACTGTGCTGGGTTGTGGTTCTGGAGTTCCTAGTCCGGAGGGCTTGTTTGCCAGGAGTGTGAGGAAGGAAGTCTGAAAACACAAGCTAGCATGAGGTTTGGGACCGAGGGCACGGCAGGCCCACTCTGCAGAGGCTGAATCGAGATCTCCTGCACTGAGGTCATGTCAACTATGAGACGTGCCTCAGGCTAGAGTTCTTGTCCAGCATGGCCTCTTCCTGAAGGGTGTGGGGGCTTCATGAGGCCAGAAAGTTTTGGCTACGATGGGATTTGTGAACTGCTCCAAAACTGAAGGTTACCTTCTGCACGACAGTCGAGTCCTATTGGATGGTTCCAAGAGGCCCCATATGGAAAGACTCGAGAGCAGGTGTCTAAGCATGGATGCCTGGGAACGCCACCTCATATTCCCACTCTTTAGTCAGGACAAGGTAGGCTCAATCTGCGGGCTCCTGGGTGAGCTACCCAGAGGGGAGAGTTGAAATGGACTCTCCTGAAGATGAGTCCTACTGTGGCTTGGTGGCCTGGGAGACCTTGGAATGTGGAGGTGGCTCAGGGACTCTGCAGGATTCTCCAACATGAGGTGTTTGACACGGCTCCAACAAGGAAACTTCCCATGTGGAGACGAGAGGAGTTCTGTTCCGTGCCTCAGGAAAGCCCCATACCCTGTTCTTCGAACCACAGCCTCTGAGGAGTGACACCTGGAAACCAAAGCAAGAGTTGAGACTACGGCCTAAAGTCCTGTCCGGCTCAACCTTCTATCTCTGTTGACATCTGTGTGCATGCATTCATGGATGTAGCTGCTCAGCTTGTGTCCGAATGCCCCTGTGAGTCCAGTGAGGCTCCCAGTAGTGGGATGTCCTCAGAGGCCTTGAGGTTTCTCATATTCTGGAGGTGTGTGGCCAAGGGAATGGACACAGTTTCCCAGGAGAGAGCAGGCACGGTCCTGTGGTATGGCTCCAGAGGACCCAGCCTAGAGGCTGTGTTTGCCAGGGCTGTGGGGACAGATGTCTGAAAAAGCAAACTTGGCTCAGCTAGGGGCCAATGTAATGGCAGGCCTGATCTCTAGTCCGTGAGGGGAGAGCCTCTGGAAATCAAAGTAGGGCAAGTGGGAGGCAGTCACTCAGGATTTTGTCTCTGGGTGTTGCGGTTACAGTGTCCGGTCAGGGTAGGGGTTGTCTCAGAGGCCGAGGAAGAGCCTTCCTCTCAGGGGATTGTCCAAGCTCCCAAGTGTTGGTGTTCATTCTGTGGGAATGAAGAGTACTGTTTTCTGCCACAGGGGAGCCCCAAGAGAGGGATTCTAGAGCACAGCAGTGGGTTCCCTCAACTGGAATACACACCATCTAGTTAGTCCTGGGTGCCTATGGGCATGGCAAGCCACATATGCGGGCTCTTGGTCCAGTCACTGAGAGGCGTTACTTGAATAAGGTACTCACGCTGAGGGTCACAATGTGTGTTTGTGCCCAAGGCGGCCCTCACGCTTGGGCGTGGCCTCATGGGCCATGCCGTTTTCTCCTACCCTGAAGGTTTGACTCACTGCCAGCAGCAAGGTTTCTTGCCATGGGGAAGGAGGGGTTCTGACTTGTGCATCAGGTTCCCCCCTGTGCAGGGATTGGAGATAAGGTCTAGGTTCCGATGACTGAAAACCCAGGTTGGGAATGGATGGTGGCCTAATGCAGTGGCGGGTCCTATGTGCTGGGTGTGCAGCCAGCTGTGTCGGTGTCTGTTGGAAGGTCTGGGCTCAGGCTATTTGCGACAGAGCATCACTTTTTAAGGTAGCCTATGCAATTGGGGTGTTGCCGAGGGCCAAGCAGTTTGATCCTCATTTGTGGTTTCTGGGCAGCGCCATAGACAATTTTTTTCTCCTGGGAGGCAGGCACAGTGCTTCATTGTGGCCCCAGAATTCCCAGTAGGGAGGGTTTGTGGGCCAGGAGTGTGAGGACGGAAGTCTGAAAACACAAGCTAGTGTGAGGATTGGAGCCAAGGGCAGAGCAGGCCCACTCTGCAGAGGCTGAATCAAAATCTCCTGCATCTGAAGTCTGGCTGAGGATCAGACGTTGGCTGAGGCTGGAGTATGTGTCCATGATGGCACCTTCATGAAGTGGGGGCCTCATGAGGCCAAGGAAGTTTTCCCACGCTGAGTTTGGAGGTTGCCCCAAACCACAAGGTTTCCTTCTGCGGGACATTCGAGTCCTGTTGCATGGCTCCAGGACATACCATATGGAAGGACTGGAGAGCAGGGTTCGAAGGATGGATCCCTGTACAGCATGCCTCGCATTCCCATTGGCTATTAGCGACAAGATATGTTTGATCTGCTGCCTCTGGAACACGCGACCCAGGGGGCTGAGTTGAAATGGCCTCTCCTGAGGATGCGTCATAATGTGCGTTTGGGTCCATGGAGACCTTGGAATGTGCTGGTTGTTCAGTGGCCCTGCGGAACTCTCCTACCTGAAGTGTTTGATACATCCCAGTAAGAAAGCTGCCCATGTGGAGATGAGAGAGGTTTGGTTTGGTGCCTCAGAAAAGCCCCATGTGCTGGTCTACGAAAACAGTCCTCTGAGAACGGAAACATGGAAACCAAAGCTAAGGTTCAGATTAGGGCCTGGGGGCCTGTCCATTTCAACCTTCTGTCTCTGGGGACACTGTCTGAGAGTCTAAGTGGAGATAGTTGCTCCGCTGGTGTCAGAGAGCCCCTCTTAGTCCAGGGTGGCCTATACTATTGATGGCCTCAGGGACCTTGGAGCTTTTCCCTAACCTGTAGGGTTGTGGTCAATGGATTGGGCACACTTTCCTTGGAGAGGGCAGGCATAATCTTTCGCTGTTTGGTCCAGAGGCCCTAGCCTGGATGTTGTGTGGGTCCAGGCTGTGGGCACAGAAGTCTGAATACACAAACTCAGCTTATGAGTGGCGCCTAGGGTATGGCAGGCCGGATGTACAGCCCGAGAGGGAGCTCCTGGGCCTCTGAAACAAGGGCGAGTGGGAGGCGTTCCTTCAGGCTTTTGTCTCTGGATGTTGTGTCCGGGATAGCCGTGGATTGGAGCGGTGGCCTCAGGTACTGTGGACGAGTATCCCTCTCTGGGGATTTGTCCCAGCTCCCAAGAGTTTGGGGTCATTTTGTGGGAAGGGTGGAGTCGTGTTGTCTGGCTCATGGGTCTCTCCAAGAAAGGGATTCCAGAGCAGAGCTCCAGGTACGGGCGGGGCGACTGGAAAATTCAAACCGTGGTGAGGATTGGGTGCATAGGGGCTTGGCAAGCCCCATATGTGGGCTCTTGGTCCAGGCCCTGACAGGCCTTTCTTTGACATGGGGCTCATGCTGAGGGTCACAGTGTGAATTTGTGCCCAAGCAGCACTCAAGTTTGGGCGTGGCATCAGGGGCCATGAAGGTTTCTCCCACCCTGAAGGTGTGACTCCATGCCAAGAGCAAGCTTGACAGACATGGGGAAGGAGGAGTTCTGTTTTGTGCTTGCTATACCCAGCTGTGTGGAGAATTGATATAATGTCTAGGTTCAGATATCTGAAAACCAAGGTAAGGATGAGGTAAGGGCATAAGACCATGGCGTGTCCGAAGTGCTGGGTGTACGGCCAGCTGTCTCCTTGTCTGTCTGGAAGTCTGGCTTCAGGCTGTGTCAGGCAGAGCATGAGTGCCCAGAGCAGCCTATCCAGATCGGGTACCGTCGTGGCCCGAGCAGGTTGATCCTCATCTGGGTTTTCTGGAGAGCCCCACAGGGAAACGTTTTTCTTCCGTTGGGCAGACACTGGGCTGGGTTTTGGTTCTGGAGTTCCTAGTCCGGAGGGCTTGTTTGCCAGGAGTGTGAGGAAGGAAGTCTGAAAACACAAGCTAGCGTGAGGTTTGGGACCGAGGGCACGGCAGGCCCACTCTGCAGAGGCTGAATCGAGATCTCCTGCACTGAGGTCATGTCAACTATGAGACGTGCCTCAGGCTAGAGTTCTTGTCCAGCATGGCCTCTTCCTGAAGGGTGTGGGGGCTTCATGAGGCCAGAAAGTTTTGCCTACGATGGGATTTGTGAATTGCTCCAAAACTGAAGGTTACCTTCTGCACGACAGTCGAGTCCTATTGGATGGTTCCAAGAGGCCCCATATGGAAAGACTCGAGAGCAGGTGTCTAAGCATGGATGCCTGGGAACGCCACCTCATGTTCCCACTCTTTAGTCAGGACAAGGCAGGCTCAATCTGCGGGCTCCTGGGTGAGCTACCCAGAGGGGAGAGTTGAAATAGTCTCTCCTGAAGATGAGGCCTACTGTGGCTTGGTGGCCTGGGAGACCTTGGAATGTGGAGGTGGCTCAGGGACTCTGCAGGATTCTCCAACATGAGGTGTTTGACACGGCTCCAACAAGGCAACTTCCCATGTGGAGTTGAGAAGAGTTCTGTTCCGTGCCTCAGGAAAGCCCCATACCCTGTTCTTCGAACCACAGCCTCTGAGGAGTGACACCTGGAAACCAAAGCAAGAGTTGAGACTACGGCCTAAAGGCCTGTCCGGATCAACCTTCTATCTCTGTTGACATCTGTGTGCATGCATTCATGGATGTAGCTGCTCAGCTTGTGTCCGAATGCCCCTGTGAGTCCAGTGAGGCTCCCAGTAGTGGGATGTCCTCGGAGGCCTTGAGGTTTCTCATATTCTGGAGGTGTGTGGCCAAGGGAATGGACACAGTTTCCCATGAGAGAGCAGGCACGGTCCTGTGGTATGGCTCCAGAGGACCCAGCCTAGAGGCTGTGTTTGCCAGGGCTGTGGGGACAGATGTCTGAAAAAGCAAACTTGGCTCAGCTAGGGGCCAATGTAATGGCAGGTAAAGTGGGAGGCAGTCACTCAGGATTTTGTCTCTGGGTGTTGCGTTTACAGTGTCCGGTCAGGGTAGGGGTTGTCTCAGAGGCCGAGGAAGAGCCTTCCTCTCGGGGGATTGTCCAAGCTCCCAAGTGTTGGTGTTCATTCTGTGGGAATGAAGAGTACTGTTTTCTGCCACAGGGGACCCCCCAGGAGTGGGACTCTAGAGCACAGCATTGGGTTCCCTCAACTGGAATAAACACCATCTAGTTAGTCCTGGGTGCCTATGGGCATGGCAAGCCACATATGCGGGCTCTTGGTCCAGTCACTGAGAGGTGTTACTTGAATAAGGTACTCACGCTGAGGGTCACAATGTGTGTTTGTGCCCAAGGCGGCCCTCACGCTTGGGCGTGGCCTCATGGGCCATGCCATTTTCTCCTACAATGAAGGTTTGACTCACTGCCAGCAGCAAGGTTTCTTGCCATGGGGAAGGAGGGGTTCTGACTTGTGCATCAGGTTCCCCCCTGTGCAGGGATTGGAGATAAGGTCAAGGTTCCGATGACTGAAAACCCAGGTTGGGAATGGATGGTGGCCTAAGGCAGTGGCGGGTCCAATGTGCTGGGTGTGCAGCCAGCTGTGTCGGTGTCTGTTGGAAGGTCTGGGCTCAGGCTATTTGCAACAGAGCATCACTGTTTAAGGTAGCCTATGCAATTGGGGTGTTGCCGAGGGCCAAGCAGTTTGATCCTCATTTGGGGTTTCTGGGCAGCGCCATAGACAATGTTTTTCTTTTGGGAGGCAGGCACAGTGCTTCATTGTGGCCCCAGAATTCCCAGTAGGGAGGGTTTGTGGGCCAGGAGTGTGAGGACGGAAGTCTGAAAACACAAGCTAGTGTGAGGATTGGAGCCAAGGGCAGAGCAGGCCCACTCTGCAGAGGCTGAATCAAAATCTCCTGCATCTGAAGTCAGGCTGAGGATCAGACGTTGGCTGAGGCTGGAGTATGTGTCCATGATGGCACCTTCATGAAGTGGGGGCCTCATGAGGCCAAGGAAGTTTTCCCACGCTGAGTTTGGAGGTTGCCCCAAACCACAAGGTTTCCTTCTGCGGGACATTCGAGTCCTGTTGCATGGCTCCAGGACATACCATTTGGAAGGACTGGAGAGCAGGGTTCGAAGGATGGATCCCTGTACAGCATGCCTCGCATTCCCATTGGCTATTAGCGACAAGATATGTTTGATCTGCTGCCTCTGGAACACGCGACCCAGGGGGCTGAGTTGAAATGGCCTCTCCTGAGTATGCGTCATAATGTGCGTTTGGGTCCATGGAGACCTTGGAATGTGCTGGTTGTTCAGTGGCCCTGCGGAACTTGCCTACCTGAAGTGTTTGATACATCCCAGTAAGAAAGCTGCCCATGTGGAGATGAGAGAGGTTTGGTTTGGTGCCTCAGAAAAGCCCCATGTGCTGGTCTACGAAAACAGTCCTCTGAGAACGGAAACATGGAAACCAAAGCTAAGGTTCAGATTAGGGCCTGGGGGCCTGTCCATTTCAACCTTCTGTCTCTGGGGACACTGTCTGAGAGTCTAAGTGGAGATAGTTGCTCCGCTGGTGTCAGAGAGCCCCTCTTAGTCCAGGGTGGCCTATACTATTGATGGCCTCAGGGACCTTGGAGCTTTTCCCTAACCTGTAGGGTTGTGGTCAATGGATTGGGCAAACTTTCCTTGGAGAGGGCAGGCACAATCTTTCGCTTTTTGGTCCAGAGGCCCTAGCCTGGATGTTGTGTGGGTCCAGGCTGTGGGCACAGAAGTCTGAATACACAAACTCAGCTTATGAGTGGCGCCAAGGGTATGGCAGGCCGGATGTACAGCCCGAGAGGGAGCTCCTGGGCCTCTGAAACAAGGGCGAGTCGGAGGCGTTCCTTCAGGCTTTTGTCTCTGGATGTTGTGTCCGGGATAGCCGTGGATTGGAGCGGTGGCCTCAGGTATTGTGGACGAGTATCCCTCTCTGGGGATTTGTCCCAGCTCCCAAGAGTTTGGGGTCATTTTGTGGGAAGGGTGGAGTCGTGTTGTCTGGCTCATGGGTCTCTCCAAGAAAGGTATTCCAGAGCAGAGCTCCAGGTACGGGCGGGGCGACTGGAAAATTCAAACCGTGGTGAGGATTGGGTGCATAGGGGCTTGGCAAGCCCCATATGTGGGCTCTTGGTCCAGGCCCTGACAGGCCTTTCTTTGACATGGGGCTCATGCTGAGGGTCACAGTGTGAATTTGTGCCCAAGCAGCACTCAAGTTTGGGCGTGGCATCAGGGGCCATGAAGGTTTCTCCCACCCTGAAGGTGTGACTCCATGCCAAGAGCAAGCTTGACAGCCATGGGGAAGGAGGAGTTCTGTTTTGTGCTTGCTATACCCAGCTGTGTGGAGAATTGATATAATGTCTAGGTTCAGATATCTGAAAACCAAGGTAAGGATGAGGTAAGGGCATAAGACCATGGCGTGTCCGAAGTGCTGGTTGTACGGCCAGCTGTCTCCTTGTCTGTCTGGACATCTGGCTTCAGGCTGTGTCAGGCAGAGCATGAGTGCCCAGAGCAGCCTATCCAGTTCGGGTACCGTCGAGGCCCGAGCAGGTTGATCCTCATCTGGGTTTTCTGGAGAGCCCCACAGGGAAACGTTTTTCTTCCGTTGGGCAGACACTGGGCTGGGTTTTGGTTCTGGAGTTCCTAGTCCGGAGGGCTTGTTTGCCAGGAGTGTGAGGAAGGAAGTCTGAAAACACAAGCTAGCGTGAGGTTTGGGACCGAGGGCACGGCAGGCCCACTCTGCAGAGGCTGAATCGAGATCTCCTGCACTGAGGTCATGTCAACTATGAGACGTGCCTCAGGCTAGAGTTCTTGTCCAGCATGGCCTCGTCCTGAAGTGTGTGGGGGCTTCATGAGGCCAGAAATTTTTGCCTACGATGGGATTTGTGAACTGTTCCAAAACTGAAGGTTACCTTCTGCACGACAGTCGAGTCCTATTGGATGGTTCAAAGAGGCCCCATATGGAAAGACTCGAGAACAGGTGTCTAAGCATGGATGCCTGGGAACGCCACCTCATATTCCCACTCTTTAGTCAGGACAAGGCAGGCTCAATCTGCGGTCTCCTGGGTGAGCTACCGAGAGGGGAGAGTTGAAATGGTCTCTCCTGAAGATGAGGCCTACTGTGGCTTGGTGGCCTGGGAGACCTTGGAATGTGGAGGTGGCTCAGGGACTCTGCAGGATTCTCCAACATGAGGTGTTTGACACGGCTCCAACAAGGAAACTTCCCATGTGGAGACGAGAGGAGTTCTGTTCCGTGCCTCAGGAAAGCCCCGTACCCTGTTCTTCGAACCAAAGCCTCTGAGGAGTGACACCTGAAAACCAAAGCAAGAGTTGAGACTACGGCCTAAAGGCCTGTCCGGCTCAACCTTCTATCTCTGTTGACATCTGTGTGCATGCATTCATGGATGTAGCTGTTCAGCTTGTGTCCGAATGCCCCTGTGAGTCCAGTGAGGCTCCCAGGAGTGGGATGTCCTCGGAGGCCTTGAGGTTTCTCATATTCTGGAGGTGTGTGGCCAAAGGAATGGACACAGTTTCCCAGGAGAGAGCAGGCACGGTCCTGTGGTATGGCTCCAGAGGACCCAGCCTAGAGGCTGTGTTTGCCAGGGCTGTGGGGACAGATGTCTGAAAAAGCAAACTTGGCTCAGCTAGGGGCCAATGTAATGGCAGGCCTGATCTCTAGTCCGTGAGGGGAGATCCTCTGGAAATCAAAGTAGCGCAAGTGGGAGGCAGTCACTCAGGATTTTGTCTCTGGGTGTTTCGTTTACAGTGTCCGGTCAGGGTAGGGGTTGTCTCAGAGGCCGAGGAAGAGCCTTCCTCTCGGGGGATTGTCCAAGCTCCCAAGTGTTGGTGTTCATTCTGTGGGAATAAAGAGTACTGTTTTCTGCCACAGGGGACCCCCCAGGAGAGGGACTCTAGAGCACAGCATTGGGTTCCCTCAACTGGAATAAACACCATCTAGTTAGTCCTGGGAGCCTATGGGCATGGCAAGCCACATATGCGGGCTCTTGGTCCAGTCACTGAGAGGCGTTACTTGAATAAGGTACTCACGCTGAGGGTCACAATGTGTGTTTGTGCCCAAGGCGGCCCTCACGCTTGGGCGTGGCCTCATGGGCCCAGCCGTTTTCTCCTACACTGAAGGTTTGACTCACTGCCAGCAGCAAGGTTTCTTGCCATGGGGAAGGAGGGGTTCTGACTTGTGCATCATGTTAACCCCTGTGCAGGGATTGGAGATAAGGTCAAGGTTCCGATGACTGAAAACCCAGGTTGGGAATGGATGGTGGCCTAAGGCAGTGGCGGGTCCAATGTGCTGGGTGTGCAGCCAGCTGTGTCGGTGTCTGTTGGAAGGTCTGGGCTCAGGCTATTTGCGACAGAGCATCACTGTTTAAGGTAGCCTATGCAATTGGGGTGTTGCCGAGGGCCAAGCAGTTTGATCCTCATTTGGGGTTTCTGGGCAGCGCCATAGACAATGTTTTTCTCCTGGGAGGCAGGCACAGTGCTTCATTGTGGCCCCAGAATTCCCAGTAGGGAGGCTTTGTGGGCCAGGAGTGTGAGTATGGAAGTCTGAAAACACAAGCTAGTGTGAGGATTGGAGCCAAGGGCAGAGCAGGCCCACTCTGCAGAGGCTGAATCAAAATCTCCTGCATCTGAAGTCAGGCTGAGGATCAGACGTTGGCTGAGGCTGGAGTATGTGTCCATGATGGCACCTTCATGAAGTGGGGGCCTCATGAGGCCAAGGAAGTTTGCCCACGCTGAGTTTGGAGGTTGCCCCAAACCACAAGGTTTCCTTGTGCGGGACATTCGAGTCCTGTTGCATGGCTCCAGGACATACCATTTGGAAGGACTGGAGAGCAGGGTTCGAAGGATGGATCCCTGTACAGCATGCCTCGCATTCCCATTGGCTATTAGCGACAAGATATGTTTGATCTGCTGCCTCTGGAACACGCGACCCAGGGGGCTGAGTTGAAATGGCCTCTCCTGAGGATGCGTCATAATGTGCGCTTGGGTCCATGGAGACCTTGGAATGTGCTGGTTGTTCAGTGGCCCTGCGGAACTCTCCTACCTGAAGTGTTTGATACATCTCAGTAAGAAAGCTGCCCATGTGGAGATGAGAGAGGTTTGGTTTGGTGCCTCAGAAAAGCCCCATGTGCTGGTCTACGAAAACAGTCCTCTGAGAACGGAAACATGGAAACCAAAGCTAAGGTTCAGATTAGGGCCTGGGGGCCTGTCCATTTCAACCTTCTGTCTCTGGGGACACTGTCTGAGAGTCTAAGTGGAGATAGTTGCTCCGCTGGTGTCAGAGAGCCCCTCTTAGTCCAGGGTGGCCTATACTATTGATGGCCTCAGGGACCTTGGAGCTTTTCCCTAACCTGTAGGTTTGTGGTCAATGGATTGGCCAAACTTTCCTTGGAGAGGGCAGGCACAATCTTTCGCTTTTTGGTCCAGAGGCCCTAGCCTGGATGTTGTGTGGGTCCAGGCTGTGGGCACAGAAGTCTGAATACACAAACTCAGCTTATGAGTGGCGCCTAGGGTATGGCCGGCCGGATGTACAGCCCGAGAGGGAGCTCCTGGGCCTCTGAAACAAGGGCGAGTGGGAGGCGTTCCTTCAGGCTTTTGTCTCTGGATGTTGTGTCCGGGATAGCCGTGGATTGGAGCGGTGGCCTCAGGTACTGTGGACGAGTATCCCTCTCTGGGGATTTGTCCCAGCTCCCAAGAGTTTGGGGTCATTTTGTGGGAGGGGTGGAGTCGTGTTGTCTGGCTCATGGGTCTCTCCAAGAAAGGGATTCCAGAGCAGAGCTCCAGGTACGGGCGGGGCGACTGGAAAATTCAAACCGTGGTGAGGATTGGGTGCATAGGGGCTTGGCAAGCCCCATATGTGGGCTCTTGGTCCAGGCCCTGACAGGCCTTTCTTTGACATGGGGCTCATGCTGAGGGTCACAGTGTGAATTTGTGCCCAAGCAGCACTCAAGTTTGGGCGTGGCATCAGGGGCCATGAAGGTTTCTCCCACCCTGAAGGTGTGACTCCATGCCAAGAGCAAGCTTGACAGCCATGGGGAAGGAGGAGTTCTGTTTTGTGCTTGCTATACCCAGCTGTGTGGAGAATTGATATAATGTCTAGGTTCAGATATCTGAAAACCAAGGTAAGGATGAGGTAAGGGCATAAGACCATGGCGTGTCCGAAGTGCTGGTTGTACGGCCAGCTGTCTCCTTGTCTGTCTGGACATCTGACTTCAGGCTGTGTCAGGCAGAGCATGAGTGCCCAGAGCAGCCTATCCAGTTCGGGTACCGTCGAGGCCCGAGCAGGTTGATCCTTATCTGGGTTTTCTGGAGAGCCCCACAGGGAAACGTTTTTCTTCCGTTGGGCAGACACTGGGCTGGGTTTTGGTTCTGGAGTTCCTAGTCCGGAGGGCTTGTTTGCCAGGAGTGTGAGGAAGGAAGTCTGAAAACACAAGCTAGCGTGAGGTTTGGGACCGAGGGCACGGCAGGCCCACTCTGCAGAGGCTGAATCGAGATCTCCTGCACTGAGGTCATGTCAACTATGAGACGTGCCTCAGGCTAGAGTTCTTGTCCAGCATGGCCTCGTCCTGAAGTGTGTGGGGGCTTCATGAGGCCAGAAATTTTTGCCTACGATGGGATTTGTGAACTGTTCCAAAACTGAAGGTTACCTTCTGCACGACAGTCGAGTCCTATTGGATGGGTCCAAGAGGCCCCATATGGAAAGACTCGAGAGCAGGTGTCTAAGCATGGATGCCTGGGAACGCCACCTCATATTCCCACTCTTTAGTCAGGACAAGGCAGGCTCAATCTGCGGGCTCCTGGGTGAGCTACCGAGAGGGGAGAGTTGAAATGGTCTCTCCTGAAGATGAGGCCTACTGTGGCTTGGTGGCCTGGGAGACCTTGGAATGTGGAGGTGGCTCAAGGACTCTGCAGGATTCTCCAACATGAGGTGTTTGACACGGCTCCAACAAGGAAACTTCCCATGTGGAGACGAGAGGAGTTCTGTTCCGTGCCTCAGGAAAGCCCCGTACCCTGTTCTTCGAACCAAAGCCTCTAAGGAGTGACACCTGGAAACCAAAGCAAGAGTTGAGACTACGGCCTAAAGGCCTGTCCGGCTCAACCTTCTATCTCTGTTGACATCTGTGTGCATGCATTCATGGATGTAGCTGCTCAGCTTGTGTCCGAATGCCCCTGTGAGTCCAGTGAGGCTCCCAGTAGTGGGATGTCCTCGGAGGCCTTGAGGTTTCTCATATTCTGGAGGTGTGTGGCCAAAGGAATGGACACAGTTTCCCAGGAGAGAGCAGGCAAGGTCCTGTGGTATGGCTCCAGAGGACCCAGCCTAGAGGCTGTGTTTGCCAGGGCTGTGGGGACAGATGTCTGAAAAAGCAAACTTGGCTCAGCTAGGGGCCAATGTAATGGCAGGCCTGATCTCTAGTCCGTGAGGGGAGATCCTCTGGAAATCAAAGTAGGGCAAGTGGGAGGCAGTCACTCAGGATTTTGTCTCTGGGTGTTTCGTTTACAGTGTCCGGTCAGGGTAGGGGTTGTCTCAGAGGCCGAGGAAGAGCCTTCCTCTCGGGGGATTGTCCAAGCTCCCAAGTGTTGGTGTTCATTCTGTGGGAATAAAGAGTACTGTTTTCTGCCACAGGGGACCCCCCAGGAGAGGGACTCTAGAGCACAGCATTGGGTTCCCTCAACTGGAATAAACACCATCTAGTTAGTCCTGGGTGCCTATGGGCATGGCAAGCCACATATGCGGGCTCTTGGTCCAGTCACTGAGAGGCGTTACTTGAATAAGGTACTCACGCTGAGGGTCACAATGTGTGTTTGTGCCCAAGGCGGCCCTCACGCTTGGGCGTGGCCTCATGGGCCATGCCGTTTTCTCCTACACTGAAGGTTTGACTCACTGCCAGCAGCAAGGTTTCTTGCCATGGGGAAGGAGGGGTTCTGACTTGTGCATCATGTTAACCCCTGTGCAGGGATTGGAGATAAGTTCAAGGTTCCGATGACTGAAAACCCAGGTTGGGAATGGATGGTGGCCTAAGGCAGTGGCGGGTCCAATGTGCTGGGTGTGCAGCCAGCTGTGTCGGTGTCTGTTGGAAGGTCTGGGCTCAGGCTATTTGCGACAGAGCATCACTGTTTAAGGTAGCCTATGCAATTGGGGTGTTGCCGAGGGCCAAGCAGTTTGATCCTCATTTGGGGTTTCTGGGCAGCGCCATAGACAATGTTTTTCTCCTGGGAGGCAGGCACAGTGCTTCATTGTGGCCCCACAATTCCCAGTAGGGAGGCTTTGTGGGCCAGGAGTGTGAGTATGAAAGTCTGAAAACACAAGCTAGTGTGAGGATTGGAGCCAAGGGCAGAGCAGGCCCACTCTGCAGAGGCTGAATCAAAATCTCCTGCATCTGAAGTCAGGCTGAGGATCAGACGTTGGCTGAGGCTGGAGTATGTGTCCATGATGGCACCTTCATGAAGTGGGGGCCTCATGAGGCCAAGGAAGTTTTCCCACGCTGAGTTTGGAGGTTGCCCCAAACCACAAGGTTTCCTTCCGCGGGACATTCGAGTACTGTTGCATGGCTCCAGGACATACCATTTGGAAGGACTGGAGAGCAGGGTTCGAAGGATGTTTCCCTGTACAGCATGCCTCGCATTCCCATTGGCTATTAGCGACAGATATGTTTGATCTGCTGCCTCTGGAACACGCGACCCAGGGGGCTGAGTTGAAATGGCCTCTCCTGAGGATGCGTCATAATGTGCGCTTGGTTCCATGGAGACCTTGGAATGTGCTGGTTTTTCAGTGGCCCTGCGGAACTCTCCTACCTGAAGTGTTTGATACATCTCAGTAAGAAAGCTGCCCATGTGGAGATGAGAGAGGTTTGGTTGGTGCCTCAGAAAAGCCCCATGTGCTGGTCTACGAAAACAGTCCTCTGAGAACGGAAACATGGAAACCAAAGCTAAGGTTCAGATTAGGGCCTGGGGGCCTGTCCATTTCAACCTTCTGTTTCTGGGGACACTGTCTGAGAGTCTAAGTGGAGATAGTTGCTCTGCTGGTGTCAGAGAGCCCCTCTTAGTCCAGGGTGGCCTATACTATTGATGGCCTCAGGGACCTTGGAGCTTTTCCCTAACCTGTAGGGTTGTGGTCAATGGATTGGGCACACTTTCCTTGGAGAGGGCAGGCACAATCTTTCGCTGTTTGGTCCAGAGGCCCTAGCCTGGATGTTGTGTGGGTCCAGGCTGTGGGCACAGAAGTCTGAATACACAAACTCAGCTTATGAGTGGCGCCTAGCGTATGGCAGGCCGGATGTACAGCCCGAGAGGGAGCTCCTGGGCCTCTGAAACAAGGGCGAGTGGGAGGCGTTCCTTCAGGCTTTTGTCTCTGGATGTTGTGTCCGGGATAGCCGTGGATTGGAGCGGTGGCCTCAGGTACTGTGGAAGAGTATCCCTCTCTGGGGATTTGTCCCAGCTCCCAAGAGTTTGGGGTCATTTTGTGGGAAGGGTGGAGTCGTGTTGTCTGGCTCATGGGTCTCTCCAAGAAAGGGATTCCAGAGCAGAGCTCCAGGTACGGGCGGGGCGACTGGAAAATTCAAACCGTGGTGAGGATTGGGTGCATAGGGGCTTGGCAAGCCCCATATGTGGGCTCTTGGTCCAGGCCCTGACAGGCCATTCTTTGACATGGGGCTCATAATGAGGGTCACAGTGTGAATTTGTGCCCAAGCAGCACTCAAGTTTGGGCATGGCATCAGGGGCCATGAAGGTTTCTCCCACCCTGAAGGTGTGACTCCATGCCAAAAGCAAGCTTGACAGCCATGGGGAAAGAGGAGTTCTGTTTTGTGCTTGCTATACCCAGCTGTGTGGAGAATTGATATAATGTCTAGGTTCAGATATCTGAAAACCAAGGTAAGGATGAGGTGACGGCATAAGACCATGGCGTGTACGAAGTGCTGGGTGTACGTCCAGCTGTCTCCTTGTCTGTCTGGACGTCTGGCTTCAGGCTGTGTCAGGCAGAGCATGAGTGCCCAGAGCAGCCTATCCAGTTCGGGTACCGTCGAGGCTCGAGCAGGTTGGTCCTCATCTGGGTTTTCTGGAGAGCCCCACAGGGAAACGTTTTTCTTCCGTTGGGCAGACACTGGGCTGGGTTTTGGTTCTGGAGTTCCTAGTCCGGAGGGCTTGTTTGCCAGGAGTGTGAGGAAGGAAGTCTGAAAACACAAGCTAGCGTGAGGTTTGGGACCGAGGGCACGGCAGGTCCACTCTGCAGAGGCTGAATCGAGATCTCCTGCACTGAGGTCATGTCAACTATGAGACGTGCCTCAGGCTAGAGTTCTTGTCCAGCATGGCCTCGTCCTGAAGTGTGTGGGGGCTTCATGAAGCCAGAAAGTTTGCCTACGATGGGATTTGTGAACTGTTCCAAAACTGAAGGTTACCTTCTGCACGACAGTCGAGTCCTATTGGATGGTTCCAAGAGGCCCCATATGGAAAGACTCGAGAGCAGGTGTCTAAGCATGGATGCCTGGGAACGCCACCTCATATTCCCACTCTTTAGTCAGGACAAGGCAGGCTCAATCTGCGGGCTCCTGGGTGAGCTACCCAGGGGGGAGAGTTGAAATGGTTTCTCCTGAAGATGAGTCCTACTGTGGCTTGGTGGTCTGGGAGACCTTGGAATGTGGAGGTGTCTCAGGGACTCTGCAGGATTCTCCAACATGAGGTGTTTGACACGGCTCCAACAAGGAAACTTCCCATGTGGAGATGAGAGTAGTTCTGTCCCGTGCCTCAGGAAAGCCCCATACCCTGTTCCTCGAACCAAAGCCTCTGAGGAGTGACACCTGGAAACCAAAGCAAGAGTTGAGACTACGGCCTAAACGCCTGTCCGGCTCAACCTTCTATCTCTGTTGACATCTGTGTGCATGCATTCATGGATGTAGCTGCTCAGCTTGTGTCCGAATGCCCCTGTGAGTCCAGTGAGGCTCCCAGTAGTGGGATGTCCTCGGAGGCCTTGAGGTTTCTCATATTAAGGAGGTGTGTGGCCAAAGGAATGGACACAGTTTCCCAGGAGAGAGCAGGCACGTTCCTGTGGTATGGCTCCAGAGGACCCAGCCTAGAGGCTGTGTTTGCCAGGGCTGTGGGGACAGATGTTGAAAAAGCAAACTTGGCTCAGCTAGGGGCCAATGTAATGGCAGGCCTGATCTCTAGTCCGTGAGGGGAGATCCTCTGGAAATCAAAGTAGGGCAAGTGTGAGGCAGTCACTCAGGATTTTGTCTCTGGGTGTTGCGTTTAAAGTGTCCGGTCAGGGTAGGGGTTGTCTCAGAGGCCGAGGAAGAGCCTTCCTCTCGTGGGATTGTCCAAGCTCCCAAGTGTTTGTGTTCATTCTGTGGGAATGAAGAGTACTGTTTTCTGCCACAGGGGAACCCCCAGGAGAGGGACTCTAGAGCACAGCAGTGGGTTCCCTCAACTGGAATACACACCATCTAGTTAGTCCTGGGTGCCTATGGGCATGGCAAGCCACATATGCGGGCTCTTGGTCCAGTCACTGAGAGGCATTACTTGAATAAGGTACTCATGCTGAGGGTCACAATGTGTGTTTGTGCCCAAGGCTGCCCTCACGCTTGGTCGTGGCCTCATGGGCCATGCCATTTTCTCCTACACTGAAGGATTGCCTCACTGCCAGCAGCAACGTTTCTTGCCATGGAGAAGGAGGGGTTCTGACTTGTGCATCATGTTCCCCCCTCTGCAGGGATTGGAGATAAGGTCTAGGTTCCGATGACTGAAAACCCAGGTTGGGAATGGATGGTGGCCTAAGGCAGTGGCGGGTCCAATGTGCTGGGTGTGCAGGCAGCTATGTCGGTGTCTGTTGGAAGGTCTGGGCTCAGGCTATTTGCGACAGAGCATCACTGTTTAAGGTAGCCTATGCAATTGGGGTGTTGCCGAGGGCCAAGCAGTTTGATTTTCATTTGGGGTTTCTGGGCAGCGCCATAGGCAATGTTTTTCTTTTGGGAGGCAGGCACAGTGCTTCATTGTGACCCCAGAATTCCCAGTAGGGAGGGTTTGTGGGCCAGGAGTGTGAGGACGGAAGTCTGAAAACACAAGCTAGTGTGAGGAATGGAGCCAAGGGCAGAGCAGGACCACTCTGCAGAGGCTGAATCAAAATCTCCTGCATCTGAAGTCAGGCTGAGGATCAGACGTTGGCTGAGGCTGGAGTATGTGTCCATGATGGCACCTTCATGAAGTGGGGGCCTCATGAGGCCAAAGAAGTTTTCCCACGCTGAGTTTGGAGGTTGCCCCAAACCACAAGGTTTCCTTCTGCGGGACATTCGAGTCCTGTTGCATGGCTCCAGGACATACCATATGGAAGGACTGGAGAGCAGGGTTCGAAGGATGGATCCCTGTACAGCATGCCTCGCATTCCCATTGGCTATTAGCGACAAGATATGTTTGATCTGCTGCCTCTGGAACACGCGACCCAGGGGGCTGAGTTGAAATGGCCTCTCCTGAGGATGCGTCATAATGTGCGTTTGGGTCCATGGAGACCTTGGAATGTGCTGGTTGTTCAGTGGCCCTGCGGAACTCTCCTACCTGAAGTGTTTGATATATACCAGTAAGAAAGCTGCCCAAGTGGAGATGAGAGATGTTTGGTTTGGTGATTCAGAAAAACCCCATGTGCTGGTCTACAAAAACAGTCCTCTGAGAACGGAAACATGGAAACCAAAGCTAAGGTTCAGATTAGGGCCTGGGGGCCTGTCCATTTCAACCTTCTGTCTCTGGGGACACTGTCTGAGAGTCTAAGTGGAGATAGTTGCTCCGCTGGTGTCAGAGAGCCCCTCTTAGTCCAGGGTGGCCTATACTATTGATGGCCTCAAAACCTTGGAGCTTTTCCCTACCTGTAGTGTTGTGTTCAATGGATTGGGCACATTTTCCTTGGAGAGGGCAGGCACAATCTTTCGCTGTTTGGTCCAGAGGCCCTAGCCTGGATGATGTGTGGGTCCAGGCTGTGGGCACAGAAGTCTGAATACACAAACTCAGCTTATGAGTGGCGCCTAGGGTATGGCAGGCCGGATGTACAGCCCGAGAGGGAGCTCCTGGGCCTCTGAAACAAGGGCGAGTGGGAGGCGTTCCCTCAGGCTTATGTCTCTGGATGTTGTGTCCGGGATAGCCGTGGATTGGAGCGGTGGCCTCAGGTACTGTGGACGAGTATCCCTCTCTGGGGATTTGTCCCAGCTCCCAAGAGTTTGGGGTCATTTTGTGGGAAGGGTGGAGTCGTGTTGTCTGGCTCATGGGTCTCTCCAAGAAAGGGATTCCAGAGCAGAGCTCCAGGTACGGGCGGGGCGACTGGAAAATTCAAACCGTGGTGAGGATTGGGTGCATAGGGGCTTGGCAAGCCCCATATGTGGGCTCTTGGTCCAGGCCCTGACAGGCCTTTCTTTGACATGGGGCTCATGCTGAGGGTCACAGTGTGAATTTGTGCCCAAGCAGCACTCAAGTTTGGGCGTGGCATCAGGGGCCATGAAGGTTTCTCCCACCCTGAAGGAGTGACTCCATGCCAAGAGCAAGCTTGACAGCCAAGGGGAAGGAGGAGTTCTGTTTTGTGCTTGCTATACCCAGCTGTGTGGAGAATTGATATAATGTCTAGGTTCAGATATCTGAAAACCAAGGTTAGGATGAGGTGAAGGCATAAGACCATGGCGTGTCCGAAGTGCTGTGTGTGCGGCCAGCTGTCTTCTGTCTGTCTGGACGTCTGGCTTCAGGCTGTGTCAGGCAGAGCATGAGTGCCCAGAGCAGCCTATCCAGTTCGGGTACCGTCGAGGCCCGAGCAGGTTGATCCTCATCTGGGTTTTCTGGAGAGCCCCACAGGGAAACGTTTTTCTTCCGTTGGGCAGACACTGGGCTGGGTTTTGGTTCCGGAGTTCCTAGTCCGGAGAGCTTGTTTGCCAGGAGTGTGAGGAAGGAAGTCTGAAAACACAAGCTAGCGTGAGGTTTGGGACCGAGGGCACGGCAGGCCCACTCTGCAGAGGCTGAATCGAGATCTCCTGCACTGAGGTCATGTCAACTATGAGACGTGCCTCAGGCTAGAGTTCTTGTCCAGCATGGCCTCTTCCTGAAGGGTGTGGGGGCTTCATGAGGCCAGAAAGTTTTGCCTACGATGGGATTTGTGAACTGCTCCAAAACTGAAGGTTACCTTCTGCACGACAGTCGAGTCCTATTGGATGGTTCCAAGAGGCCCCATTTGGTAAGACTCGAGAGCAGGTGTCTAAGCATGGATGCCTGGGAACGCCACCTCATATTCCCACTCTTTAGTCAGGACAAGGCAGGCTCAATCTGCGGGCTCCTGGGTGAGCTACCCAGAGGGGAGAGTTGAAATGGACTCTCCTGAAAATGAGTCCTCCTGTGGCTTGGTGGCCTGGGAGACCTTGGAATGTGGAGGTGGCTCAGGGACTCTGCAGGATTCTCCAACATGAGGTGTTTGACACGGCTCCAACAAGGAAACTTCCCATGTGGAGATGAGAGTAGTTCTGTCCCGTGCCTCAGGAAAGCCCCATACCCTGTTCCTTGAACCAAAGCCTCTGAGGAGTGACACCTGGAAACCAAAGCAAGAGTTGAGACTACGGCCTAAACGCCTGTCCGGCTCAACCTTCTATCTCTGTTGACATCTGTGTGCATGCATTCATGGATGTAGCTGCTCAGCTTGTGTCCGAATGCCCCTGTGAGTCCAGTGAGGCTCCCAGTAGTGGGATGTCCTCGGAGGCCTTGAGGTTTCTCATATTAAGGAGGTGTGTGGCCAAAGGAATGGACACAGTTTCCCAGGAGAGAGCAGGCACGTTCCTGTGGTATGGCTCCAGAGGACCCAGCCTAGAGGCTGTGTTTGCCAGGGCTGTGGGGACAGATGTCTGAAAAAGCAAACTTGGCTCAGCTAGGGGCCAATGTAATGGCAGGCCTGATCTCTAGTCCGTGAGGGGAGATCCTCTGGAAATCAAAGTAGGGCAAGTGTGAGGCAGTCACTCAGGATTTTGTCTCTGGGTGTTGCGTTTAAAGTGTCCGGTCAGGGTAGGGGTTGTCTCAGAGGCCGAGGAAGAGCCTTCCTCTCGTGGGATTGTCCAAGCTCCCAAGTGTTTGTGTTCATTCTGTGGGAATGAAGAGTACTGTTTTCTGCCACAGGGGAACCCCCAGGAGAGGGACTCTAGAGCACAGCAGTGGGTTCCCTCAACTGGAATACACACCATCTAGTTAGTCCTGGGTGCCTATGGGCATGGCAAGCCACATATGCGGGCTCTTGGTCCAGTCACTGAGAGGCATTACTTGAATAAGGTACTCATGCTGAGGGTCACAATGTGTGTTTGTGCCCAAGGCTGCCCTCACGCTTGGTCGTGGCCTCATGGGCCATGCCATTTTCTCCTACACTGAAGGATTGCCTCACTGCCAGCAGCAACGTTTCTTGCCATGGAGAAGGAGGGGTTCTGACTTGTGCATCATGTTCCCCCCTCTGCAGGGATTGGAGATAAGGTCTAGGTTCCGATGACTGAAAACCCAGGTTGGGAATGGATGGTGGCCTAAGGCAGTGGCGGGTCCAATGTGCTGGGTGTGCAGGCAGCTATGTCGGTGTCTGTTGGAAGGTCTGGGCTCAGGCTATTTGCGACAGAGCATCACTGTTTAAGGTAGCCTATGCAATTGGGGTGTTGCCGAGGGCCAAGCAGTTTGATTTTCATTTGGGGTTTCTGGGCAGCGCCATAGGCAATGTTTTTCTTTTGGGAGGCAGGCACAGTGCTTCATTGTGACCCCAGAATTCCCAGTAGGGAGGGTTTGTGGGCCAGGAGTGTGAGGACGGAAGTCTGAAAACACAAGCTAGTGTGAGGAATGGAGCCAAGGGCAGAGCAGGACCACTCTGCAGAGGCTGAATCAAAATCTCCTGCATCTGAAGTCAGGCTGAGGATCAGACGTTGGCTGAGGCTGGAGTATGTGTCCATGATGGCACCTTCATGAAGTGGGGGCCTCATGAGGCCAAAGAAGTTTTCCCACGCTGAGTTTGGAGGTTGCCCCAAACCACAAGGTTTCCTTCTGCGGGACATTCGAGTCCTGTTGCATGGCTCCAGGACATACCATATGGAAGGACTGGAGAGCAGGGTTCGAAGGATGGATCCCTGTACAGCATGCCTCGCATTCCCATTGGCTATTAGCGACAAGATATGTTTGATCTGCTGCCTCTGGAACACGCGACCCAGGGGGCTGAGTTGAAATGGCCTCTCCTGAGGATGCGTCATAATGTGCGTTTGGGTCCATGGAGACCTTGGAATGTGCTGGTTGTTCAGTGGCCCTGCGGAACTCTCCTACCTGAAGTGTTTGATATATACCAGTAAGAAAGCTGCCCAAGTGGAGATGAGAGATGTTTGGTTTGGTGATTCAGAAAAACCCCATGTGCTGGTCTACAAAAACAGTCCTCTGAGAACGGAAACATGGAAACCAAAGCTAAGGTTCAGATTAGGGCCTGGGGGCCTGTCCATTTCAACCTTCTGTCTCTGGGGACACTGTCTGAGAGTCTAAGTGGAGATAGTTGCTCCGCTGGTGTCAGAGAGCCCCTCTTAGTCCAGGGTGGCCTATACTATTGATGGCCTCAAAACCTTGGAGCTTTTCCCTACCTGTAGTGTTGTGTTCAATGGATTGGGCACATTTTCCTTGGAGAGGGCAGGCACAATCTTTCGCTGTTTGGTCCAGAGGCCCTAGCCTGGATGATGTGTGGGTCCAGGCTGTGGGCACAGAAGTCTGAATACACAAACTCAGCTTATGAGTGGCGCCTAGGGTATGGCAGGCCGGATGTACAGCCCGAGAGGGAGCTCCTGGGCCTCTGAAACAAGGGCGAGTGGGAGGCGTTCCTTCAGGCTTTTGTCTCTGGATGTTGTGTCCGGGATAGCCGTGGATTGGAGCGGTGGCCTCAGGTACTGTGGACGAGTATCCCTCTCTGGGGATTTGTCCCAGCTCCCAAGAGTTTGGGGTCATTTTGTGGGAAGGGTGGAGTCGTGTTGTCTGGCTCATTGGTCTCTCCAAGAAAGGGAATCCAGAGCAGAGCTCCAGGTACGGGCGGGGCGACTGGAAAATTCAAACCGTGGTGAGGATTGGGTGCATAGGGGCTTGGCAAGCCCCATATGTGGGCTCTTGGTCCAGGCCCTGACAGGCCTTTCTTTGACATGGGGCTCATGCTGAGGGTCACAGTGTGAATTTGTGCCCAAGCAGCACTCAAGTTTGGGCGTGGCATCAGGGGCCATGAAGGTTTCTCCCACCCTGAAGGAGTGACTCCATGCCAAGAGCAAGCTTGACAGCCAAGGGGAAGGAGGAGTTCTGTTTTGTGCTTGCTATACCCAGCTGTGTGGAGAATTGATATAATGTCTAGGTTCAGATATCTGAAAACCAAGGTTAGGATGAGGTGAAGGCATAAGACCATGGCGTGTCCGAAGTGCTGTGTGTGCGGCCAGCTGTTCTTGTCTGTCTGGACGTCTGGCTTCAGGCTGTGTCAGGCAGAGCATGAGTGCCCAGAGTAGCCTATCCAGTTCGGGTACCGTCGAGGCCCGAGCAGGTTGATCCTCATCTGGGTTTTCTGGAGAGCCCCACAAGGAAACGTTTTTCTTCCGTTGGGCAGACACTGGGCTGGGTTTTGGTTCTGGAGTTCCTAGTCCGGAGGGCTTGTTTGCCAGGAGTGTGAGGAAGGAAGTCTGAAAACACAAGCTAGCGTGAGGTTTGGGACCGAGGGCACGGCAGGCCCACTCTGCAGAGGCTGAATCGAGATCTCCTGCACTGAGGTCATGTCAACTATGAGACGTGCCTCAGGCTAGAGTTCTTGTCCAGCATGGCCTCTTCCTGAAGGGTGTGGGGGCTTCATGAGGCCAGAAAGTTTTGGCTACGATGGGATTTGTGAACTGCTCCAAAACTGAAGGTTACCTTCTGCACGACAGTCGAGTCCTATTGGATGGTTGCAAGAGGCCCCATATGGTAAGACTCGAGAGCAGGTGTCTAAGCATGGATGCCTGAGAACGCCACCTCATATTCCCACTCTTTAGTCAGGACAAGGCAGGCTCAATCTGCGGGCTCCTGGGTGAGCTACCCAGAGGGGAGAGTTGAAATGGACTCTCCTGAAAATGAGTCCTCCTGTGGCTTGGTGGCCTGGGAGACCTTGGAATGTGGAGGTGGCTCAGGGACTCTGCAGGATTCTCCAACATGAGGTGTTTGACACGCTCCCACAAGGAAACTTCCCATGTGGAGACGAGAGGAGTTCTGTCCCGTGCCTCAGGAAAGCCCCATACCCTGTTCTTCGAACCAAAGCCTCTGAGGAGTGACACCTGGAAACCAAAGCAAGAGTTGAGACTACGGCCTAAAGGCCTGTCCGGCTCAACCTTCTATCTCTGTTGACATCTGTGTGCATGCATTCATGGATGTAGCTGCTCAGCTTGTGTCCGAATGCCCCTGTGAGTCCAGTGAGGCTCCCAGTAGTGGGATGTCCTCGGAGGCCTTGAGGTTTCTCATATTAAGGAGGTGTGTGGCCAAAGGAATGGACACAGTTTCCCAGGAGAGAGCAGGCACGGTCCTGTGGTATGGCTCCAGATGACCCAGCCTCGAGGCTGTGTTTGCCAGGGCTGTGGGGACAGATGTCTGAAAAAGCAAACTTGGCTCAGCTAGGGGCCAATGTAATGGCAGGCCTGATCTCTAGTCCGTGAGGGGAGATCCTCTGGAAATCAAAGTAGGGCAAGTGGGAGGCAGTCACTCAGGATTTTGTCTCTGGGTGTTGCGTTTACAGTGTCCGGTCAGGGTAGGGGTTGTCTCAGAGGCCGAGGAAGAGCCTTCCTCTCGGGGGATTGTCCAAGCTCCCAAGTGTTTGTGTTCATTCTGTGGCAATGAAGAGTACTGTTTTCTGCCACAGGGGACCCCCGAGGAGAGGGACTCTAGAGCACAGCAGTGGGTTCCCTCAACTGGAATACACACCATCTAGTTAGTCCTGGGTGCCTATGGGCATGGTAAGCCACATATGCGGGCTCTTGGTCCAGTCACTGAGAGGCATTACTTGAATAAGGTACTCATGCTGAGGGTCACAATATGTGTTTGTGCCCACGCTGCCCTCACGCTTGGTCGTGGCCTCATGGGCCATGCCATTTTCTCCTACACTGAAGGATTGACTCACTGCCAGCAGCAACGTTTCTTGCCATGGGGAAGGAGGGGTTCTGACTTGTGCATCAGGTTCCCCCCTGTGCAGGGATTGGAGATAAGGTCTAGGTTCCGAAGACTGAAAACACAGGTTGGGAATGGATGGTGGCCTATGGCAGTGGCGGGTCCAATGTGCTGGGTGTGCAGCCAGCTGTGTCGGTGTCTGTTGGAAGGTCTGGGCACAGGCTATTTGCGACAGAGCAACACTATTTTAGGTAGCCTATGCAATTGGGGTGTTGCTGAGGGCCAAGCAGTTTGATCCTCATTTGGGGTTTCTGGGCAGCGCCATAGACAATGTTTTTCTCCTGGGAGGCAGGCACAGTGCTTCATTGTGGCCCCAGAATTCCCAGTAGGGAGGGTTTGTGGGCCAGGAGTGTGAGGACGGAAGTCTGAAAACACAAGCTAGTGTGAGGTTTGGAGCCAAAGGCAGAGCAGGCCCACTCTGCAGAGGCTGAATCAAAATCTCCTGCATCTGAAGTCAGGCTGAGGATCAGACGTTGGCTGAGGCTGGAGTATGTGTCCATGATGGCACCTTCATGAAGTGGGGGCCTCATGAGGCCAAGGAAGTTCTCCCACGCTGAGTTTGGAGGTTGCCCCAAACCACAAGGTTTCCTTCTGCGGGACATTCGAGTCCTGTTGCATGGCTCCAGGACATACCATATGGAAGGACTGGAGAGCAGGGTTTGAAGGATGGATCCCTGTACAGCATGCCTCGCATTCCCATTGGCTATTAGCGACAAGATATGTTTGATCTGCTGCCTCTGGAACACGCAACCCAGGGGTTGAACACGCGACTGAGTTGAAATGGCCTCTCCTGAAGATGCGTCATAATGTGCGTTTCTGTCCATGGAGACCTTGGAATGTGCTGGTTGTTCAGTGGCCCTGCGGAACTCTCCTACCTGAAGTGTTTAATATATACCAGTAAGAAAGCTGCCCAAGTGGAGATGAGAGATGTTTGGTTTGGTGATGCAGAAAAACCCCATGTGCTGGTCTACAAAAACAGTCCTCTGAGAACGGAAACATGGAAACCAAAGCTAAGGTTCAGATTAGGGCCTGGGGGCCTGTCCATTTCAACCTTCTGTCTCTGGGGACACTGTCTGAGAGTCTAAGTGGAGATAGTTGCTCCGCTGGTGTCAGAGAGCCCCTCTTAGTCCAGGGTGGCCTATACTATTGATGGCCTCAAAACCTTGGAGCTTTTCCCTACCTGTAGTGTTGTGTTCAATGGATTGGGCACATTTTCCTTGGAGAGGGCAGGCACAATCTTTCGCTGTTTGGTCCAGAGGCCCTAGCCTGGATGATGTGTGGGTCCAGGCTGTGGGCACAGAAGTCTGAATACACAAACTAAGCTTATGAGTGGCGCCTAGGGTATGGCAGGCCGGATGTACAGCCCGAGAGGGAGCTCCTGGGCCTCTGAAACAAGGGCGAGTGGGAGGCGTTCCTTCAGGCTTTTGTCTCTGGATGTTGTGTCCGGGATAGCCGTGGATTGGAGCGGTGGCCTCAGGTACTGTGGACGAGTATCCCTCTCTGGGGATTTGTCCCAGCTCCCAAGAGTTTGGGGTCATTTTGTGGGAAGGGTGGAGTCGTGTTGTCTGGCTCATGGGTCTCTCCAAGAAAGGGATTCCAGAGCAGAGCTCCAGGTACGGGCGGGGCGACTGGAAAATTCAAACCGTGGTGAGGATTGGGTGCATAGGGGCTTGGCAAGCCCCATATGTGGGTTCTTGGTCCAGGCCCTGACAGGCCTTTCTTTGACATGGGGCTCATGCTGAGGGTCACAGTGTGAATTTGTGCCCAAGCAGCACTCAAGTTTGGGCGTGGCATCAGGGGCCATGAAGGTTTCTCCCACCCTGAAGGAGTGACTCCATGCCAAGAGCAAGCTTGACAGCCAAGGAGAAGGAGGAGTTCTGTTTTGTGCTTGCTATACCCAGCTGTGTGGAGAATTGATATAATGTCTAGGTTCAGATATCTGAAAACCAAGGTTAGGATGAGGTGAAGGCATAAGACCATGGCGTGTCCGAAGTGCTGTGTGTGCGGCCAGCTGTCTTCTTGTCTGTCTGGACGTATGGCTTCAGGCTGTGTCAGGCAGAGCATGAGTGCCCAGAGTAGCCTATCCAGTTCGGGTACCGTCGAGGCCCGAGCAGGTTGATCCTCATCTGGGTTTTCTGGAAAGCCCCACAAGGAAACGTTTTTCTTCAGTTGGGCAGACACTGGGCTGGGTTTTGGTTCTGGAGTTCCTAGTCCGGAGGGCTTGTTTGCCAGGAGTGTGAGGAAGGAAGTCTGAAAACCAAGCTAGCGTGAGGTTTGGGACCGAGGGCACGGCAGGCCCACTCTGCAGAGGCTGAATCGAGATCTCCTGCACTGAGGTCATGTCAACTATGAGACGTGCCTCAGGCTAGAGTTCTTGTCCAGCATGGCCTCTTCCTGAAGGGTGTGGGGGCTTCATGAGGCCAGAAAGTTTTGGCTACGATGGGATTTGTGAACTGCTCCAAAACTGAAGGTTACCTTCTGCACGACAGTCGAGTCCTATTGGATGGTTCCAAGAGGCCCCATATGGAAAGACTCGAGAGCAGGTGTCTAAGCATGGATGCCTGGGAACGCCACCTCATTTTCCCACTCTTTAGTCAGGACAAGGCAGGCTCAATCTGTGGGCTCCTGGGTGAGCTACCCAGAGGGGAGAGTTGAAATGGACTCTCCTGAAGATGAGTCCTACTGTGGCTTGGTGGCCTGGGAGACCTTGGAATGTGGAGGTGGCTCAGGGACTCTGCAGGATTCTCCAACATGAGGTGTTTGACACAGCTCCAAGAAGGAAACTTCCCATGTGGAGACGAGAGGAGTTCTGTTCCGTGCCTCAGGAAAGCCCCATACCCTGTTCTTCGAACCAAAGCCTCTGAGGAGTGACACCTGGAAACCAAAGCAAGAGTTGAGACTACGGCCTAAAGGCCTGTCCGGCTCAACCTTCTATCTCTGTTGACATCTGTGTGCATGCATTCATGGATGTAGCTGCTCAGCTTGTGTCCGAATGCCCCTGTGAGTCCAGTGAGGCTCCCAGTAGTGGTATGTCCTCGGAGGCCTTGAGGTTTCTCATATTAAGGAGGTGTGTGGCCAAAGGAATGGACACAGTTTGCCAGGAGAGAGCAGGCACGGTCCTGTGGTATGGCTCCAGAGGACCCAGCCTAGAGGCTGTGTTTGCCAGGGCTGTGGGGACAGATGTCTGAAAAAGCAACTTGGCTCAGCTAGGGGCCAATGTAATGGCAGGCCTGATCTCTAGTCCGTGAGGGGAGATCCTCTGGAAATCAATGTAGGGCAAGTGTGAGGCAGTCACTCAGGATTTTGTCTCTGGGTGTTGCGTTTACAGTGTCCGGTCAGGGTAGGGGTTGTCTCAGAGGCCGAGGAAGAGCCTTCCTCTCGGGGGATTGTCCAAGCTCCCAAGTGTTTGTGTTCATTCTGTGGGAAAGAAGAGTACTGTTTTCTGCCACAGGGGAACCCCCAGGAGAGGGACTCTAGAGCACAGCAGTGGGTTCCCTCAACTGGAATACACACCATCTAGTTAGTCCTGGGTGCCTATGGGCATGGCAAGCCACATATGCGGGCTCTTGGTCCAGTCACTGAGAGGCGTTACT
Organism: Mustela nivalis; assembly: GCF_964662115.1. Taxonomy (NCBI): domain Eukaryota; kingdom Metazoa; phylum Chordata; class Mammalia; order Carnivora; family Mustelidae; genus Mustela; species Mustela nivalis. Next base: position 848,924 of record NW_028136451.1, on the reverse strand, counting down.
TGAATAAGGTACTCACGCTGAGGGTCACAATGTGTGTTTGTGCCCAAGGCGGCCCTCACGCTTGGGCGTGGCCTCATGGGCCATGCCATTTTCTCCTACACTGAAGGTTTGACTCCCTGCCAGCAGCAAGGTTTCTTGCCATGGGGAAGGAGGGGTTCTGACTTGTGCATCAGGTTCCCCCCTGTGCAGGGATTGGAGATAAGGTCTAGGTTCCGATGACTGAAAACCCAGGTTGGGAATGGATGGTGGCCTAAGGCAGTGGCGGGTCCAATGAGCTGGGTGTGCAGTCAGCTGTGTCGGTGTCTGTTGGAAGGTCTGGGCTCAGGCTATTTGCGACAGAGCATCACTGTTTAAGGTAGCCTATGCAATTGGGGTGTTGCCGAGGGCCAAGCAGTTTGATCCTCATTTGGGGTTTCTGGGCAGCGCCGTAGACAAGGTTTTTCTCTTGGGAGGCAGGCACAGTGCTTCATTGTGGCCCCAGAATTCCCAGTAGGGAGGGTTTGTGGGCCAGGAGTGTGAGGACGGAAGTCTGAAAACACAAGCTAGTGTGAGGATTGGAGCCAAGGGCAGAGCAGGCCCACTCTGCAGAGGCTGAATCAAAATCTCCTGCATCTGAAGTCAGGCTGAGGATCAGACGTTGGCTGAGGCTGGAGTATGTGTCCATGATGGCACCTTCATGAAGTGGGGGCCTCATGAGGCCAAGGAAGTTTGCCCACGCTGAGTTTGGAGGTTGCCCCAAACCACAAGGTTTCCTTCTGCGGGACATTCGAGTCCTGTTGCATGGCTCCAGGACATACCATATGGAAGGACTGGAGAGCAGGTTTTGAAGGATGGATCCCTGTACAGCTTGCCTCGCATTCCCATTGGCTATTAGCGACAAGATATGTTTGATCTGCTGCCTCTGGAACACGCGACCCAGGGGGCTGAGTTGAAATGGCCTCTCCTGAGGATGCGTCATAATGTGCGTTTGGGTCCATGGAGACCTTGGAATGTGCTGGTTGTTCAGTGGCCCTGGAACTCTCCTGCCTGAAGTCTTGATACATGCCAGTAAGAAAGCTGCCCATGTGGAGATGAGAGATGTTTGGTTTGGTGCCTCAGAAAAGCCCCATGTGCTGGAATACGAAAACAGTCCTCTGAGAACGGAAACATGGAAACCAAAGCTAAGGTTCAGATTAGGGCCTGGGGGCCTGTCCATTTCAACCTTCTGTCTCTGGGGACACTGTGTGAGAGTCTAAGTGGAGATAGTTGCTCCGGTGGTGTCAGAGAGCCCCTCTTAGTCCAGGGTGGCCTATACTATTGATGGCCTCAGGGACCTTGGAGCTTTTCCTTAACCTGTAGGGTTTTGTTCAATGGATTGGGCAAATTTTCCTTGGAGAGGGCAGGCACAATCTTTCGCTGTTTGGTCCAGAGGCCCTAGCCTGGATGTTGTGTGGGTCCAGGCTGTGGGCACAGAAGTCTGAATACACAAACTCAGCTTATGAGTGGCACCTAGGGTTTGGCAGGCCAGTTGTACAGCCCGAGAGGGAGCTTCTGGGCCTCTGAAACAAGGGCGAGTGGGAGGCGTTCCTTCAGGCTTTTGTCCCTGGATGTTGTGTCCGGGATAGCCGTGGATTGGAGCGGTGGCCTCAGGTACTGTGGACGAGTATCCCTCTCTGGGGATTTGTCCCAGCTCCCAAGAGTTTGGGGTCATTTTGTGGGAAGGGTGGAGTCGTGTTGTCTGGCTCATGGGTCTCTCCAAGAAAGGGATTCCAGAGCAGAGCTCTAGGTACGGGCGGGGCGACTGGAAAATTCAAACCGTGGTGAGGATTGGGTGCATAGGGGCTTGGCAAGCCCCATATGTGGGCTCTTGGTCCAGGCCCTGACAGGCCTTTCTTTGACATGGGGCTCATGCGGAGGGTCACAGTGTGAATTTGTGCCCAAGCAGCACTCAAGTTTGGGCGTGGCATCAGGGGCCATGAAGGTTTCTCCCACCCTGAAGGTGTGACTCCATGCCAAGAGCAAGCTTGACAGCCATGGGGAAGGAGGAGTTCTGTTTTTTGCTTGCTATACCCAGCTGTGTGGAGAATTGATATAATGTCTAGGTTCAGATATCTGAAAACCAAGGTTAGGATGAGGTGACGGCATAAGACCATGGCGTGTCCGAAGTGCTGGGTGTGCGGCCAACTGTCTCCTTGTCTGTCTGGACTTCTGGCTTCAGGCTGTGTCAGGCACAGCATGAGTGCCCAGAGCAGCCTATCCAGTTCGGGTACCGTCGAGGCCCGAGCAGGTTGATCCTCATCTGGGTTTTCTGGAGAGCCCCACAGGGAAACGTTTTTCTTCCGTTGGGCAGACACTGGGCTGTGGTTTGGTTCCGGAGTTCCTACTCCAGAGGGCTTGTTTGCCAGGAGTGTGAGGAAGGAAGTCTGAAAACACAAGCTAGCGTGAGGTTTGGGACCGAGGGCACGGCAGGCCCACTCTGCAGAGGCTGAATCGAGATCTCCTGCACTGAGGTCATGTCAACTATGAGACGTGCCTCAGGCTAGAGTTCTTGTCCAGCATGGCCTCTTCCTGAAGGGTGTGGGAGCTTCATGAGGCCAGAAAGTTTTGCCTACGATGGGATTTGTGAACTGCTCCAAAACTGAAGGTTACCTTCTGCACGACAGTCGAGTCCTATTGGATGGTTCCAAGAGGCCCCATATGGAAAGACTCGAGAGCAGGTGTCTAAGCATGGATGCCTGGGAACGCCACCTCATATTCCCACTCTTTAGTCAGGACAAGGCAGGCTCAATCTGCGGGCTCCTGGGTGAGCTACCCAGAGGGGTGAGTTGAAATGGACTCTCCTGAAGATGAGTCCTACTGTGGCTTGGTGGCCTGGGAGACCTTGGAATGTGGAGGTGGCTCAGGGACTCTGCAGGATTCTCCAACATGAGGTGTTTGACACAGCTCCAAGAAGGAAACTTCCCATGTGGAGACGAGAGGAGTTCTGTTCCGTGCCTCAGGAAAGCCCCATACCCTGTTCTTCGAACCAAAGCCTCTGAGGTGTGACACCTGGAAACCAAAGCAAGAGTTGAGACTACGGCCTAAAGGCCTGTCCGGCTCAACCTTCTATCTCTGTTGACATCTGTGTGCATGCATTCATGGATGTAGCTGCTCAGCTTGTGTCCGAATGCCCCTGTGAGTCCAGTGAGGCTCCCAGTAGTGGGATGTCCTCGGAGGCCTTGAGGTTTCTCATATTAAGGAGGTGTGTGGCTAAAGGAATGAACACAGTTTCCCAGGAGAGAGCAGGCACGGTCCTGTGGTATGGCTCCAGAGGACCCAGCCTAGAGGCTGTGTTTGCCAGGGCTGTGGGGACAGATGTCTGAAAAAGCAACTTGGCTCAGCTAGGGGCCAATGTAATGGCAGGCCTGATCTCTAGTCCGTAAGGGGAGATCCTCTGGAAATCAATGTAGGGCAAGTGTGAGGCAGTCACTCAGGATTTTGTCTCTGGGTGTTGCGTTTACAGTGTCCGGTCAGGGTAGGGGTTGTCTCAGAGGCCGAGGAAGAGCCTTCCTCTCGGGGGATTGTCCAAGCTCCCAAGTGTTTGTGTTCATTCTGTGGGAAAGAAGAGTACTGTTTTCTGCCACAGGGGAACCCCCAGGAGAGGGACTCTAGAGCACAGCAGTGGGTTCCCTCAACTGGAATACACACCATCTAGTTAGTCCTGGGTGCCTATGGGCATGGCAAGCCACATATGCGGGCTCTTGGTCCAGTCACTGAGAGGCGTTACTTGAATAAGGTACTCACGCTGAGGGTCACAATGTGTGTTTGTGCCCAAGGCGGCCCTCACGCTTGGGCGTGGCCTCATGGGCCATGCCATTTTCTCCTACACTGAAGGTTTGACTCCCTGCCAGCAGCAAGGTTTCTTGCCATGGGGAAGGAGGGGTTCTGACTTGTGCATCAGGTTCCCCCCTGTGCAGGGATTGGAGATAAGGTCTAGGTTCCGATGACTGAAAACCCAGGTTGGGAATGGATGGTGGCCTAAGGCAGTGGCGGGTCCAATGTCCTGGGTGTGCAGCCAGCTGTGTCGGTGTCTGTTGGAAGGTCTGGGCTCAGGCTATTTGCGCACAGAGCATCACTGTTTAAGGTAGCCTATGCAATTGGGGTGTTGCCGAGGGCCAAGCAGTTTGATCCTCATTTGGGGTTTCTGGGCAGCGCCATAGACAAGGTTTTTCTCCTGGGAGGCAGGCACAGTGCTTCTTTGTGGCCCCAGAATTCCCAGTAGGGAGGGTTTGTGGGCCAGGAGTGTGAGGACGGAAGTCTGAAAACACAAGCTAGTGTGAGGATTGGAGCCAAGGGCAGAGCAGGCCCACTCTGCAGAGGCTGAATCAAAATCTCCTGCATCTGAAGTCAGGCTGAGGATCAGACGTTGGCTGAGGCTGGAGTATGTGTCCATGATGGCACCTTCATGAAGTGGGGGCCTCATGAGGCCAAGGAAGTTTTCCCACGCTGAGTTTGGAGGTTGCCCCAAACCACAAGGTTTCGTTCCGCGGGACATTCGAGTACTGTTGCATGGCTCCAGGACATACCATATGGAAGGACTGGAGAGCAGGGTTCGAAGGATGGATCCCTGTACAGCATGCCTCGCATTCCCATTGGCTATTAGCGACAAGATATGTTTGATCTGCTGCCTCTGGAACACGCGAGCCAGGGGTTGAACACGCGACTGAGTTGAAATGGCCTCTCCTGAGGATGCGTCATAATGTGCGTTTGGGTCCATGGAGACCTTGGAATGTGCTGGTTGTTCAGTGGCCCTGCGGAACTCTCCTACCGGAAGTGTTTGATACATACCAGTAAGAAAGCTGCCCATGTGGAGATGAGAGATCTTTGGTTTGGTGCCTCAGAAAAGCCCCATGTGCTGGTCTACGAAAAAAGTCCTCTGAGAACGGAAACATGGAAACCAAAGCTAAGGTTCAGATTAGGGCCTGGGGGCCTGTCCATTTCAACCTTCTGTCTCTGGGGACACTGTCTGAGAGTCTAAGTGGAGATAGTTGCTCCGCTGGTGTCAGAGAGCCCCTCTTAGTCCAGGGTGGCCTATACTATTGATGGCCTCAGGGACCTTGGAGCTTTTCCCTAACCTGTAGGGTTGTGGTCAATGGATTGGGCACACTTTCCTTGGAGAGGGCAGGCACAATCTTTCGCTGTTTGGTCCAGAGGCCCTAGCCTGGATGTTGTGTGGGTCCAGGCTGTGGGCACAGAAGTCTGAATACACAAACTCAGCTTATGAGTGGCGCCTAGGGTATGGCCGGCCGGAAGTACAGCCCGAGAGGGAGCTCCTGGCCCTCTGAAACAAGGGCGAGTGGGAGGCGTTCCTTCAGGCTTTTGTCTCTGGATGTTGTGTCCGGGATAGCCGTGGATTGGAGCGGTGGCCTCAGGTACTGTGGAAGAGTATCCCTCTCTGGGGATTTGTCCCAGCTCCCAAGAGTTTGGGGTCATTTTGTGGGAAGGGTGGAGTCGTGTTGTCTGGCTCATGGGTCTCTCCAAGAAAGGGATTCCAGAGCAGAGCTCCAGGTACGGGCGGGGCGACTGGAAAATTCAAACCGTGGTGAGGATTGGGTGCATAGGGGCTTGGCAAGCCCCATATGTGGGCTCTTGGTCCAGGCCCTGACAGGCCTTTCTTTGACATGGGGCTCATGCTGAGGGTCACAGTGTGAATTTGTGCCCAAGCAGCACTCAAGTTTGGGCGTGGCATCAGGGGCCATGAAGGTTTCTCCCACCCTGAAGGTGTGACTCCATGCCAAGAGCAAGCTTGACAGCCATGGGGAAGGAGGAGTTCTGTTTTGTGCTTGCTATACCCAGCTGTGTGGAGAATTGATATAATGTCTAGGTTCAGATATCTGAAAACCAAGGTTAGGATGAGGTGACGGCATAAGACCATGGCGTGTCCGAAGTGCTGGGTGTGCAGCCAGCTGTCTCCTTGTCTGTCTGGACGTCTGGCTTCAGGCTGTGTCAGGCAGAGCATGAGTGCCCAGAGCAGCCTATCCAGTTCGGGTACCGTCGAGGCCCGAGCAGGTTGATCCTCATCTGGGTTTTCTGGAGAGCCCCACAGGGAAACGTTTTTCTTCCGTTGGGCAGACACTGGGCTGGGTTTTGGTTCCAGAGTTCCTAGTCCAGAGAGCTTGTTTGCCAGGAGTGTGAGGAAGGAAGTCTGAAAACACAAGCTAGCGTGAGGTTTGGGACCGAGGGCACGGCAGGCCCACTCTGCAGAGGCTGAATCGAGATCTCCTGCACTGAGGTCATGTCAACTATGAGACGTGCCTCAGGCTAGAGTTCTTGTCCAGCATGGCCTCTTCCTGAAGGATGTGGGGGCTTCATGAGGCCAGAAAGTTTTGCCTACGATGGGACTTGTGAACTGCTCCAAAACTGAAGGTTACCTTCTGCACGACAGTCGAGTCGTATTGGATGGTTCCAAGAGGCCCCATATGGTAAGACTCGAGAGCAGGTGTCTACGCATGGATGCCTGGGAACGCCACCTCATATTCCCACTCTTTAGTCAGGACAAGGCAGGCTCAATCTGCGGGCTCCTGGGTGAGCTGCCCAGAGGGGAGAGTTGAAATGGACTCTCCTGAAAATGAGTCCTCCTGTGGCTTGTTGGCCTGGGAGACCTTGGAATGTGGAGGTGGCTCAGGGACTCTGCAGGATTCTCCAACATGAGGTGTTTGACACGGCTCCAACAAGGAAACTTCCCATGTGGAGACGAGAGGAGTTCTGTCCCGTGCCTCAGGAAAGCCCCATACCCTGTTCCTCGAACCAAAGCCTCTGAGGAGTGACACCTGGAAACCAAAGCAAGAGTTGAGACTACGGCCTAAACGCCTGTCCGGCTCAACCTTCTATCTCTGTTGACATCTGTGTGCATGCATTCATGGATGTAGCTGCTCAGCTTGTGTCCGAATGCCCCTGTGAGTCCAGTGAGGCTCCCAGTAGTGGGATGTCCTCGGAGGCCTTGAGGTTTCTCATATTAAGGAGCTGTGTGGCTAAAGGAATGAACACAGTTTCCCAGGAGAGAGCAGGCACGGTCCTGTGTTATGGCTCCAGAGGACCCAGCCAGGAGGCTGTGTTTGCCAGGGCTGTGGGGACAGATGTCTGAAAAAGCAAACTTGGCTCAGCTAGGGGCCAATGTAATGGCAGGCCTGATCTCTAGTCCGTGAGGGGAGATCCTCTGGAAATCAAAGTAGGGCAAGTGTGAGGCAGTCACTCAGGATTTTGTGTCTGGGTGTTGCGTTTACAGTGTCCGGTCGGGGTAGGGGTTGTCTCAGAGGCCGAGAAAGAGCCTTCCTCTCGTGGGATTGTCCAAGCTCCCAAGTGTTTGTGTTCATTCTGTGGGAATGAAGAGTACTGTTTTCTGCCACAGGGGACCCACCAGGAGAGGGACTCTAGAGCACAGCAGTGGGTTCTCTCAACTGGAATGCACACCATCTAGTTAGTCCTGGGTGCCTATGGGCATGGCAAGCCACATATGCGGGCTCTTGGTCCAGTCACTGAGAGGCATTACTTGAATAAGGTACTCATGCTGAGGGTCACAATATGTGTTTGTGCCCAAGGCTGCCCTCACGCTTGGTCGTGGCCTCATGGGCCATGCCATTTTCTCCTACACTGAAGGATTGACTCACTGCCAGCAGCAACGTTTCTTGCCATGGGGAAGGAGGGGTTCTGACTTGTGCATCAGGTTCCCCCCTGTGCAGGGATTGGAGATAAGGTCTAGGTTCCGATGACTGAAAACCCAGGTTGGGAATGGATGGTGGCCTAAGGCAGTGGCGGGTCCAATGTGCTGGGTGTGCAGCCAGCTGTGTCGGTGTCTGTTGGAAAGTCTGGGCTCAGGCTATTTTCGACAGAGCATCACTCTTTAAGGTAGCCTATGCAATTGGGGTGTTGCCGAGGGCCAAGCAGTTTGATCCTCATTTGGGGTTTCTGGGCAGCGCCATAGGCAATGTTTTTCTTTTGGGAGGCAGGCACAGTGCTTCATTGTGGCCCCAAAATTCCCAGTAGGGAGGGTTTGTGGGCCAGGAGTGTGAGGACGGAAGTCTGAAAACACAAGCTAGTGTAAGGAATGGAGCCAAGGGCAAAGCAGGCCCACTCTGCAGAGGCTGAATCAAAATCTCCTGCATCTGAAGTCAGGCTGAGGATCAGACGTTGGCTGAGGCTGGAGTATGTGTCCATGATGGCACCTCATGAAGTGGGGGCCTCATGAGGCCAAGGAAGTTTTCCCACGCTGAGTTTGGAGGTTGCCCCAAACCACAAGGTTTCCTTCTGCGGGACATTCGAGTCCTGTTGCATGGCTCCAGGACATACCATATGGAAGGACTGGAGAGCAGGGTTCGAAGGATGGATCCCTGTATAGCATGCCTCGCATTCCCATTGGCTATTAGCGACAAGATATGTTTGATCTGCTGCCTCTGGAACACGCGACCCAGGGGGCTGAGTTGAAATGGCCTCTCCTGAGGATGCGTCATAATGTGCGTTTGGGTCCATGGAGACCTTGGAATGCGCTGGTTGTTCAGTGGCCCTGCGGAACTCTCCTACCTGAAGTGTTTGATACATGCCAGTAAGAAAGCTGCCCATGTGGAGATGAGAGAGGATTGGTTTGGTGCCTCAGAAAAGCCCCATGTGCTGGTCTACAAAACAGTCCTCTGAGAACGGAAACATGGAAACCAAAGCTAAGGTTCAGATTAGGGCCTGGGGGCCTGTCCATTTCAACCTTCTGTCTCTGGGGACACTGTCTGAGAGTCTAAGTGGAGATAGTTGCTCCGCTGGTGTCAGAGAGCCCCTCTTAGTCCAGGGTGGCCTATACTATTGATGGCCTCAGGGACCTTGGAGCTTTTCCCTAACCTGTAGGGTTGTGGTCAATGGATTGGGCACACTTTCCTTGGAGACGGCAGGCACAATCTTTCGCTGTTTGGTCCAGAGGCCCTAGCCTGGATGATGTGTGGGTCCAGGCTGTGGGCACAGAAGTCTGAATACACAAACTCAGCTTATGAGTGGCGCCTAGGGTTGGCCGGCCGGATGTACAGCCCGAGAGGGAGCTCCTGGGCCTCTAAAACAAGGGCGAGTGGGAGGCGTTCCTTCAGGCTTTTGTCTCTGGATGTTGTGTCCGGGATAGCCGTGGATTAGAGCGGTGGCCTCAGGTACTGTGGACAAGTATCCCTCTCTGGGGATTTGTCCCAGCTCCCAAGAGTTTGGGGTCATTTTGTGGGAAGGGTGGAGTCGTGTTGTCTGGCTCATGGGTCTCTCCAAGAAAGGGATTCCAGAGCAGAGCTCCAGGTACGGGCGGGGCGACTGGAAAATTCAAACCGTGGTGAGGATTGGGTGCATAGGGGCTTGGCAAGCCCCATATGTGGGCTCTTGGTCCAGGCCCTGACCGGCCTTTCTTTGACATGGGGCTCATGCTGAGTGTCACAGTGTGAATTTGTGCCCAAGCAGCACTCAATTTTGGGCGTGGCATCAGGGGCCATGAAGGTTTCTCCCACCCTGAAGGTGTGACTCCATGCCAAGAGCAAGCTTGACAGCCATGGGGAAGGAGGAGTTCTGTTTTGTGCTTGCTATACCCAGCTGTGTGGAGAATTGATATAATGTCTAGGTTCAGATATCTGAAAACCAAGGTTAGGATGAGGTGACGGCATAAGACCATGGCGTGTCCGAAGTGCTGGGTGTGCGGCCAGCTGTCTCCTTCTCTGTCTGGACGTCTGGCATCAGGCTGTTTCAGGCAGAGCATGAGTGCCCAGAGCAGCCTATCCAGTTCGGGTACCGTCGAGGCCCGAGCAGGTTGATCCTCATCTGGGTTTTCTGGAGAGCCCCACAGGGAAACGTTTTTCTTCCGTTGGGCAGACACTGGGCTGGGTTTTGGTTCTGGAGTTCCTAGTCCGGAGGGCTTGTTTGCCAGGAGTGTGAGGACGGAAGTCTGAAAACACAAGCTAGCGTGAGGTTTGGGACCGAGGGCACGGCAGGCCCACTCTGCAGAGGCTGAATCGAGATCTCCTGCACTGAGGTCATGTCAACTATGAGACGTGCCTCAGGCTAGAGTTCTTGTCCAGCATGGCCTCTTTCTGAAGGGTGTGGGGGCTTCATGAGGCCAGAAAGTTTTGCCTACGATGGGATTTGTGAACTGCTCAAAAACTGAAGGTTACCTTCTGCACGACAGTCGAGTCCTATTGGATGGTTCCAAGAGGCCCCAAATGGTAAGACTCGAGAGCTGGTGTCGAAGCATGGATGCCTGAGAACGCCACCTCATATTCCCACTCTTTAGTCAGGACAAGGCAGGCTCAATCTTCGGGCTCCTGGGTGAGCTACCCAGAGGGGAGAGTTGAAATGGACTCTCCTGAAAATGAGTCCTCCTGTGGCTTGGTGGCTTCGGAGACCTTGGAATGTGGAGGTGGCTCAGGGACTCTGCAGGATTCTCAACATGAGGTGTTTGACACGGCTCCAACAAGGAAACTTCCCATGTGGAGACGAGAGGAGTTCTTTCCCGTGCCTCAGGAAAGCCCCATACCCTGTTCTTCGAACCAAAGCCTCTGAGGAGTGACACCTGGAAACCAAAGCAAGAGTTGAGACTACGGCCTAAAGGCCTGTCCGGCTCAACCTTCTATCTCTGTTGACATCTGTGTGCATGCATTCATGGATGTAGCTGCTCAGCTTGTGTCCGAATGCCCCTGTGAGTCCAGTGAGGCTCCCAGTAGTGGGATGTCCTCGGAGGCCTTGAGGTTTCTCATATTCTGGAGGTGTGTGGCCAAGGGAATGGACACATTTCCCAGGAGAGAGCAGGCACGGTCCTGTGGTATGGCTCCAGAGGACCCAGCCTAGAGGCTGTGTTTGCCAGGGCTGTGGGGACAGATGTCTGAAAAAGCAAACATGGCTCAGCTAGGGGCCAATGTAATGGCAGGCCTGATCTCTAGTCCGTGAGGGGAGATCCTCTGGAAATCAAAGTAGGGCAAGTGGGAGGCAGTCACTCAGGATTTTGTCTCTGGGTGTTGCGTTTACAGTGTCCGGTCAGGGTAGGGGTTGTCTCAGAGGCCGAGGAAGAACCTTCCTCTCGGGGGATTGTCCAAGCTCCCAAGTGTTTGTGTTCATTCTGTGGGAATGAAGAGTACTGTTTTCTGCCACAGGGGACCCCCCAGGAGAGGGACTCTAGAGCACAGCAGTGGGTTCCCTCAACTGGAATACACACCATCTCGTTAGTCCTGAGTGCCTATGGGCATGGCAAGCCACATATGCGGGCTCTTGGTCCAGTCACTGAGAGGCATTACTTGAATAAGGTACTCATGCTGAGGGTCACAATATGTGTTTGTGCCCAAGGCTGCCCTCACGCTTGGTCGTGGCCTCATGGGCCAAGCCATTTTCTCCTACACTGAAGGATTGACTCACTGCCGCAGCAACGTTTCTTGCCATGGGGAAGGAGGGGTTCTGACTTGTGCATCAGGTTCCCCCCTGTGCAGGGATTGGAGATAAGGTCTAGGTTCCGAAGACTGAAAACACAGGTTGGGAATGGATGGTGGCCTAAGGCAGTGGCGGGTCCAATGTGCTGGGTGTGCAGCCAGCTGTGTCGGTGTCTGTTGGAAGGTCTGGGCACAGGCTATTTGCGACAGAGCAACACTGTTTTAGGTAGCCTATGCAATTGGGGTGTTGCTGAGGGCCAAGCAGTTTGATCCTCATTTGGGGTTTCTGGGCAGCGCCATAGACAATGTTTTTCTCCTGGGAGGCAGGCACAGTGCTTCATTGTGGCCCCAGAATTCCCAGTAGGGAGGGTTTGTGGGACAGGAGTGTGAGGACGGAAGTCTGAAAACACAAGCTAGTGTGAGGTTTGGAGCCAAGGGCAGAGCAGGCCCACTCTGCAGAGGCTGAATCAAAATCTCCTGCATCTGAAGTCAGGCTGAGGATCAGACGTTGGCTGAGGCTGGAGTATGTGTCCATGATGGCACCTTAATGAAGTGGGGGCCTCATGAGGCCAAGAAGTTTTCCCACGCTGAGTTTGGAGGTTGCCCCAAACCACAAGGTTTCCTTCTGCGGGACATACGAGTCCTGTTGCATGGCTCCAGGACATACCATATGGAAGGACTGGAGAGCAGGGTTTGAAGGATGGATCCCTGTACAGCATGCCTCGCATTCCCATTGGCTATTAGCGACAAGATATGTTTGATCTGCTGCCTCTGGAACACGCGAGCCAGGGGTTGAACACGCGACTGAGTTGAAATGGCCTCTCCTGAGGATGCGTCATAATGTGCGTTTGGGTCCATGGAGACCTTGGAATGTGCTGGTTGTTCAGTGGCCTTGCGGAACTCTCCTACCGGAAGTGTTTGATACATACCAGTAAGAAAGCTGCCCATGTGGAGATGAGAGATCTTTGGTTTGGTGCCTCAGAAAAGCCCCATGTGCTGGAATACGAAAACAGTCCTCTGAGAACGGAAACATGGAAACCAAAGCTAAGGTTCAGATTAGGGCCTGGGGGCCTGTCCATTTCAACCTTCTGTCTCTGGGGACACTGTCTGAGTGTCTAAGTGGAGATAGTTGCTCCGCTGGTGTCAGAGAGCCCCTCTTAGTCCAGGGTGGCCTATACTATTGATGGCCTCAGGGACCTTGGAGCTTTTCCCTACCTGTAGGGTTGTGTTCAATGGATTGGGCACATTTTCCTTGGAGAGGGCAGGCACAATCTTTCGTTGTTTGGTCCAGAGGCCCTAGCCTGGATGTTGTGTGGGTCCAGGCTGTGGGCACAGAAGTCTGAATACACAAACTCAGCTTATGAGTGGCACCTAGGGTATGGCAGGCTGGATGTACAGCCCGAGAGGGAGCTCCTGGGCCTCTGAAACAAGGGCGAGTGGGAGGCGTTCCTTCAGGCTTTTGTCTCTGGATGTTGTGTCCGTGATAGCCGTGGATTGGAGCAGTGGCCTCAGGTACTGTGGACGAGTATCCCTCTCTGGGGATTTGTCCCAGCTCCCAGGAGTTTGGGGTCATTTTGTGGGAAGGGTGGAGTCGTATTGTCTGGCTCATGGGTCTCTCCAAGAAAGGGATTCCAGAACAGAGCCCCAGGTACGGGCGGGGCGACTGAAAAATTCAAACCGTGGTGAGGATTGGGTGCATAGGGGCTTGGCAAGCCCCATATGTGGGCTCTTGGTCCAAGCCCTGACAGGCCTTTCTTTGAAATGGGGCTCATGCTGAGGGGCACAGTGTGAATTTGTGCCCAAGCAGCACTCAAGTTTGGGCGTGGCATCAGGGGCCATGAAGGTTTCTCCCACCCTGAAGGTGTGACTCCATGCCAAGAGTAAGCTTGACAGCCATGGGGAAGGAGGAGTTCTGTTTTGTGCTTGCTATACCCAGCTGTGTGGAGAATTGATATAATGTCTAGGTTCAGATATCTGAAAACCAAGGTTAGGATGAGGTGAAGGCATAAGACCATGGCGTGTCCGAAGTGCTGTGTGTGCGGCCAGCTGTCTCCTTGTCTGTCTGGACGTCTGGCTTCAGGCTGTGTCAGGCAGAGCATGAGTGCCCAGAGTAGCCTATCTAGTTCGGGTACCATCGAGGCCCGAGCAGGTTGATCCTCATCTGGGTTTTCCTGAGAGCCCCACAGGGAAACGTTTTTCTTCCGTTGGGTAGACACTGGGCTGGGTTTTGGTTCTGGAGTTCCTAGTCCGGAGGGCTTGTTTGCCAGGAGTGTGAGGAACGAAGTCTGAAAACACAAGCTAGCGTGAGATTTGGGACCGAGGGCACGGCAGGCCCACTCTGCAGAGGCTGAATCGAGATCTCCTGCACTGAGGTCATGTCAACTATGAGACGTGCCTCAGGCTAGAGTTCTTGTCCAGCATGGCCTCTTCCTGAAGGGTGTGGGGGCTTCATGAGGCCAGAAAGTTTTGCCTACGTTGGGATTTGTGAACTGCTCCAAAACTGAAGGTTACCTTCTGCACGACAGTCGAGTCCTATTGGATGGTTCCAAGAGGCCCCATATGGAAAGACTCGAGAGCAGGTGTCTAAGCATGGATGCCTGGGAACGCCACCTCATATTCCCACTCTTTAGTCAGGACAAGGCAGGCTCAATCTGCGGGCTCCTGGGTGAGCTACCCAGAGGGGAGAGTTGAAATGGTCTCTCCTGAAGATGAGTCCTACTGTGGCTTGGTGGCCTGGGAGACCTTGGAATGTGGAGGTGGCTCAGGGACTCTGCAGGATTCTCCAACATGAGGTGTTTGACACGGCTCCAACAAGGAAACTTCCCATGTGGAGACGAGAGGAGTTCTGTTCCGTGCCTCAGGAAAGCCCCATACCCTGTTCTTCGAACCTAAGCCTCTGAGGAGTGACACCTGGAAACCAAAGCAAGAGTTGAGACTACGGCCTAAAGGCCTGTCCGGCTCAACCTTCTATCTCTGTTGACATCTGTGTGCATGCATTCATGGATGTAGCTGCTCAGCTTGGGTCCGAATGCCCCTGTGAGTCCAGTGAGGCTCCCAGTAATGGGATGTCCTCGGAGGCCTTGAGGTTTCTCATATTCTGGAGGTGTGTGGCCAAAGGAATGGACACAGTTTGCCAGGAGAGAGCAGGCACGGTCCTGTGGTATGGCTCCAGAGGACCCAGCCTAGAGGCTGTGTTTGCCAGGGCTGTGGGGACAGATGTCTGAAAAAGCAAACTTGGCTCAGCTAGGGGCCAATGTAATGGCAGGCCTGATCTCTAGTCCGTGAGGGGAGATCCTCTGGAAATCAAAGTAGGGCAAGTGGGAGGCAGTCACTCAGGATTTTGTCTCTGGGTGTTGCGTTTACAGTGTCCGGTCAGGGTAGGGGTTGTCTCAGAGGCCGAGGAAGAGCCTTCCTCTCGGGGGATTGTCCAAGCTCCCAAGTGTTTGTGTTCATTCTGTGGGAATGAAGAGTACTGTTTTCTGCCACAGGGGAACCCCCAGGAGAGGGACTCTAGAGCACAGCAGTGGGTTCCCTCAACTGGAATACACACCATCTAGTTAGTCCTGGGTGCCTATGGGCATGGCAAGCCACATATGCGGGCTCTTGGTCCAGTCACTGAGAGGCGTTACTTGAATAAGGTACTCACGCTGAGGGTCACAATGTGTGTTTGTGCCCAAGGCGGCCCTCACGCTTGGGCGTGGCCTCATGGGCCATGCCGTTTTCTCCTACACTGAAGGTTTGACTCCCTGCCAGCAGCAAGGTTTCTTGCCATGGGGAAGGAGGGGTTCTGACTTGTGCATCAGGTTCCCCCCTGTGCAGGGATTGGAGATAAGGTCTAGGTTCCGATGACTGAAAACCCAGGTTTGGAATGGATGGTGGCCTAAGGCAGTGGCGGGTCCAATGTGCTGGGTGTGCAGCCAGCTGTGTCGGTGTCTGTTGGAAGGTCTGGGCTCAGGCTATTTTCGACAGAGCATCACTGTTTAAGGTAGCCTATGCAATTGGGGTGTTGCCGAGGGCAAAGCAGTTTGATCCTTATTTGGGGTTCCTGGGCAGCGCCATAGACAATGTTTTTCTCCTGGGAGGCAGGCACAGTGCTTCATTGTGGCCCCAGAATTCCCAGTAGGGAGGGTTTGTGGGCCAGGAGTGTGAGGACGGAAGTCTGAAAACACAAGCTCGTGTGAGGATTGGAGCCAAGGGCAGAGCAGGCCCACTCTGCAGAGGCTGAATCAAAATCTCCTGCATCTGAAGTCAGGCTGAGGATCAGATGTTGGCTGAGGCTGGAGTATGTGTCCATGATGGCACCTTCATGAAGTGGGTGCCTCATGAGGCCAAGGAAGTTTGCCCACGCTGAGTTTGGAGGTTGCCCCAAACCACAAGGTTTCCTTCTGCGGGGCATTTGAGTCCTGTTGCATGGCTCCAGGACATACCATATGGAAGGACTGGAGAGCAGGGTTCGAAGGATGGATCCCTGTACAGCATGCCTCGCATTCCCATTGGCTATTAGCGACAAGATATGTTTGATCTGCTGCCTCTGGAACACGCGACCCAGGGGGCTGAGTTAAAATGGCCTCTCCTGAGGATGCGTCATAATGTGCGTTTGGGTCCATGGAGACCTTGGAATGTGCTGGTTGTTCAGTGGCCCTGCGAACTCTCCTTCCTGAAGTCTTGATACATGCCAGTAAGAAAGCTGCCCATGTGGAGATGAGAGATGTTTGGTTTGGTGCCTCAGAAAAGCCCCATGTGCTGGAAAACGAAAACCGTCCTCTGAGAACGGAAACATGGAAACCAAAGCTAAGGTTCAGATTAGGGCCTGGGGGCCTGTCCATTTCAACCTTCTGTCTCTGGGGACACTGTCTGAGAGTCTAAGTGGAGATAGTTGCTCTGCTGGTGTCAGAGAGCCCCTCTTAGTCCAGGGTGGCCTATACTATTGATGGCCTCAGGGACCTTGGAGCTTTTCCCTAACCTGTAGGGTTGTGTTCAATGGATTGGGCAAATTTTCCTTGGAGAGGGCAGGCACAATCTTTCGCTGTTTGGTCCAGAGGCCCTAGCCTGGATGTTGTGTGGGTCCAGGCTGTGGGCACAGAAGTCTGAATACACAAACTCAGCTTATGAGTGGCGCCTAGGGTATGGCAGGCCGGATGTACAGCCCGAGAGGGAGCTCCTGGGCCTCTGAAACAAGGGCGAGTGGGAGGCGTTCCTTCAGGCTTTTGTCCCTGGATGTTGTGTCCGGGATAGCCGTGGATTGGAGCGGTGGCCTCAGGTACTGTGGACGAGTATCCCTCTCTGGGGATTTGTCCCAGCTCCCAAGAGTTTGGGGTCATTTTGTGGGAAGGGTGGAGTCGTGTTGTCTGGCTCATGGGTCTCTCCAAGAAAGGGATTCCAGAGCAGAGCTCTAGGTACGGGCGGGGCGACTGGAATATTCAAACCGTGGTGAGGATTGGGTGCATAGGGGCTTGGCAAGCCCCATATGTGGGCTCTTGGTCCAGGCCCTGACAGTCCTTTCTTTGACATGGGGCTCATGCGGAGGGTCACAGTGTGAATTTGTGCCCAAGCAGCACTCAAGTTTGGGCGTGGCATCAGGGGCCATGAAGGTTTCTCCCACCCTGAAGGTGTGACTCCATGCCAAGAGCAAGCTTGACAGCCATGGGGAAGGAGGAGTTCTGTTTTGTGCTTGCTATACCCAGCTGTGTGGAGAATTGATATAATGTTTAGGTTCAGATATCTGAAAACCAAGGTTAGGATGAGGTGACGGCATAAGACCATGGCGTGTCCGAAGTGCTGGGTGTGCGGCCAGCTGTCTCCTTGTCTGTCTGGACGTCTGGCTTCAGGCTGTGTCAGGCAGAGCATGAGTGCCCAGAGCAGCCTATCCAGTTCGGGTACCGTCGAGGCCCGAGCAGGTTGATCCTCATCTGGGTTTTCTGGAGAGCCCCACAGGGAAACGTTTTTCTTTCGTTGGGCAGACACAGGGCTGGGTTTTGGTTCTGGAGTTCCTAGTCCGGAGGGCTTGTTTGCCAGGAGTGTGAGGAAGGAAGTCTGAAAACACAAGCTAGCGTGAGGTTTGGGACCGAGGGCACGGCAGGCCCACTCTGCAGAGGCTGAATCGAGATCTCCTGCACTGAGGTCATGTCAACTATGAGACGTGCCTCAGGCTAGAGTTTTTGTCCAGCATGGCCTCTTCCTGAAGGGTTTGGGGGCTTCATGAGGCCAGAAAGTTTTGCCTACGATGGGATTTGTGAACTGCTCCAAAACTGACAATTACCTTCTGCACGACAGTGAGTCCTATTGGATGGTTCCAAGAGGCCCCATATGGAAAGACTCGAGAGCAGGTGTCTAAGCATGGATGCCTGGGAACGCCACTCTTTAGTCAGGACAAGGCAGGCTCAATCTGCGGGCTCCTGGGTGAGCTACCCAGAGGGGAGTGTTGAAATGGTCTCTCCTGAAGATGAGTCCTACTGTGGCTTGGTGGCCTGGGAGACCTTGGAATGTGGAGGTGGCTCAGGGACTCTGCAGGATTCTCCAACATGAGGTGTTTGACACGGCTCCAACAAGGAAACTTCCCATGTGGAGACGAGAGGAGTTCTGTTCCGTGCCTCAGGAAAGCCCCATACCCTGTTCTTCGAACCTAAGCCTCTGAGGAGTGACACCTGGAAACCAAAGCAAGAGTTGAGACTACGGCCTAAAGGCCTGTCCGGCTCAACCTTCTATCTCTGTTGACATCTGTGTGCATGCATTCATGGATGTAGCTGCTCAGCTTGGGTCCGAATGCCCCTGTGAGTCCAGTGAGGCTCCCAGTAATGGGATGTCCTCGGAGGCCTTGAGGTTTCTCATATTCTGGAGGTGTGTGGCCAAAGGAATGGACACAGTTTGCCAGGAGAGAGCAGGCACGGTCCTGTGGTATGGCTCCAGAGGACCCAGCCTAGAGGCTGTGTTTGCCAGGGCTGTGGGGACAGATGTCTGAAAAAGCAAACTTGGCTCAGCTAGGGGCCAATGTAATGGCAGGCCTGATCTCTAGTCCGTGAGGGGAGATCCTCTGGAAATCAAAGTAGGGCAAGTGTGAGGAAGTCACTCAGGATTTTTTCTCTGGGTGTTGCGTTTACAGTGTCCGGTCAGGGTAGGGGTTGTCTCAGAGGCCGACGAAGAGCCTTCCTCTCGGGGGATTGTCCAAGCTCCCAAGTGTTTTTGTTCATTCTGTGGGAATGAAGAGTACTGTTTTCTGCCACAGGGGACCCCCCAGGAGAGGGACTCTAGAGCACAGCAGTGGGTTCCCTCAACTGGAATACACACCATCTAGTTAGTCCTGGGTGCCTATGGGCATGGCAAGCCACATATGCGGGCTCTTGGTCCAGTCACTGAGAGGCGTTACTTGAATAAGGTACTCACGCTGAGGGTCACAATGTGTGTTTGTGCCCAAGGCGGCCCTCACGTTTGGGCGTGGCCTCATGGGCCATGCCGTTTTCTCCTACACTGAAGGTTTGACTCCCTGCCAGCAGCAAGGTTTCTTGCCATGGGGAAGGAGGGGTTCTGACTTGTGCATCAGGTTCCCCCCTGTGCAGGGATTGGAGATAAGGTCTAGGTTCCGATGCCTGAAAACCCAGGTTGGGAATGGATGGTGGCCTAAGGCATTGGCGGGTCCAATGTGCTGGGTGTGCAGCCAGCTGTGTCGGTGTCTGTTGGAAGGTCTGGGCTCAGGCTATTTTCGACAGAGCATCACTGTTTAAGGTAGCCTATGCAATTGGGGTGTTGCCGAGGGCCAAGCAGTTTGATCCTCATTTGGGGTTTCTGGGCAGCGCCATAGACAATGTTTTTCTCCTGGGAGGCAGGCACAGTGCTTCATTGTGGCCCCAGAATTACCAGTAGGGAGGGTTTGTGGGCCAGGAGTGTGAGGACGGAAGTCTGAAAACACAAGCTAGTGTGAGGATTGGAGCCAAGGGCAGAGCAGGCCCACTCTGCAGAGGCTGAATCAAAATCTCCTGCATCTGAAGTCAGGCTGAGGATCAGACGTTGGCTGAGGCTGGAGTATGTGTCCATGATGGCACCTTCATGAAGTGGGTGCCTCATGAGGCCAAGGAAGTTTGCCCACGCTGAGTTTGGAGGTTGCCCCAAACCACAAGGTTTCCTTCTGCGGGACATTCGAGTCCTGTTGCATGGCTCCAGGACATACCATATGGAAGGACTGGAGAGCAGGGTTCGAAGGATGGATCCCTGTACAGCATGCCTCGCATTCCCATTGGCTATTAGCGACAAGATATGTTTGATCTGCTGCCTCTGGAACACGCGACCCAGGGGGCTGAGTTGAAATGGCCTCTCCTAAGGATGCGTCATAATGTGCGTTTGGGTCCATGGAGACCTTGGAATGTGCTGGTTGTTCAGTGGCCCTGCGGAACTCTCCTACCTGAAGTCTTGATACATGCCAGTAAGAAAGCTGCCCATGTGGAGATGAGAGATGTTTGGTTTGGTGCCTCAGAAAAGCCCCATGTGCTGGAATATGAAAACCGTCCTCTGAGAACGGAAACATGGAAACCAAAGCTAAGGTTCAGATTAGGGCCTGGGGGCCTGTCCATTTCAACCTTCTGTCTCTGGGGACACTGTCTGAGAGTCTAAGTGGAGATAGTTGCTCCGCTGGTGTCAGAGAGCCCCTCTTAGTCCAGGGTGGCCTATACTATTGATGGCCTCAGGGACCTTGGAGCTTTTCCCTAACCTGTAGGGTTGTGTTCAATGGATTGGGCACATTTTCCTTGGAGAGGGCAGGCACAATCTTTCGCTGTTTGGTCCAGAGGCCCTAGCCTGGATGTTGTGTGGGTCCAGGCTGTGGGCACAGAATTCTGAATACACAAACTCAGCTTATGAGTGGCACCTAGGGTATGGCAGGCTGGATGTACAGCCCGAGAGGGAGCTCCTGGGCCACTGAAACAAGGGCGAGTGGGAGGCGTTCCTTCAGGCTTTTGTCCCTGGATGTTGTGTCCGGGATAGCCGTGGATTGGAGCGGTGGCCTCAGGTACTGTGGACGAGTATCCCTCTCTGGGGATTTGTCCCAGCTCCCAAGAGTTTGGGGTCATTTTGTGGAAAGGGTGGAGTCGTGTTGTCTGGCTCATGGGTCTCTCCAAGAAAGGGATTCCAGAGCAGAGCTCTAGGTCCGGACGGGGCGACTGGAAAATTCAAACCGTGGTGAGGATTGGGTGCATAGGGGCTTGGCAAGCCCCATATGTGGGCTCTTGGTCCAGGCCCTGACAGGCCTTTCTTTGACATGGGGCTCATGCGGAGGGTCACAGTGTGAATTTGTGCCCAAGCAGCACTCAAGTTTGGGCGTGGCATCAGGGGCCATGAAGGTTTCTCCCACCCTGAAGGTGTGACTCCA
Organism: Mustela nivalis; assembly: GCF_964662115.1. Lineage (NCBI taxonomy): Eukaryota > Metazoa > Chordata > Mammalia > Carnivora > Mustelidae > Mustela > Mustela nivalis. The sequence continues at coordinate 828,188 of NW_028136451.1, read as the reverse complement.
TGCCAAGAGCAAGCTTGACAGCCATGGGGAAGGAGGAGTTCTGTTTTGTGCTTGCTATACCCAGCTGTGTGGAGAATTGATATAATGTCTAGGTTCAGATATCTGAAAACCAAGGTTAGGATGAGGTGACGGCATAAGACCATGGCGTGTCCGAAGTGCTGGGTGTGCGGCCAGCTGTCTCCTTGTCTGTCTGGATGTCTGGCTTCAGGCTGTGTCAGGCAGAGCATGAGTGCCCAGAGCAGCCTATCCAGTTCGGGTACCGTCGAGGCCCGAGCAGGTTGATCCTCATCTGGGTTTTCTGGAGAGCCCCACAGGGAAACGTTTTTCTTTTGTTGGGCAGACACAGGGCTGGGTTTTGGTTCTGGAGTTCCTAGTCCGGAGGGCTTGTTTGCCAGGAGTGTGAGGAAGGAAGTCTGAAAACACAAGCTAGCGTGAGGTTTGGGACCGAGGGCACGGCAGGCCCACTCTGCAGAGGCTGAATCGAGATCTCCTGCACTGAGGTCATGTCAACTATGAGACGTGCCTCAGGCTAGAGTTTTTGTCCAGCATGGCCTCTTCCTGAAGGGTGTGGGGCTTCATGAGGCCAGAAAGTTTTGCCTACGATGGGATTTGTGAACTGCTCCAAAACTGAAAATTACCTTCTGCACGACAGTCGAGGCCTATTGGATGGTTCCAAGAGGCCCCATATGGAAAGACTCGAGAGCAGGTGTCTAAGCATGGATGCCTGGGAACGCCTCTCTTTAGTCAGGACAAGGCAGGCTCAATCTGCGGGCTCCTGGGTGAGCTACCCAGAGGGGAGAGTTGAAATGGTCTCTCCTGAAGATGAGTCCTACTGTGGCTTGGTGGCCTGGGAGACCTTGGAATGTGGAGGTGGCTCAGGGACTCTGCAGGATTCTCCAACATGAGGTGTTTGACACAGCTCCAACAAGGAAACTTCCCATTTGGAGACGAGAGGAGTTCTGTTCCGTGCCTCAGGAAAGCCCCATACCCTGTTCTTCGAACCTAAGCCTCTGAGGAGTGACACCTGGAAACCAAAGCAAGAGTTGAGACTACGGCCTAAAGGCCTGTCCGGCTCAACCTTCTATCTCTGTTGACATCTGTGTGCATGCATTCATGGATGTAGCTGCTCAGCTTGTGTCCGAATGCCCCTGTGAGTCCAGTGAGGCTCCCAGTAATGGGATGTCCTCGGAGGCCTTGAGGTTTCTCATATTCTGGAGGTGTGTGGCCAAAGGAATGGACACAGTTTGCCAGGAGAGAGCAGGCACGGTCCTGTGGTATGGCTCCAGAGGACCCAGCCTAGAGGCTGTGTTTGCCAGGGCTGTGGGGACAGATGTCTGAAAAAGCAAACTTGGCTCAGCTAGGGGCCAATGTAATGGCAGGCCTGATCTCTAGTCCGTGAGGGGAGATCCTCTGGAAATCAAAGTAGGGCAAGTGGGAGGCAGTCACTCAGGATTTTGTCTCTGGGTGTTGCGTTTACAGTGTCCGGTCAGGGTAGGGGTTGTCTCAGAGGCCGAGGAAGAGCCTTCCTCTCGGGGGATTGTCCAAGCTCCCAAGTGTTTGTGTTCATTCTGTGGGAATGAAGAGTACTGTTTTCTGCCACAGGGGAACCCCCAGGAGAGGGACTCTAGAGCACAGCAGTGGGTTCCCTCAACTGGAATACACACCATCTAGTTAGTCCTGGGTGCCTATGGGCATGGCAAGCCACATATGCGGGCTCTTGGTCCAGTCACTGAGAGGCGTTACTTGAATAAGGTACTCACGCTGAGGGTCACAATGTGTGTTTGTGCCCAAGGCGGCCCTCACGCTTGGGCGTGGCCTCATGGGCCATGCCGTTTTCTCCTACACTGAAGGTTTGACTCCCTGCCAGCAGCAAGGTTTCTTGCCATGGGGAAGGAGGGGTTCTGACTTGTGCATCAGGTTCCCCCCTGTGCAGGGATTGGAGATAAGGTCTAGGTTCCGATGACTGAAAACCCAGGTTTGGAATGGATGGTGGCCTAAGGCAGTGGCGGGTCCAATGTGCTGGGTGTGCAGCCAGCTGTGTCGGTGTCTGTTGGAAGGTCTGGGCTCAGGCTATTTTCGACAGAGCATCACTGTTTAAGGTAGCCTATGCAATTGGGGTGTTGCCGAGGGCCAAGCAGTTTGATCCTTATTTGGGGTTCCTGGGCAGCGCCATAGACAATGTTTTTCTCCTGGGAGGCAGGCACAGTGCTTCATTGTGGCCCCAGAATTCCCAGTAGGGAGGGTTTGTGGGCCAGGAGTGTGAGGACGGAAGTCTGAAAACACAAGCTAGTGTGAGGATTGGAGCCAAGGGCAGAGCAGGCCCACTCTGCAGAGGCTGAATCAAAATCTCCTGCATCTGAAGTCAGGCTGAGGATCAGATGTTGGCTGAGGCTGGAGTATGTGTCCATGATGGCACCTTCATGAAGTGGGTGCCTCATGAGGCCAAGGAAGTTTGCCCACGCTGAGTTTGGAGGTTGCCCCAAACCACAAGGTTTCCTTCTGCGGGACATTTGAGTCCTGTTGCATGGCTCCAGGACATACCATATGGAAGGACTGGAGAGCAGGGTTCGAAGGATGGATCCCTGTACAGCATGCCTCGCATTCCCATTGGCTATTAGCGACAAGATATGTTTGATCTGCTGCCTCTGGAACACGCGACCCAGGGGGCTGAGTTAAAATGGCCTCTCCTGAGGATGCGTCATAATGTGCGTTTGGGTCCATGGAGACCTTGGAATGTGCTGGTTGTTCAGTGGCCCTGCGAACTCTCCTTCCTGAAGTCTTGATACATGCCAGTAAGAAAGCTGCCCATGTGGAGATGAGAGATGTTTGGTTTGGTGCCTCAGAAAAGCCCCATGTGCTGGAAAACGAAAACCGTCCTCTGAGAACGGAAACATGGAAACCAAAGCTAAGGTTCAGATTAGGGCCTGGGGGCCTGTCCATTTCAACCTTCTGTCTCTGGGGACACTGTCTGAGAGTCTAAGTGGAGATAGTTGCTCTGCTGGTGTCAGAGAGCCCCTCTTAGTCCAGGGTGGCCTATACTATTGATGGCCTCAGGGACCTTGGAGCTTTTCCCTAACCTGTAGGGTTGTGTTCAATGGATTGGGCACATTTTCCTTGGAGAGGGCAGGCACAATCTTTCGCTGTTTGGTCCAGAGGCCCTAGCCTGGATGTTGTGTGGGTCCAGGCTGTGGGCACAGAAGTCTGAATACACAAACTCAGCTTATGAGTGGCACCTAGGGTATGGCAGGCCGGATGTACAGCCCGAGAGGGAGCTCCTGGGCCTCTGAAACAAGGGCGAGTGGGAGGCGTTCCTTCAGGCTTTTGTCCCTGGATGTTGTGTCCGGGATAGCCGTGGATTGGAGCGGTGGCCTCAGGTACTGTGGACGAGTATCCCTCTCTGGGATATCCCAGAGTTTGGGGTCATTTTGTGGGAAGGGTGGAGTCGTGTTGTCTGGCTCATGGGTCTCTCCAAGAAAGGGATTCCAGAGCAGAGCTCTAGGTACGGGCGGGGCGACTGGAATATTCAAACCGTGGTGAGGATTGGGTGCATAGGGGCTTGGCAAGCCCCATATGTGGGCTCTTGGTCCAGGCCCTGACAGTCCTTTCTTTGACATGGGGCTCATGCGGAGGGTCACAGTGTGAATTTGTGCCCAAGCAGCACTCAAGTTTGGGCGTGGCATCAGGGGCCATGAAGGTTTCTCCCACCCTGAAGGTGTGACTCCATGCCAAGAGCAAGCTTGACAGCCATGGGGAAGGAGGAGTTCTGTTTTGTGCTTGCTATACCCAGCTGTGTGGAGAATTGATATAATGTCTAGGTTCAGATATCTGAAAACCAAGGTTAGGATGAGGTGACGGCATAAGACCATGGCGTGTCCGAAGTGCTGGGTGTGCGGCCAGCTGTCTCCTTGTCTGTCTGGACGTCTGGCTTCAGGCTGTGTCAGGCAGAGCATGAGTGCCCAGAGCAGCCTATCCAGTTCGGGTACCGTCGAGGCCCGAGCAGGTTGATCCTCATCTGGGTTTTCTGGAGAGCCCCACAGGGAAACGTTTTTCTTTCGTTGGGCAGACACAGGGCTGGGTTTTGGTTCTGGAGTTCCTAGTCCGGAGGGCTTGTTTGCCAGGAGTGTGAGGAAGGAAGTCTGAAAACACAAGCTAGCGTGAGGTTTGGGACCGAGGGCACGGCAGGCCCACTCTGCAGAGGCTGAATCGAGATCTCCTGCACTGAGGTCATGTCAACTATGAGACGTGCCTCAGGCTAGAGTTTTTGTCCAGCATGGCCTCTTCCTGAAGGGTGTGGGGCTTCATGAGGCCAGAAAGTTTTGCCTACGATGGGATTTGTGAACTGCTCCAAAACTGAAAATTACCTTCTGCACGACAGTCGAGGCCTATTGGATGGTTCCAAGAGGCCCCATATGGAAAGACTCGAGAGCAGGTGTCTAAGCATGGATGCCTGGGAACGCCTCTCTTTAGTCAGGACAAGGCAGGCTCAATCTGCAGGCTCCTGGGTGAGCTACCCAGAGGGGAGAGTTGAAATGGTCTCTCCTGAAGATGAGTCCTACTGTGGCTTGGTGGCCTGGGAGACCTTGGAATGTGGAGGTGGCTCAGGGACTCTGCAGGATTCTCCAACATGAGGTGTTTGACACGCCTCCAACAAGGAAACTTCCCATGTGGAGACGAGAGGAGTTCTGTTCCGTGCCTCAGGAAAGCCCCATACCCTGTTCTTCGAACCTAAGCCTCTGAGGAGTGACACCTGGAAACCAAAGCAAGAGTTGAGACTACGGCCTAAAGGCCTGTCCGGCTCAACCTTCTATCTCTGTTGACATCTGTGTGCATGCATTCATGGATGTAGCTGCTCAGCTTGTGTCCGAATGCCCCTGTGAGTCCAGTGAGGCTCCCAGTAATGGGATGTCCTCGGAGGCCTTGAGGTTTCTCATATTCTGGAGGTGTGTGGCCAAAGGAATGGACACAGTTTGCCAGGAGAGAGCAGGCACGGTCCTGTGGTATGGCTCCAGAGGACCCAGCCTAGAGGCTGTGTTTGCCAGGGCTGTGGGGACAGATGTCTGAAAAAGCAAACTTGGCTCAGCTAGGGGCCAATGTAATGGCAGGCCTGATCTCTAGTCCGTGAGGGGAGATCCTCTGGAAATCAAAGTAGGGCAAGTGGGAGGCAGTCACTCAGGATTTTGTCTCTGGGTGTTGCGTTTACAGTGTCCGGTCAGGGTAGGGGTTGTCTCAGAGGCCGAGGAAGAGCCTTCCTCCCGGGGGATTGTCCAAGCTCCCAAGTGTTTGTGTTCATTCTGTGGGAATGAAGAGTACTGTTTTCTGCCACAGGGGAACCCCCAGGAGAGGGACTCTAGAGCACAGCAGTGGGTTCCCTCAACTGGAATACACACCATCTAGTTAGTCCTGGGTGCCTATGGGCATGGCAAGCCACATATGCGGGCTCTTGGTCCAGTCACTGAGAGGCGTTACTTGAATAAGGTACTCACGCTGAGGGTCACAATGTGTGTTTGTGCCCAAGGCGGCCCTCACGCTTGGGCGTGGCCTCATGGGCCATGCCGTTTTCTCCTACACTGAAGGTTTGACTCCCTGCCAGCAGCAAGGTTTCTTGCCATGGGGAAGGAGGGGTTCTGACTTGTGCATCAGGTTCCCCCCTGTGCAGGGATTGGAGATAAGGTCTAGGTTCCGATGACTGAAAACCCAGGTTTGGAATGGATGGTGGCCTAAGGCAGTGGCGGGTCCAATGTGCTGGGTGTGCAGCCAGCTGTGTCGGTGTCTGTTGGAAGGTCTGGGCTCAGGCTATTTTCGACAGAGCATCACTGTTTAAGGTAGCCTATGCAATTGGGGTGTTGCCGAGGGCCAAGCAGTTTGATCTTTATTTGGGGTTCCTGGGCAGCGCCATAGACAATGTTTTTCTCCTGGGAGGCAGGCACAGTGCTTCATTGTGGCCCCAGAATTCCCAGTAGGGAGGGTTTGTGGGCCAGGAGTGTGAGGACGGAAGTCTGAAAACACAAGCTAGTGTGAGGATTGGAGCCAAGGGCAGAGCAGGCCCACTCTGCAGAGGCTGAATCAAAATCTCCTGCATCTGAAGTCAGGCTGAGGATCAGATGTTGGCTGAGGCTGGAGTATGTGTCCATGATGGCACCTTCATGAAGTGGGTGCCTCATGAGGCCAAGGAAGTTTGCCCACGCTGAGTTTGGAGGTTGCCCCAAACCACAAGGTTTCCTTCTGCGGGACATTTGAGTCCTGTTGCATGGCTCCAGGACATACCATATGGAAGGACTGGAGAGCAGGGTTCGAAGGATGGATCCCTGTACAGCATGCCTCGCATTCCCATTGGCTATTAGCGACAAGATATGTTTGATCTGCTGCCTCTGGAACACGCGACCCAGGGGGCTGAGTTAAAATGGCCTCTCCTGAGGATGCGTCATAATGTGCGTTTGGGTCCATGGAGACCTTGGAATGTGCTGGTTGTTCAGTGGCCCTGCGAACTCTCCTTCCTGAAGTCTTGATACATGCCAGTAAGAAAGCTGCCCATGTGGAGATGAGAGATGTTTGGTTTGGTGCCTCAGAAAAGCCCCATGTGCTGGAAAACGAAAACCGTCCTCTGAGAACGGAAACATGGAAACCAAAGCTAAGGTTCAGATTAGGGCCTGGGGGCCTGTCCATTTCAACCTTCTGTCTCTGGGGACACTGTCTGAGAGTCTAAGTGGAGATAGTTGCTCTGCTGGTGTCAGAGAGCCCCTCTTAGTCCAGGGTGGCCTATACTATTGATGGCCTCAGGGACCTTGGAGCTTTTCCCTAACCTGTAGGGTTGTGTTCAATGGATTGGGCACATTTTCCTTGGAGAGGGCAGGCACAATCTTTCGCTGTTTGGTCCAGAGGCCCTAGCCTGGATGTTGTGTGGGTCCAGGCTGTGGGCACAGAAGTCTGAATACACAAACTCAGCTTATGAGTGGCACCTAGGGTATGGCAGGCCGGATGTACAGCCCGAGAGGGAGCTCCTGGGCCTCTGAAACAAGGGCGAGTGGGAGGCGTTCCTTCAGGCTTTTGTCCCTGGATGTTGTGTCCGGGATAGCCGTGGATTGGAGCGGTGGCCTCAGGTACTGTGGACAGGTATCCCTCTCTGGGATATCCCAGAGTTTGGGGTCATTTTGTGGGAAGGGTGGAGTCGTGTTGTCTGGCTCATGGGTCTCTCCAAGAAAGGGATTCCAGAGCAGAGCTCTAGGTACGGGCGGGGCGACTGGAATATTCAAACCGTGGTGAGGATTGGGTGCATAGGGGCTTGGCAAGCCCCATATGTGGGCTCTTGGTCCAGGCCCTGACAGTCCTTTCTTTGACATGGGGCTCATGCGGAGGGTCACAGTGTGAATTTGTGCCCAAGCAGCACTCAAGTTTGGGCGTGGCATCAGGGGCCATGAAGGTTTCTCCCACCCTGAAGGTGTGACTCCATGCCAAGAGCAAGCTTGACAGCCATGGGGAAGGAGGAGTTCTGTTTTGTGCTTGCTATACCCAGCTGTGTGGAGAATTGATATAATGTCTAGGTTCAGATATCTGAAAACCAAGGTTAGGATGAGGTGACGGCATAAGACCATGGCGTGTCCGAAGTGCTGGGTGTGCGGCCAGCTGTCTCCTTGTCTGTCTGGACGTCTGGCTTCAGGCTGTGTCAGGCAGAGCATGAGTGCCCAGAGCAGCCTATCCAGTTCGGGTACCGTCGAGGCCCGAGCAGGTTGATCCTCATCTGGGTTTTCTGGAGAGCCCCACAGGGAAACGTTTTTCTTTCGTTGGGCAGACACAGGGCTGGGTTTTGGTTCTGGAGTTCCTAGTCCGGAGGGCTTGTTTGCCAGGAGTGTAGGGAAGGAAGTCTGAAAACACAAGCTAGCGTGAGGTTTGGGACCGAGGGCACGGCAGGCCCACTCTGCAGAGGCTGAATCGAGATCTCCTGCACTGAGGTCATGTCAACTATGAGACGTGCCTCAGGCTAGAGTTTTTGTCCAGCATGGCCTCTTCCTGAAGGGTTTGGGGGCTTCATGAGGCCAGAAAGTTTTGCCTAGTGGGATTTGTGAACTGCTCCAAAACTGACAATTACCTTCTGCACGACAGTGAGTCCTATTGGATGGTTCCAAGAGGCCCCATATGGAAAGACTCGAGAGCAGGTGTCTAAGCATGGATGCCTGGGAACGCCACTCTTTAGTCAGGACAAGGCAGGCTCAATCTGCGGGCTCCTGGGTGAGCTACCCAGAGGGGAGTGTTGAAATGGTCTCTCCTGAAGATGAGTCCTACTGTGGCTTGGTGGCCTGGGAGACCTTGGAATGTGGAGGTGGCTCAGGGACTCTGCAGGATTCTCCAACATGAGGTGTTTGACACGGCTCCAACAAGGAAACTTCCCATGTGGAGACGAGAGGAGTTCTGTTCCGTGCCTCAGGAAAGCCCCATACCCTGTTCTTCGAACCTAAGCCTCTGAGGAGTGACACCTGGAAACCAAAGCAAGAGTTGAGACTACGGCCTAAAGGCCTGTCCGGCTCAACCTTCTATCTCTGTTGACATCTGTGTGCATGCATTCATGGATGTAGCTGCTCAGCTTGTGTCCGAATGCCCCTGTGAGTCCAGTGAGGCTCCCAGTAATGGGATGTCCTCGGAGGCCTTGAGGTTTCTCATATTCTGGAGGTGTGTGGCCAAAGGAATGGACACAGTTTGCCAGGAGAGAGCAGGCACGGTCCTGTGGTATGGCTCCAGAGGACCCAGCCTAGAGGCTGTGTTTGCCAGGGCTGTGGGGACAGATGTCTGAAAAAGCAAACTTGGCTCAGCTAGGGGCCAATGTAATGGCAGGCCTGATCTCTAGTCCGTGAGGGGAGATCCTCTGGAAATCAAAGTAGGGCAAGTGGGAGGCAGTCACTCAGGATTTTGTCTCTGGGTGTTGCGTTTACAGTGTCCGGTCAGGGTAGGGGTTGTCTCAGAGGCCGAGGAAGAGCCTTCCTCTCGGGGGATTGTCCAAGCTCCCAAGTGTTTGTGTTCATTCTGTGGGAATGAAGAGTACTGTTTTCTGCCACAGGGGAACCCCCAGGAGAGGGACTCTAGAGCACAGCAGTGGGTTCCCTCAACTGGAATACACACCATCTAGTTAGTCCTGGGTGCCTATGGGCATGGCAAGCCACATATGCGGGCTCTTGGTCCAGTCACTGAGAGGCGTTACTTGAATAAGGTACTCACGCTGAGGGTCACAATGTGTGTTTGTGCCCAAGGCGGCCCTCACGCTTGGGCGTGGCCTCATGGGCCATGCCGTTTTCTCCTACACTGAAGGTTTGACTCCCTGCCAGCAGCAAGGTTTCTTGCCATGGGGAAGGAGGGGTTCTGACTTGTGCATCAGGTTCCCCCCTGTGCAGGGATTGGAGATAAGGTCTAGGTTCCGATGACTGAAAACCCAGGTTTGGAATGGATGGTGGCCTAAGGCAGTGGCGGGTCCAATGTGCTGGGTGTGCAGCCAGCTGTGTCGGTGTCTGTTGGAAGGTCTGGGCTCAGGCTATTTTCGACAGAGCATCACTGTTTAAGGTAGCCTATGCAATTGGGGTGTTGCCGAGGGCCAAGCAGTTTGATCCTTATTTGGGGTTCCTGGGCAGCGCCATAGACAATGTTTTTCTCCTGGGAGGCAGGCACAGTGCTTCATTGTGGCCCCAGAATTCCCAGTAGGGAGGGTTTGTGGGCCAGGAGTGTGAGGACGGAAGTCTGAAAACACAAGCTAGTGTGAGGATTGGAGCCAAGGGCAGAGCAGGCCCACTCTGCAGAGGCTGAATCAAAATCTCCTGCATCTGAAGTCAGGCTGAGGATCAGATGTTGGCTGAGGCTGGAGTATGTGTCCATGATGGCACCTTCATGAAGTGGGTGCCTCATGAGGCCAAGGAAGTTTGCCCACGCTGAGTTTGGAGGTTGCCCCAAACCACAAGGTTTCCTTCTGCGGGACATTTGAGTCCTGTTGCATGGCTCCAGGACATACCATATGGAAGGACTGGAGAGCAGGGTTCGAAGGATGGATCCCTGTACAGCATGCCTCGCATTCCCATTGGCTATTAGCGACAAGATATGTTTGATCTGCTGCCTCTGGAACACGCGACCCAGGGGGCTGAGTTAAAATGGCCTCTCCTGAGGATGCGTCATAATGTGCGTTTGGGTCCATGGAGACCTTGGAATGTGCTGGTTGTTCAGTGGCCCTGCGAACTCTCCTTCCTGAAGTCTTGATACATGCCAGTAAGAAAGCTGCCCATGTGGAGATGAGAGATGTTTGGTTTGGTGCCTCAGAAAAGCCCCATGTGCTGGAAAACGAAAACCGTCCTCTGAGAACGGAAACATGGAAACCAAAGCTAAGGTTCAGATTAGGGCCTGGGGGCCTGTCCATTTCAACCTTCTGTCTCTGGGGACACTGTCTGAGAGTCTAAGTGGAGATAGTTGCTCTGCTGGTGTCAGAGAGCCCCTCTTAGTCCAGGGTGGCCTATACTATTGATGGCCTCAGGGACCTTGGAGCTTTTCCCTAACCTGTAGGGTTGTGTTCAATGGATTGGGCACATTTTCCTTGGAGAGGGCAGGCACAATCTTTCGCTGTTTGGTCCAGAGGCCCTAGCCTGGATGTTGTGTGGGTCCAGGCTGTGGGCACAGAAGTCTGAATACACAAACTCAGCTTATGAGTGGCACCTAGGGTATGGCAGGCCGGATGTACAGCCCGAGAGGGAGCTCCTGGGCCTCTGAAACAAGGGCGAGTGGGAGGCGTTCCTTCAGGCTTTTGTCCCTGGATGTTGTGTCCGGGATAGCCGTGGATTGGAGCGGTGGCCTCAGGTACTGTGGACAGGTATCCCTCTCTGGGATATCCCAGAGTTTGGGGTCATTTTGTGGGAAGGGTGGAGTCGTGTTGTCTGGCTCATGGGTCTCTCCAAGAAAGGGATTCCAGAGCAGAGCTCTAGGTACGGGCGGGGCGACTGGAATATTCAAACCGTGGTGAGGATTGGGTGCATAGGGGCTTGGCAAGCCCCATATGTGGGCTCTTGGTCCAGGCCCTGACAGTCCTTTCTTTGACATGGGGCTCATGCGGAGGGTCACAGTGTGAATTTGTGCCCAAGCAGCACTCAAGTTTGGGCGTGGCATCAGGGGCCATGAAGGTTTCTCCCACCCTGAAGGTGTGACTCCATGCCAAGAGCAAGCTTGACAGCCATGGGGAAGGAGGAGTTCTGTTTTGTGCTTGCTATACCCAGCTGTGTGGAGAATTGATATAATGTCTAGGTTCAGATATCTGAAAACCAAGGTTAGGATGAGGTGACGGCATAAGACCATGGCGTGTCCGAAGTGCTGGGTGTGCGGCCAGCTGTCTCCTTGTCTGTCTGGACGTCTGGCTTCAGGCTGTGTCAGGCAGAGCATGAGTGCCCAGAGCAGCCTATCCAGTTCGGGTACCGTCGAGGCCCGAGCAGGTTGATCCTCATCTGGGTTTTCTGGAGAGCCCCACAGGGAAACGTTTTTCTTTCGTTGGGCAGACACAGGGCTGGGTTTTGGTTCTGGAGTTCCTAGTCCGGAGGGCTTGTTTGCCAGGAGTGTAGGGAAGGAAGTCTGAAAACACAAGCTAGCGTGAGGTTTGGGACCGAGGGCACGGCAGGCCCACTCTGCAGAGGCTGAATCGAGATCTCCTGCACTGAGGTCATGTCAACTATGAGACGTGCCTCAGGCTAGAGTTTTTGTCCAGCATGGCCTCTTCCTGAAGGGTTTGGGGGCTTCATGAGGCCAGAAAGTTTTGCCTACGATGGGATTTGTGAACTGCTCCAAAACTGACAATTACCTTCTGCACGACAGTGAGTCCTATTGGATGGTTCCAAGAGGCCCCATATGGAAAGACTCGAGAGCAGGTGTCTAAGCATGGATGCCTGGGAACGCCACTCTTTAGTCAGGACAAGGCAGGCTCAATCTGCGGGCTCCTGGGTGAGCTACCCAGAGGGGAGTGTTGAAATGGTCTCTCCTGAAGATGAGTCCTACTGTGGCTTGGTGGCCTGGGAGACCTTGGAATGTGGAGGTGGCTCAGGGACTCTGCAGGATTCTCCAACATGAGGTGTTTGACACGGCTCCAACAAGGAAACTTCCCATGTGGAGACGAGAGGAGTTCTGTTCCGTGCCTCAGGAAAGCCCCATACCCTGTTCTTCGAACCTAAGCCTCTGAGGAGTGACACCTGGAAACCAAAGCAAGAGTTGAGACTACGGCCTAAAGGCCTGTCCGGCTCAACCTTCTATCTCTGTTGACATCTGTGTGCATGCATTCATGGATGTAGCTGCTCAGCTTGTGTCCGAATGCCCCTGTGAGTCCAGTGAGGCTCCCAGTAATGGGATGTCCTCGGAGGCCTTGAGGTTTCTCATATTCTGGAGGTGTGTGGCCAAAGGAATGGACACAGTTTGCCAGGAGAGAGCAGGCACGGTCCTGTGGTATGGCTCCAGAGGACCCAGCCTAGAGGCTGTGTTTGCCAGGGCTGTGGGGACAGATGTCTGAAAAAGCAAACTTGGCTCAGCTAGGGGCCAATGTAATGGCAGGCCTGATCTCTAGTCCGTGAGGGGAGATCCTCTGGAAATCAAAGTAGGGCAAGTGGGAGGCAGTCACTCAGGATTTTGTCTCTGGGTGTTGCGTTTACAGTGTCCGGTCAGGGTAGGGGTTGTCTCAGAGGCCGAGGAAGAGCCTTCCTCTCGGGGGATTGTCCAAGCTCCCAAGTGTTTGTGTTCATTCTGTGGGAATGAAGAGTACTGTTTTCTGCCACAGGGGAACCCCCAGGAGAGGGACTCTAGAGCACAGCAGTGGGTTCCCTCAACTGGAATACACACCATCTAGTTAGTCCTGGGTGCCTATGGGCATGGCAAGCCACATATGCGGGCTCTTGGTCCAGTCACTGAGAGGCGTTACTTGAATAAGGTACTCACGCTGAGGGTCACAATGTGTGTTTGTGCCCAAGGCGGCCCTCACGCTTGGGCGTGGCCTCATGGGCCATGCCGTTTTCTCCTACACTGAAGGTTTGACTCCCTGCCAGCAGCAAGGTTTCTTGCCATGGGGAAGGAGGGGTTCTGACTTGTGCATCAGGTTCCCCCCTGTGCAGGGATTGGAGATAAGGTCTAGGTTCCGATGACTGAAAACCCAGGTTTGGAATGGATGGTGGCCTAAGGCAGTGGCGGGTCCAATGTGCTGGGTGTGCAGCCAGCTGTGTCGGTGTCTGTTGGAAGGTCTGGGCTCAGGCTATTTTCGACAGAGCATCACTGTTTAAGGTAGCCTATGCAATTGGGGTGTTGCCGAGGGCCAAGCAGTTTGATCCTTATTTGGGGTTCCTGGGCAGCGCCATAGACAATGTTTTTCTCCTGGGAGGCAGGCACAGTGCTTCATTGTGGCCCCAGAATTCCCAGTAGGGAGGGTTTGTGGGCCAGGAGTGTGAGGACGGAAGTCTGAAAACACAAGCTAGTGTGAGGATTGGAGCCAAGGGCAGAGCAGGCCCACTCTGCAGAGGCTGAATCAAAATCTCCTGCATCTGAAGTCAGGCTGAGGATCAGACGTTGGCTGAGGCTGGAGTATGTGTCCATGATGGCACCTTCATGAAGTGGGTGCCTCATGAGGCCAAGGAAGTTTTCCCACGCTGAGTTTGGAGGTTGCCCCAAACCACAAGGTTTCCTTCTGCGGGACATTCGAGTCCTGTTGCATGGCTCCAGGACATACCATATGGAAGGACTGGAGAGCAGGGTTCGAAGGATGGATCCCTGTACAGCATGCCTCGCATTCCCATTGGCTATTAGCGACAAGATATGTTTGATCTGCTGCCTCTGGAACACGCGACCCAGGGGGCTGAGTTGAAATGGCCTCTCCTGAGGATGCGTCATAATGTGCGTTTGGGTCCATGGAGACCTTGGAATGTGCTGGTTGTCGAGTGGCCCTGCGGAACTCTCCTACCTGAAGTCTTGATACATGCCAGTAAGAAAGCTGCCCATGTGGAGATGAGAGATGTTTGGTTTGGTGCCTCAGAAAAGCCCCATGTGCTGGAATACGAAAACAGTCCTCTGAGAACGGAAACATGGAAACCAAAGCTAAGGTTCAGATTAGGGCCTGGGGGCCTGTCCATTTCAACCTTCTGTCTCTGGGGACACTGTGTGAGAGTCTAAGTGGAGATAGTTGCTCCGCTGGTGTCAGAGAGCCCCTCTTAGTCCAGGGTGGCCTATACTATTGATGGCCTCAGGGACCTTGGAGCTTTTCCCTAACCGGTAGGGTTGTGGTCAATGGATTGGGCACATTTTCCTTGGAGAGGGCAGGCACAATCTTTCGCTGTTTGGCCCAGAGGCCCTAGCCTGGATGTTGTGTGGGTCCAGGCTGTGGGCACAGAAGTCTGAATACACAAACTCAGCTTATGAGTGGCACCTAGGGTATGGCAGGCCGGATGTACAGCCCGAGAGGGAGCTCCTGGGCCTCTGAAACAAGGGCGAGTGGGAGGCGTTCCTTCAGGCTTTTGTCCCTGGATGTTGTGTCCGGGATAGCCGTGGATTGGAGCGGTGGCCTCAGGTACTGTGGACGAGTATCCCTCTCTGGGGATTTGTCCCAGCTCCCAAGAGTTTGGGGTCATTTTGTGGGAAGGGTGGAGTCCTGTTGTCTGGCTCATGGGTCTCTCCAAGAAAGGGATTCCAGAGCAGAGCTCCAGGTACGGGCGGGGCGACTGGAAAATTCAAACCGTGGTGAGGATTGGGTGCATAGGGGCTTGGCAAGCCCCATATGTGGGCTCTTGGTCCAGGCCCTGACAGGCCTTTCTTTGACATGGGGCTCATGCTGAGGGTCACAGTGTGAATTTGTGCCCAAGCAGCACTCAAGTTTGGGCGTGGCATCAGGGGCCATGAAGGTTTCTCCCACCCTGAAGGTGTGACTCCATGCCAAGAGCAAGCTTGACAGCCATGGGGAAGGAGGAGTTCTGTTTTGTGCTTTCTATACCCAGATGTGTGGAGAATTGTTATAATGTCTAGGTTCAGATATCTGAAAACCAAGGTTAGGATGAGGTGACGGCATAAGACCATGGCGTGTCCGAAGTGCTGGGTGTGCGGCCAGCTGTCTCCTTGTCTGTCTGGACGTCTGGCTTCAGGCTGTGTCAGGCAGAGCATGAGTGCCCAGAGCAGCCTATCCAATTCGGGTACCGTCGAGGCCCGAGCAGGTTGATCCTCATCTGGGTTTTCTGGAGAGCCCCACAGGGAAACGTTTTTCTTCCGTTGGGCAGACACTGGGCTGGGTTTTGGTTCTGGAGTTCCTAGTCCGGAGGGCTTGTTTGCCAGGAGTGTGAGGAAGGAAGTCTGAAAACACAAGCTTGCGTGAGGTTTGGGACCGAGGGCACGGCAGGCCCACTCTGCAGAGGCTGAATCGAGATCTCCTGCACTGAGGTCATGTCAACTATGAGACGTGCCTCAGGCTAGAGTTTTTGTCCAGCATGGCCTCTTCCTGAAGGGTGTGGGGGCTTCATGAGGCCAGAAAGTTTTGCCTACGATGGGATTTGTGAACTGCTCCAAAACTGAAAATTACCTTCTGCACGACAGTCGAGTCCTATTGGATGGTTCCAAGAGGCCCCATATGGAAAGACTCGAGAGCAGGTGTCTAAGCATGGATGCCTGGGAACGCCACTCTTTAGTCAGGAGAAGGCAGGCTCAATCTGCGGGCTCCTGGGTGAGCTACCCAGAGGGGAGAGTTGAAATGGTCTCTCCTGAAGATGAGTCCTACTGTGGCTTGGTGGCCTGGGAGACCTTGGAATGTGGAGGTGGCTCAGGGACTCTGCAGGATTCTCCAACATGAGGTGTTTGACACGGCTCCAACAAGGAAACTTAACATGTGGAGACGAGAGGAGTTCTGTTCCGTGCCTCAGGAAAGCCCCATACTCTGTTCTTCGAACCACAGCCTCTGAGGAGTGACACCTGGAAACCAAAGCAAGAGTTGAGACTACGGCCTAAAGGCCTGTCCGGCTAAACCTTCTATCTCTGTTGACATCTGTGTGCATGCATTCATGGATGTAGCTGCTCAGCTTGTGTCCGAATGCCCCTGTGAGTCCAGTGAGGCTCCCAGTAATGGGATGTCCTCGGAGGCCTTGAGGTTTCTCATATTCTGGAGGTGTGTGGCCAAAGGAATGGACACAGTTTGCCAGGAGAGAGCAGGCACGGTCCTGTGGTATGGCTCCAGAGGACCCAGCCTAGAGGCTGTGTTTGCCAGGGCTGTGGGGACAGATGTCTGAAAAAGCAAACTTGGCTCAGCTAGGGGCCAATGTAATGGCAGGCCTGATCTCTAGTCCGTGAGGGGAGATCCTCTGGAAATCAAAGTAGGGCAAGTGGGAGGCAGTCACTCAGGATTTTGTCTCTGGGTGTTGCGTTTACAGTGTCCGGTCAGGGTAGGGGTTGTCTCAGAGGCCGAGGAAGAGCCTTCCTCTCGGGGGATTGTCCAAGCTCCCAAGTGTTTGTGTTCATTCTGTGAGAATGAAGAGTACTGTTTTCTGCCACAGGGGACCCCCCAGGAGAGGGACTCTAGAGCACAGCAGTGGGTTCCCTCAACTGGAATACACACCATCTAGTTAGTCCTGGGTGCCTATGGGCATGGCAAGCCACATATGCGGGCTCTTGGTCCAGTCACTGAGAGGCGTTACTTGAATAAGGTACTCACGCTGAGGGTCACAATGTGTGTTTGTGCCCAAGGCGGCCCTCACGCTTGGGCGTGGCCTCATGGGCCATGCCGTTTTCTCCTACACTGAAGGTTTGACTCACTGCCAGCAGCAAGGTTTCTTGCCATGGGGAAGGAGGGGTTCTGACTTGTGCATCAGGTTCCCCCCTGTGCAGGGATTGGAGATAAGGTCTAGGTTCCGATGACTGAAAACCCAGGTTGGGAATGGATGGTGGCCTAAGGCAGTGGCGGGTCCAATGTGCTGGGTGTGCAGCCAGCTGTGTCGGTGTCTGTTGGAAGGTCTGGGCTCAGGCTATTTGCGACAGAGCATCACTGTTTAAGGTAGCCTATGCAATTGGGGTGTTGCCGAGGGCCAAGCAGTTTGATCCTCATTTGGGGTTTCTGGGCAGCGCCATAGACAATGTTTTTCTCCTGGGAGGCAGGCACAGTGCTTCATTGTGGCCCCAGAATTCCCAGTAGGTAGGGTTTGTGGGCCAGGAGTGTGAGGACGGAAGTCTGAAAACACAAGCTAGTGTGAGGATTGGAGCCAAGGGCAGAGCAGGCCCACTCTGCAGAGGCTGAATCAAAATCTCCTGCATCTGAAGTCAGGCTGAGGATCAGACGTTGGCTGAGGCTGGAGTATGTGTTCATGATGGCACCTTCATGAAGTGGGTGCCTCATGAGGCCAAGGAAGTTTGCCCACGCTGAGTTTGGAGGTTGCCCCAAACCACAAGGTTTCCTTCTGCGGGACATTCGAGTCCTGTTGCATGGCTCCAGGACATACCATATGGAAGGACTGGAGAGCAGGGTTCGAAGGATGGATCCCTGTACAGCATGCCTCGCATTCCCATTGGCTATTAGCGACAAGATATGTTTGATCTGCTGCCTCTGGAACACGCGACCCAGGGGGCTGAGTTGAAATGGCCTCTCCTGAGGATGCGTCATAATGTGCGTTTGGGTCCATGGAGACCTTGGAATGTGCTGGTTGTTCAGTGGCCCTGCGGAACTCTCCTACCTGAAGTTTTGATACATGCCAGTAAGAAAGCTGCCCATGTGGAGATGAGAGATGTTTGGTTTGGTGCCTCAGAAAAGCCCCATGTGCTGGAATACGAAAACCGTCCTCTGAGAACGGAAACATGGAAACCAAAGCTAAGGTTCAGATTAGGTCCTGGGGGCCTGTCCATTTCAACCTTCTCTCTCTGGGGACACTGTGTGAGAGTCTAAGTGGAGATAGTTGCTCCGGTGGTGTCAGAGAGCCCCTCTTAGTCCAGGGTGGCCTATACTATTGATGGCCTCAGGGACCTTGGAGCTTTTCCCTAACCGGTAGGGTTGTGTTCAATGGATTGGGCACATTTTCCTTGGAGAGGGCAGGCACAATCTTTCGCTGTTTGGTCCAGAGGCCCTAGCCTGGATGTTGTGTGGGTCCAGGCTGTGGGCACAGAAGTCTGAATACACAAACTCAGCTTATGAGTGGCACCTAGGGTATGGCAGGCCGGATGTACAGCCCGAGAGGGAGCTCCTGGGCCTCTGAAACAAGGGCGAGTGGGAGGCGTTCCTTCAGGCTTTTGTCCCTGGATGTTGTGTCCGGGATAGCCGTGGATTGGAGCGGTGGCCTCAGGTAATGTGGACGAGTATCCCTCTCTGGGGATTTGTCCCAGCTCCCAAGAGTTTGGGGTCATTTTGTGGGAAGGGTGGAGTCGTGTTGTCTGGCTCATGGGTCTCTCCAAGAAAGGGATTCCAGAGCAGAGCTCTAGGTACGGGCGGGGCGACTGGAAAATTCAAACCGTGGTGAGGATTGGGTGCATAGGGGCTTGGCAAGCCCCATATGTGGGCTCTTGGTCCAGGCCCTGACAGGCCTTTCTTTGACATGGGGCTCATGCGGAGGGTCACAGTGTGAATTTGTGCCCAAGCAGCACTCAAGTTTGGGCGTGGCATCAGGGGCCATGAAGGTTTCTCCCACCCTGAAGGTGTGACTCCATGCCAAGAGCAAGCTTGACAGCCATGGGGAAGGAGGAGTTCTGTTTTGTGCTTGCTATACCCAGCTGTGTGGAGAATTGATATAATGTCTAGGTTCAGATATCTGAAAACCAAGGTTAGGATGAGGTGACGGCATAAGACCATGGCGTGTCCGAAGTGCTGGGTGTGCGGCCAGCTGTCTCCTTGTCTGTCTGGATGTCTGGCTTCAGGCTGTGTCAGGCAGAGCATGAGTGCCCAGAGCAGCCTATCCAGTTCGGGTACCGTCGAGGCCCGAGCAGGTTGATCCTCATCTGGGTTTTCTGGGGAGCCCCACAGGGAAACGTTTTTCTTCCGTTGGGCAGACACAGGGCTGGGTTTTGGTTCTGGAGTTCCTAGTCCGGAGGGCTTGTTTGCCAGGAGTGTGAGGAAGGAAGTCTGAAAACACAAGCTAGCGTGAGGTTTGGGACCGAGGGCACGGCAGGCCCACTCTGCAGAGGCTGAATCGAGATCTCCTGCACTGAGGTCATGTCAACTATGAGACGTGCCTCAGGCTAGAGTTTTTGTCCAGCATGGCCTCTTCCTGAGTGGTGTGGGGCTTCATGAGGCCAGAAAGTTTTGCCTACGATGGGATTTGTGAACTGCTCCAAAACTGAAAATTACCTTCTGCACGACAGTCGAGTCCAATTGGATGGTTCCAAGAGGCCCCATATGGAAAGACTCGAGAGCAGGTGTCTAAGCATGGATGCCTGGGAACGCCTCTCTTTAGTCAGGACAAGGCAGGCTCTATCTGCAGGCTCCTGGGTGAGCTACCCAGAGGGGAGAGTTGAAATGGTCTCTCCTGAAGATGAGTCCTACTGTGGCTTGGTGGCCTGGGAGACCTTGGAATGTGGAGGTGGCTCAGGGACTCTGCAGGATTCTCCAACATGAGGTGTTTGACACGGCTCCAACAAGGAAAGTTCCCATGTGGAGACGAGAGGAGTTCTGTTCCGTGCCTCAGGAAAGCCCCATACCCTGTTCTTCGAACCTAAGCCTCTGAGGAGTGACACCTGGAAACCAAAGCAAGAGTTGAGACTACGGCCTAAAGGCCTGTCCGGCTCAACCTTCTATCTCTGTTGACATCTGTGTGCATGCATTCATGGATGTAGCTGCTCAGCTTGTGTCCGAATGCCCCTGTGAGTCCAGTGAGGCTCCCAGTAATGGGATGTCCTCAGAGGCCTTGAGGTTTCTCATATTCTGGAGGTGTGTGGCCAAAGGAATGGACACAGTTTGCCAGGAGAGAGCAGGCACGGTCCTGTGGTATGGCTCCAGAGGACCCAGCCTAGAGGCTGTGTTTGCCAGGGCTGTGGGGACAGATGTCTGAAAAAGCAAACTTGGCTCAGCTAGGGGCCAATGTAATGGCAGGCCTGATCTCTAGTCCGTGAGGGGAGATCCTCTGGAAATCAAAGTAGGGCAAGTGGGAGGCAGTCACTCAGGATTTTGTCTCTGGGTGTTGCGTTTACAGTGTCCGGTCAGGGTAGGGGTTGTCTCAGAGGCCGAGGAAGAGCCTTCCTCTCGGGGGATTGTCCAAGCTCCCAAGTGTTTGTGTTCATTCTGTGGGAATGAAGAGTACTGTTTTCTGCCACAGGGGACCCCCCAGGAGAGGGACTCTAGAGCACAGCAGTGGGTTCCCTCAACTGGAATACACACCATCTAGTTAGTCCTGGGTGCCTATGGGCATGGCAAGCCACATATGCGGGCTCTTGGTCCAGTCACTGAGAGGCGTTACTTGAATAAGGTACTCACGCTGAGGGTCACAATGTGTGTTTGTGCCCAAGGCGGCCCTCACGCTTGGGCGTGGCCTCATGGGCCATGCCGTTTTCTCCTACACTGAAGGTTTGACTCCCTGCCAGCAGCAAGGTTTCTTGCCATGGGGAAGGAGGGGTTCTGACTTGTGCATCAGGTTCCCCCCTGTGCAGGGATTGGAGATAAGGTCTAGGTTCCGATGACTGAAAACCCAGGTTGGGAATGGATGGTGGCCTAAGGCAGTGGGGGTCCAATGTGCTGGGTGTGCAGCCAGCTGTGTCGGTGTCTGTTGGAAGGTCTGGGCTCAGGCTATTTGCGACAGAGCATCACTGTTTAAGGTAGCCTATGCAATTGAGGTGTTGCCGAGGGCCAAGCAGTTTGATCCTCATTTGGGGTTTCTGGGCAGCGCCATAGACAATGTTTTTCTCCTGGGAGGCAGGCACAGTGCTTCATTGTGGCCCCAGAATTCCCATAGGGAGGGTTTGTGGGCCAGGAGTGTGAGGACGGAAGTCTGAAAACACAAGCTAGTGTGAGGATTGGAGCCAAGGGCAGAGCAGGCCCACTCTGCAGAGGTTGAATCAAAATCTCCTGCATCTGAAGTCAGGATGAGGATCAGATGTTGGCTGAGGCTGGAGTATGTGTCCATGATGGCACCTTCATGAAGTGAGTGCCTCATGAGGCCAAGGAAGTTTGCCAACGCTGAGTTTGGAGGTTGCCCCAAACCACAAGGTTTCCTTCTGCGGGACATTCGAGTCCTGTTGCATGGCTCCAGGACATACCATATGGAAGGACTGGAGAGCAGGGTTCGAAGGATGGATCCCTGTACAGCATGCCTCGCATTCCCATTGGCTATTAGCGACAAGATATGTTTGATCTGCTGCCTCTGGAACACGCGACCCAGGGGGCTGAGTTGAAATGGCCTCTCCTGAGGATGCGTCATAATGTGCGTTTGGGTCCATGGAGACCTTGGAATGTGCTGGTTGTTCAGTGGCCCTGCGAACTCTCCTTCCTAAAGTCTTGATACATGCCAGTAAGAAAGCTGCCCATGTGGAGATGAGAGATGTTTGGTTTGGTGCCTCAGAAAAGCCCCATGTGCTGGAAAACGAAAACCGTCCTCTGAGAACGGAAACATGGAAACCAAAGCTAAGGTACAGATTAGGGCCTGGGGGCCTCTCCATTTCAACCTTCTCTCTCTGGGGACACTGTGTGAGAGTCTAAGTGGAGATAGTTGCTCCGGTGGTGTCAGAGAGCCCCTCTTAGTCCAGGGTGGCCTATACTATTGATGGCCTCAGGGACCTTGGAGCTTTTCCCTAACCTGTAGGGTTGTGTTCAATGGATTGGGCACATTTTCCTTGGAGAGGGCAGGAACAATCTTTCGCTGTTTGGTCCAGAGGCCCTAGCCTGGATGTTGTGTGGGTCCAGGCTGTGGGCACAGATGTCTGAATACACAAACTCAGCTTATGAGTGGCACCTAGGGTATGGCAGGCCTGATGTACAACCCGAGAGGGAGCTCCTGGGCCTCTGAAACAAGGGCGAGTGGGAGGCGTTCCTTCAGGCTTTTGTCCCTGGATGTTGTGTCCGTGATAGCCGTGGATTGGAGCGGTGGCCTCAGGTACTGTGGACGAGTATCCCTCTCTGGGGATTTGTCCCAGCTCCCAAGAGTTTGGGGTCATTTTGTGGGAAGGGTGGAGTCGTGTTGTCTGGCTCATGGGTCTCTCCAAGAAATGGATTCCAGAGCAGAGCTCTAGGTACGGGCGGGGCGACTGGAAAATTCAAACCGTGGTGAGAATTGGGTGCATAGGGGCTTGGCAAGCCCCATATGTGGGCTCTTGGTCCAGGCCCTGACAGGCCTTTCTTTGACATGGGGCTCATGCGGAGGGTCACAGTGTGAATTTGTGCCCAAGCAGCACTCAAGTTTGGGCGTGGCATCAGGGGCCATGAAGGTTTCTCCCACCCTGAAGGTGTGACTCCATGCCAAGAGCAAGCTTGACAGCCATGGGGAAGGAGGAGTTCTGTTTTGTGCTTGCTATACCCAGCTGTGTGGAGAATTGATATAATGTCTAGGTTCAGATATCTGAAAACCAAGGTTAGGATGAGGTGACGGCATAAGACCATGGCATGTCCGAAGTGCTGGGTGTGCGGCCAGCTGACTCCTTGTCTGTCTGGATGTCTGGCTTCAGGCTGTGTCACGCAGAGCATGAGTGCCCAAAGCAGCCTATCCAGTTCGGGTACCGTCGAGGCCCGAGCAGGTTGATCCTCATCTGGGTTTTCTGGAGAGCCCCACAGGGAAACGTTTTTCTTCCGTTGGGCAGACACTGGGCTGGGTTTTGGTTCTGGAGTTCCTAGTCTGGAGGGCTTGTTTGCCAGGAGTGTGAGGAAGGAAGTCTGAAAACACAAGCTAGCGTGAGGTTTGGGACCGAGGGCACGGCAGGCCCACTCTGCAGAGGCTGAATCGAGATCTCCTGCACTGAGGTCATGTCAACTATGAGACGTGCCTCAGGCTAGAGTTTTTGTCCAGCATGGCCTCTTCCTGAAGGGTGTGGGGGCTTCATGAGGCCAGAAAGTTTTGCCTACGATGGGATTTGTGAACTGCTCCAAAACTGAAAATTACCTTCTGCACGACAGTCGAGTCCTATTGGATGGTTCCAAGAGGCCCCATATGGAAAGACTCGAGAGCAGGTGTCTAAGCATGGATGCCTGGGAACCCCACTCTTTAGTCAGGACAAGGCAGGCTCAATCTGCGGGCTCCTGGGTGAGCTACCCAGAGGGGAGAGTTGAAATGGTCTCTCCTGAAGATGAGTCCTACTGTGGCTTGGTGGCCTGGGAGACCTTGGAATGTGGAGGTGGCTCAGGGACTCTGCAGGATTCTCCAACATGAGGTGTTTGACACGGCTCCAACAAGGAAACTTAACATGTGGAGACGAGAGGAGTTCTGTTCCGTGCCTCAGGAAAGCCCCATACCCTGTTCTTCAAACCTAAGCCTCTGAGGAGTGACGCCTGGAAACCATAGCAAGAGTTGAGACTACGGCCTAAAGGCCTGTCCGGCTCAACCTTCTATCTCTGTTGACATCTGTGTGCATGCATTCATGGATGTAGCTGCTCAGCTTGTGTCCGAATGCCCCTGTGAGTCCAGTGAGGCTCCCAGTAATGGGATGTCCTCGGAGGCCTTGAGGCTTCTCATATTCTGGAGGTGTGTGGCCAAAGGAATGGACACAGTTTGCCAGGAGAGAGCAGGCACGGTCCTGTGGTATGGCTCCAGAGGACCCAGCCTAGAGGCTGTGTTTGCCAGGGCTGTGGGGACAGATGTCTGAAAAAGCAAACTTGGCTCAGCTAGGGGCCAATGTAATGGCAGGCCTGATCTCTAGTCCGTGAGGGGAGATCCTCTGGAAATCAAAGTAGGGCATGTGGGAGGCAGTCACTCAGGATTTTGTCTCTGGGTGTTGCGTTTACAGTGTCCGGTCAGGGTAGGGGTTGTCTCAGAGGCCGAGGAAGAGCCTTCCTCTCGGGGGATTGTCCAAGCTCCCAAGTGTTTGTGTTCATTCTGTGGGAATGAAGAGTACTGTTTTCTGCCACAGGGGAACCCCCAAGAGAGGGACTCTAGAGCACAGCAGTGGGTTCCCTCAACTGGAATACACACCATCTAGTTAGTCCTGGGTGCCTATGGGCATGGCAAGCCACATATGCGGGCTCTTGGTCCAGTCACTGAGAGGCGTTACTTGAATAAGGTACTCACGCTGAGGGTCACAATGTGTGTTTGTGCCCAAGGCGGCCCTCATGCTTGGGCGTGGCCTCATGGGCCATGCCGTTTTCTCCTACACTGAAGGTTTGACTCACTGCCAGCAGCAAGGTTCCTTGCCATGGGGAAGGAGGGGTTCTGACTTGTGCATCAGGTTCCCCCCTGTGCAGGGATTGGAGATAAGGTCTAGGTTCCGATGACTGAAAACACAGGTTGGGAATGGATGGTGGCCTAAGGCAGTGGCGGGTCCAATGTGCTGGGTGTGCAGCCAGCTGTGTCGGTGTCTGTTGGAAGGTCTGGGCTCAGGCTATTTGCGACAGAGCATCACTGTTTAAGGTAGCCTATGCAATTGGGGTGTTGCCGAGGGCCAAGCAGTTTGATCCTCATTTTGGGTTTCTGGGCAGCGCCATAGACAAGGTTTTTCTCCTGGGAGGCAGGCACAGTGCTTCATTGTGGCCCCAGAATTCCCAGTAGGGAGGGTTTGTGGGCCAGGAGTGTGAGGACGGAAGTCTGAAAACACAAGCTAGTGTGAGGATTGGAGCCAAGGGCAGAGCAGGCCCACTCTGCAGAGGCTGAATCAAAATCTCCTGCATCTGAAGTCAGGCTGAGGATCAGACGTTGGCTGAGGCTGGAGTATGTGTCCATGATGGCACCTTCATGAAGTGGGTGCCTCATGAGGCCAAGGAAGTTTGCCCACGCTGAGTTTGGAGGTTGCCCCAAACCACAAGGTTTCCTTCTGCGGGACATTCGAGTCCTGTTGCATGGCTCCAGGACATACCATATGGAAGGACTGGAGAGCAGGGTTCGAAGGATGGATCCCTGTACAGCATGCCTCGCATTCCCATTGGCTATTAGCGACAAGATATGTTTGATCTGCTGCCTCTGGAACACGCGACCCAGGGGGCTGAGTTGAAATGGCCTCTCCTGAGGATGCGTCATAATGTGCGTTTGGGTCCATGGAGACCTTGGAATGTGCTGGTTGTCCAGTGGCCCTGCGGAACTCTCCTACCTGAAGTCTTGATACATGCCAGTAAGAAAGCTGCCCATGTGGAGATGAGAGATGTTTGGTTTGGTGCCTCAGAAAAGCCCCATGTGCTGGAATACGAAAACAGTCCTCTGAGAACGGAAACATGGAAACCAAAGCTAAGGTTCAGATTAGGGCCTGGGGGCCTGTCCATTTCAACCTTCTGTCTCTGGGGACACTGTGTGAGAGTCTAAGTGGAGATAGTTGCTCCGCTGGTGTCAGAGAGCCCCTCTTAGTCCAGGGTGGCCTATACTATTGATGGCCTCAGGGACCTTGGAGCTTTTCCCTAACCGGTAGGGTTGTGGTCAATGGATTGGGCACATTTTCCTTGGAGAGGGCAGGCACAATCTTTCGCTGTTTGGCCCAGAGGCCCGAGCCTGGATGTTGTGTGGGTCCAGGCTGTGGGCACAGAAGTCTGAATACACAAACTCAGCTTATGAGTGGCACCTAGGGTATGGCAGGCCGGATGTACAGCCCGAGAGGGAGCTCCTGGGCCTCTGAAACAAGGGCGAGTGGGAGGCGTTCCTTCAGGCTTTTGTCCCTGGATGTTGTGTCCGTGATAGCCGTGGATTGGAGCGGTGGCCTCAGGTACTGTGGACGAGTATCCCTCTCTGGGGATTTGTCCCAGCTCCCAAGAGTTTGGGGTCATTTTGTGGGAAGGGTGGAGTCGTGTTGTCTGGCTCATGGGTCTCTCCAAGAAAGGGATTCCAGAGCAGAGCTCTAGGTACGGGCGGGGCGACTGGAAAATTCAAACCGTGGTGAGGATTGGGTGCATAGGGGCTTGGCAAGCCCCATATGTGGGCTCTTGGTCCAGGCCCTGACAGGCCTTTCTTTGACATGGGGCTCATGCTGAGGGTCACAGTGTGAATTTGTGCCCAAGCAGCACTCAAGTTTGGGCGTGGCATCAGGGGCCATGAAGGTTTCTCCCACCCTGAAGGTGTGACTCCATGCCAAGAGCAAGCTTGACAGCCATGGGGAAGGAGGAGTTCTGTTTTGTGCTTGCTATACCCAGATGTGTGGAGAATTGTTATAATGTCTAGGTTCAGATATCTGAAAACCAAGGTTAGGATGAGGTGACGGCATAAGACCATGGCGTGTCCGAAGTGCTGGGTGTGCGGCCAGCTGTCTCCTTGTCTGTCTGGACGTCTGGCTTCAGGCTGTGTCAGGCAGAGCATGAGTGCCCAGAGCAGCCTATCCAGTTCGGGTACCGTCGAGGCCCGAGCAGGTTGATCCTCATCTGGGTTTTCTGGAGAGCCCCACAGGGAAACGTTTTTCTTCCGTTGGGCAGACACTGGGCTGGGTTTTGGTTCTGGAGTTCCTAGTCCTGAGGGCTTGTTTGCCAGGAGTGTGAGGAAGGAAGTCTGAAAACACAAGCTAGCGTGAGGTTTGGGACCGAGGGCACGGCAGGCCCACTCTGCAGAGTCTGAATCGAGATCTCCTGCACTGAGGTCATGTCAACTATGAGACGTGCCTCAGGCTAGAGTTTTTGTCCAGCATGGCCTCTTCCTGAAGGGTGTGGGGGCTTCATGAGGCCAGAAAGTTTTGCCTACGATGGGATTTGTGAACTGCTCCAAAACTGAAAATTACCTTATGCACGACAGTCGAGTCCTATTGGATGGTTCCAAGAGGCCCCATATGGAAAGACTCGAGAGCAGGTGTTTAAGCATGGATGCCTGGGAACGCCACTCTTTAGTCAGGACAAGGCAGGCTCAATCTGCGGGCTCCTGGGTGAGCTACCCAGAGGGGAGAGTTGAAATGGTCTCTCCTGAAGATGAGTCCTACTGTGGCTTGGTGGCCTGGGAGACCTTGGAATGTGGAGGTGGCTCAGGGACTCTGCAGGATTCTCCAACATGAGGTGTTTGACACGGCTCCAACAAGGAAACTTCCCATGTGGAGACGAGAGGAGTTCTGTTCCGTGCCTCAGGAAAGCCCCATACCCTGTTCTTCGAACCTAAGCCTCTGAGGAGTGACACCTGGAAACCAAAGCAAGAGTTGAGACTATGGCCTAAAGGCCTGTCCGGCTCAACCTTCTATCTCTGTTGACATCTGTGTGCATGCATTCATGGATGTAGCTGCTCAGCTTGTGTCCGAATGCCCCTGTGAGTCCAGGGAGGCTCCCAGTAATGGGATGTCCTCGGAGGCCTTGAGGTTTCTCATATTCTGGAGGTGTGTGGCCAAAGGAATGGACACAGTTTGCCAGGAGAGAGCAGGCACGGTCCTGTGGTATGGCTCCAGAGGACCCAGCCTAGAGGCTGTGTTTGCCAGGGCTGTGGGGACAGATGTCTGAAAAAGCAAACTTGGCTCAGCTAGGGGCCAATGTAATGGCAGGCCTGATCTCTAGTCCGTGAGGGGAGATCCTCTGGAAATCAAAGTAGGGCAAGTGGGAGGCAGTCACTCAGGATTTTGTCTCTGGGTGTTGCGTTTACAGTGTCCGGTCAGGGTAGGGGTTGTCTCAGAGGCCGAGGAAGAGCCTTCCTCTCGGGGGATTGTCCAAGCTCCCAAGTGTTTGTGTTCATTCTGTGGGAATGAAGAGTACTGTTTTCTGCCACAGGGGAACCCCCAGGAGAGGGACTCTAGAGCACAGCAGTGGGTTCCCTCAACTGGAATACACACCATCTAGTTAGTCCTGGGTGCCTATGGGCATGGCAAGCCACATATGCGGGCTCTTGGTCCAGTCACTGAGAGGCGTTACTTGAATAAGGTACTCACGCTGAGGGTCACAATGTGTGTTTGTGCCCAAGGCGGCCCTCATGCTTGGGCGTGGCCTCATGGGCCATGCCGTTTTCTCCTACACTGAAGGTTTGACTCACTGCCAGCAGCAAGGTTTCTTGCCATGGGGAAGGAGGGGTTCTGACTTGTGCATCAGGTTCCCCCCTGTGCAGGGATTGGAGATAAGGTCTAGGTTCCGATGACTGAAAACCCAGGTTGGGAATGGATGGTGGCCTAAGGCAGTGGCGGGTCCAATGTGCTGGGTGTGCAGCCAGCTTTGTCGGTGTCTGTTGGAAGGTCTGGGCTCAGGCTATTTGCGACAGAGCATCACTGTTTAAGGCAGCCTATGCAATTGGGGTGTTACCGAGGGCCAAGCAGTTTGATCCTCATTTTGGGTTTCTGGGCAGCGCCATAGACAATGTTTTTCTCCTGGGAGGCAGGCACAGTGCTTCATTGTGGCCCCAGAATTCCCAGTAGGGAGGGTTTGTGGGCCAGGAGTGTGAGGACGGAAGTCTGAAAACACAAGCTAGTGTGAGGATTGGAGCCAAGGGCAGAGCAGGCCCACTCTGCAGAGGCTGAATCAAAATCTCCTGCATCTGAAGTCAGGCTGAGGATCAGATGTTGGCTGAGGCTGGAGTATGTGTCCATGATGGCACCTTCATGAAGTGGGTGCCTCATGAGGCCAAGGAAGTTTGCCCACGCTGAGTTTGGAGGTTGCCCCAAACCACAAGGTTTCCTTCTGCGGGACATTCGAGTCCTGTTGCATGGCTCCAGGACATACCATATGGAAGGACTGGAGAGCAGGGTTTGAAGGATGGATCCCTGTACAGCATGCCTCGCATTCCCTTTGGCTATTAGCGACAAGATATGTTTGATCTGCTGCCTCTGGAACACGCGACCCAGGGGGCTGAGTTGAAATGGCCTCTCCTGAGGATGCGTCATAATGTGCGTTTGGGTCCATGGAGACCTTGGAATGTGCTGGTTGTTCAGTGGCCCTGCGGAACTCTCCTACCTGAAGTCTTGATACATGCCAGTAAGAAAGCTGCCCATGTGGAGATGAGAGATGTTTGGTTTTGTGCCTCAGAAAAGCCCCATGTGCTGGAATACGAAAACAGTCCTCTGAGAACGGAAACATGGAAACCAAAGCTAAGGTTCAGATTAGGGCCTGGGGGCCTGTCCATTTCAACCTTCTGTCTCTGGGGACACTGTGTGAGAGTCTAAGTGGAGATAGTTGCTCCGCTGGTGTCAGAGAGCCCCTCTTAGTCCAGGGTGGCCTATACTATTGATGGCCTCAGGGACCTTGGAGCTTTTCCCTAACATGTAGGGTTGTGTTCCATGGATTGGGCACATTTTCCATGGAGAGGGCAGGCACAATCTTTCGCTGTTTGGTCCAGAGGCCCTAGCCTGGATGTTGTGTGGGTCCAGGCTGTGGGCACAGAAGTCTGAATACACAAACTCAGCTTATGAGTGGCACCTAGGGTATGGCAGGCCGGATGTACAGCCCGAGAGGGAGCTCCTGGGCCTCTGAAACAAGGGCGAGTGGGAGGCGTTCCTTCAGGCTTTTGTCCCTGGATGTTGTGTCCGTGATAGCCGTGGATTGGAGCGGTGGCCTCAGGTACTGTGGACGAGTATCCCTCTCTGGGGATTTGTCCCAGCTCCCAAGAGTTTGGGGTCATTTTGTGGGAAGGGTGGAGTCGTGTTGTCTGGCTCATGGGTCTCTCCAAGAAAGGGATTCCAGAGCAGAGCTCTAGGTACGGGCGGGGCGACTGGAAAATTCAAACCGTGGTGAGGATTGGGTGCATAGGGGCTTGGCAAGCCCCATATGTGGGCTCTTGGTCCAGGCCCTGACAGGCCTTTCTTTGACATGGGGCTCATGCGGAGGGTCACAGTGTGAATTTGTGCCCAAGCAGCACTCAAGTTTGGGCGTGGCATCAGGGGCCATGAAGGTTTCTCCCACCCTGAAGGTGTGACTCCATGCCAAGAGCAAGCTTGACAGCCATGGGGAAGGAGGAGTTCTGTTTTGTGCTTGCTATACCCAGATGTGTGGAGAATTGTTATAATGTCTAGGTTCAGATATCTGAAAACCAAGGTTAGGATGAGGTGACGACATAAGACCATGGCGTGTCCGAAGTGCTGGGTGTGCGGCCAGCTGTCTCCTTGTCTGTCTGGACGTCTGGCTTCAGGCTGTGTCAGGCACAGCATGAGTGCCCAGAGCAGCCTATCCAGTTCGGGTACCGTCGAGGCCCGAGCAGATTGATCCTCATCTGGGTTTTCTGGAGAGCCCCACAGGGAAAAGTTTTTCTTCCGTTGGGCAGACACTGGGCTCGGTTTTGGTTCCGGAGTTCCTAGTCCAGAGGGCTTGTTTGCTAGGAGTGTGAGGAAGGAAGTCTGAATACACAAGCTAGCGTGAGGTTTGGGACCGAGGTCACGGCAGGCGCACTCTGCAGAGGCTGAATCGAGATCTCCTGCACTGAGGTCATGTCAACTATGAGACGTGCCTCAGGCTAGAGTTTTTGTCCAGCATGGCCTCTTCCTGAAGGGTGTGGGGGTTCATGAGGCCAGAAAGTTTTGCCTACGATGGGATTTTTGAACTGCTCCAAAACTGAAGGTTACCTTCTGCACGACAGTCGAGTCCTATTGGATGGTTCCAAGAGGCCCCATATGGAAAGACTCGAGAGCAGGTGTCTAAGCATGGATGCCTGGGAACGCCACTCTTTAGTCAGGACAAGGCAGGCTCAATCTGCGGGCTCCTGGGTGAGCTACCCTGAGGGGAGAGTTGAAATGGTCTCTCCTGAAGATGAGTCCTACTGTGGCTTGGTGGCCTGGGAGACCTTGGAATGTGGAGGTGGCTCAGGGACTCTGCAGGATTCTCCAACATGAGGTGTTTGACACGGCTCCAACAAGGAAACTTCCCATGCGGAGACGAGAGGAGTTCTGTTCCATGCCTCAGGAAAGCCCCATAGCCTGTTCTTCGAACCAAAGCCTCTGAGGAGTGACACCAGGAACCCAAAGCAAGAGTTGAGACTACGGCCTAAAGGCCTGTCCGGCTCAACCTTCTATCTCTGTTGACATCTGTGTGCATGCAGTCATGGATGTAGCTGCTCAGCTTGTGTCCGAATGCCCCTGTGAGTCCAGTGAGGCTCCTAGTAGTGGGATGTCCTCGGAGGCCTTGAGATTTCTCATATTCTGGAGGTGTGTGGCCAAAGGAATGGACACAGTTTCCCAGGAGAGAGCAGGCACGGTCCTGTGGTATGGCTCCAGAGGACCCAGCCTAAAGGCTGTGTTTGCCAGGGCTGTGGGGACAGATGTCTGAAAAAGCAAACTTTGCTCAGCTAGGGGCCAATGTAATGGCAGGCCTGATCTCTAGTCCGTGAGGGGAGATCCTCTGGAAAACAAAGTAGGGCAAGTGGGAGGCAGTCACTCAGGCTTTGGTCTCTGGGTGTTGCGTTTACAGTGTCCGGTCAGGGTAGGGGTTGTCTCAGAGGCCGAAGAAGAGCCTTCCTCTCGGGGGGTGTCCAAGCTCCCAAGTGTTTGTGTTCATTCTGTGGGAATGAAGAGTACTGTTTTCTGCCACAGGGGACCCCCCAGGATAGGGACTCTAGAGCACAGCAGTGGGTTCCCTCAACTGGAATACACACCATCTAGTTAGTTCTGGGTGCCTATGGGCATGGCAAGCCACATATGCGGGCTCTTGGTCCAGTCACTGAGAGGCGTTACTTGAATAAGGTACTCACGCTGAGGGTCACAATGTGTGTTTGTGCCCAAGGCGGCCCTCACGCTTGGGCGTGGCCTCATGGGCCATGCCGTTTTCTCCTACACTGAAGGTTTGACTCACTGCCAGCAGCAAGGTTTCTTGCCATGGGGAAGGAGGGGTTCTGACTTGTGCATCAGGTTCCCCACTGTGCAGGGATTGGAGATAAGGTCTAGGTTCCGATGACTGAAAACCCAGGTTGGGAATGGATGGTGGCCTAAGGCAGTGGCGGGTCCAATGTGCTGGGTGTGCAGTCAGCTGTGTCGGTGTCTGTTGGAAGGTCTGGACTCAGGCTATTTGCGACAGAGCATCACTGTTTAATGTAGCCTATGCAATTGGGGTGTTGCCGAGGGCCAAGCAGTTTGATCCTCATTTGGGGTTTCTGGGGAGCGCCATAGACAAGGTTTTTCTCCTGGGAGGCAGGCACAGTGCTTCATTGTGGCCCCAGAATTCCCAGTAGGGAGGGTTTGTGGGACAGGAGTGTGAGGACGGAAGTCTGAAAACACAAGTTAGTGTGAGGATTGGAGCCAAGGGCAGAGCAGGCCCACTCTGCAGAGGCTGAATCAAAATCTCCTGCATCTGAAGTCAGGCTGAGGATCAGACGTTGGCTGAGGCTGGAGTATGTGTCCATGATGGCACCTTCATGTAGTGGGGGCCTCATGAGGCCAAGGAAGTTTTCCCACGCTGAGTTTGGAGGTTGCCCCAAACCACAAGGTTTCCTTCTGTGGGACATTCGCGTCCTGTTGCATGGCTCCAGGACATACCATACGGAAGGACTGGAGAGCAGGGTTCGAAGGATGGATCCCTGTACAGCATGCCTCGCATTCCCATTGGCTATTAGCGACAAGATATGTTTGATCTGCTGCCTCTGGAACACGCGACCCAGGGGCCTGAGTTGAAATGGCCTCTCCTGAGGATGCGTCATAATGTGCGTTTGGGTCCATGGAGACCTTGAAATGTGCTGGTTGTTCAGTGGCCCTGCGGAACTCTCCTACCTGAAGTGTTTGATACATCCCAGTAAGAAAGCTGCCCATGTGGAGATGAGAGAGGTTTGGTTTGGTGCCTCAGAAAAGCCCCATGTGCTGGTCTACGAAAATAGTCCTCTGAGAACGGAAACATGGAAACCAAAGCTAAGGTTCAGATTAGGCCTGGGGGCCTGTCCATTTCAACCTTCTGTCTCTGGGGACACTGTCTGAGAGTCTAAGTGGAGATAGTTGCTCCGCTGGTGTCAGAGAGCCCCTCTTAGTCCAGGGTGGCCTATACTATTGATGGCCTCAGGGACCTTGGAGCTTTTCCCTAACCTGTAGGGTTGTGGTCAATGGATTGGGCACACTTTCCTTGGAGAGGGCAGGCACAATCTTTCGCTGTTTGGTCCAGAGGCCCTAGCCTGGATGTTGTGTGGGTCCAGGCTGTGGGCACAGAAGTCTGAATACACAAACTCAGCTTATGAGTGGCGCCTAGGGTATGGCAGGCCGGATGTACAGCCCGAGAGGGAGCTCCTGGGCCTCTGAAACAAGGGCGAGTGGGAGGCGTTCCTTCAGTCTTTTGTCTCTGGATGTTGTGTCCGGGATAGCCGTTGATTGGAGCGGTGGCCTCAGGTACTGTGGTTGAGTATCCCTCTCTGGGGATTTGTCCCAGCTCCCAAGAGTTTGGGGTCATTTTGTGGGAAGGGTAGAGTCGTGTTGTATGGCTCATGGGTCTCACCAAGAAAGGGATTCCAGAGCAGAGCTCCAGGTACGGGCGTGGCGACTGGAAAATTCAAACCGTGGTGAGGATTGGGTGCATAGGGGCTTGGCAAGCCCCATATGTGGGCTCTTGGTCCAGGCCCTGAAAGGCCTTTCTTTGACATGGGGCTCATGCGGAGGGTCACAGTGTGAATTTGTTCCCAAGCAGCACTCAAGTTTGGGCGTGGCATCAGGGGCCATGAAGGTTTCTCCCACCCTGAAGGTGTGACTCCATGCCAAGAGCAAGCTTGACAGCCATGGGGAAGGAGGAGTTATGTTTTGTGCTTGCTATACCCAGCTGTGTGGAGAATTGATATAATGTCTAGGTTCAGATTTCTGAAAACCAAGGTTAGGATGAGGTGACGGCATAAGACCATGGCATGTCCGAAGTGCTGGGTGTGTGGCCAGCTGTCTCCTTGTCTGTCTGGACGTCTGGCTTCAGGCTGTGTCAGGCAGAGCATGAGTGCCCAGAGCAGCCTATCCAGTTCGGTACCGTCGAGGCCCGAGCAGATTGATCCTCATCTGGGTTTTCTGGAGAGCCCCACAGGAAAACGTTTTTCTTCCGTTGGGCAGACACTGGGCTGGGTTTTGGTTCCGGAGTTCCTAGTCTGGAGGGTTTGTTTGCCAGGAGTGTGAGGAAGGAAGTCTGAAAACACAAGCTAGCGTGAGGTTTGGGACCGAGGGCACGGCAGGCCCACTCTGCAGAGGCTGAATCGAGATCTCCTGCACTGAGGTCATGTCAACTATGAGACGTGCCTCAGGCTAGAGTTTTTGTCCAGCATGGCCTCTTCCTGAAGGGTGTGGGGGCTTCATGAGGCCAGAAAGTTTTGCCTACGATGGGATTTGTGAAATGCTCCAAAACTGAAAGTTACCTTCTGCACGACATTCGAGTCCTATTGGATGGTTCCAAGAGGCCCCATATGGTAAGACTCGAGAGCAGGTGTCTAAGCATGGATGCCTGGGAACGCCACCTCATATTCCCACTCTTTAGTCAGGACAAGGCAGGCTCAATCTGCGGGCGCCTGGGTGAGCTACCCAGAGGGGAGATTTGAAATGGACTCTCCTGAAGATGAGTCCTACTGTGGCTTCGTGGCCTGGGAGAGCTTGGAATGTGGAGGTGGCTCAGGGACTCTGCAGGATTCTCCAACATGAGGTGTTTGACACGGCTCCAACAAGGAAACTTCCCATGTGGAGACGAGAGGAGTTCTGTTCCGTGCCTCAGGAAAGCCCCATACCCTGTTTTTGGAACCAAAGCCTCTGAGGAGTGACACCTGGAAACCAAAGCAAGAGTTGAGACTACGGCCTAAAGGCCTGTCCGGCTCAACCTTCTATCTCTGTTGACATCTGTGTGCATGCATTCATGGATGTAGCTGCTCAGCTTGTGTCCGAATGCCCCTGTGAGTCCAGTGAGGCTCCCAGTAGTGGGATTTCCTCGGAGGCCTTGAGGTTTCTCATATTCTGGAGGTGTGTGGCCAAAGGAATGGACACAGTTTCCCAGGAGAGTGCAGGCACGGTCCTGTGGTATGGCTCCAGAGGACCCAGCCTAGAGGCTGTGTTTGCCAGGGCTGTGGGGACAGATGTCTGAAAAAGCAAACTTGGCTCTGCTAGGGGCCAATGTAATGGCAGGCCTGATCTCTAGTCCGTGAGGGGAGATCCTCTGGAAATCAAAGTAGGGCAAGTGGGAGGCAGTCACTCAGGATTTTGTCTCTGGGTGTTGCGTTTACAGTGTCCGGTCAGGGTAGGGGTTGTCTCAGAGGCCGAGGAAGAGCCTTCCTCTCGGGGGATTGTCCAAGCTCCCAAGTGTTTGTGTTCATTCTGTGGGAATGAAGAGTACTGTTTCCTGCCACAGGGGACCCCGCAGGAGAGGGACTCTAGAGCACAGCAGTGGGTTCCCTCAACTGGAATACACACCATCTTGTTAGTCCTGGGTGCCTATGGGCATGGCAAGCCACATATGCGGGCTCTCGGTCCAGTCACTGAGAGGCGTTACTTGAATAAGGTACTCACGCTGAGGGTCACAATGTGTGTTTGTGCCCAAGGCGGCCCTCACGCTTGGGCGTGGCCTGTGGTCCATGCCGTTTTCTCCTACATGAAGGTTTGACTCACTGCCAGCAGCAAGGTTTCTTGCCATGGGGAAGGAGGGGTTCTGACTTGTGCATCAGGTTCCCCCCTGTGCAGGGATTGGAGATAAGGTCTAGGTTCCGATGACTGAAAACCCAGGTTGGGAATGGATGGTGGCCTAAGGCAGTGGCGGGTCCAATGTGCTGGGTGTGCAGCCAGCTGTGTCAGTGTCTGTTGGAATGTCTGGGCTCAGGCTATTTGCGACAGAGCATCACTGTTTAAGGTAGCCTATGCAATTGGGGTGTTGCCGAGGGCCAAGCAGTTTGATCCTCATTTGGGGTTTCTGGGCAGCGCCATAGACAAGGTTTTTCTCCTGGGAGTCAGGCACAGTGCTTCATTGTGGCCCCAGAATTCCCAGTAGGGAGGGTTTGTGGGCCAGGAGTGTGAGGACGGAAGTCTGAAAACACAAGCTAGTGTGAGGATTGGAGCCAAGGGCAGAGCAGGCCCACTCTGCAGAGGCTGAATCAAAATCTCCTGCATCTGAAGTCAGGCTGAGTATCAGACGTTGGCTGAGGCTGGAGTATGTGTCCATGATGGCACCTTCATGAAGTGGGGGCCTCATGAGGCCAAGGAAGTTTTCCCACGCTGAGTTTGGAGGTTGCCCCAAACCACAAGGTTTCCTTCGGCGGGACATTCGAGTCCTGTTGCATGGCTCCAGGACATACCATATGGAAGGACTGGAGAGCAGGGTTCGAAGGATGGATCCCTGTACAGCATGCCTCGCATTCCCATTGGCTATTAGCGACAAGATATGTTTGATCTGCTGCCTCTGGAACACGCGACCCAGGGGGCTGAGTTGAAATGGCCTCTCCTGAGGATGCGTCATAATGTGCGTTTGGGTCCATGGAGACCTTGGAATGTGCTGGTTGTTCAGTGGCCCTGCGGAACTCTCCTACCTGAAGTGTTTGATACATCCCAGTAAGAAAGCTGCCCATGTGGAGATGAGAGAGGTTTGGTTTGGTGCCTCAGAAAAGCCCCATGTGCTGGTCTACGAAAATAGTCCTCTGAGAACGGAAACATGGAAACCAAAGCTAAGGTTCAGATTAGGCCTGGGGGCCTGTCCATTTCAACCTTCTGTCTCTGGGGACACTGTCTGAGAGTCTAAGTGGAGATAGTTGCTCCGCTGGTGTCAGAGAGCCCCTCTTAGTCCAGGGTGGCCTATACTATTGATGGCCTCAGGGACCTTGGAGCTTTTCCCTAACCTGTAGGGTTGTTGTCAATGGATTGGGCACACTTTCCTTGGAGAGGGCAGGCACAATCTTTCGCTGTTTGGTCCAGAGGCCCTAGCCTGGATGTTGTGTGGGTCCAGGCTGTGGGCACAGAAGTCTGAATACACAAACTCAGCTTATGAGTGGCGCCTAGGGTATGGCAGGCCGGATGTACAGCCCGAGAGGGAGCTCCTGGGCCTCTGAAACAAGGGCGAGTGGGAGGCGTTCCTTCAGTCTTTTGTCTCTGGATGTTGTGTCCGTGATAGCCGTTGATTGGAGCGGTGGCCTCAGGTACTGTGGTTGAGTATCCCTCTCTGGGGATTTGTCCCAGCTCCCAAGAGTTTGGGGTCATTTTGTGGGAAGGGTAGAGTCGTGTTGTATGGCTCATGGGTCTCACCAAGAAAGGGATTCCAGAGCAGAGCTCCAGGTACGGGCGTGGCGACTGGAAAATTCAAACCGTGGTGAGGATTGGGTGCATAGGGGCTTGGCAAGCCCCATATGTGGGCTCTTGGTCCAGGCCCTGAAAGGCCTTTCTTTGACATGGGGCTCATGCGGAGGGTCACAGTGTGAATTTGTTCCCAAGCAGCACTCAAGTTTGGGCGTGGCATCAGGGGCCATGAAGGTTTCTCCCACCCTGAAGGTGAGACTCCATGCCAAGAGCAAGCTTGACAGCCATGGGGAAGGAGGAGTTATGTTTTGTGCTTGCTATACCCAGCTGTGTGGAGAATTGATATAATGTCTAGGTTCAGATTTCTGAAAACCAAGGTTAGGATGAGGTGACGGCATAAGACCATGGCATGTCCGAAGTGCTGGGTGTGTGGCCAGCTGTCTCCTTGTCTGTCTGGACGTCTGGCTTCAGGCTGTGTCAGGCAGAGCATGAGTGCCCAGAGCAGCCTATCCAGTTCGGTACCGTCGAGGCCCGAGCAGATTGATCCTCATCTGGGTTTTCTGGAGAGCCCCACAGGAAAACGTTTTTCTTCC
Source organism: Mustela nivalis (assembly GCF_964662115.1). Classification (NCBI taxonomy): domain Eukaryota; kingdom Metazoa; phylum Chordata; class Mammalia; order Carnivora; family Mustelidae; genus Mustela; species Mustela nivalis. The sequence continues at coordinate 790,536 of NW_028136451.1, read as the reverse complement.
GTTGGGCAGACACTGGGCTGGGTTTTGGTTCCGGAGTTCCTAGTCTGGAGGGTTTGTTTGCCAGGAGTGTGAGGAAGGAAGTCTGAAAACACAAGCTAGCGTGAGGTTTGGGACCGAGGGCACGGCAGGCCCACTCTGCAGAGGCTGAATCGAGATCTCCTGCACTGAGGTCATGTCAACTATGAGACGTGCCTCAGGCTAGAGTTTTTGTCCAGCATGGCCTCTTCCTGAAGGGTGTGGGGGCTTCATGAGGCCAGAAAGTTTTGCCTACGATGGGATTTGTGAAATGCTCCAAAACTGAAAGTTACCTTCTGCACGACATTCGAGTCCTATTGGATGGTTCCAAGAGGCCCCATATGGTAAGACTCGAGAGCAGGTGTCTAAGCATGGATGCCTGGGAACGCCACCTCATATTCCCACTCTTTAGTCAGGACAAGGCAGGCTCAATCTGCGGGCGCCTGGGTGAGCTACCCAGAGGGGAGATTTGAAATGGACTCTCCTGAAGATGAGTCCTACTGTGGCTTCGTGGCCTGGGAGAGCTTGGAATGTGGAGGTGGCTCAGGGACTCTGCAGGATTCTCCAACATGAGGTGTTTGACACGGCTCCAACAAGGAAACTTCCCATGTGGAGACGAGAGGAGTTCTGTTCCGTGCCTCAGGAAAGCCCCATACCCTGTTTTTGGAACCAAAGCCTCTGAGGAGTGACACCTGGAAACCAAAGCAAGAGTTGAGACTACGGCCTAAAGGCCTGTCCGGCTCAACCTTCTATCTCTGTTGACATCTGTGTGCATGCATTCATGGATGTAGCTGCTCAGCTTGTGTCCGAATGCCCCTGTGAGTCCAGTGAGGCTCCCAGTAGTGGGATTTCCTCGGAGGCCTTGAGGTTTCTCATATTCTGGAGGTGTGTGGCCAAAGGAATGGACACAGTTTCCCAGGAGAGTGCAGGCACGGTCCTGTGGTATGGCTCCAGAGGACCCAGCCTAGAGGCTGTGTTTGCCAGGGCTGTGGGGACAGATGTCTGAAAAAGCAAACTTGGCTCTGCTAGGGGCCAATGTAATGGCAGGCCTGATCTCTAGTCCGTGAGGGGAGATCCTCTGGAAATCAAAGTAGGGCAAGTGGGAGGCAGTCACTCAGGATTTTGTCTCTGGGTGTTGCGTTTACAGTGTCCGGTCAGGGTAGGGGTTGTCTCAGAGGCCGAGGAAGAGCCTTCCTCTCGGGGGATTGTCCAAGCTCCCAAGTGTTTGTGTTCATTCTGTGGGAATGAAGAGTACTGTTTCCTGCCACAGGGGACCCCGCAGGAGAGGGACTCTAGAGCACAGCAGTGGGTTCCCTCAACTGGAATACACACCATCTAGTTAGTCCTGGGTGCCTATGGGCATGGCAAGCCACATATGCGGGCTCTCGGTCCAGTCACTGAGAGGCGTTACTTGAATAAGGTACTCACGCTGAGGGTCACAATGTGTGTTTGTGCCCAAGGCGGCCCTCACGCTTGGGCGTGGCCTGTGGTCCATGCCGTTTTCTCCTACATGAAGGTTTGACTCACTGCCAGCAGCAAGGTTTCTTGCCATGGGGAAGGAGGGGTTCTGACTTGTGCATCAGGTTCCCCCCTGTGCAGGGATTGGAGATAAGGTCTAGGTTCCGATGACTGAAAACCCAGGTTGGGAATGGATGGTGGCCTAAGGCAGTGGCGGGTCCAATGTGCTGGGTGTGCAGCCAGCTGTGTCAGTGTCTGTTGGAAGGTCTGGGCTCAGGCTATTTGCGACAGAGCATCACTGTTTAAGGTAGCCTATGCAATTGGGGTGTTGCCGAGGGCCAAGCAGTTTGATCCTCATTTGGGGTTTCTGGGCAGCGCCATAGACAAGGTTTTTCTCCTGGGAGTCAGGCACAGTGCTTCATTGTGGCCCCAGAATTCCCAGTAGGGAGGGTTTGTGGGCCAGGAGTGTGAGGACGGAAGTCTGAAAACACAAGCTAGTGTGAGGATTGGAGCCAAGGGCAGAGCAGGCCCACTCTGCAGAGGCTGAATCAAAATCTCCTGCATCTGAAGTCAGGCTGAGTATCAGACGTTGGCTGAGGCTGGAGTATGTGTCCATGATGGCACCTTCATGAAGTGGGGGCCTCATGAGGCCAAGGAAGTTTTCCCACGCTGAGTTTGGAGGTTGCCCCAAACCACAAGGTTTCCTTCGGCGGGACATTCGAGTCCTGTTGCATGGCTCCAGGACATACCATATGGAAGGACTGGAGAGCAGGGTTCGAAGGATGGATCCCTGTACAGCATGCCTCGCATTCCCATTGGCTATTAGCGACAAGATATGTTTGATCTGCTGCCTCTGGAACACGCGACCCAGGGGGCTGAGTTGAAATGGCCTCTCCTGAGGATGCGTCATAATGTGCGTTTGGGTCCATGGAGACCTTGGAATGTGCTGGTTGTTCAGTGGCCCTGCGGAACTCTCCTACCTGAAGTGTTTGATACATCCCAGTAAGAAAGCTGCCCATGTGGAGATGAGAGAGGTTTGCTTTGGTGCCTCAGAAAACCCCCAGGTGCTGATCTACGAAAACAGTACTCTGAGAACAGAATCATGGAAACCAAAGCTAAGGTTCAGATTAGGGCCTGGGGGCCTGTCCATTTCAACCTTCTGTCTCTGGGGACACTGTCTGAGAGTCTAAGTGGAGATAGTTGCTCCGCTGGTGTCAGAGAGCCCCTCTTAGTCCAGGGTGGCCTATACTATTGATGGCCTCAGGGACCTTGGAGTTTTTCCCTAACCGGTAGGGTTGTGGTCAATGGATTGGGCACACTTTCCTTGGAGAGGGCAGGCACAATCTTTCGCTGTTTGGTCCAGAGGCCCTAGCCTGGATGTTGTGTGGGTCCAGGCTGTGGGCACAGAAGTCGGAATACACAAAATCAGCTTATGAGTGGCGCCTAGGGTATGGCAGGCCGGATGTACAGCCCGAGAGGGAGCTCCTGGGCCTCTGAAACAAGGGCGAGTGGGAGGCGTTCCTTCAGGCTTTTGTCTCTGGATGTTGTGTCCGGGATAGCCGTGGATTGGAGCGGTGGCCTCAGGTACTGTGGTCGAGTATCCCTCTCTGGGGATTTGTCCCAGCTCCCAAGAGTTTGGGGTCATTTTGTGGGAAGGGTGGAGTCGTGTTGTCTGGCTCATGGGTCTCTCCAAGAAAGGGATTCCAGAGCAGAGCTCCAGGTACGGGCGGGGCGACTGGAAAATTCAAACCGTGGTGAGGATTGGGTGCATAGGGGCTTGGCAAGCCCCATATGTGGGCTCTTGGTCCAGGCCCTGACAGGCCTTTCTTTGACATGGGGCTCATGCTGAGGGTCACAGTGTGAATTTGTGCCTAGGCAGCACTCAAGTTTGGGCGTGGCATCAGGGGCCATGAAGATTTCAACCACCCTGAAGGTGTGACTCCATGCCAAGAGCAAGCTTGACAGCCATGGGGAAGGAGGAGTTCTGTTTTGTGCTTGCTATACCCAGATGTGTGGAGAATTGATATAATGTCTAGGTTCAGATATCTGAAAACCAAGGTTAGGATGAGGTGACGGCATAAGACCATGGCATGTCCGAAGTGCTGGGTGTGCGGCCAGCTGTCTCCTTGTCTGTCTGGACGTCTGGCTTCAGGCTGTGTCAGGCAGAGCATGAGTGCCCAGAGCAGCCTATCCAGTTCGGGTACCGTCGAGGCCCGAGCAGATTGATCCTCATCTGGGTTTTCTGGAGAGCCCCACAGGGGAACGTTTTTCTTCCGTTGGGCAGACACTGGGCTGATTTTGGTTCCGGAGTTCCTAGTCCGGAGGGCTTGTTTGCCAGGAGTGTGAGGAAGGAAGTCTGAAAACACAAGCTAGCGTGAGGTTTGGGACCGAGGGCACGGCAGGCGCACTCTGCAGAGGCTGAATCGAGATCTCCTGCACTGAGGTCATGTCAACTATGAGACGTGCCTCAGGCTAGAGTTTTTGTCCAGCATGGCCTCTTCCTGAAGGGTGTGGGGGCTTCATGAGGCCAGAAAGTTTTGCCTACGATGGGATTTGTGAACTGCTCCAAAACTGAAGGTTACCTTCTGCACGACAGTCGAGTCCTATTGGATGGTTCCAAGAGGCCCCATATGGAAAGACTCGAGAGCAGGTGTCTAAGCATGGATGCCTGGGAACGCCACTCTTTATTCAGGACAAGGCAGGCTCAATCTGCAAGCTCCTGGGTGAGCTACTCAGAGGGGAGAGTTGAAATGGTCTCTCCTGAAGATGCGTCCTACTGTGGCTTGGTGGCCTGGGAGACCTTGGAATGTGGAGGTGGCTCAGGGACTCTGCAGGATTCTCCAACATGAGGTGTTTGACACGGCTCCAACAAGGAAACTTCCCATGTGGAGACAAGAGGAGTTCTGTTCCGTGCCTCAGGAAAGCCCCATACCCTGTTCTTCGAACCAAAGCCTCTGAGGAGTGACACCTGGAAACCAAAGCAAGAGTTGAGACTACGGCCTAAAGGCCTGTCCGGCTCAACCTTCTATCTCTGTTGACATCTGTGTGCATGCATTCATGGATGTAGCTGCTCAGCTTGTGTCCAAATGCCCCTGTGAGTCCAGTGAGGCTCCCAGTAGTGGGATGTCCTCGGAAGCCTTGAGGTTTCTCATATTCTGGAGGTGTGTGGCCAAAGGAATGGACACAGTTTCCCAGGAGAGAGCAGGCACGGTCCTGTGGTATGGCTCCATAGGACCCAACCTAGAGGCTGTGTTTGCCAGGGCTGTGGGGACAGATGTCTGAAAAAGCAAACTTGGCTCAGCTAGGGGCCAATGTAATGGCAGGCCTGATCTCTAGTCCGTGAGGGGAGATCCTCTGGAAATCAAAGTAGGGCAAGTGGGAGGCAGTCACTCAGGATTTTGTCTCTAGTTGTTGCGTTTACAGTGTCCAGGCAGGGTAGGGGTTGTCTCAGAGGCCGAGGAAGAGCCTTCCTCTCGGGGGATTGTCCAAGCTCCCAAGTGTTTGTGTTCATTCTGTGGGAATGAAGAGTACTGTTTTCTGCCACAGGGGAACCCCCAGGAGAGGGACTCTAGAGCACAGCAGTGGGTTCATTCAACTGGAATACACACCATCTAGTTAGTCCTGGGTGCCTATGGGCATGGCAAGCCACATATGCGGGCTTTTGGTCCAGTCACTGAGAGGCGTTACTTGAATAAGGTACTCACGCTGAGGGTCACAATGTGTGTTTGTGCCCAAGGCGGCCCTCACGCTTGGGCGTGGCCTCATGGTCCATGCCGTTTTCTCCTACACTGAAGGTTTGACTCACTGCCAGCAGCAAGGTTTCTTGCCATGGGGAAGGAGGGGTTCTGACTTGTGAATCAGGTTCCCCCCAGTGCAGGGATTGGAGATAAGGTCTAGGTTCCGATGACTGTAAACCCAGGTTGGGAATGGATGGTGGCCTAAGGCAGTGGCGGGTCCAATGTGCTGGGTGTGCAGCCAGCTGTGTCGGTGTCTGTTGGAAGGTCTGGGCTCAGGCTATTTGCGACAGAGCATCACTGTTTAAGGTAGCCTATGCAATTGGGGTGTTGCCGAGGGCCAAGCAGTTTGATCCTCATTTGGGGTGTCTGGGCAGCGCCATAGACAAGGTTTTTCTCCTGGGAGTCAGGCACAGTGCTTCATTGTGGCCCCAGAATTCCCAGTAGGGAGGGTTTGTGGGCCAGGAGTGTGAGGACGGAAGTCTGAAAACACAAGCTAGTGTGAGGATTGGAGCCAAGGGCAGAGCAGGCCCACTCTGCAGAGGCTGAATCAAAATCTCCTGCATCTGAAGTCAGGCTGAGGATAAGACGTTGGCTGAGGCTGGAGTATGTGTCCATGATGGCACCTTCATGAAGTGGGGGCCTCATGAGGCCAAGGAAGTTTTCCCACGCTCAGTTTGGAGGTTGCCCCAAACCACAAGGTTTCCTTCTGCGGGACATTCGAGTCCTGTTGCATGGCTCCAGGACATACCATATGGAAGGACTGGAGAGCAGGGTTCGAAGGATGGATCCCTGTACAGCATGCCTCGCATTCCCATTGGCTATTAGCGACAAGATATGTTTGATCTGCTGCCTCTGGAACACGCGACCCAGCAGGCTGAGATGAAATGGCCTCTCCTGAGGATGCGTCATAATGTGCGTTTGGGTCCATGGAGACCTTGGAATGTGCTGGTTGTTCAGAGGCCCTGCGGAACTCTCCTACCTGAAGTGTTTGATACATCCCAGTAAGAAAGCTGCCCATGTGGAGATGAGAGAGGTTTGCTTTGGTGCCTCAGAAAACCCCCAGGTGCTGATCTACGAAAACAGTACTCTGAGAACAGAAACATGGAAACCAAAGCTAAGGTTCAGATTAGGGCCTGGGGGCCTGTCCATTTCAACCTTCTGTCTCTGGGGACACTGTCTGAGAGTCTAAGTGGAGATAGTTGCTCCGCTGGTGTCAGAGAGCCCCTCTTAGTCCAGGGTGGCCTATACTATTGATGGCCTCAGGGACCTTGGAGTTTTTCCCTAACCGGTAGGGTTGTGGTCAATGGATTGGGCACACTTTCCTTGGAGAGGGCAGGCACAATCTTTCGCTGTTTGGTCCAGAGGCCCTAGCCTGGATGTTGTGTGGGTCCAGGCTGTGGGCACAGAAGTCGGAATACACAAAATCAGCTTATGAGTGGCGCCTAGGGTATGGCAGGCCGGATGTACAGCCCGAGAGGGAGCTCCTGGGCCTCTGAAACAAGGGCGAGTGGGAGGCGTTCCTTCAGGCTTTTGTCTCTGGATGTTGTGTCCGGGATAGCCGTGGATTGGAGCGGTGGCCTCAGGTACTGTGGTCGAGTATCCCTCTCTGGGGATTTGTCCCAGCTCCCAAGAGTTTGGGGTCATTTTGTGGGAAGGGTGGAGTCGTGTTGTCTGGCTCATGGGTCTCTCCAAGAAAGGGATTCCAGAGCAGAGCTCCAGGTACGGGCGGGGCGACTGGAAAATTCAAACCGTGGTGAGGATTGGGTGCATAGGGGCTTGGCAAGCCCCATATGTGGGCTCTTGGTCCAGGCCCTGACAGGCCTTTCTTTGACATGGGGCTCATGCTGAGGGTCACAGTGTGAATTTGTGCCTAGGCAGCACTCAAGTTTGGGCGTGGCATCAGGGGCCATGAAGATTTCAACCACCCTGAAGGTGTGACTCCATGCCAAGAGCAAGCTTGACAGCCATGGGGAAGGAGGAGTTCTGTTTTGTGCTTGCTATACCCAGATGTGTGGAGAATTGATATAATGTCTAGGTTCAGATATCTGAAAACCAAGGTTAGGATGAGGTGACGGCATAAGACCATGGCGTGTCCGAAGTGCTGGGTGTGCGGCCAGCTGTCTCCTTGTCTGTCTGGACGTCTGGCTTCAGGCTGTGTCAGGCACAGCATGAGTGCCCAGAGCAGCCTATCCAGTTCGGGTACCGTCGAGGCCCGAGCAGATTGATCCTCATCTGGGTTTTCTGGAGAGCCCCACAGGGAAACGTTTTTCTTCCGTTGGGCAGACACTGGGCTGATTTTGGTTCCGGAGTTCCTAGTCCGGAGGGCTTGTTTGCCAGGATTGTGAGGAAGGAAGTCTGAAAACACAAGCTAGCGTGAGGTTTGGGACCGAGGGCACGGCAGGCGCACTCTGCAGAGGCTGAATCGAGATCTCCTGCACTGAGGTCATGTCAACTATGAGACGTGCCTCAGGCTAGAGTTCTTGTCCAGCATGGCCTCTTCCTGAAGGGTGTGGGGGCTTCATGAGGCCAGAAAGTTTTGCCTACGATGGGATTTGTGAACTGCTCCAAAACTGAAGGTTACCTTCTGCACGACAGTCGAGTCCTATTGGATGGTTCCAAGAGGCCCCATATGGAAAGACTCGAGAGCAGGTGTCTAAGCATGGATGCCTGGGAACGCCACTCTTTAGTCAGGACAAGGCAGGCTCAATCTGCAAGCTCCTGGGTGAGCTACCCAGAGGGGAGAGTTGAAATGGTCTCTCCTGAAGATGCGTCCTACTGTGGCTTGGTGGCCTGGGAGACCTTGGAATGTGGAGGTGGCTCAGGGACTCTGCAGGATTCTCCAACATGAGGTGTTTGACACGGCTCCAACAAGGAAACTTCCCATGTGGAGACAAGAGGAGTTCTGTTCCGTGCCTCAGGAAAGCCCCATACCCTGTTCTTCGAACCAAAGCCTCTGAGGAGTGACACCTGGAAACCAAAGCAAGAGTTGAGACTACGGCCTAAAGGCCTGTCCGGCTCAACCTTCTATCTCTGTTGACATCTGTGTGCATGCATTCATGGATGTAGCTGCTCAGCTTGTGTCCGAATGCCCCTGTGAGTCCAGTGAGGCTCCCAGTAGTGGGATGTCCTCGGAGGCCTTGAGGTTTCTCATATTCTGGAGGTGTGTGGCCAAAGGAATGGACACAGTTTCCCAGGAGAGAGCAGGCACGGTCCTCTGGTATGGCTCCAGAGGACCCAGCCTAGAGGCTGTGTTTGCCAGGGCTGTGGGGACAGATGTCTGAAAAAGCAAACTTGGCTCAGCTAGGGGCCAATGTAATGTCAGGCCTGATCTCTAGTCCATGAGGGGAGATCCTCTGGAAATCAAAGTAGGGCAAGTGGGAGGCAGTCACTCAGGCTTTTGTCTCTAGTTGTTGCGTTTACAGTGTCCGGTCAGGGTAGGGGTTGTCTCAGATGCCGAGGAAGAGCCTTCCTCTCGGGGGATTGTCCAAGCTCCCAAGTGTTTGTGTTCATTCTGTGGGAATGAAGAGTACTGTTTTCTGCCACAGGGGACCCCCAAGGAGAGGGACTCTAGAGCACAGCAGTGGGTTCCCTCAACTGGAATACACACCATCTAGGTAGTCCTGGGTGCCTATGGGCATGGCAAGCCACATATGCGGGCTCTTGGTCCAGTCACTGAGAGGCGTTACTTGAATAAGGTACTCACGCTGAGGGTCACAATGTGTGTTTGTGCCCAAGGCGGCCCTCATGCTTGGGCGTGGCCTCATGGGCCATGCCGTTTTCTCCTACACTGAAGGTTTGACTCACTGCCAGCAGCAAGGTTTCTTGCCATGGGGAAGGAGGGGTTCTGACTTGTGAATCAGGTTCCCCCCAGTGCAGGGATTGGAGATAAGGTCTAGGTTCCGATGACTGAAAACCCAGGTTGGGAATGGATGGTGGCCTAAGGCAGTGGCGGGTCCAATGTGCTGGGTGTGCAGCCAGCTGTGTCGGTGTCTGTTGGAAGGTCTGGGCGCCGGCTATTTTCGACAGAGCATCACTGTTTAAGGTAGCCTATGCAATTGGGGTGTTGCCGTGGGCCAAGTAGTTTGATCCTCATTTGGGGTTTCTGGGCAGCGCCATAGACAAGGTTTTTCTCCTGGGAGGCAGGCACAGTGCTTCATTGTGGCCCCAGAATTCCCAGTAGGGAGGGTTTGTGGGCCAGGAGTGTGAGGACGGAAGTCTGAAAACACAAGCTAGTGTGAGGATTGGAGCCAAGGGCAGAGCAGGCCCACTCTGCAGAGGCTGAATCAAAATCTCCTGTATCTGAAGTCAGGCTGAGGATCAGACGTTGGCTGAGGCTGGAGTATGTGTCCATGATGGCACCTTCATGAAGTGGGGGCCTCATGAGGCCAAGGAAGTTTTCCCACGCTGAGTTTGGAGGTTGCCCCAAACCACAAGGTTTCCTTCTGCGGGACATTCGAGTCCTGTTGCATGGCTCCAGGACATACCATATGGAAGGACTGGAGAGCAGGGTTCGAAGGATGGATCCCTGTACAGTATGCCTCGCATTCCCATTGGCTATTATCGACAAGATATGTTTGATCTGCTGCCTCTGGAACACGCGCCCCAGCGGGCTGAGATGAAATGGCCTCTCCCGAGGATGCGTCATAATGTGCGTTTGGGTCCATGGAGACCTTGGAATGTGCTGGTTGTTCAGAGGCCCTGCGGAACTCTCCTACCTGAAGTGTTTGATACATCCCAGTAAGAAAGCTGCCCATGTGGAGATGAGAGAGGTTTGCTTTGGTGCCTCAGAACCCCCAGGTGCTGATCTACGAAAACAGTACTCTGAGAACAGAAACATGGAAACCAAAGCTAAGGTTCAGATTAGGGCCTGGGGGCCTGTCCATTTCAACCTTCTGTCTCTGGGGACACTGTCTGAGAGTCTAAGTGGAGATAGTTGCTCCGCTGGTGTCAGAGAGCCCCTCTTAGTCCAGGGTGGCCTATACTATTGATGGCCTCAGGGACCTTGGAGCTTTTCCCTAACCGGTAGGGTGGTGGTCAAAGGATTGGGCACACTTTCCTTGGAGAGGGCAGGCACAATCTTTCGCTGTTTGGTCCAGAGGCCCTAGCCTGGATGTTGTGTGGGTCCAGGCTGTGGGCACAGAAGTCGGAATACACAAACTCAGCTTATGAGTGGCGCCTAGGGTATGGCAGGCCGGATGTACAGCCCGAGAGGGAGCTCCTGGGCCTCTGAAACAAGGGCGAGTGGGAGGCGTTCCTTCAGGCTTTTGTCTCTGGATGTTGTGTCCGGGATAGCCGTGGATTGGAGCGGTGGCCTCAGGTACTGTGGTCGAGTATCCCTCTCTGGGGATTTGTCCCAGCTCCCAAGAGTTTGGGGTCATTTTGTGGGAAGGGTGGAGTCGTGTTGTCTGGCTCATGGGTCTCTCCAAGAAAGGGATTCCAGAGCAGAGCTCCAGGTACGGGCGGGGTGACTGGAAAATTCAAACCGTGGTGAGGATTGGGTGCATAGGGGCTTTGCAAGCCCCATATGTGGGCTCTTGGTCCAGGCCCTGACAGGCCTTTCTTTGACATGGGGCTCATGCTGAGGGTCACAGTGTGAATTTGTGCCCAAGCAGCACTCAAGTTTGGGCGTGGCATCAGGGGCCATGAAGGTTTCTCCCACCCTGAAGGTGAGACTCCATGCCAAGAGCAAGCTTGACAGCCATGGGGAAGGAGGAGTTCTGTTTTGTGCTTGCTATACCCAGCTGTGTGGAGAATTGATATAATGTCTAGGTTCAGATTTCTGAAAACCAAGGTTAGGATGAGGTGACGGCATAAGACCATGGCGTGTCCGAAGTGCTGGGTGTGCGGCCAGCTCTCTCCTTGTCTGTCTGGACGTCTGGCTTCAGGCTGTGTCAGGCAGAGCATGAGTGCCCAGAGCAGCCTATCCAGTTCGGGTACCGTCGAGGCCCGAGCAGGTTGATCCTCATCTGGGTTTTCTGGAGAGCCCCACAGGGAAACGTTTTTCTTCCGTTGGGCAGACACTGGGCTGGGTTGTGGTTCTGGAGTTCCTAGTCCGGAGGGCTTGTTTGCCAGGACTGTGAGGAAGGAAGTCTGAAAACACAAGCTAGCGTGAGGTTTGGGACCGAGGGCAAGACAGGCCCACTCTGCAGAGGCTGAATCGAGATCTCCTGCACTGAGGTCATGTCAACTATGAGACGTGCCTCAGGCTAGAGTTTTTGTCCAGCATGTCCTCTTCCTGAAGGGTGTGGGGGCTTCATGAAGCCAGGGAGGTTGCCTACGATGGGATTTGTGAACTACTCCAAACCTCAAGATTTCCTTCTTCTCGACAGTCGAGTCCTATTGGATGGTTCCAGGAGGCCCCATACGGAAAGACTCGAGAGCAGGTGTCAAAGCATGGATGCCTGGGAACACCACCTCATATTCCCACTGTTTAGTCAGGACAAGTCAGGCTCAATCTGCAGGCTCCTGGGTGAGCTACGTAGAGGGGAGAGTTGAAATGGACTCTCCTGAAGATGAGTTCTACTGTGGCTTGGTGGCCTGGGAGACCTTGGAATGTGGAGGTGGCTCGGGGACTCTGCAGGGTTTTCCAAACTGAGGCGTTTGACACAGCTCCAACAAGGAAGCTTCCCATGTGGAGACGAGAGGAGTTCTGTTCTTTGCCTCAGGAAAGCCCCATATCCTGTTCTTCGAACGAAAGCCTCTGAGGAGTAACACCTGGAACCCAAAGCAAGAGTTGAGATTAGGGCCTAAGGGCCTGTCCGGCTCAACCTTCTATCTCTGTTGACATCTGTGTGCATGCCTTCGTGGAGGTAGCTGCTCAGCTTGTGTCCGAATGCCCCTGTGTGTCCAGGGAGGCTCCCAGTAGTGGGATGACATCGGGGGCCTTGAGGTTTCTCATATTCTGGAGGTGTGTGGCCAAAGGAATGGACACAGTTTCCCAGGAGAGAGCAGGCACGGTCCTGTGGTATGGCTCCAGAGGACCCAGCCTAGAGGCTGTGTTGCCAGGGCTCTGGGGACTGATGTCTGAAAGAGCAAACTTGGCTCAGGTAGGGGCCAAGGTAATGGCAGGCCTGATCTCCAGTCCGTGAGGGGAGATCCTCTGGATATCAAAAGAGGACAAGTGGGAGGCAGTCGTTCAGGCTTTTGTCTCTGGGTGTTGCGTTCACAGTGTCCGGTCAGGGTAGGGGTTGCCTGAGGGTCCGAAAAAGAGCCTTCCTTTCGGGGGATTGTCCAAGCTACCAAGAGTTTGGGGTCATTTTGTGGGAAGGGTGGAGTCGTGTTGTCTGGCTCATGGGTCTCTCCAAGAAAGGGATTCCAGAGCAGAGCTCCAGGTACGGGCGGGGCGACTGGAAAATTCAAACCGTGGTGAGGATTGGGTGCATAGGGGCTTGGCAAGCCCCATATGTGGGCTCTTGGTCCAGGCCCTAACAGGCCTTTCTTTGACATGGGGCTCATGCTGAGGGTCACAGTGTGAATTTGTGCCCAAGCAGCACTCATGTTTGGGCGTGGAATCAGGGGCCATGAAGGGTTCCCCACGTGAAGGTGTGACTCCATGCGAAGAACAAGCATTACAGCCTTGTGGAAGGCAGAGTTCTGATTGTGATTCCGATACTCAAACTCAGCTTTCTTTGGGGAAATCGGTATGGCAGGCCCAATCTACAAACCATGAGAAGAACTCATGAAGATTTGAATATAGAGTGAGTCTGAGGCGCTTGCTCAGGCATTTGTCTCTGGAATTTGTATCAGCGATCTCCGTGGAATGTCGGGGATGCCTCATGGGCCATGGACGAATCTTCCTCTCTGAGGATTTGGCCCGATTCCCAATTGCTTTTCGTCTATCTGTGGGATGGGAGGTCTCCTTTCAGGTTTGTTACCTCAGGTGTCCCACCAAAAGAGGAATTCCAAAGCAAAGCCGTGGGGAAGACTGAAGGGACAACCCGAACTATGGTTAAAAATTGGGGCCTACGGGCATGGCAAGCACAATATGCTATCTCTTCATCCAGCCACTGAGTGGCCTTACTTGAGGACTGGGCTCAGCCTGAGGGTCACAATGTGTGTTTGTGAACAATGTGGCCCGCGAGCATGGGTGGGGCCTCATGGGCCACACTGGTTTCAACTACACTGAACGTTGGACAACATGCCAACCACAAGGTTTCTTGCCATGGGGAAGGAGTTCTGATTTCTGCATCATCTTCAACCCTGGGCAGTGATTGGAGATAAGGTCTAGGTTCTGAATCCTGAAAACTGAGGTTGGGAAGATATGACGACCTAAGGCCATGGCGGCTCGATGTGCTCAGTGTGCGGACAGCTGTCTGGGAGGGTCCAGGGGGTCCAGGATCAGGCTGTGTCAGAAAGGGCATTAGTGCCCTGGTCAGCCTATGTATTTGGGGTACAGCCAAGGTCGGTGCAGGTTGATCCTCATTTGGGATGACTGGGTAGCCCCAGAGGACAAAGTTTTTCTTCTGGAGGGCCGGCAGAGTGCTGCATTGTAGTTCTGGATTGCCAAACTGGAGGGCTTGTGGGCCAGTAGTCTGACGACAAAAGTCTGAGAACACAAGCTAGGCTTAGGTTTCTGGGTGAGGCCATGGCAGGCACAATCTACAGACCTGAATCGAGATCTCGTGCATCTAAAGTCAGGGCGAGGATCAGACGATCGCTCAGGTAGGAGTATCTGTCCCTGATGGCCCCTTCATAAATTGGGGGTCATCACGAGGCCATGGGGCTTTCCAACGATGGGAGTTGTGAGAAGCTCCAAACTGCAGAGAGTCTTCTGCAAGACATTGAGACCTGTTGTTTGGCTCCAGGCCAATGATTCTGAGCAGGGTTCTAAGGATGGATGGCTGGGTAGCCCACCTCGCATTCCAATTGTCTCCTAGCAACAAGACAGGTTAGATCTCCTGGATCTGTGGGGAGCAACCGAGGACGCTGAGTTGAAATGGACACCCCTGGGGATGGGTCCTAACGTGCTTTTGTGTCTATGGAGACCTTGGAATGAAGCGGTGGCACTGGGGCCCTAAAGGGTTCTCCTAAACAGAGGCTTTGACACAGCTCCAACGTGCAAGTTTCCCATGTGTAGATGAGATGTTATCTGATGGGTGAGTCAAGAAACAGCTATATGCTGCTTTTGAAATCCAGGCCTCTGAGGAGAGATGCCTGGAAACCAAAGCAATGGATCTGATTAATGCCTAGGTGCCTGTTCTTTCCTTTTTACCTCTGGGGACATCTCTCTATGGGTCTGAGTGCAGGTAGGTGCTCAGTTGGGCTCAGATTGCCCCTGTTTTTCCTGGGAAGCCACCACTATTGAGATGGATCAGGGACTTTGGAGGTTTATCCTATTAGAAGGGTTGTGGCCATTGGAATGGGCACACACAATTCCCTTGGAGAGGGCAAGTACAGTCCTCAGGTTTGGCACCAGGGGCCTGAGCCTGTAGGTTGTGTAGGCCAGGGCTGTTTGGTCAGTTCTCTGAAAACACAAACTCGGCTTATGTTTCGGGTCATAGGTATGGCAGGACTGATCTACAGACCATGAGGAGAACTCTTCGGGATTTGAAAGAAGGGCTAGTGTGAGGCTCCTGCTCAAGTTTTTGTCTCTGGATATCATGTCACTCATGGTCGTGGAATTTCTGGGTGACATCATGGGAAATGGACGAGTCTTACTTTCTGGTGGTTTGGCCCCGTCCAAAGAGTTTGGGGTCATTCTTTGGGCTTTAAGAAGTCTGTTTTTTGTTGTTGTTGTTGTTGTTGTTGTTTTTCTTTTTTAACCTCCGGTGTACCACCAAATGAGGGATTCCAGAGTAGAGCCCTGGGGAGGGGCGACTGGACAATCAGAAATCTGGTTAAAAATTGGGGCCTAGGGACATGTCAAGCCCATTATGACATCTAATGGTCCAGCCACTGAGAGGACTTACTAGACTACAGGACTCAAGCTGAGGGTCACAATGCGTGTGTATGCCCTCGTCGCACTCAAGAATGGGCGGGGCCTCAGGTTGAATGCTGGTTTCTCCTACACTGAACGGTGGACAACGTGCCAACAACAAGGGTCCTTGCCATGGGTAAAGAGGAGTTCTGATTTCTACATCACACTCACTCCTGGGCAGTGATTGGAGATAAGGTCTCGGTTCTGAAGCCTGAAAACTGAGGTAGGGAAGAGATGATGACCTAAGGCCATGGCGGGTTTTTTGTGCTCAGTGTGCGGTCTGCTTTCTGGGTGTTGATCAGGAGGTCCGGGCTAAGGTTGTGTTCGACAGTGCATTAGTGCCCAGGTTAGACTATATAATTTGGGTAAAGTTGAGTGCTGTGTAGGTTTACCCTCATTTAAGGTGCCTGGGCAGCTCATGAGGCAATAATTTTTTTTTCTAGAGGGCAGGCAGAGTGCTGCATTGTGGGTCCGGAATTGCCAAACTTGAGGGATTCGGGGCCAGGAGTGTGAGGACGGAAGTCTGAGAAGACAAGCTAGACTTGGGTTTCAGGGCGAGGGCACGGCATGTACCCCCTGCAGATCTGAAAAAATATCTCATGCATCTGAAGTCAGGGCAAGGATCAGACTTTGGCTCAGGTTGGAGAATCTGAGCATGACGGCCGCTTCTTGAAGGCAGCGGAATCTCGAGGTCATTGAGGTTTTCCCACGTTGGGAGTTGTGGGATGCCCCCTTCAAGGAAACCTTCTGCGGGACAATTAAGACTTGTTGGACAGCTCCAGGACATCCCATATGGAATGACTCCAGAGCACCGTTCGCGAATGGATGCCTGGGAAGCTCGCCTCGCATTCCAATTGTCTCCTAGCAACAAGACAGTTTAGATCTGATGGCTCTGCGGGAGCAACCGGGGTGGCTGAGTTGAAATGGACTTTCCTGAGGATGGGTCCTAATGTGTTTTTGTGTCGATGAGGGCCTTGGAATGGGGCGGTGGTACCGGGACCCTGAAGTACCCTCCTAAGCTTTGGACATGGCTCCCATGCACAGGTTTCCTTGTGGAGACGAGATGAGTTCTGATGGGTGCCTCAGGAAAACACCTATGCTCGTATTGGAATCAGGCTTTTGAGGACACATGCCTGTAACCCAAAGCAATGGATCCTATTATGGCCTAGGGTCCTGTCTGGTTCAATCTTCTTCTCTGGGGACAACCATCTCTGTTATGAGTATAGGTCGATTATCAGCTGGTGTAAGACAGCCCTTGTTTGTTCTGGGCGACCTACACTATTGGGATGGCCTCAGGGACTTTGGAGGTTTCTCCTAATTTGTACGATTTTGGACAATGGAATGGGCAGAATTCCCATGGATTGGTAGGCACAGTCCGAATGTGTGGCTCCAGGGGCCCAGCCTGGAGGGTGTGTGGCCCAAGACTTTGAGGACAGAAGTCTGAAAACACAAACTCAGCTTAGGTTTGGGGACGTAGGTATGGCAGGCCCGATCTACAAACCATGAGAAGAACTCTTCAGGATATGAAGAAAGTGCGAGTCTGAGGCGCTTGCTCAGGCTTTTGTCTCTGGATTTTGTATCAGCGATGGCCGTGGAATGTCGGGGAGGCCTCATGGGCCACGGACGAATCTTCCTCTCTGAGGATTTGGCCCGATTCCCAATTGCTTTTCGTCAATCTGTGGAATGGGAGGACTCCTTTCAGTTTTGTTACCTCAGGTGTCCCACCAAAAGAGGAATTCCAAAGCCAAGCCGTGGGGAAGACTGAAGGGACAACCCGAACTATGGTTAAAAATTGGGGCCTAGGGGCATGGCAAGCCCAATATGCTATCTCTTTATCCAGCCACTTAGTGGCCTTACTTGAAGACTGGGCTCAGCCTGAGCGTCACAATGTGTGTTTGTGAGCAATGTGGAGCACGAGCATGGGCGGGGCCTCAAGGGCCACACAGGTTTCAACTACAATGAACGTTGGACAACATGCCAACCACAAGGTTTCTTGCCATGGGGAAGGAGTTCTGATTTCTGCAACACCTTCAAACCTGGGCAGTGATTGGATATAAGGTCTAGGTTCTGAAACCTGAAAATTATGTTGGGAATAGATGACAACCTAAGGCCATGGCGGCTCGATGTGCTCAGTTTGTGGCCAGCTGTCTGGGAGGGGCCAGGGGGTCCAGGCTCAGGCTGTACCAGAAAGGGCATTAGAGCCCTGGTCAGCCTGTGTATTTGTGGTACAGCCAAGGTCGGTGCAGGTTGATCCTCATTTGGGGTTACTGGGTAGCCCCAGAGGACAATGTTTTTCTTCTGGAGGGCCGGCAGAGTGCTGCGTTGTAGTTCTGGATTGCCAACCTGGAGGGCTTGTGGGCCAGTAGTGTGATGACAAAAGTCTGAGAACACAAGCTAGGCTTAGGTTTCTGGGTGAGGCCATGGCAGGCACAATCTACAGACCTGAATCGAGATCTCGTGCATCTGAAGTCAGGGCGAGGATCAGACGATCGCTCAGGTTGGAGTTTCTGAACCTGATGGCCCCTTCATGAATGGGGCGGGCATCACGAGGCCATGGGTCTTTTCCCACGATGAGAGTTGTGAGAAGCTCCAAACTGCAGAGAGTCTTCTGCAGGACAATTGAGACCAGTTGTTTGGCTCCAGGCCAATGATTCTGAGCAGGGTTCTAAGGATGGATGGCTGGGTAGCCCACCTCGCATTCCAATTGTCTCCTAGCAACAAGACAGGTTAGATCTTTTGGATCTGTGGGGAGCAACCGAGGATGCTGAGTTGAAATGGACACCCCTGGGGATGGGTCCTAACGTGCTTTTGTGTCTATGGAGTCCTTGGAATGAAGCGGTGGCACTGGGGCCCTAAAGGGTTCTCCTAAACAGAGGCTTTGACACAGCTCCAACGTGCAAGTTTCCCATGTGTATATGAGATGTTATCTGATGGGTGAGTCAAGAAACAGCTATATGCTGCTTTTGAAATCCAGGCCTCTGAGGAGAGATGCCTGGAAACCAAAGCAATGGATCTGATTAGTGCCTAGGGGCCTGTTCTTTCCTTTTTACCTCTGGGGACATCTCTCTATGGGTCTGAGTGCAGGTAGGTGCTCAGTTGGGCTCAGATTGCCCCTGTATTTCCTGGGAAGCCACCACTATGGAGATGGATCAGGGACTTTGGAGGTTTATCCTATTAGAAGGGTTGTGGCCATTGGAATGGGCACACACAATTCCCTTGGAGAGGGCAAGTACAGTCCTCAGGTTTGGCTCCAGGGGCCTGAGCCTGTAGGTTGTGTAGGCCAGGGCTGTTTGGACAGTTGTCTGTAAACCAAAACTCGGCCTATGTTTCGGGTCATGGGTATGGCAGGACTGATCTACAGACCATGAGGAGAACTCTTCGGGATTTGAAAGAAGGGCGAGTGTGAGGCTCCTGCTCAAGTTTTTGTCTCTGGATATCGTGTCACTCATGGTCGTAGAATTTCTGGGTGACTTCATAGGAAATGGACGAGTCTTACTCTCTGGTGGTTTGGCCCCGTCCAAAGAGTGTGGGGTCATTCTGTGGGCTTGAAGAAGTCCGTTTTTTTTTTATTGTTGATTTTTTCTTTTTTAACCTCAGGAGTCCCACCAAATGAGGGATTCCCTAGTAGAGCCCTGGGGAGGGGCGACTGGACCATCAGAAATCTGGTTAGAAATTGGGGCCTAGGGACATGTGAAGCCCATTATGACATCTAATGGTCCAGCAACTGAGAGGACTTACTGTAGGACAGGACTCATGATTATGGTCACAGTGCGTGTGTATGCCCTCGTCGCACTCAAGAATGGTCGGGGCCTCAGGGTGAATGCTGGTTTCTCCTACACTGAACGTTGGACAACGTGCCAACCACAAGGGTTCTTGCCATGGGTAAAAAGGAGTTCTGATTTCTGCATCACACTCACCCCTGGGCAGTGATTGGAGATAAGGTCTCGGTTCTGAAGCCTGAAAACTGAGGTAGGGGAGACATGATGACCTAAGGCCATGGCGGGTTTTTTGTGCTCAGTGTGCGGTCAGCTTTCTGGGTGTTGGTCAGGAGGTCCGGGCTCAGGTTGTGTTCGTCAGTGCATTAGTGCCCAGGTTAGACTTTATAATTTGGGTAAAGTCGAGTGCTGTGTAGGTTTACCCTCATTTAAGGTGCCTGGGCAGCTCATGAGGCAATAATTTTTTTTCTAGAGGGCAGGCAGAGTGCTGCATTGTGGGTCCGGAATTGCCAAACTTGAGGGCTTCGGGGCCAGGAGTGTGAGGACGGAAGTCTGAGAAGACAAGCTAGACTTGGGTTTCAGGGCGAGGGCACGGCAGGTACCCCCTGCAGATCTGAACCAATATCTCATCCATCTGAAGTCAGGGCGAGGATCAGACGTTGGCTCAGGGTGGAGTTTCTTTGCATGATGGCCGCTTCATGAAGGGAGCGGAATCTCGAGGCCATTGAGGTTTTCCCACGTTGGGAGTTGTGGGATGCCCCCTTCAAGGATTCCTTCTGCGGGACAATAGAGACCTGTTGGACAGCTCCAGGACATCCCATATGGAATGACTCCAGAGCACCGTTCGCGGATGGATGCCTGGGAAGCCCGCCTCGCATTCCAATTGTCTCCTAGCAACAAGACAGTTTAGATCTGATGGCTCTGCGGGAGCAACCAGGGTGGCTGAGTTGAAATGGACTTTCGTGAGGATGGGTCCTAATGTGTTTTTGTGTCCATGAGTTCCTTGGAATGGGGTGGTGGCACTAGGATCCTGAAGTACTCTCCTAAGCTTTGGACATGGCTCCCATTCACAGATTTCCTTGTGGAGATGAGATGAGTTCTGATGGGTGCCTCAGGAAAACACATATGCTAGTATTGGAATCAGGCTTTTGAGGACACATGCCTGTAACCCAAAGCAATGGATCCTATTATGGCCTAGGGTCCTGTCTGGTTCAATCATCTTCTCTGGGGACATCCATCTATGGTATGAGTGGAGGTCGATTATCAGCTGGTGTCAGACAGCCCTTGTTTGTTCCGGGCGACCTACACTATTGGGATGGCCTCAGGGACTTTGGAGGTTTCTCCTAATTTGTACGATTTTGGACCATGGAATGGGCAGAATTCCCATGGATTGGTAGGCACAGTCCTAATGTGTGGCTCCAGGGGCCCAGCCTGGAGGGTGTGGGGCTCAAGACTTTGAGGACAGAAGTCTGAAAACACAAACTCAGCTTAGCTTTGGGGACGTAGGTATGGCAGGCCCGATCGAAAAACCATGAGAAGAACTCTTCAGGATATGAAGAAAGTGCGAGTCTGAGGCGCTTGCTCAGGCTTTTGTCTCTGGATTTTGTATCAGCGATGGCCGTGGAATGTTTGGGAGGCCTCATAGGCCATGGACGAATCTTCCTCTCTGAGGATTTGGCCCGATTCCCAATTACTATTCGTCAGTCTGTGGGATGGGAGGACTCATTTCAGTTTTGTTACCTCAGGTGTCCCACCAAAAGAGGAATTCCAAAGCCAAGCCGTGGGGAAGACTGAAGGGACAACCCGAACTATAGTTAAAAATTGGGGCCTAGGGGCATGGCAAGCCCAATATGCTATCTCTTCATCCAGTCACTGAGTGGCCTTACTTGAGGACTGGTCTCAGCCTGAGCGTCACAATGTGTGTTTGTGACCAATGTGGCCCATGGGCATGGGCGGGGCCTCATGGGCCACACTCGTTTCAACTACACTGAACGTTGGACAACATGCCAACCACAAGGTTTCTTGCCATGGGGAAGGAGTTCTGATTTCTGCATCACCTTCAACCCTGGGCAGTGATTGGAGATATGGCCTAGGTTCTGAAACCTTAAACCGAGGTTGGGAAGAGATGACGACCTAAGGCCATGGCGGCTCGATGTGCTCAGTGTGCGGCCAGCTGTCTGGGAGGGGCCAGGGGTCCAGGCTCAGGCTGTGTCAGAAAGGACATTAATGCCCTGGTCAGCCTATGTATTTGGGGTACACCAAGGTCGGTGCAGGTTGATCCTGATTTGGGGTTACTGGGTAGCCCCAGAGGACAATGTTTTTCTTCTGGAGGGCCGGCAGAGTGCTGCATTGTAGTTCTGGATTGCCAAACTGGAGGGCTTGTGGGCCAGTAGTGTGACGACAAAAGTCTGAGAACACAAGCTAGGCTTAGGTTTCTGGGTGAGGCCATGGCAGGCACAATCTACACACCTGAATCGAGATCTCGTGCATCTAAAGTCAGGGCGAGGATCAGACGATCGCTCAGGTAGGAGTTTCTGTCCCTGATGGCCCCTTCATAAATGGGGGGTCATCACGAGGCCATGGGGCTTTCCAAAGATGGGAGTAGTGAGAAGCTCCAAACTGCAGAGAGTCTTCTGCAGGACAATTGAGACCTGTTGTTTGGCTCCAGTCCAATGATTCTGAGCAGGGTTCTAAGGATGGATGGCTGGGTAGCCCACCTCGCATTCCAATTGTCTCCTAGCAACAAGACAGGTTAGATCTCCTGGATCTGTGGGGAGCAACCGAGGACGCTGAGTTGAAATGGACACCCCTGGGGATGGGTCCTAACGTGCTTTTGTGTCTATGGAGACCTTGGAATGAAGCGGTGGCACTGGGGCCCTAAAGGGTTCTCCTAAACAGAGGCTTTGACACAGCTCCAACGTGCAAGTTTCCCATGTGTAGATGAGATGTTTTCTGATGGGTGAGTCAAGAAACAGCTATATGCTGCTTTTGAAATCCAGGACTCTGAGGAGAGATGCCTGGAAACCAAAGCAATGGATCTGATTAGTGCCTAGGGGCCTGTTCTTTCCTTCATACCTCTGGGGACATCTGTCTATGGGTCTGAGTGCAGGTAGGTGCTCAGTTGGGCTCAGATTGCCCCTGTTTTTCCTGGGAAGCCACCACTATTGAGATGAATCAGGGACTTTGGAGGTTTATCCTATTAGAAGGGTTCTGGCCATTGGAATGGGCACACACAATTCCCTTGGAGAGGGCAAGTACAGTCATCAGGTTTGGCTCCAGGAGCCTGAGCCTGTAGGTTGTGTAGGCCAGGGCTGTTTGGTCAGTTCTCTGAACACACAAACTCGGCTTATGTTTCGGGTCATAGGTATGGCAGGACTGATCTACAGACCATGAGGAGAACTCTTCGGGATTTGAAAGAAGGGCTAGTGTAAGGCTCCTGCTCAAGTTTTTGTCTCTGGATATCATGTCACTTATGGTCGTGGAATTTCTGGGTGACATCATGGGAAATGGACGAGTCTTACTTTCTGTGGTTTGGCCCCGTCCAAAGAGTTTGGGGTCATTCTTTGGGCTGGAAGAAGTCTGTTTTTTTTTTTGTTGTTGTTGTTGTTTTTTTTCTTTTTTAACCTCCGGTGTACCACCAAATGAGGGATTCCAGAGTAGAGCCCTGGGGAGGGGCGACTGGACAATCAGAAATCTGGTTAAAAATTGGGGCCTAGGGACATGTCAAGCCCATTATGACATCTAATGGTCCAGCCATTGAGAGGACTTACTAGACTACAGGACTCAAGCTGAGGGTCACAATGTTTGTGTATGCCCTCGTCGCACTCAAGAATGGGCGGGGCCTCACGGTGAATGCTGGTTTCTTCTACTCTGAACGTTGGACAACGTGCCAACCGCAAGGGTTCTTGCCATGGGTAAAGAGGAGTTCTGATTTCTACATCACACTCACCCCTGGGCAGTGATTGGAGATAAGGTCTCGGTTCTGAAGCCTGAAAACTGAGGTAGGGAAGAGATGATGACCTAAGGCCATGGCGGGTTTTTTGTGCTCAGTGTGCGGTCAGCTTTCTGGGTGTTGGTCAGGAGGTCCGGGCTCAGGTTGTGTTCGACAGTGCATTAGTGCCCAGGTTAGACTATATAATTTGGGTAAAGTTGAGTGCTGTGTAGGTTTACCCTCATTTAAGGTGCCTGGGCAGCTCATGAGGCAATAATTTTTTTTTCTAGAGGGCAGGCAGAGTGCTGCATTGTGGGTCCGGAATTGCCAAACTTGAGGGATTCGGGGCCAGGAGTGTGAGGACGGAAGTCTGAGAAGACAAGCTAGACTTGGGTTTCAGGGCGAGGGCACGGCATGTACCCCCTGCAGATCTGAAAAAATATCTCATGCATCTGAAGTCAGGGCAAGGATCAGACTTTGGCTCAGGTTGGAGAATCTGAGCATGACGGCCGCTTCTTGAAGGCAGCGGAATCTCGAGGTCATTGAGGTTTTCCCACGTTGGGAGTTGTGGGATGCCCCCTTCAAGGAAACCTTCTGCGGGACAATTAAGACTTGTTGGACAGCTCCAGGACATCCCATATGGAATGACTCCAGAGCACCGTTCGCGGATGGATGCCTGGGAAGCTCGCCTCGCATTCCAATTGTCTCCTAGCAACAAGACAGTTTAGATCTGATGGCTCTGCGGGAGCAACCGGGGTGGCTGAGTTGAAATGGACTTTCCTGAGGATGGGTCCTAATGTGTTTTTGTGTCCATGAGGGCCTTGGAATGGGACGGTGGTACCGGGACCCTGAAGTACCCTCCTAAGCTTTGGACATGGCTCCCATGCACAGGTTTCCTTGTGGAGACGAGATGAGTTCTGATGGGTGCCTCAGGAAAACCCCTATGCTCGTATTGGAATCAGGCTTTTGAGGACACATGCCTGTAACCCAAAGCAATGGATCCTATTATGGCCTAGGGTCCTGTCTGGTTCAATCTTCTTCTCTGGGGACAACCATCTCTGTTATGAGTACAGGTCGATTATCAGCTGGTGTAAGACAGCCCTTGTTTGTTCTGGGCGACCTACACTATTGGGATGGCCTCAGGGACTTTGGAGGTTTCTCCTAATTTGTACGATTTTGGACCATGGAATGGGCAGAATTCCTATGGATTGGTAGGCACAGTCCGAATGTGTGGCTCCAGGGGCCCAGCCTGGAGGGTGTGTGGCCCAAGACTTTGAGGACAGAAGTCTGAAAACACAAACTCAGCTTAGGTTTGGGGACGTAGGTATGGCAGGCCCGATCTACAAACCATGAGAAGAACTCTTCAGGATATGAAGAAAGTGCGAGTCTGAGGCGCTTGCTCAGGCTTTTGTCTCTGGATTTTGTATCAGCGATGCCGTGGAATGTCGGGGAGGCCTCATGGGCCACGGACGAATCTTCCTCTCTGAGGATTTGGCCCGATTCCCAATTGCTTTTCGTCAATCTGTGGGATGGGAGGACTCATTTCAGTTTTGTTACCTCAGGTGTCCCACCAAAAGAGGAATTCCAA
Organism: Mustela nivalis; assembly: GCF_964662115.1. Lineage (NCBI taxonomy): Eukaryota > Metazoa > Chordata > Mammalia > Carnivora > Mustelidae > Mustela > Mustela nivalis. The sequence goes on along the minus strand of NW_028136451.1, from coordinate 766,175 downwards.
AGCAAAGCCGTGGGGAAGACTGAAGGGACAACCCGAACTATGGTTAAAAATTGGGGCCTAGGGGCATGGCAAGCCCAATATGCTATCTCTTCATCCAGCCACTTAGTGGCCTTACTTGAGGACTGGGCTCAGCCTGAGCGTCACAATGTGTTTTTGTGAGCAATGTGAAGCACGAGCATGGGCGGGGCCTCAAGGGCCACACAGGTTTCAACTACAATGAACGTTGGACAACATGCCAACCACAAGGTTTCTTGCCATGGGGAAGGAGTTCTGATTTCTGCAACACCTTCAACCCTGGGCAGTGATTGGATATAAGGTCTAGGTTCTGAAACCTGAAAATTGATGTTGGGAATAGATGACGACCTAAGGCCATGGCGGCTCGATGTGCTCAGTTTGCGGCCAGCTGTCTGGGAGGGGCCAGGGAGTCCAGGCTCAGGCTGTAACAGAAAGGGCATTAGAGCCCTGGTCAGCCTGTGTATTTGTGGTACAGCCAAGGTCGGTGCAGGTTGATCCTCATTTGGGGTTACTGGGTAGCCCCAGAGGACAATGTTTTTCTTCTGGAGGGCCTGCAGAGTGCTGCGTTGTAGTTCTGGATTGCCAAACTGGAGGGCTTGTGGGCCAGTAGTGTGACGACAAAAGTCTGAGAACACAAGCTAGGCTTAGGTTTCTGGGTGAGGCCATGGCAGGCACAATCTAAGACCTGAATCGAGATCTCGTGCATCTGAAGTCAGGGCGAGGATCAGACGATCGCTCAGGTTGGAGTTTCTGACCCTGATGGCCCCTTCATGAATGGGGCGGGCATCACGAGGCCATGGGTCTTTTCCCACGATGAGAGTTGTGAGAAGCTCCAAACTGCAGAGAGTCTTCTGCAGGACAATTGAGACCAGTTGTTTGGCTCCAGGCCAATGATTCTGAGCAGGGTTCTAAGGATAGATGGCTGGGTAGCCCACCTCGCATTCCAATTGTCTCCTAGCAACAAGACAGGTTAGATCTCCTGGATCTGTGGGGAGCAACCGAGGACGCTGAGTTGAAATGGACACCCCTGGGGATGGGTCCTAACGTGCTTTTGTGTCTATGGAGACCTTGGAATGAAGCGGTGGCACTGGGGCCCTAAAGGGTTCTCCTAAACAGAGGCTTTGACACAGCTCCAACGTGCAAGTTTCCCATGTGTAGATGAGATGTTATCTGATGGGTGAGTCAAGAAACAGCTATATGCTGCTTTTGAAATCCAGGCCTCTGAGGAGAGATGCCTGGAAACCAAAGCAATGGATCTGATTAGTGCCTAGGGGCCTGTTCTTTCCTTTTTACCTCTGGGGACATCTCTCTATGGGTCTGAGTGCAGGTAGGTGCTCAGTTGGGCTCAGATTGCCCCTGTATTTCCTGGGAAGCCACCACTATTGAGATGGATCAGGGACTTTGGAGGTTTATCCTATTAGAAGGGTTGTGGCCATTGGAATGGGCACACACAATTCCCTTGGAGAGGGCAAGTACAGTCCTCAGGTTTGGCTCCAGGGGCCTGAGCCTGTAGGTTGTGTAGGCCAGGGCTGTTTGGACAGTTGTCTGTAAACCAAAACTCGGCCTATGTTTCGGGTCATGGGTATGGCAGGACTGATCTACAGACCATGAGGAGAACTCTTCGGGATTTGAAAGAAGGGCGAGTGTGAGGCTCCTGCTCAAGTTTTTGTCTCTGGATATCGTGTCACTCATGGTCGTAGAATTTCTGGGTGACTTCATAGGAAATGGACGAGTCTTACTCTCTGGTAGTTTGGCCCCGTGCAAAGAGTTTGGGGTCATTCTTTGGGCTGGAAGAAGTCTGTTTTTTTTTTGTTGTTGTTGTTGTTGTTGTTTTTCTTTTTTAACCTCAGGAGTCCCACAGAATGAGAGATTCCAGAGTAGAGCCCTGGGGAGGGGCGACTGGACCATCAGAAATCTGGTTAGAAATTGGGGCCTAGGGACATGTGAAGCCCATTATGACATCTAATGGTCCAGCAACTGAGAGGACTTACTAGAGGACAGGACTCATGATTAGGGTCACAGTGCGTGTGTATGCCCTCGTCGCACTCAAGAATGGGCGGGGCCTCAGGGTGAATGCTGGTTTCTCCTACACTGAACGTTGGACAACGTGCCAACCACAAGGGTTCTTGCCATGGGTAAGGAGGAGTTCTGATTTCTGCATCACACTCACCCCTGGGCAGTGATTGGAGATAAGGTCTCGGTCTGAAGCCTGAAAACTGAGGTAAGGAAGACATGATGACCTAAGGCCATGGCGGGTTTTATGTGCTCAGTGTGCTGTCAGCTTTCAGGGTGTTGGTCAGGAGGTCCGGGCTCAGGTTGTGTTAGACAGTGCAGTAGTGCCCAGGTTAGACTATATAATTTGGGTAAAGTCGAGTGCTGTGTAGGTTTACCCGCATTTAAGGTGCCTGGGCAGGTCATGAGGCAATAATTTTTTTTCTAGAGGGCAGGCAGAGTGCTGCATTGTGGGTCCGGAATTGCCAAACTTGAGGGCTTCGGGGCCAGGAGTGTGAGGACGGAAGTCTGAGAAGACAAGCTAGACTTGGGTTTCAGGGCGAGGGCACGGCAGGTACCCCCTGCAGATCTGAACCAATATCTCATCCATCTGAAGTCAGGGCGAGGATCAGACGTTGGCTCAGGGTGGAGTTTCTTTGCATGATGGCCGCTTCATGAAGGGAGCGGAATCTCGAGGCCATTGAGGTTTTCCCACGTTGGGAGTAGTGGGATGCCCCCTTCAAGGATTCCTTCTGCGGGACAATTGAGACCTGTTGGACAGCTCCAGGACATCCCATATGGAATGACTCCAGAGCACCGTTCGCGGATGGATGCCTGGGAAGCCCGCCTCGCATTCCAATTGTCTCCTAGCAACAAGACAGTTTAGATCTGATGGCTCTGCGGGAGCAACCAGGGTGGCTGAGTTGAAATGGACTTTCGTGAGGATGGGTCCTAATGTGTTTTTGTGTCCATGAGTTCCTTGGAATGTGGCGGTGGCACCGGGATCCTGAAGTACTCTCCTAAGCTTTGGACATGGCTCCCATTCACAGATTTCCTTGTGGAGATGAGATGAGTTCTGATGGGTGCCTCAGGAAAACACATATGCTCGTATTGGAATCAGGCTTTTGAGGACACATGCTTGTAACCCAAAGCAATGGATCCTATTATGGCCTAGGGTCCTGTCTGGTTCAATCTTCTTCTCTGGGGACATCCATCTATGGTATGAGTGGAGGTCGATTATCAGCTGGTGTCAGACAGCCCTTGTTTGTTTCGGGCGACCTACACTATTGGGATGGCCTCAGGGACTTTGGAGGTTTCTCCTAATTTGTACGATTTTGGACCATGGAATGGGCAGAATTCCCATGGATTGGTAGGCACAGTCCTAATGTGTGGCTCCAGGGGCCCAGCCTGGAGGGTGTGTGGCCCAAGACTTTGAGGACAGAAGTCTGAAAACACAAACTCAGCTTAGGTTTGGGGACGTAGGTATGTCAGGCTTGATCGACAAACCATGAGAAGAACTCTTCAGGATATGAAGAAAGTGCGAGTCTGAGGCGCTTGCTCAGGCTTTTGTCTCTGGATTTTGTATCAGCTATGGCCGTGGAATGTCGGGGAGGCCTCATGGGCCATGGACGAATCTTCCTCTCTGAGGATTTGGCCCGATTCCCAATTGCTTTTCGTCAATCTGTGGGATGGGAGGACTCATTTCAGTTTTGTTACCTCAGGTGTACCACCAAAAGAGGAATTCCAAAGCCAAGCCGTGGGGAAGACTGAAGGGACAACCCGAACTATGGTTAAAAATTGGGGCCTAGGGGCATGGCAAGCCCAATATGCTATCTCTTCATCCAGCCACTTAGTGGCCTTACTTGAACACTGACTCAGCCTGAGTGTAACAATGTGTATTTGTGACCAATGTGGCCCATGAGCATGGGCGGGGCCTCATGGGCCACACTGGTTTCAACTACACTGAACGTTGGACAACATGCCAACCACAAGGTTTCTTGCCATGGGGAAGGAATTCTGATTTCTGCATCACCTTCAACCCTGGGCAGTGATTGGAGATAAGGTCTAGGTTCTGAACCTGAAAACCGAGGTTGCGAAGAGATGACGACCTAAGGCCATGGCGGCTCGTTGTGCTCAGTGTGCGGCCAGCTTCTGGGAGGGGCCAGGGGGTCCAGGCTCAGGCTGTACCAGAAAGGGCATTAGTGCCCTGGTCAGCCTATGTATTTGGGGTACAGCCAAGGTCGGTGCAGGTTGATCCTCATTTGGGGTTACTGGGTAGCCCCAGAGGACAATGTTTTTCTTCTGGAGGGCCGGCAGAGTGCTGCATTGTAGTTCTGGATTGCCAAACTGGAGGGCTTGTGGGCCAGTAGTCTGACAACAAAAGTCTGAGAACACAAGCTAGGCTTAGGTTTCTGGGTGAGGCCATGGCAGGCACAATCTACAGACCTGAATCGAGATCTCGTGCATCTGAAGTCAGGGCGAGGATCAGACGATCGCTCAGGTTGGAGTTTCTGACCCTGATGGCCCCTTCATGAATGGGGGGGCATCACGAGGCCATGGGTGTTTTCCCACGATGGGAGTTGTGAGAAGCTCCAAACTGCAGAGAGTCTTCCGCAGGACAATTGAGACCTGTTGTTTGGCTCCAGGCCAATGATTCTGAGCAGGGTTCTAAGGATGGATGGCTGGGGAGCCCACCTCGCATTCCAATTGTCTCCTAGCAACAAGACAGGTTAGATCTCCTGGATCTGTGGGGAGCAACCGAGGACGCTGAGTTGAAATGGACACCCCTGGGGATGGGTCCTAACGTGCTTTTGTGTCTATGGAGACCTTGGAATGAAGCGGTGGCACTGGGGCCCTAAAGGGTTCTCCTAAACAGAGGCTTTGACACAGCTCCAACGTGCAAGTTTCCCATGTGTAGATGAGATGTTATCTGATGGGTGAGTCAAGAAACAGCTATATGCTGCTTTTGAAATCCAGGCCTGTGAGGAGAGATGCCTGGAAACCAAAGCAATGGATCTGATTAGTGCCTAGGGGCCTGTTCTTTCCTTTTTACCTCTAGGGACATCTCTAAAAGGGTCTGAGTGCAGGTAGGTGCTCAGTTGGGCTCAGATTGCCCCTGTATTTCCTGGGAAGCCACCACTATGGAGATGGATCAGGGACTTTGGAGGTTTATCCTATTAGAAGGCTTGTGGCCATTGGAATGGGCACACACAATTCCCTTGGAGAGGGCAAGTACAGTCCTCAAGTTTGGTTCCAGGGGCCTGAGCCTGTAGGTTGTGTAGGCCAGGGCTGTTTGGACAGTTGTCTGAAAACCAAAACTCGGCCTATGTTTCGGGTCATGGGTATGGCAGGACTGATCTACAGACCATGAGGAGAACTCTTCGGGATTTGAAAGAAGGGCTAGTGTGAGGCTCCTGCTCAAGTTTTTTCTCTGGATATCGTGTCACTCATGGTCGTAGAATTTCTGGGTGACTTCATAGGAAATGGACGAGTCTTACTCTCTGGTAGTTTGGCCCCGTCCAAAGAGTTTGGGGTCATTCGTGGGCTGGAAGAAGTCCGTTTTTTTTTTATTGTTGATTTTTCTTTTTTAACCTCAGGAGTCCCACCAAATGAGGGATTCCCTAGTAGAGCCCTGGGGAGGGGCGACTGGACCATCAGAAATCTGGTTAGAAATTGGGGCCTAGGGACATGTGAAGCCCACTATGACATCTAATGGTCCAGCAACTGAGAGGACTTACTGTAGGAAAGGACTCATACACAGTGCGTGTGTATGCCCTCGTCGCACTCAAGAATGGGCGGGGCCTCAGGGTGAATGCTGGTTTCTCCTACACTGAACGTTGGACAACGTGCCAACCACAAGGGTTCTTGCCATGGGTAAGGAGGAGTTCTGATTTCTGCATCACACTCACCCCTGGGCAGTGATTGGAGATAAGGTCTCGGTCTGAAGCCTGAAAACTGAGGTAGGGAAGACATGATGACCTAAGGCCATGGCGGGTTTTATGTGCTCAGTGTGCTGTCAGCTTTCAGGGTGTTGGTCAGGAGGTCCGGGCTCAGGTTGTGTTAGACAGTGCAGTAGTGCCCAGGTTAGACTATATAATTTGGGTAAAGTCGAGTGCTGTGTAGGTTTACCCGCATTTAAGGTGCCTGGGCAGGTCATGAGGCAATAATTTTTTTTCTAGAGGGCAGGCAGAGTGCTGCATTGTGGGTCCGGAATTGCCAAACTTGAGGGCTTCGGGGCCAGGAGTGTGAGGACGGAAGTCTGAGAAGACAAGCTAGACTTGGGTTTCAGGGCGAGGGCACGGCAGGTACCCCCTGCAGATCTGAACCAATATCTCATCCATCTGAAGTCAGGGCGAGGATCAGACGTTGGCTCAGGGTGGAGTTTCTTTGCATGATGGCCGCTTCATGAAGGGAGCGGAATCTCGAGGCCATTGAGGTTTTCCCACGTTGGGAGTAGTGGGATGCCCCCTTCAAGGATTCCTTCTGCGGGACAATTGAGACCTGTTGGACAGCTCCAGGACATCCCATATGGAATGACTCCAGAGCACCGTTCGCGGATGGATGCCTGGGAAGCCCGCCTCGCATTCCAATTGTCTCCTAGCAACAAGACAGTTTAGATCTGATGGCTCTGCGGGAGCAACCAGGGTGGCTGAGTTGAAATGGACTTTCGTGAGGATGGGTCCTAATGTGTTTTTGTGTCCATGAGTTCCTTGGAATGTGGCGGTGGCACCGGGATCCTGAAGTACTCTCCTAAGCTTTGGACATGGCTCCCATTCACAGATTTCCTTGTGGAGATGAGATGAGTTCTGATGGGTGCCTCAGGAAAACACATATGCTCGTATTGGAATCAGGCTTTTGAGGACACATGCTTGTAACCCAAAGCAATGGATCCTATTATGGCCTAGGGTCCTGTCTGGTTCAATCTTCTTCTCTGGGGACATCCATCTATGGTATGAGTGGAGGTCGATTATCAGCTGGTGTCAGACAGCCCTTGTTTGTTTCGGGCGACCTACACTATTGGGATGGCCTCAGGGACTTTGGAGGTTTCTCCTAATTTGTACGATTTTGGACCATGGAATGGGCAGAATTCCCATGGATTGGTAGGCACAGTCCTAATGTGTGGCTCCAGGGGCCCAGCCTGGAGGGTGTGTGGCCCAAGACTTTGAGGACAGAAGTCTGAAAACACAAACTCAGCTTAGGTTTGGGGACGTAGGTATGTCAGGCTTGATCGACAAACCATGAGAAGAACTCTTCAGGATATGAAGAAAGTGCGAGTCTGAGGCGCTTGCTCAGGCTTTTGTCTCTGGATTTTGTATCAGCTATGGCCGTGGAATGTCGGGGAGGCCTCATGGGCCATGGACGAATCTTCCTCTCTGAGGATTTGGCCCGATTCCCAATTGCTTTTCGTCAATCTGTGGGATGGGAGGACTCATTTCAGTTTTGTTACCTCAGGTGTACCACCAAAAGAGGAATTCCAAAGCCAAGCCGTGGGGAAGACTGAAGGGACAACCCGAACTATGGTTAAAAATTGGGGCCTAGGGGCATGGCAAGCCCAATATGCTATCTCTTCATCCAGCCACTTAGTGGCCTTACTTGAACACTGACTCAGCCTGAGTGTAACAATGTGTGTTTGTGACCAATGTGGCCCATGAGCATGGGCGGGGCCTCATGGGCCACACTGGTTTCAACTACACTGAACGTTGGACAACATGCCAACCACAAGGTTTCTTGCCATGGGGAAGGAATTCTGATTTCTGCATCACCTTCAACCCTGGGCAGTGATTGGAGATAAGGTCTAGGTTCTGAACCTGAAAACCGAGGTTGCGAAGAGATGACGACCTAAGGCCATGGCGGCTCGTTGTGCTCAGTGTGCGGCCAGCTTCTGGGAGGGGCCAGGGGGTCCAGGCTCAGGCTGTACCAGAAAGGGCATTAGTGCCCTGGTCAGCCTATGTATTTGGGGTACAGCCAAGGTCGGTGCAGGTTGATCCTCATTTGGGGTTACTGGGTAGCCCCAGAGGACAATGTTTTTCTTCTGGAGGGCCGGCAGAGTGCTGCATTGTAGTTCTGGATTGCCAAACTGGAGGGCTTGTGGGCCAGTAGTCTGACAACAAAAGTCTGAGAACACAAGCTAGGCTTAGGTTTCTGGGTGAGGCCATGGCAGGCACAATCTACAGACCTGAATCGAGATCTCGTGCATCTGAAGTCAGGGCGAGGATCAGACGATCGCTCAGGTTGGAGTTTCTGACCCTGATGGCCCCTTCATGAATGGGGGGGCATCACGAGGCCATGGGTGTTTTCCCACGATGGGAGTTGTGAGAAGCTCCAAACTGCAGAGAGTCTTCCGCAGGACAATTGAGACCTGTTGTTTGGCTCCAGGCCAATGATTCTGAGCAGGGTTCTAAGGATGGATGGCTGGGGAGCCCACCTCGCATTCCAATTGTCTCCTAGCAACAAGACAGGTTAGATCTCCTGGATCTGTGGGGAGCAACCGAGGACGCTGAGTTGAAATGGACACCCCTGGGGATGGGTCCTAACGTGCTTTTGTGTCTATGGAGACCTTGGAATGAAGCGGTGGCACTGGGGCCCTAAAGGGTTCTCCTAAACAGAGGCTTTGACACAGCTCCAACGTGCAAGTTTCCCATGTGTAGATGAGATGTTATCTGATGGGTGAGTCAAGAAACAGCTATATGCTGCTTTTGAAATCCAGGCCTGTGAGGAGAGATGCCTGGAAACCAAAGCAATGGATCTGATTAGTGCCTAGGGGCCTGTTCTTTCCTTTTTACCTCTAGGGACATCTCTAAAAGGGTCTGAGTGCAGGTAGGTGCTCAGTTGGGCTCAGATTGCCCCTGTATTTCCTGGGAAGCCACCACTATGGAGATGGATCAGGGACTTTGGAGGTTTATCCTATTAGAAGGCTTGTGGCCATTGGAATGGGCACACACAATTCCCTTGGAGAGGGCAAGTACAGTCCTCAAGTTTGGTTCCAGGGGCCTGAGCCTGTAGGTTGTGTAGGCCAGGGCTGTTTGGACAGTTGTCTGAAAACCAAAACTCGGCCTATGTTTCGGGTCATGGGTATGGCAGGACTGATCTACAGACCATGAGGAGAACTCTTCGGGATTTGAAAGAAGGGCTAGTGTGAGGCTCCTGCTCAAGTTTTTTCTCTGGATATCGTGTCACTCATGGTCGTAGAATTTCTGGGTGACTTCATAGGAAATGGACGAGTCTTACTCTCTGGTAGTTTGGCCCCGTCCAAAGAGTTTGGGGTCATTCGTGGGCTGGAAGAAGTCCGTTTTTTTTTTATTGTTGATTTTTCTTTTTTAACCTCAGGAGTCCCACCAAATGAGGGATTCCCTAGTAGAGCCCTGGGGAGGGGCGACTGGACCATCAGAAATCTGGTTAGAAATTGGGGCCTAGGGACATGTGAAGCCCACTATGACATCTAATGGTCCAGCAACTGAGAGGACTTACTGTAGGACAGGACTCATACACAGTGCGTGTGTATGCCCTCGTCGCACTCAAGAATGGACGGGGCCTCAGGGTGAATGCTGGTTTCTCCTACACTGAACGTTGGACAACGTGCCAACCACAAGGGTTCTTGCCATGGGTAAGGAGGAGTTCTGATTTCTGCATCACACTCACCCCTGGGCAGTGATTGGAGATAAGGTCTCGGTCTGAAGCCTGAAAACTGAGGTAGGGAAGACATGATGACCTAAGGCCATGGCGGGTTTTATGTGCTCAGTGTGCTGTCAGCTTTCAGGGTGTTGGTCAGGAGGTCCGGGCTCAGGTTGTGTTAGACAGTGCAGTAGTGCCCAGGTTAGACTATATAATTTGGGTAAAGTCGAGTGCTGTGTAGGTTTACCCGCATTTAAGGTGCCTGGGCAGGTCATGAGGCAATAATTTTTTTTCTAGAGGGCAGGCAGAGTGCTGCATTGTGGGTCCGGAATTGCCAAACTTGAGGGCTTCGGGGCCAGGAGTGTGAGGACGGAAGTCTGAGAAGACAAGCTAGACTTGGGTTTCAGGGCGAGGGCACGGCAGGTACCCCCTGCAGATCTGAACCAATATCTCATCCATCTGAAGTCAGGGCGAGGATCAGACGTTGGCTCAGGGTGGAGTTTCTTTGCATGATGGCCGCTTCATGAAGGGAGCGGAATCTCGAGGCCATTGAGGTTTTCCCACGTTGGGAGTAGTGGGATGCCCCCTTCAAGGATTCCTTCTGCGGGACAATTGAGACCTGTTGGACAGCTCCAGGACATCCCATATGGAATGACTCCAGAGCACCGTTCGCGGATGGATGCCTGGGAAGCCCGCCTCGCATTCCAATTGTCTCCTAGCAACAAGACAGTTTAGATCTGATGGCTCTGCGGGAGCAACCAGGGTGGCTGAGTTGAAATGGACTTTCGTGAGGATGGGTCCTAATGTGTTTTTGTGTCCATGAGTTCCTTGGAATGTGGCGGTGGCACCGGGATCCTGAAGTACTCTCCTAAGCTTTGGACATGGCTCCCATTCACAGATTTCCTTGTGGAGATGAGATGAGTTCTGATGGGTGCCTCAGGAAAACACATATGCTCGTATTGGAATCAGGCTTTTGAGGACACATGCTTGTAACCCAAAGCAATGGATCCTATTATGGCCTAGGGTCCTGTCTGGTTCAATCTTCTTCTCTGGGGACATCCATCTATGGTATGAGTGGAGGTCGATTATCAGCTGGTGTCAGACAGCCCTTGTTTGTTTCGGGCGACCTACACTATTGGGATGGCCTCAGGGACTTTGGAGGTTTCTCCTAATTTGTACGATTTTGGACCATGGAATGGGCAGAATTCCCATGGATTGGTAGGCACAGTCCTAATGTGTGGCTCCAGGGGCCCAGCCTGGAGGGTGTGTGGCCCAAGACTTTGAGGACAGAAGTCTGAAAACACAAACTCAGCTTAGGTTTGGGGACGTAGGTATGTCAGGCTTGATCGACAAACCATGAGAAGAACTCTTCAGGATATGAAGAAAGTGCGAGTCTGAGGCGCTTGCTCAGGCTTTTGTCTCTGGATTTTGTATCAGCTATGGCCGTGGAATGTCGGGGAGGCCTCATGGGCCATGGACGAATCTTCCTCTCTGAGGATTTGGCCCGATTCCCAATTGCTTTTCGTCAATCTGTGGGATGGGAGGACTCATTTCAGTTTTGTTACCTCAGGTGTACCACCAAAAGAGGAATTCCAAAGCCAAGCCGTGGGGAAGACTGAAGGGACAACCCGAACTATGGTTAAAAATTGGGGCCTAGGGGCATGGCAAGCCCAATATGCTATCTCTTCATCCAGCCACTTAGTGGCCTTACTTGAACACTGACTCAGCCTGAGTGTAACAATGTGTGTTTGTGACCAATGTGGCCCATGAGCATGGGCGGGGCCTCATGGGCCACACTGGTTTCAACTACACTGAACGTTGGACAACATGCCAACCATAAGGTTTCTTGCCATGGGGAAGGAATTCTGATTTCTGCATCACCTTCAACCCTGGGCAGTGATTGGAGATAAGGTCTAGGTTCTGAACCTGAAAACCGAGGTTGCGAAGAGATGACGACCTAAGGCCATGGCGGCTCGTTGTGCTCAGTGTGCGGCCAGCTTCTGGGAGGGGCCAGGGGGTCCAGGCTCAGGCTGTACCAGAAAGGGCATTAGTGCCCTGGTCAGCCTATGTATTTGGGGTACAGCCAAGGTCGGTGCAGGTTGATCCTCATTTGGGGTTACTGGGTAGCCCCAGAGGACAATGTTTTTCTTCTGGAGGGCCGGCAGAGTGCTGCATTGTAGTTCTGGATTGCCAAACTGGAGGGCTTGTGGGCCAGTAGTCTGACAACAAAAGTCTGAGAACACAAGCTAGGCTTAGGTTTCTGGGTGAGGCCATGGCAGGCACAATCTACAGACCTGAATCGAGATCTCGTGCATCTGAAGTCAGGGCGAGGATCAGACGATCGCTCAGGTTGGAGTTTCTGACCCTGATGGCCCCTTCATGAATGGGGGGGCATCACGAGGCCATGGGTGTTTTCCCACGATGGGAGTTGTGAGAAGCTCCAAACTGCAGAGAGTCTTCCGCAGGACAATTGAGACCTGTTGTTTGGCTCCAGGCCAATGATTCTGAGCAGGGTTCTAAGGATGGATGGCTGGGGAGCCCACCTCGCATTCCAATTGTCTCCTAGCAACAAGACAGGTTAGATCTCCTGGATCTGTGGGGAGCAACCGAGGACGCTGAGTTGAAATGGACACCCCTGGGGATGGGTCCTAACGTGCTTTTGTGTCTATGGAGACCTTGGAATGAAGCGGTGGCACTGGGGCCCTAAAGGGTTCTCCTAAACAGAGGCTTTGACACAGCTCCAACGTGCAAGTTTCCCATGTGTAGATGAGATGTTATCTGATGGGTGAGTCAAGAAACAGCTATATGCTGCTTTTGAAATCCAGGCCTGTGAGGAGAGATGCCTGGAAACCAAAGCAATGGATCTGATTAGTGCCTAGGGGCCTGTTCTTTCCTTTTTACCTCTAGGGACATCTCTAAAAGGGTCTGAGTGCAGGTAGGTGCTCAGTTGGGCTCAGATTGCCCCTGTATTTCCTGGGAAGCCACCACTATGGAGATGGATCAGGGACTTTGGAGGTTTATCCTATTAGAAGGCTTGTGGCCATTGGAATGGGCACACACAATTCCCTTGGAGAGGGCAAGTACAGTCCTCAAGTTTGGTTCCAGGGGCCTGAGCCTGTAGGTTGTGTAGGCCAGGGCTGTTTGGACAGTTGTCTGAAAACCAAAACTCGGCCTATGTTTCGGGTCATGGGTATGGCAGGACTGATCTACAGACCATGAGGAGAACTCTTCGGGATTTGAAAGAAGGGCTAGTGTGAGGCTCCTGCTCAAGTTTTTTCTCTGGATATCGTGTCACTCATGGTCGTAGAATTTCTGGGTGACTTCATAGGAAATGGACGAGTCTTACTCTCTGGTAGTTTGGCCCCGTCCAAAGAGTTTGGGGTCATTCGTGGGCTGGAAGAAGTCCGTTTTTTTTTTATTGTTGATTTTTCTTTTTTAACCTCAGGAGTCCCACCAAATGAGGGATTCCCTAGTAGAGCCCTGGGGAGGGGCGACTGGACCATCAGAAATCTGGTTAGAAATTGGGGCCTAGGGACATGTGAAGCCCACTATGACATCTAATGGTCCAGCAACTGAGAGGACTTACTGTAGGACAGGACTCATACACAGTGCGTGTGTATGCCCTTGTCGCACTCAAGAATGGGCGGGGCCTCAGGGTGAATGCTGGTTTCTCCTACACTGAACGTTGGACAACGTGCCAACCACAAGGGTTCTTGCCATGGGTAAGGAGGAGTTCTGATTTCTGCATCACACTCACCCCTGGGCAGTGATTGGAGATAAGGTCTCGGTCTGAAGCCTGAAAACTGAGGTAGGGAAGACATGATGACCTAAGGCCATGGCGGGTTTTATGTGCTCAGTGTGCTGTCAGCTTTCAGGGTGTTGGTCAGGAGGTCCGGGCTCAGGTTGTGTTCGTCAGTGCAGTAGTGCCCAGGTTAGACTATATAATTTGGGTAAAGTCGAGTGCTGTGTAGGTTTACCCTCATTTATGGTGCCTGGGCAGGTCATGAGGCAATAATTTTTTTTCTAGAGGGCAGGCAGAGTGCTGCATTGTGGGTCCGGAATTGCCAAACTTGAGGGCTTCGGGGCCAGGAGTGTGAGGACGGAAGTCTGAGAAGACAAGCTAGACTTGGGTTTCAGGGCGAGGGCACGGCAGGTACCCCCTGCAGATCCGAACCAATATCTCATCCATCTGAAGTCAGGGCGAGGATCAGACGTTGGCTCAGGGTGGAGTTTCTTTGCATGATGGCCGCTTCATGAAGGGAGCGGAATCTCGAGGCCATTGAGGTTTTCCCACGTTGGGAGTTGTGGGATGCCCCATTCAAGGATTCCTTCTGCGGGACAATTGAGACCTGTGGACAGCTCCAGGACATCCCATATGGAATGACTCCAGAGCACCGTTCGCGGATGGATGCCTGGGAAGCGCGCCTCGCATTCCAATTGTCTCCTAGCAACAAGACAGTTTAGATCTGATGGCTCTGCGGGAGCAACCAGGGTGGCTGAGTTGAAATGGACTTTCCTGAGGATGGGTCCTAATGTGTTTTTGTGTCCATGAGTTCCTTGGAATGGGGCGGTGGCACCGGGATCCTGAAGTACTCTCCTAAGCTTTGGACATGGCTCCCATTCACAGATTTCCTTGTGGAGATGAGATGATTTCTGATGGGTGCCTCAGGAAAACACATATGCTCGTATTGGAATCAGGCTTTTGAGGACACATGCCTGTAACCCAAAGCAATGGATCCTATTATGGCCTAGGGTCCTGTCTGGTTCAATCTTCTTCTCTGGGGACATCCATCTATGGTATGAGTGGAGGTCGATTATCAGCTGGTGTCAGACAGCCCTTGTTTGTTTCGGGCGACCTACACTATTGGGATGGCCTCAGGGACTTTGGAGGTTTCTCCTAATTTGTACGATTTTGGACCATGGAATGGGCAGAATTCCCATGGATTGGTAGGGACAGTCCGAATGTGTGGCTCCAGGGGCCCAGCCTGGAGGGTGTGTGTCCCAAGACTTTGAGGACAGAAGTCTGAAAACACAAACTCAGCTTAGGTTTGGGTACGTAGGTATGTCAGGCCCGATCGACAAACCATGAGAAGAACTCTTCAGGATATGAAGAAAGTGCGAGTCTGAGGCGCTTGCTCAGGCTTTTGTCTCTGGATTTTGTATCAGCAATGGCCGTGGAATGTCGGGGAGGCCTCATGGGCCATGGACGAATCTTCCTCTCTGAGGATTTGGCCCGATTCCCAATTACTATTCGTCAATCTGTGGGATGGGAGGACTCATTTCAGTTTTGTTACCTCAGGTGTCCCACCAAAAGAGGAATTCCAAAGCCAAGCCGTGGGGAAGACTGAAGGGACAACCCGAACTATGGATAAAAATTGGGGCCTAGGGGCATGGCAAGCCCAATATGCTATCTCTTTATCCAGCCACTTAGTGGCCTTACTTGAGGACTGACTCATCCTGAGTGTAACAATGTGTGTTTGTGACCAATGTGGCCCATGAGCATGGGCGGGGCCTCATGGGCCACACTGGTTTCAACTACACTGAACGTTGGACAAATGCCAACCACAAGGTTTCTTCCCATGGGGAAGGAATTCTGATTTCTGCATCACCTTCAACCCTGGGCAGTGATTGGAGATAAGGTCTAGGTTCTGAACCTGAAAACCGAGGATACGAAGAGATGACGACCTAAGGCCATGGCGGCTCGTTGTGCTCAGTGTGCGGCCAGCTTCTGGGAGGGGCCAGGGGGTCCAGGCTCAGGCTGTACCAGAAAGGGCATTAGTGCCCTGGTCAGCCTATGTATTTGGGGTACAGCCAAGGTCGGTGCAGGTTGATCCTCATTTGGGGTTACTGGGTAGCCCCAGAGGACAATGTTTTTCTTCTGGAGGGCCGGCAGAGTGCTGCATTGTAGTTCTGGATTGCCAAAATGGAGGGCTTGTGGGCCAGTAGTCTGACAACAAAAGTCTGAGAACACAAGCTAGGCTTAGGTTTCTGGGTGAGGCCATGGCAGGCACAATCTACAGACCTGAATCGAGATCTCGTGCATCTGAAGTCAGGGCGAGGATCAGACGATCGCTCAGGTTGGAGTTTCTGACCCTGATGGCCCCTTCATGAATGGGGGGGCATCACGAGGCCATGGGTGTTTTCCCACGATGGGAGTTGTGAGAAGCTCCAAACTGCAGAGAGTCTTCCGCAGGACAATTGAGACCTGTTGTTTGGCTCCAGGCCAATGATTCTGAGCAGGGTTCTAAGGATGGATGGCTGGCTAGCCCACCTCGCATTCCAATTGTCTCCTAGCAACAAGACAGGTTAGATCTCCTGGATCTGTGGGGAGCAACCGAGGACGCTGAGTTGAAATGGACACCCCTGGGGATGGGTCCTAATGTGCTTTGTGTCAATGGAGACCTTGGAATGAAGCGGTGGCACTGGGGCCCTAAAGGGTTCTCCTAAACAGAGGCTTTGACACAGCTCCAACGTGCAAGTTTCCCATGTGTAGATGAGATGTTTTCTGATGGGTGAGTCACGAAACAGCTATATGCTGCTTTTGAAATCCAGGCCTCTGAGGAGAGATGCCTGGAAACTAAAGCAATGGATCTGATTAGTGCCTAGGGGCCTGTTCTTTCCTTTTTACCTCTGGGGACATCTGTCTATGGGTCTGAGTGCAGGTAGGTGCTCAGTTGGGCTCAGATTGCCCCTGTTTTTCCTGGGAAGCCACCACTATTGAGATGGATCAGGGACTTTGGAGGTTTATCCTATTAGAAGGCTTGTGGCCATTGGAATGGGCACACACAATTCCCTTGGAGAGGGCAAGTACAGTCCTCAGGTTTGGCTCCAGGGGCCTGAGCCTGTAGGTTGTGTAGGGCAGGGCTGTTTGGAGAGTTGTCTGAAAACACAAACTCGGCTTATGTTTCGGGTCATAGGTATGGCAGGACTGATCTACAGACCATGAGGAGAACTCTTCGGGATTTGAAAGAAGGGTGATTGTGAGGCTCCTGCTCAAGTGTTTGTCTCTGGATATTGTGTCACTCATGGTCGTGGAATTTCTGGGTGACTTCATGGGAAATGGACGAGTCTTACTCTCTGGTGGTTTGGCCCCGTCCAAAGAGTGTGGGGTCATTCTGTGGGCTTGAAGAAGTCCGGTTTTTTTTTTTGTTGTTGTTGTTGTTGTTTTTCTTTTTTAACCTCAGGTGTCCCACCGAATGAGAGATTCCAGAGTAGAGCCCTGGGGCGGGGCGACTGGACAATCAGAAATCTGGTTAAAAATTGGGGCCTAGGGACATGTCAAGCCCATTATGACATCTAATTGTCCAGACACTGAGAGAACTTACTAGAGGACAGGACTCATGCTTTAGGTCACAATGCGTGTGTATGCCCTCGTCGCACTCAAGGATGGGCGGGGCCTCAGGGTGAATGCTGGTTTCTCCAAAACTGAACGTTGGACAACGTGCCAACCACAAGTGTTCTTGCCATGGGTAAGGAGGAGTTATGATTTCTGCATCACACTCACCCCTGTGCAGTGATTGGAGATAAGGTCTCGGTTCTGAAGCCTGAAAACTGAGGTAGGGAAGAGATGATGACCTAAGGCCATGGCGGGTTTTATGTGCTCAGTGTGCGGTCAGCTTTCTGGGTGTTGGTCAGGAGGTCCGGGCTCAGGTTGTGTTCGACAGTGCATTAGTGCCCAGGTTAGACTATATAATTTGGGTAAAGTCGAGTGCTGTGTAGGATTACCCTCATTTAAGGTGCCTGGTCAGCTCATGAGGCAATAATTTTTTTTCTAGAGGGCAGGCAGAGTGCTGCATTGTGGGTCCGGAATTGCCAAACTTGAGGGCTTCGAGGCCAGGAGTGTGAGGACGGAAGTCTGAGAAGACAAGCTAGACTTGGGTTTCAGGGCGAGGGCACGGCAGGTACCCCCTGCAGATCTGAACCAATATCTCATGCATCTGAAGTCAGGGAGAGGATCAGACGTTGACTCAGGTTGGAGTTTATGAGCATGACGGCCGCTTCATGAAGGGAGCGGAATCTCGAGGCCATTGAGGTTTTCCCACGTTGGGAGTTGTGGGATGCCCCCGTCAAGGATTCCTTCTGCGGGACAATTGAGACCTGTTGGACAACTCCAGGACATCCCATATGGAATGACTCCAGAGCCCCATTCGCGGATGGATGCCTGGGAAGCACGCCTCGCATTACAATTGTCTCCTAGCAACAAGACAGTTTAGATCTGATGGCTCCCCGGAGCATCCGGGGTGGCTGAGTTGAAATGGAATTTCCTGAGGATGGGTCCTAATGTGTTTTTGTGTCCATGAGAGCCGTGGAATGGGGCGGAGGCACCGGGAACCTGAAGTACTCTCCTAAGATTTGGACATGGCTCCCATGCACAGGTTTCCTTGTGGAGACGAGATGAGTTCTGATGGGTGCCTCAGGAAAACACCTATGCTCGTATTGGAATCAGGCTTTTGAGGACACATGCCTGTAACCCAAAGCAATGGATCCTATTATGGCCTAGGGTCCTGTCTGGTTCAATCTTCTTCTCTGGAGACATCCATCTATGGTATGAGTGGAGGTCGATTATCAGCTGGTGTCAGACAGCCCTTGTTTGTTCCGGGCGACCTACACTATTGGGATGGCCTCAGGGACTTTGGAGGTTTCTCCTAATTTGTACGATTTTGGACCATGGAATGGGCAGAATTCCCATGGATTGGTAGGCACAGTCCTAATGTGTGGCTCCAGGGGCCCAGCCTGGAGGGTGTGTGTCCCAAGACTTTGAGGACAGAAGTCTGAAAACACAAACTCAGCTTAGGTTTGGGGACGTAGGTATGTCAGGCCCGATCGACAAACCATGAGAAGAACTCTTCAGGATATGAAGAAAGTGCGAGTCTGAGGCGCTTGCTCAGGCTTTTGTCTCTGGATTTTGAATCAGCGATGGCCGTGGAATGTTTGGGAGGCCTCATAGGCCATGGACGAATCTTCCTCTCTGAGGATTTGGCCCGATTCCCAATTACTATTCGTCAATCTGTGGGATGGGAGGACTCATTTCAGTTTTGTTACCTCAGGTGTCCCACCAAAAGAGGAATTCCAAAGCCAAGCCGTGGGGAAGACTGAAGGGACAACCCGAACTATGGTTAAAAATTGGGGCCTAGGGGCATGGCAAGCCCAATATGCTATCTCTTCATCCAGCCACTTAGTGGCCTTACTTGAGGACTGACTCAGCCTGAGTGTAACAATGTGTGTTTGTGACCAATGTGGCTCATGAGCATGGGCGGGGCCTCATGGGCCACACTGGTTTCAACTACACTGAACGTTGGACAACATGCCAACCACAAGGTTTCTTGCCATGGGGAAGGAATTCTGATTTCTGCATCACCTTCAACCCTGGGCAGTGATTGGAGATAAGGTCTAGGTTCTGAACCTGAAAACCGAGGTTGCGAAGAGATGACGACCTAAGGCCATGGCGGCTCGTTGTGCTCAGTGTGCGGCCAGCTTCTGGGAGGGGCCAGGGGGTCCAGGCTCAGGCTGTACCAGAAAGGGCATTAGTGCCCTGGTCAGCCTATGTATTTGGGGTACAGCCAAGGTCGGTGCAGGTTGATCCTCATTTGGGGTTACTGGGTAGCCCCAGAGGACAATGTTTTTCTTCTGGAGGGCCGGCAGAGTGCTGCATTGTAGTTCTGGATTGCCAAAATGGAGGGCTTGTGGGCCAGTAGTCTGACAACAAAAGTCTGAGAACACAAGCTAGGCTTAGGTTTCTGGGTGAGGCCATGGCAGGCACAATCTACAGACCTGAATCGAGATCTCGTGCATCTGAAGTCAGGGCGAGGATCAGACGATCGCTCAGGTTGGAGTTTCTGACCCTGATGGCCCCTTCATGAATGGGGGGGCATCACGAGGCCATGGGTGTTTTCCCACGATGGGAGTTGTGAGAAGCTCCAAACTGCAGAGAGTCTTCCGCAGGACAATTGAGACCTGTTGTTTGGCTCCAGGCCAATGATTCTGAGCAGGGTTCTAAGGATGGATGGCTGGCTAGCCCACCTCGCATTCCAATTGTCTCCTAGCAACAAGACAGGTTAGATCTCCTGGATCTGTGGGGAGCAACCGAGGACGCTGAGTTGAAATGGACACCCCTGGGGATGGGTCCTAATGTGCTTTGTGTCAATGGAGACCTTGGAATGAAGCGGTGGCACTGGGGCCCTAAAGGGTTCTCCTAAACAGAGGCTTTGACACAGCTCCAACGTGCAAGTTTCCCATGTGTAGATGAGATGTTTTCTGATGGGTGAGTCACGAAACAGCTATATGCTGCTTTTGAAATCCAGGCCTCTGAGGAGAGATGCCTGGAAACTAAAGCAATGGATCTGATTAGTGCCTAGGGGCCTGTTCTTAACTTTTTACCTCTGGGGACATCTGTCTATGGGTCTGAGTGCAGGTAGGTGCTCAGTTGGGCTCAGATTGCCCCTGTTTTTCCTGGGAAGCCACCACTATTGAGATGGATCAGGGACTTTGGAGGTTTATCCTATTAGAAGGCTTGTGGCCATTGGAATGGGCACACACAATTCCCTTGGAGAGGGCAAGTACAGTCCTCAGGTTTGGCTCCAGGGGCCTGAGCCTGTAGGTTGTGTAGGGCAGGGCTGTTTGGAGAGTTGTCTGAAAACACAAACTCGGCTTATGTTTCGGGTCATAGGTATGGCAGGACTGATCTACAGACCATGAGGAGAACTCTTCGGGATTTGAAAGAAGGGCGATTGTGAGGCTCCTGCTCAAGTGTTTGTCTCTGGATATTGTGTCACTCATGGTCGTGGAATTTCTGGGTGACTTCATGGGAAATGGACGAGTCTTACTCTCTGGTGGTTTGGCCCCGTCCAAAGAGTGTGGGGTCATTCTGTGGGCTTGAAGAAGTCCGGTTTTTTTTTTTTTTGTTGTTGTTGTTGTTTTTCTTTTTTAACCTCAGGTGTCCCACCGAATGAGAGATTCCAGAGTAGAGCTCTGGGGCGGGGCGACTGGACAATCAGAAATCTGGTTAAAAATTGGGGCCTAGGGACATGTCAAGCCCATTATGACATCTAATGGTCCAGACACTGAGAGGACTTACTAGAGGACAGGACTCATGCTTTAGGTCACAATGCGTGTGTATGCCCTCGTCGCACTCAAGGATGGGCGGGGCCTCAGGGTGAATGCTGGTTTCTCCAAAACTGAACGTTGGACAACGTGCCAACCACAAGTGTTCTTGCCATGGGTAAGGAGGAGTTATGATTTCTGCATCACACTCACCCCTGGGCAGTGATTGGAGATAAGGTCTCGGTTCTGAAGCCTGAAAACTGAGGTAGGGAAGAGATGATGACCTAAGGCCATGGCGGGTTTTATGTGCTCAGTGTGCGGTCAGCTTTCTGGGTGTTGGTCAGGAGGTCCGGGCTCAGGTTGTGTTCGACAGTGCATTAGTGCCCATGTTTGACTATATAATTTGGGTAAAGTCGAGTGCTGTGTAGGATTACCCTCATTTAAGGTGCCTGGTCAGCTCATGAGGCAATCATTTTTTTTCTAGAGGGCAGGCAGAGTGCTGCATTGTGGGTCCGTATTGCCAAACTTGAGGGCTTCGAGGCCAGGAGTGTGAGGACGGAAGTCTGAGAAGACAAGCTAGACTTGGGTTTCAGGGCGATGGCACGGCAGGTACCCCCTGCAGATCTGAACCAATATCTCATGCATCTGAAGTCAGGGAGAGGATCAGACGTTGACTCAGGTTGGAGTTTATGAGCATGACGGCCGCTTCATGAAGGGAGCGGAATCTCGAGGCCATTGAGGTTTTCCCACGTTGGGAGTTGTGGGATGCCCCCGTCAAGGATTCCTTCTGCGGGACAATTGAGACCTGTTGGACAACTCCAGGACATCCCATATGGAATGACTCCAGAGCCCCATTCGCGGATGGATGCCTGGGAAGCACGCCTCGCATTACAATTGTCTCCTAGCAACAAGACAGTTTAGATCTGATGGCTCGCCGGAGCATCCGGGGTGGCTGAGTTGAAATGGAATTTCCTGAGGATGGGTCCTAATGTGTTTTTGTGTCCATGAGAGCCGTGGAATGGGGCGGAGGCACCGGGAACCTGAAGTACTCTCCTAAGATTTGGACATGGCTCCCATGCACAGGTTTCCTTGTGGAGACGAGATGAGTTCTGATGGGTGCCTCAGGAAAACACCTATGCTCGTATTGGAATCAGGCTTTTGAGGACACATGCCTGTAACCCAAAGCAATGGATCCTATTATGGACTAGGGTCCTGTCTGGTTCAATCTTCTTCTCTGGAGACATCCATCTATGGTATGAGTGGAGGTCGATTATCAGCTGGTGTCAGACAGCCCTTGTTTGTTCCGGGCGACCTACACTATTGGGATGGCCTCAGGGACTTTGGAGGTTTCTCCTAATTTGTACGATTTTGGACCATGGAATGGGCAGAATTCCCATGGATTGGTAGGGACAGTCCTAATGTGTGGCTCCAGGGGCCCAGCCTGGAGGGTGTGTGGCCCAAGACTTTGAGGACAGAAGTCTGAAAACACAAACTCAGCTTAGGTTTGGGGACGTAGGTATGTCAGGCCCGATCGACAAACCATGAGAAGAACTCTTCAGGATATGAAGAAAGTGCGAGTCTGAGGCGCTTGCTCAGGCTTTTGTCTCTGGATTTTGTATCAGCAATGGCCGTGGAATGTCGGGGAGGCCTCATGGGCCATGGACGAATCTTCCTCTCTGAGGATTTGGCCCGATTCCCAATTACTATTCGTCAATCTGTGGGATGGGAGGACTCATTTCAGTTTTGTTACCTCAGGTGTCCCACCAAAAGAGGAATTCCAAAGCCAAGCCGTGGGGAAGACTGAAGGGACAACCCGAACTATGGTTAAAAATTGGGGCCTAGGGGCATGGCAAGCCCAATATGCTATCTCTTCATCCAGCCACTTAGTGGCCTTACTTGAGGACTGACTCAGCCTGAGTGTAACAATGTGTGTTTGTGACCAATGTGGCCCATGAGCATGGGCGGGGCCTCATGGGCCACACTGGTTTCAACTACACTGAACGTTGGACAACATGCCAACCACAAGGTTTCTTGCCATGGGGAAGGAATTCTGATTTCTGCATCACCTTCAACCCTGGGCAGTGATTGGAGATAAGGTCTAGGTTCTGAACCTGAAAACCGAGGTTGCGAAGAGATGACGACCTAAGGCCATGGCAGCTCCTTGTGCTCAGTGTGCGGCCAGCTTCTGGGAGGGGCCAGGGGGTCCAGGCTCAGGCTGTACCAGAAAGGGCATTAGTGCCCTGGTCAGCCTATGTATTTGGGGTACAGCCAAGGTCGGTGCAGGTTGATCCTCATTTGGGGTTACTGGGTAGCCCCAGAGGACAATGTTTTTCTTCTGGAGGGCCGGCAGAGTGCTGCATTGTAGTTCTGGATTGCCAAACTGGAGGGCTTGTGGGCCAGTAGTCTGACAACAAAAGTCTGAGAACACAAGCTAGGCTTAGATTTCTGGGTGAGGCCATGGCAGGCACAATCTACAGACCTGAATCGAGATCTCGTGCATCTGAAGTCAGGGCGAGGATCAGACGATCGCTCAGGTTGGAGTTTCTGACCCTGATGGCCCCTTCATGAATTGGGGGGCATCACGAGGCCATGGGTGTTTTCCCACGATGGGAGTTCTGAGAAGCTCCAAACTGCAGAGAGTCTTCCGCAGGACAATTGAGACCTGTTGTTTGGCTCCAGGCCAATGATTCTGAGCAGGGTTCTAAGGATGGATGGCTGGCTAGCCCACCTCGCATTCCAATTGTCTCCTAGCAACAAGACAGGTTAGATCTCCTGGATCTGTGGGGAGCAACCGAGGACGCTGAGTTGAAATGGACACCCCTGGGGATGGGTCCTAATGTGCTTTGTGTCAATGGAGACCTTGGAATGAAGCGGTGGCACTGGGGCCCTAAAGGGTTCTCCTAAACAGAGGCTTTGACACAGCTCCAACGTGCAAGTTTCCCATGTGTAGATGAGATGTTTTCTGATGGGTGAGTCACGAAACAGCTATATGCTGCTTTTGAAATCCAGGCCTCTGAGGAGAGATGCCTGGAAACTAAAGCAATGGATCTGATTAGTGCCTAGGGGCCTGTTCTTTCCTTTTTACCTCTGGGGACATCTGTCTATGGGTCTGAGTGCAGGTAGGTGCTCAGTTGGGCTCAGATTGCCCCTGTTTTTCCTGGGAAGCCACCACTATTGAGATGGATCAGGGACTTTGGAGGTTTATCCTATTAGAAGGCTTGTGGCCATTGGAATGGGCACACACAATTCCCTTGGAGAGGGCAAGTACAGTCCTCAGGTTTGGCTCCAGGGGCCTGAGCCTGTAGGTTGTGTAGGGCAGGGCTGTTTGGAGAGTTGTCTGAAAACACAAACTCGGCTTATGTTTCGGGTCATAGGTATGGCAGGACTGATCTACAGACCATGAGGAGAACTCTTCGGGATTTGAAAGAAGGGCGATTGTGAGGCTCCTGCTCAAGTGTTTGTCTCTGGATATCGTGTCACTCATGGTCGTGGAATTTCTGGGTGACTTCATGGGAAATGGACGAGTCTTACTCTCTGGTGGTTTGGCCCCGTCCAAAGAGTGTGGGGTCATTCTGTGGGCTTGAAGAAGTCCGGTTTTTTTTTTTGTTGTTGTTGTTGTTGTTTTTCTTTTTTAACCTCAGGTGTCCCACCGAATGAGAGATTCCAGAGTAGAGCCCTGGGGCGGGGCGACTGGACAATCAGAAATCTGGTTAAAAATTGGGGCCTAGGGACATGTCAAGCCCATTATGACATCTAATGGTCCAGACACTGAGAGGACTTACTAGAGGACAGGACTCATGCTTTAGGTCACAATGCGTGTGTATGCCCTCGTCGCACTCAAGGATGGGCGGGCCCTCAGGGTGAATGCTGGTTTCTCCTACACTGAACGTTGGACAACGTGCCAACCACAAGTGTTCTTGCCATGGGTAAGGAGGAGTTATGATTTCTGCATCACACTCACCCCTGGGCAGTGATTGGAGATAAGGTCTCGGTTCTGAAGCCTGAAAACTGAGGTAGGGAAGAGATGATGACCTAAGGCCATGGCGGGTTTTATGTGCTCAGTGTGCGGTCAGCTTTCTGGGTGTTGGTCAGGAGGTCCGGGCTCAGGTTGTGTTCGACAGTGCATTAGTGCCTAGGTTTGACTATATAATTTGGGTAAAGTCGGGTGCTGTGTAGGATTACCCTCATTTAAGGTGCCTGGTCAGCTCATGAGGCAATCATTTTTTTTCTAGAGGGCAGGCAGAGTGCTGCATTGTGGGTCCGGAATTGCCAAACTTGAGGGCTTCGAGGCCAGGAGTGTGAGGACGGAAGTCTGAGAAGACAAGCTAGACTTGGGTTTCAGGGCGATGGCACGGCAGGTACCCCCTGCAGATCTGAACCAATATCTCATGCATCTGAAGTCAGGGCGAGGATCAGACGTTGACTCAGGTTGGAGTTTATGAGCATGACGGCCGCTTCATGAAGGGAGCGGAATCTCGAGGCCATTGAGGTTTTCCCACGTTGGGAGTTGTGGGATGCCCCCGTCAAGGATTCCTTCTGCGGGACAATTGAGACCTGTTGGACAACTCCAGGACATCCCATATGGAATGACTCCAGAGCCCCATTCGCGGATGGATGCCTGGGAAGCATGCCTCGCATTCCAATTGTCTCCTAGCAACAAGACAGTTTAGATCTGATGGCTCGCCGGAGCATCCGGGGTGGCTGAGTTGAAATGGACTTTCCTGAGGATGGGTCCTAATGTGTTTTTGTGTCCATGAGAGCCGTGGAATGGGGCGGTGGCACCGGGAACCTGAAGTACTCTCCTAAGATTTGGACATGGCTCCCATGCACAGGTTTCCTTGTGGAGACGAGATCAGTTCTAATGGGTGCCTCAGGAAAACACCTATGCTCGTATTGGAATCAGGCTTTTGAGGACACATGCCTGTAACCCAAAGCAATGGATCCTATTATGGACTAGGGTCCTGTCTGGTTCAATCTTCTTCTCTGGAGACATCCATCTATGGTATGAGTGGATGTCGATTATCAGCTGGTGTCAGACAGCCCTTGTTTGTTCCGGGCGACCTACACTATTGGGATGGCCTCAGGGACTTTGGAGGTTTCTCCTAATTTGTACGATTTTGGACCATGGAATGGGCAGAATTCCCATGGATTGGTAGGCACAGTCCTAATGTGTGGCTCCAGGGGCCCAGCCTGGAGGGTGTGTGGCCCAAGACTTTGAGGACAGAAGTCTGAAAACACAAACTCAGCTTAGGTTTGGGGACGTAGGTATGTCAGGCCCGATCGACAAACCATGAGAAGAACTCTTCAGGATATGAAGAAAGTGCGAGTCTGAGGCGCTTGCTCAGGCTTTTGTCTCTGGATTTTGTATCAGCAATGGCCGTGGAATGTCGGGGAGGCCTCATGGGCCATGGACGAATCTTCCTCTCTGAGGATTTGGCCCAATTCCCAATTACTATTCGTCAATCTGTGGGATGGGAGGACTCATTTCAGTTTTGTTACCTCATGTGTCCCACCAAAAGAGGAATTCCAAAGCCAAGCCGTGGGGAAGACTGAAGGGACAACCCGAACTATGGTTAAAAATTGGGGCCTAGGGGCATGGCAAGCCCAATATGCTATCTCTTCATCCAGCCACTTAGTGGCCTTACTTGAGGACTGACTCAGCCTGAGTGTAACAATGTGTGTTTGTGACCAATGTGGCCCATGAGCATGGGCGGGGCCTCATGGGCCACACTGGTTTCAACTACACTGAACGTTGGACAACATGCCAACCACAAGGTTTCTTGCCATGGGGAAGGAGTTCTGATTTCTGCATCACCTTCAACCCTGGGCAGTGATTGGAGATAAGGTCTAGGTTCTGCAACCTGAAAACCGAGGTTGGGAAGAGATGACGACCTAAGGCCATGGCGGCTCGATGTGCTCAGTGTGCGGCCAGCTGTCTGGGAGGTTCCAGGGGGTCCAGGCTCAGGCTGTGTCAGAAAGGGCATTAGTGCCCTGGTCAGCCTATGTATTTGGGGTACAGCCAAGGTCGGTGCAGGTTGATCCTCATTTGGGGTTACTGGGTAGCCCCAGAGGACAATGTTTTTCTTCTGCAGAGCCGGCAGAGTGCTGCATTGTAGTTCTGGATTGCCAAACTGGAGGGCTTGTGGGCCAGTAGTCTGACGACAAAAGTCTGAGAACACAAGCTAGGCTTAGGTTTCTGGGTGAGGCCATGGCACGCACAATCTACAGACCTGAATCGAGATCTGGTGCATCTGAAGTCAGGGCGAGGATCAGACGATCGCTCAGGTTGGAGTTTCTGTCCCTGATGGCCCCTTCATGAATGGGCAGGGCATCACGAGGCCATGGGTGTTTTCCCAAGATGGGAGTTGTGAGAAGCTCCAAACTGCAGAGAGTCTTCTGCAGGACAATTGAGACCTGTTGTTTGGCTCCAGGCCAATTATTCTGAGCAGGGTTCTAAGGATGGATGGCTGGGTAGCCCACCTCGCATTCCAATTGTCTCCTAGCAACCAGACAGGTTAGATCTCCTGGATCTGTGGGGAGCAACCGAGGACGCTGAGTTGAAATGGACACCCCTGGGGATGGGTCAATGTGCTTTTGAGTCTCTGGAGACCTTGGAATGAAGCGGTGGCACTGGGGCCCTAAAGGGTTCTCCTAAACAGAGGCTTTGACACAGCTCCAACGTGCAAGTTTCCCATGTGTAGATGAGATGTTTTCTGATGGGTGAGTCAAGAAACAGCTATATGCTGCTTTTGAAATCCAGGCCTCTGAGGAGAGATGCCTGGAAACAAAAGCAATGGATCTGATTAGTGCCTAGGGGCCTGTTCTGTCCTTTTTACCTCTGGGGACATCTGTCTATGGGTCTGAGTGCAGGTAGGTGCTCAGTTGGGCTCAGATTGCCCCTGTTTTACCTGGGAAGCCACCACTATTGAGATGGATCAGGGACTTTGGAGGTTTATCCTATTAGAAGGGTTGTGGCCATTGGAATGGGCACACACAATTCCCTTGGAGAGGGCAAGTACAGTCCTCAGGTTTGGCTCCAGGGGCCTGAGCCTGTACGTTGTGTAGGCCAGGGCTGTTTGGACAGTTGTCTGAAAACACAAACTCGGCTTATGTTTCGGGTCATAGGTATGGCAGGACTGATCTACAGACCATGAGGAGAACTCTTCGGGATTTCAAAGAAGGGCGAGTGTGAGGCTCCTGCTCAAGTTTTTGTCTCTGGATATCGTGTCACTCATGGTCGTGCAATTTCTGGGTGACTTCATGGGAAATGGACGAGTCTTACTCTCTGGTGGTTTGGCCCCGTCCAAAGAGTTTGGGGTCATTCTGTGGGCTGGAAGAAGTACGTTTTTTTTTTTTGTTGTTGTTGTTGTTTTCTTTTTTAACCTCAGTTGTCCCACCAAATGATGGATTCCAGAGTAGAGCCCTGGGGAGGGGCGACTGGACAATCAGAAATCTGGTTAAAAATTGGGGCCAAGGGACATGTCAAGCCCATTATGACATCTAATGGTCCAGCCACTGAGAGGACTTACTAGAGGACAGGACTCATGCTGAGGGTCACAATGCGTGTGTATGCCCTCGTCGACTCAAGAATGGGCGGGGCCTCAGGGTGAATGCTGGTTTCTCCTACACTGAACGTTGGACAACGTGCCAACCACAAGGGTTCTTGCCATGGGTAAGGAGGAGTTCTGATTTCTGCATCACACTCACCCCTGGGCAGTGATTGGAGATAAGGTCTCGGCTGTGAAGCCTGAAAACTGAGGTAGGGAAGAGATGATGACCTAAGGCCATGGCGTGTTTTATGTGCTCAGTGTGCGGGCAGCTTTCTGGGTGTTGGTCAGGAGGTCCGGGCTCAGGTTGTGTTCGACAGTGCATTAGTGCCCAGGTTAGACTATATAATTTGGGTAAAGTCGAGTGCTGTGTAGGTTTACCCTCATTTAAGGTGCCTGGGCAGCTCATGAGACAATAATTTTTTTTTCTAGAGGGCAGGCAGAGTGCTGCATTGTGGGTCCGGAATTGCCAAACTTGAGGGCTTCGGGGCCAGGAGTGTGAGGACGGAAGTCTGAGAAGACAAGCTAGACTTGGGTTTCAGGGCGAGGGCACGGCAGGTACCCCCTGCAGATCTGAACCAATATCTCATGCATCTGAAGTCAGGGCGAGGATCAGACGTTGGCTCAGGTTGGAATTTCTGAGCATGACGGCCGCTTCATGAAGGGAGCGGAATCTCGAGGCCATTGAAGTTTTCCCACGTTGGGAGTTGTGGGATGCCCCCTTCAAGGATTCCTTCTGCGGGACAATTGAGACCTGTTGTACAGCTCCAGGACATCCCATACGGAATGATTCCAGAGCACCGTTCGCGGATGGATGCCTGGGAAGCCCTCCTCGCATTCCAATTGTCTCCTAGCAACAAGACAGTTTAGATCTGATGGCTCTGCGGGAGCAACCGGGTTGGCTGAGTTGAAATGGACTTTCCTGAGGATGGGTCCTAATGTGTTTTTGTGTCCATGAAGGCCTTGGAATGGGGCGGTGGCACCGGGACCCTGAAGTACTCTCCTAAGCTTTGGACATGGCTCCCATGCACAGGTTTCCTTGTGGAGACTAGATGAGTTCTGATGGGTGCCTCAGGAAACCCCCTGAGGGTGAAAACACACACCCTTCATGCCAGGGCCCCTGGAACCACACATCAGGATTGTTCCTGCCCTCTCAAAGGGAATTCTTCATATTCCTTTGGCCACAACCATATAAATCAGGAGAAATCTCCAATGTCCCTGGGACCATCCCAATATTGTAGGCTGCTCGGAACAAACAGGGGTGATCTGACACTACCTGAGCAACTAGCTCCACACAGACTCGGAGACAGATGTCCCCAGAGAAGAACATTGAACTGGACAGGCCCCTAGGCCCTAATCAGATCCATTGCTTTGGTTTCCAGGCATCTCTTCTCAGAGGCCTGCTTTCCAATACCAGCCTATGGGGTTTCCATAGGCTCCTTCAGTGCAAGTCTTGTCTGCACATTGGAAACTTGCTCGAGGAGCTATGTCAGAACCTCAGAGGCCTGGTTTTCAATACCACCATATGGGGGTTTCCTGAGGCATCAGTCAGAACAAATGTCTTCTCCACATGGGAAATGTGCTCTTTCAAGCTGTGTCAAAACCTCCGGCTAGGAAAATCCTTCAGGGCCCCGGTGCCACCACCTCATTCCAAGGTCTCCATGGACAAAATCCCACATTAGGACCCATCTGCAGGAGAGTCTATTTCAACTCAGTGCCCTTGGGTTCTCCCCTAGAGCCAGCAGATCGAACCTATCTTGTCACTAGGAGACAATTGGAATGTGAGGCGGGCTGGCTAGGCATCCATCTGTAGAAAACGACTCTGAAGTAATTCCATATGGGACGTCCTGGAGCCATCCAACAGGTCACAGCTGTCCTGCAGAAGGAATCCTTGCGCTTTGGAGCACCTCACAACTCCCATCATGGGAAAAGCTCTGTGGCCTCGTGGTGCACTGTCCCCTTCATGAAAGAGCCATCTTGGACAGAAACTCCAACCTGAGCCAACGTCTAATCCTTGCCCTGACTTCAGATGCACGAAATCTTGATTCAACTCTGCAGAGTGTGCCTGCCGAAACCCCGTCCCGAAGCAAAACCTAGCTATTGTTCTCAGACTTCGTCCTCACACTCCGAGCCCACCAGCCCTCCAGTTAGGGAATTCTGGAGAGACACAATGCAGCACTCTGACTGCCCTCCAGAAGGGAAACGTTGTCCTATGGGGCTAACCAGAAACACCAAATGAGGATCAACCTGCATGCCACTTGACTCTACCGCAATTATACAGTTTCGCTTCGGCGTTAATGCCCTGTCTTGCACAGCCTGAGGTCTGAATTTTCAACCGACACCCAGACAGCTGGCTGTACACTGAGCACATCAGACCCGCCATGGCTTTAGGTCATCATCTCTTTTCAACCTTGGTTTTAAGGCTTCAGAACCTAGACCTTATATATACTCACTACCCAAGGGTGAACGTGATGCAGAAATGAAACTCCTTCTTCCTCAAGGCAAGAAACCTTGTGGTTGGCATGTTTTCCAACGTTCAGTGTAGGAGAATCCAGTGTAGCCCATGAGTCCCCGCCCATGCTTGAGAACCGCAATGGGCACAAACACATTGGGACCCTCAGTGTGAGCCCTGTCCTCAAGTAAAGCCTCTCAGGGGCTGGACCAAGAACCCGCATTGCCATCCCTAGTCCCCCAATATTAATGAGAGGTTGAGAGTTCTAGTCACCCCTATTCAGGTCTCTGCTCTGGAACCCCTGAGGAAAAAAAATATTGAAGGGTCTCCTCCATCCCCTGAATGAGCCCCAAAACTTGGGATCTGACCAAATCTTAAAAGAGAAAGAATCATCCATGGCCAAAGAGGCCATCCCGTCATTCCATGGCCATCATTGACACAAAATCTAGAGACAAAATCCTGGAGATATGCCTCACACTTGCCCTTTGTTCATAGCCTGATAAATTCTCCTCACGGTCTATAGATCAGGCATGTCATACCTACGTCCCCAAATCTAAGCTGAGTTTGGGTTTTCAGGTTTCTGTCCCCACTGTCCTGGCCCACACACCCTCCAGGCTGGGTCCCCTGGAGCCATGCCTCAGGACTGTGCCTGCCTTCTCCAAGCAAATTCTGCCCATTCCATTGGCCACAACCCTAAAGAATAGGAGAACACTCCAACGTCCCTGAGGCCATCCCAATAGTGTTGGCCACTCAGGGCAAACAGGGTGATCTGTCCCAAGATGAGCAACTACCTCAACTCAGATCCATAGACAGATAACCCCAGAGAAGAAGATTGAACCGGACAGGCACCTAGGCCCTAATCAGATCCATTGCTTTTGATTCCAGGCATCTCTCCTCAGAGGCCTGGTTTCCAATACCAGCATATGTGTTCTTCAGGAGGTACCAGTCTGAACAAATCTCATTTCCACATGGGAAACATGCATTTTGGAGCTGTGTCACAACCTCCAGTTAAGGGAAACCTTCAGGTCCCAGCAGCCAACACCCCATTCCAAGGTCTCCATGGACACAAACCCGCATTATGACCCATCCGCAGGCGAGTCCATTTCAACACATCCCCTTTGGTTGCTCCCCAAAAGAAGCAGATCGAACCTGCCTTGTCACTAGGAGACAATAGGAATGTGAGGCGGGCACTCCAGGAATCCATCCTTAGAACCCTGCACTGCTGTGGTTCCGCATGGGACGTCCTGGAGCAATCTGACCGGTCTCGACTGTCCCGTAGAAGGAATCCTTGCCGATTGGAGCAACTTACAATGCCAATCGTGGGAAAGTCTCCATAGCCCCATGATGCCCCCCACCATCATGAAGGGGCCATCCTGAACAGAAACTTCAACCTGAGCCTACGTCTGATCCTCGCCCTGACTTCAGATGCATGAGATTTAGATTTAGCTCTACAGAGTGTGCCTGCCATGATCTTGACCCAAAACCGAAGCCTAGCTTGTGTTCTCTCACTTCCTTCCTCACAATTCTGGCCCACAAGCCCTCCAGTGTGAGAATTCCGTCGCCACAATGCAGCACTCTTCCTTCCCTCCAGAAGAAAAACGTTGCCCCTGGGGCTACCCAGAAACGCCAAATGAGGATCAACCTGCATGCCACTCAACTTTACTCCAATTATACAGTCTAAGCTTGGCACTAATGCCCTGTCTGACACAGCCTGAGCCTGGACCTCCTGGATGACACCCAGAAAGGTGGTGTCACACCTAAGGACTGTGCCAGTGCTCTCCAAGGGAACTCTGCCCGTTTCATTTGCCACAACCTTACAGATTAGGAGAAACCTCCAATTCCCAAGACCAGCCCAATAGTGTTGGCCTCCCCCAACAAACATGGGTGATCTGACACAAGCTGAGCAGTGACCTCCATTCTGAATCTTAGACAGAGACACTCAGAGGAGAATATTGAAAAGGACAGGCCCCTAGACCGTAATCAGATCCATTGCTTTGGATTCCAGGCATTGTTCCCCAGATGCTTGGTTTCCAATACCAGGTTGTGGGGGTTTCAGAACAAATCTCGTCTCTACATGGGAAACTTGCTCTTTGGAGCTGCATCAAAACCTCAGGTTAGGAGAATTCTTCAGGGCAACAGAGCCACTGCCCCATTCCAAGGAATCCATGGACACAAATCCACATCATGACTGATCCTCATGAGAGTCCATTTCAATTCAGCCCCCTCGGTTGTTCCCCCAGTGACAGCAGATCGAATCCTCCTTTTCACTAGGACACAACTGGAATGCAAGTTGGACTGCCCAGGCATCCATCATTAGAACTGTGCTTTGGAGCATTTCTTATGGGACGTCCTTGATCCATCCAAAAGGTCGTGACTGTCCCGCTGACGGAATCCTTGTGGTTTGGAGCATCACACACTCACAAAGTTGGAAATCTTCCATGGTTTCCTGATGCCCCCCCACCTTCATGAAGGGGACATCATGTACAGAAACTCCAACCTAAGCCAACATCTGATCCTCGCCCTGACTTCAGATGCACGAAATCTCATTTCAGGTCTGTAGAGTGTGCCTGCCATGTCACCGCTGCGAATTCTAAGCTGAACTTGTGTTCTCAGACTTCTGTCCAAAAACACCTGGCCCACAAGCCCTGAAGTTGGCAATTCTGGAGCCAGAATGCAGCACTCTGCCTGCCCTCCAGAAGAAAATCTTTGCCCTATGGGGCCAACCAGAAACCCCAAATGAGGACCAACCTTCACATCACTCGACTGTACCCCAATTATACAGTCTAGCCTGGGGACTAATGCCCTGCCTAACACAGCCTGAGCCCAGACCTCATGATGGACACAGACATCTGGCCGCACACTAAGTGCATCGGACCCACCATGGCCTTAGGTCGTCATCTCTTACCAACCTCGGTTTTCAGGCTTCAGAATCTAGACCTTATCTCTACTCACTGCCATGCCGTGTACGTGATGCAGAAATTAGAACTCCTCCTTCCCCATGACCAGAAACCCTGTGGTTGGCATGTTGTCCAACGTGCAGTGTAGGAGAAACCAGCATGGCCCATGAGGCCTCAGACATGCTTGAGGGCTGCGATGGGCACAAACACACATTAGGACCCTAAGCATGAACCCTGGCCTCAAGTAAAGCCTCTCCGGGGCTGGACCAAGAGCCCACATATGGAGATTACCATGCCCCTATTCCCCAAACCTTAACCAGTGCTTGAGAAGTCTAGTCACCCCTACTCAGATCTCTTCTCTAGAATCCCTCCTTGGTGGGACACATGAGGTTAAAAAAAAAATAGAGAAAGGACTCCTACCGTCCAAAGAATGACCGCAAACACTTGGAATTGGGCCAAATTCACAGAGAGAAATACTCGTCCATGGCTGATGAGGCCATCCTGACATTCCACGGCCACCATTGACACAAAATCCGGAGACAAAAGCCTGAAAAAGCGCCACACACTCGCCCTTTGTTCAAAGCCTGAAAAATTCTCACGGTCTGTAGATCGGGCCTGCCATACCTATGTCCCCAAACCTAAGCCAAGTTTGTGTTTTCAGACTTCTGTCTCCATTGTCCTGGCCCACACACCCTCAAGGCTTGGCCCCATGGAGCCACACCTCAGGACTGTGCCTGCCCTCTCCATGGGAATTCTGCTCATTCCTTTGGCACAACCTGACAGATTAGGAGAAACATCCGAAGTCCCCGAGGCCACCCCAATATTGTAGGATGTCCGGGACAAACAGGGACCATCTGCCACAAGCTGAGCCACTACCTCCAATCAGACCTGTAGATAGATATCCATAGAAAAGAAGATTGAACAAGACAGGCACCTAGGCCCTAAACGGATTCATTGCTTTTGTTTTCATGTATCTCTCCTCAGAGGCCTGGATTCCAATACCAGCACATGGGGGTTTCTGGAGCTACCAATCAGAACAAATCGCATGCCACATGGGAATCATGCTATATGGAACTGTGTCAAAACCTCCAGTTAGGAGGAGATTTCACGTCACTGGAGCCACTGCCCCATTCCAATGTCTCAATGGACACAATCCCACATTATGACCCATCCTCAGGAGAGTCCATTTCAACACAAACCTGGCGGTTGCTCACCCAGTGCCAGCAGATCAAACCTGCTTTATCACTAGGAGACAATTGTAATGCGAGTTCGTTTGTGTTTGAGTTTGTGTTTTCAGACTTCTATCCTGACATCCCTGTCCCACACACCCTCCAGACTGAGGCCCCTGGAGCCACACCTCAGGACTGTGCCTGCCCTCTCCAAGGAAATTCTTCCCATTCCATTGGCCACAACCCTACAGATAAGTAGAAACGTCCAAAGTCCCAGAGGCCATTCCAATAGTGTAGGCCACCCAGGTCAAAGAGGGGCGAACTCTCACAAGCTGAGCAACGACGTCAACTCACCCATAGACAGATAACCCAAGAGAAGAAGATTAAACTGGACTGGCCCCTAGAATGTAATTGGTTCCATTGCTTTTTTTTCTAAGCATCTCTCCTCAGAGGCCTGTTTTCCAATACCAGCATATGGGGGATTCCAGAGATACCAATCAGAACAAATCTTGTCTTCACATGGGAAACTTATCCTTTGGAGCTCTGTAAAAGCCTCCAGTTAGGAGAAACCTTCAGGTAGCCGGAGCAACCGCCCTATTCCAAGGTCTCCATGGACACATACCCGCATTATGACCATTCGGCAGGAGAGTACATTTCAACTCAGCCCCGTCGATTACTCCCCCAGAGGCAGAATATCAAACCTGCCTTGTCGCTAGGAGACAACTGGAATGCAAAGCAGACTCTCTAAGCATCCATCCTTGGAATCCTGCTCTGGCACCGTTCCATATGGGATGTCCTGGAGCCTTCCAACAGGTCTTGACTGTCCCACAGAAGGAATCCTTGCAGATTGGAGCATCTCACAACTCCTATCGTGGGAAAACCTACATGGCCTCATGAGATGCTCCCCTATATAAAGGGGCCATCATGGACAGAAACTCCAACCTGAGCCAACTTCTGATGCATTGCTTTGGTTTCTAGGTATCTCTCCTCAGAGGCCTGGTTTCCAATATCAGAATATGGGGGTTTCCTAAGGAAACAATCAGAACAGATCTCATCTCCACATGGGAAACTTGCTCTTTGGAGCTGTGTCAATACCTCAGGTTAGGAGGATCCTTCAGGGCGCTGGCACCATGGCCCAATCCCAAGGTCTCCAAGGACACAAAATTACATTATGAACCATTCTCAGGAGAGTCCATTTCAAATCAGCCCCCTCGGCTGCTCACCCAGAGCCAGCAGATCAAACCTTCCTTGTCACTAGGAGACAGTTAGAATGGGAGGCGGGCTTCCCAGGCATCCATCCTTAGAACCCTGCTCTGGAGAACTTCTTTATGGGACGTCTTGAATCCAACCAACCTGTCTTGACTGTCTCGCAGAATGAATCCTTGTGGTTTGAAGCATCACACAATAACACTGTGAGAAAACCTCCATTTCCTCATGATGCCCCACACCTTCATAAATGGGCCATCACGGACAGAAACTCCATCCTAAGCCAAAGTCTGATCCTCGCCCTGAATTCAGAAGCATGAGATCTCGATTCAGCACTTGAGAGTGTGCCTGCTGGGCCCTCTCCCCGAAAACTAAGCCTAACTTGTGTTCTCAGACGTCCGTCCTCAGAATCCTGGCCACACTCCTCCAGTTTGGAAATTCTGGAGACACAATGCAGCACTCTGCCTGGCCTCCAGAAGAAAAATGTTGCCCTATAGGGCTAAACAGAAACGCCAAATGAGTAACAACCTGCATGCCACTCGACCATACCCCAATTTTACAGTCTAGCCTGTGCACTAAAGCCCTGTCTGACACAGCCTGAGGGCAGACCTCCAGTCCAACACCCAGACAGTTGGCTGTACACTGAGCATATCAAACCCACAATGGCTTTAGGCCATCATCTCTACCCAACCTCAATTTTCACCTTCAGAACCTAGACCTTATCTCCACTCACTGCTCAGGAGTGAACGTGATGCAAGAATCAGAAATTCTCCTTCGCCTTGGCAAGAAACCTAGTGGTTGGCATGTTGTCCAATGTTCATTGTAGGAGAAAGCAGCATGGACTATGAGGCCCCACCTATCCCTGAGGGCCACAATTTGCACAAACACACATTGTGACCCTCAGCGTGAGCCCTATCCTCATGTAAAGCCTCTTAGTGACTGGAACAACAGCCCACATATGGGGCTTGCAATGCCCCTAGTCCCCCAATCTCAACCAGAGTTCGAGATGTCTAGTCACCCCTACTCAGGGCTCTACTCGGAATCCCTCTTTGGTGGCACACCTGAGGTAAAAAAAAAAAAAAAAATACAGAAAGGACTCTTCCCATTCACAGAATGATCCCAACCACTTGGGATCAGGCCAAATCACCAGAGAAAGAATTGTCCATGGCCCTTGAGGACACCCCGACATTCCACGGCCGCCATTGACACAAAATCCAGAGACAAAACCCTGAGCAAGCACCACATACTCGCCCTTTGTTCATAGCCCGGAAAATTCTCACGGTCTGTAGATCGAGCCTTCATACATACATCCCCAAACCTAAGCTGAGCTTGTGTTTTCAGTCTTCTGTCCCCACAGTCCTGGCCCACACACCATCCAAGCTGGGGCCCCTGGAGCCACACCTCAGGACTGTGGCTTCCCTCTCCAGGGGAATTCTGCCATTTCCATTGGCCACAACCCTATAGATTAGGAGAATCCTCCAAACTCCCCCAGGCCATCTGAATTGTGTTGGATGCCCAGGACAAACAGGGATGATCTTTCACAAGTTAGGAAACCACCTCCACTCAGACCCAGAGACAGATATCTCCATAGAATAAGAAGGAACTGGACGGGCACTTAGGCCCTAATCAGATCCCTTGCTTTTGATTCCAGTCATCACTCCTCAGAGGCCTGGTTTCCAATACCAGCATATGGGAGATTTCTTAGGCACTCATCAAAACAATTCTCTTCTCTACATAGGAAACATACTCTTTAGAGCTCCATCAAAACCTCCGGTTATGAACATCCCTCAAGGCCCCGGATCAAGCACCCCATTCCAAGGTCTACATGGACACAAATGCACATTATGACCAATCCTCAACTCACCCATTTCAACACACCCGCCTCGGTTGCTCCCCTAGATCCAGCAGATCGAACTTGCCTTGGCTCTATGAGACACCTGGAATGGGAGGCAGGCTGCCCAGGCATCCATCCTTAGAACCCTGCTCTGGATAACTTCCTGATGGGATGTCCTGGAGCCATCCAACAGGTCTCGACTGTCCCACAGAAGGAATCATTGTGGTTTGGGGCATCTCACAATTCCCATCGTGGGAAAACCTCCATGTCCTCGTGACACCCTCCCCTTCATGAATGGGCCGTCATGGACAGAAACTCCGACCTAAGAAAACGTATGATCCTAGCTCTGTCTTCAGGTATACGGGATCTCGAATCATCTCTGCAGAGGGTGCCTGCTGTCCCCTCACCCCGAAATCTAAGTCTGGCTTGTGTTCTCAGAATTTTTTCCTCACACTCCTGGCCCACAAGCCTTCCAGTTTGGGAATTCTGGAGCCACTATGTTGCACGGTGTCTTCCCTCCAGAAGAAAAACGTTGCCCTCTGGGGCTACCCAGTAACCACAAATGAGTACCATCCTGCACAAAACTCGACTGCACCCCAATGATACAGTCTAGCCTGGGCACTAATGCCCTGTCTGCCGCAGCCTGAGCCTGCACCTCCCAACCCACACTCAACAGCTGGCCGAACACTGAGCACATCAGACACACCATGGCCTTAGGGCTTCATCTCTTCCCAACCTCAATATTCAGGCTTCAGAACCTAGACCTTAAATCCAATCACAGTCCAGGAGTGAAAGTGTTGCAGAAATTAGAA
This sequence comes from Mustela nivalis, assembly GCF_964662115.1. NCBI lineage: Eukaryota > Metazoa > Chordata > Mammalia > Carnivora > Mustelidae > Mustela > Mustela nivalis. The sequence continues at coordinate 727,600 of NW_028136451.1, read as the reverse complement.
CTCCATCTTCCCCATTGCCAGAAAACTTGTGGTTCCCATACTGTGCAACGTTCAGTGTAGGAGAAACCAGCATGGTACATTAGGCCACGCCCTGACTTGAGGGGCTCCTTGGGCACAAAAACACATTGTGAAACTCAGTGTGAGACCTATCCTCAAGGAAGGCCTCTCAGTGTCTGGACCAAGAGCCCACATATGGGGCTTGCCATGTTCTTAGGTCCCAATATTAACCAGAGGTCTGGTTGTCCAGTTGCCCCCACCCACGACTCTGCTCTGGAATCCCTCTTTTGGTGGTCCAACTGAGGTAAATAAATAAATAAATAAATAAATAAATAAATAAACAGAAAGCCCTCCTCTTTTTCCACAGAATGACACCAAACTCTTGGGATCGGGTCAAATGCCTGAAATGGAGCCTCATCGATGGCCCATGAGGACACCCCAACATTCCATGGCAATCGTTGACACATTTCCAGAAAAAAAAAAAAAAAAGCATGAGCAAGCACCTCACATTCGCCCTTTGTTCATATCCCGAAGAGGTCTCCTCACGGTCTATAGATCAGGCCGGCCATACCTACATCCCCCACCTAAATGGAGTTTCTGTTTTCAGACTTTTGTCCAAATAGCCCTGGACCACACACGCTCCACACTTGGGTCCCTGGAGCCACACCTCAGGACTGTGCTTCCCTTTCAGGGGAATTCTTCCCATTCCATTGGCCACAACCTTGCAAATTAGGAAAAACCTCCAAAGTCACCGAGGCCATCCCAATAGTGTAGGCCGCCCAGGACAAACAGGGGTGATCTCAAACCAGCTGAGCAACTACCTCCACTCAGACAACAGATATCCCCAGAGAAGAATATTGAACCGGACAGGACCCAAGGCCCTAATCAGATCCATTGCTTTGGTTTCCAGGCATCTCTCCTCAGAGGCCTCGTTTCCAATACCAGCATATGGTGGTTTCCTGAGGCACCATTAAGAACAAATCTCGTCTCCCCATGGAAAACTTGCTCATTGGAGCTTTGTCATAACCTCTGGTTAGGAGAATCCTTCAGGGCCCTGGTGCCACTGCCCCATACCAAGGTCTCCATGGACTCAAACCAACATTAAGACCATCCTCAGGAAAGACCATTTCAACTCAGCCCCCTCTGTTGCTACCCCAAGCCAGCAGATCAAACGTTTCTTGTTGCTAGGAGACAATTGGAATGTGAGGCTGGCTGCCCAGGCATCCATACTTAGAACCCTGTTCTGGAAAAATACCTTATAAGACGTCCTGGAGCCATCCAACAAATCTTAATTGTCCCACAGAAGGAATCCTTGCGGTTTGGAGCATCTCACAACTCCAATAGTGGGAAAACCTCCATGGCCTCATAATGCCCCCCCCTTCCTGAAGGGGCCAACATGGACAGAAACTCAAACCTGAGCCAATGTCTGAACTTCAACCTGACTTCAGACGCATGAGATCTCAATTCAGCTCTGCAGAGTGTGCCTGCCATGTCCTTGCCCCGAAACCTAAGCCTAGCTTGTGTTCTCAGACTTCCGTCCTCACTCTCCTGGCCCACAAGCCCTCCAGTTTGGGAATTCCGAAGCCACAATGCAGCACTCTGCCTGCCCTCCAGAAGAAAAACTTTGCCCTATGCTGCTAATAAGAATCCCCTGATGATTTTCTAATGCATGCCACTCGATTGTAAAGCAATTATACAGCCCACCCTGTATACTAATGCCCTGTCTGGCACAGCCTGAGACAAGACATCCCAAACGACACCCAGACAGCTGACCCCAACCTGGACACATAGGACCCGCTATGGCTGTAGGTCGTCATCTCTTCCCAACCTCGGTTTTCAGGCTTCAGAACCTAGACCTTATCTCCAATCACTGCCCAGGGGTGAACGTGATGCAGAAATTAGAATTCCTCCTTCCCCATGGCCAGAAACCTTGTGGTTGGCATGTTGTCCAACGTTCAATGTGGGAAAACCTGCATTGTCCGAAAGGCCACGCCAGTGCTTGAGGGCCGCCTAGGGCACAGACATGCATTGTGACCTGCAGCGTGAGTCCCGTATTAAAGTAACGCCTCTCAGTGGCTGGACCAAGATCCTGCATATGGGGCTTGTCATATCCATAGGCCCCCAGGCTTAACCAGAGGGCGAGTATTCCAGTTGTCAGTACCCACTGCTATGCTCTAGAATCCTTCTACTGGGGGGACACATGAAGCAGAAAACAGGACACTTCCCTTCCCACAGAATGACCCCAAACTCTTGGGGGCTGGACAAACTACCAGAGAGGGAGACTTCTACGACCCATGAGGCAACTCCTACATTAAACGGCCATTGTGGACAAAACATCCAGAGACAAAAGTCTGAGCGACTGCCTCCCTCTCACCCTTCTTTCATATCCAGAGGAGCTCCCCTCATGGACTGTAGATCAGGCCTGCCGTAACCTCGGCCCCAAACCTGAGCTGAGTTAGGGTTTTTGGATTCTGTCTGCACAGCCATGGCCCACACAGCCTCCAGGCTGGGGTCTCTGGAGCCACACCACAGAACTGTGCCTGCTCTCTCCTAAGAAACTGCACATTCCATTGGCCACAACTCTACAAAATAGTAGAAACCTCAAGGTCCCCAAGGACATCCCACTAGGGCAAGCCGCACTGGACAAATAGGGGCATTATGACACAAGCTGAGCAACTACTACCTCCATGCAGACACACAGACAGATATCCGCAGAGACAGAAGATTGAACCAGACAGGCCCCTAGGCCCTATTATGAACTCTTGCTTTGGTGTCCAGGTATCACTCCTCAGAGGCCTGGGTTCGAAGACCAGCATACGGGGCTTTCCTGAGGCACCAGACAGAAGACCTCTCATCTCCACATGGGAAGCTTCCTTGTTGGAGTTGTGTCAAGCCCTTCGGGTTGGAGAATCCTGCAGAGTCCCTTAGCTACTGCCACATTCCAAGGTCTCCATGGCCACCAACCCACATTATGACTCATCCTCAGCAGAGTCCATTTAAACTCAGCCTTCTGGGTAGCTCACCCAAGAGCCCGCAGATTGAGCGTGCCTTGCCTCGACCAGGCAATGGGAAGGTGAGTTGGCGTTTCTCGGCATCCATGCTGAGGCCCCTGCTCTCGAGTCTTTCTGTATGGGGCATCCTGGAACCATCCAATAGTACTCGACTGTCCTGAAGTAGGAAACTTTGAAGTTTGGAGCAGCTCACAACTCCCAGCATAGGAAAACCTCCCTGGCCTCATGACGCCCGCACCCCCTTCAGGAAGAAGCCGTCATGGACACAAACTCCAGCTTGAGGCAACCTCTGATAATCGCCCTGACCTCACCTGCAGGAGATCTCGATTCAGCCTCTGCAGAGTGGGCCTGCCATGCTCTTGGCCCCAAAACTCGTGCTAGCTTGTGTTTTCAGACTTCCTTCCTCACAACCCTGGCCACACCCCTCCAGTTTGGCAATTCTGGAGACACAATGCAGCACTCTGCCTGCCCTCCAGAAGAAAAATGTTGCCCTATAGGGCTAACCAGAAACGCCAAATGAGTAACAACCTGCATGCCACTCGACCATACCCCAATTATACAGTCTAGCCTGTGCACTAAAGCCCTGTCTGACACAGCCTGAGGGCAGACCTCCAGTCCAACACCCAGACAGCTGGCCATACACAGAGCATATCACACCCACAATGGCTTTAGGCCATCATCTCTACCCAACCTCAGTTTTCACCTTCAGAACCTAGACCTTATCTCCACTCACTGCTCAGGAGTGATCGTGATGCAAGAATCAGAACTTCTCCTCCACCTTGGCAAGAAACCTAGTGGTTGGCATGTTTTCCAACGTTCAGTGTAGTTGAAACCAGTGTGGCCCATGAGGCCCCGCCCATGTTTAAGAGCCACATTGGTCACAAACACACATTGTGTCCCTCTGTCTGATCCCAGGCCTCAGGTAAGGCCTCTCAGTGGCTGGATGAAGAGACAGCATATTGGGCTTGCCATGCCCCTAGGCCCCAAATTTTACCCATAGTTCGGGTTCTCCCTTCACTTTTCCCCAGGGCTCTTCTTTGGAATTCCTCTTTTGGCGGGACACCTGAGGTAACAAACCTGAAAGGAGTCCTCCCATTCCACAGATTGACGAAAAACATTTGGGATCGGGCCAAATCCACAAAGAGCAAAATTCGTCCATGGCCCATGAGGCCTCCCCGACATTCCACGGCCATCGCTGATACAAAATCCAGAGACAAAAGCCTGAGCAAGTGCCTCAGACTCGCTCTCTCTTCATATCCGGAAGAGTTCTTCTCATGGTTTATAGATCGGGCCTGCCATACCTACGTCCCCAAACCTAAGCTGAGTTTGTGTTTTCAGACTTCTGTCCTCAAAGTCCTGGGCCACACACCCTCCAGGCTGGGGCCCCTGGAGTCACACATTAGGACTGTGCCAACCCAATCCATGGGAATTCTCCCAATGCCATTGTCCAAAACAGTAAAATTTGGAGAACCCTACAAATCCCTGAGGCCATCCCAATAGTGCAGGTCGCCCGGGACAAACAAGGGCGGTCTAATACCTGCTGAGCATCTACCTCCACTCATACCATAGATGGATGTCCCCTGAGAAGAAGATTGAACCAGACAGGACCCTAGGCCATAATAGGATCCATTGCTTTGGATTACAGGCATGTCTCCTCAAAAGCCTGGATTCCAATACCAGCATAGAGGTTTTCCTGAGGCACCCATCAAAACAAATCTCATCTCCACAAAGGAACCTTGTGCATCGAGCTATGTCAAAAGCTTAGGAGAATACTTCAGGGTCCCGGTGCCACCGCCCCATTTTAAGGACCTCATGGACACAAACACACATTAGGACCCATCCTCAGGAAAGTCCATTTCAAGTCAGCCACCCCGGTTTCTCCCACAGAGCCATCAGATCTAAACTGTCTTGTTGCTGGGAGACATTTGGAATGCGAGGCGGGCTTCCCAGGCATCCATCCTCGAACGGTGCCCTGGAGTCATTCCATATGGGATGTCCTGAAGCTGCCCAACAGGTCTCAATTGTCCCGCAGAAGGAATCATTGATGGGGGCATCCCACAACTCCCAACGTGGGAAAAACTCCATGGCCTTGAGATTCCGCTCCCTTCATGAAGGGTCCGTCATGCACAGAAACTCCAACCTGAGCCAACGTCTGATCCTCGCCCTGACTTCAGATGCATGAAATATTGGTTCAGATCTACAGTGGTACCTGCCGTGTCCTCGCCCTGAAACCCAAATCTAGCTTGTGTTCTCAGACTTCCGTCCTCACACTCCTCTACACGAAGCCCTCAAGTTTAGCAATTCCGGACTGACAATGAAGCACTCTGCCTGCCCTCTAGAAAACAAATTTTGCCTAATGAGTTGCCCAGACAACTTATATGAGGATAAATCTACGTGGCACTCGACTGTACCCAAATTATATAGTCTAACCTGGGCACTAATGCACTGTCTGACACAACCTGAGCCCGGACCTCCTGACCAACACCCAGACAGCTGACCGCACACTGAGCACATCAGACTCGCCATGGCCTTAGGTCATCATCTCTTCCCTACCTCAGTTTTTAGGCTTCAGAACCTAGACCTTATCTCCAATCACTGCCCAGGGGTGCCTGTGATGCAGAAATCATAACTCTTCCTTACCCATGGCACGAAACCTTGTGGTTGGCATGTTGTCCAACGTTCAGTGTAGGAGAAACCAGGATTCACCATGAGGCCCTGCCCATTCTTGTTTGCGAAGTGGGCATAAACACGCATTGTGACCCTCAGCGTGAGTCCTGTCCTCTAGTAAGTCCTCTCAGTGGCTCGACCATTAGATGTCATAATGGGCTTGACATGTCCCTAGGCCACAATTTTTAACCAGATTTCTGGTTGTCCGTTCCCCCCTCCCCAGGGCTCTACTCTGGAATCCCTCATTTGGTGGGACACCTGAGGTTAAAAAACAAAACATGGCAAATCAACAACAACAACAAAACGGACTTCTTCCATGCCACAGAATGACCCCAAACTCTTTGGACGGGGCCAAACCCCCAGAGTGTAAGACTCGTCCATTTCCCATGAAGTCACCAGGGAATTTCACGACCATGAGTGACACGATATCCAGAGACAAAAACTTGAGCACGAGCCTCACACTCGCCCCTTATTCATATCCCGAAGAGTTCTCCTCATGGTCTGTAGATCAATCCTGCCATACCGATGACCTGAAACATAAGCCGCGTTTGTGTTTTCAGACGACTGTCCAAACAGCTCTGCCTACACACCCTACAGGCTCAGGCCCCTGGAGCCAAACCGGAGGAGTGTACTTGCCCTCTCCAAGGGAATTGTATGTGCCCATTCCAATGGCCACAACCCTACTAATAGGATAAACCTGCAAACTCCCTGAGGCCATCCCAATAGTGGTGGCTTCCCAGGACAAACTCGGGCAATCTGAGCCCATCTGAGCACCTACATGCACTCAGACGCATAGACTGATGTTCTCAGAGGTAAAAAGGTACGAACAGGCCCCTAGGCACTATTCGGATTCATTGTTGTGGTATCTAGTCATCTCTCCTCAGAGGCCTGGATTTCAATACCAGCATATGGCTGTTTCCTGACTCATCTGTCATAAAAAATCTCATCTATATATGGAAAACTTGCACGTTGGAGCTGTGTCAAAGCCTCTGTTTGAAAAAACCCTTCAGGACCCCAGTGCCACCGCTTCATTCCAAGGTCTCCATAGACACAAAAACATATTAGGATCCATCCACAGGAGAGTCCATTTCAACTCAGATCCAGATTGCTCGCCCAGATCCATCAGATATAACCTGTCTTGTTGCTAGGACACAATTGGAATGCAAGGTGGGCTACCCAGGCATCCATCCTTAGAACCCTGCTCGGAATCGTTGGCCTGGAGCCAACCAACATGTCTCAATTGTCCTGCACAAGAATCTTTGCAATTTGGAGCTTCTCACAACTAACATCGTGGGAAAACCCCCACGGCCTCTTGACCCCCCCGTCCCTTCATGAAGGGGCCATCAGGGACAGAAACACCAACCTGAGCGATCTTCTGATCCTCGCCCTGACTTCAGAAGCACGAGATCTCGATTCAGGTCTGTAGATTGTTCCTGCCTTGTCCTCACGCAGAAACCTAAGCCTAGCTTGTGTTCTCAGATTGACGTCTTCAGACTACTGGCCCACAAGCCTCCAGTTTGCAAACCAGAACTATAATGCAGCACTCTTCCAGCCTTCAGGAAGAAAAACATTGCCCTGTGGGGCTACCCAGAAACTCCAAATGAGGATCAACCTGCACGCCATTCGACTGTACCCCAAATATATAGGCTGACCTGGGCACTATTGCCCTTTCTACACAGCCTGAGCCTGGACTTCCTGGCCCCACCCAGAAAGCTGGTCGAACACTGAGCACGCCGGACGAGCCATGTCCTTAGGTCGTCATCTCTTCCCAACCTCGATTCTCACGTTTCAGAACCTAGACCTTATCTCCAATCACTGCCCAGGCTTGTAAGTGATGCAGAAATAACAACTCCTTCCCCGTGGCTAGAAACCATGTGGTTGGTATGTTTTCCAATGTTCAGTGTAGTTGAAACCAGTGTGGCCCATGAGGCCCCGCCCATGTTTATGGGCCACATTGGTCACAAACACACATTGTGACCCTCAGCCTGATCCCAGTCCTCAGGTAAGGCCTCTCAGTGGCTGGATGAAGAGACAGCATATTGGGCTTGCCATGCCCCTAGGCCCCAAATTTTACCCATAATTCGGGTTGTCCCTTCGCTTTTCCCCAGGGCTCTTCTTTGGAATTGCTCTTTTGGCGGGACACCTAAGGTAACCAACCTGAAAGGAGTCCTCCCATTCCACAGATTGACGAAAAACAATTGGGATCGGGCCAATTCCACAGAGAGGAAGATTCGTCAATGACCCATGAGGTTTCCCAGACAATCCACGGCCATCGCTGATACCGAATCTAGAGACAAAAGACTGAACAAGCACCTCAGACTCGCTCTTTCTTCATATCCTGAAGAGTTCTTCTCATGGTTTATAGATCGGGCCTGCCATACCTACGTCTCCAAACCTAAGCTGAGTTTATGTTTTCAGACTTCTGTCCTCAAAGTCCTGGGCCACAAACCCTCCACGCTGCGGTCCCTGGAGCCACACATAAGGACTGTGCCTACCCAATCCATGTGAACTCTGCCCATTCCATTGTCCAAAACCGTAAAATTAGGAGAACCCTCCAAATCCCTGAGGCCATCCCAATAGTGCAGGTCGCCCGTGACAAACAAGCGCGGTCTGATAGCAGCTGAGCATCAACCTCCACTCATACCATAGATGGATGTCTGCAGAGAAGAAGATTAAACCAGACAGGACCCTGGCCATATCGGATCCATTGCTTTGGTTACAGGCATGTCTCCTCAAAAGCCTGGATTCCAATACCAGCATAGGGGTTTTCCTGAGGCAGCAATCAGAACAAATCTCGTCTCCACAAGGAAACATGTGCATCGAGCTATGTCAAAAGCTTAGGAGAATACTTCAGGGTCCTGGTGCCACGGCCCCATTCCAAGGCCCCATGGACACAAACACACATTAGGACCCATCCTCAGGAAAGTCCATATCAAGTCAGCCACCACGGTTGCTCCCGCAGAGCCATCAGATCTAAACTGGCTTGTTGCTAGGAGACAATTGGATTGCGAGGCTGGCTTCCCAGGCATCCTCCCTTGAACTGTGCTCTGGAGTCATTCCATATGGGATGTCCTGGTGTTGCCCAAAGGTCTCAATTGTCCCGCAGAATGAATTCTTGAAGGGGGCAACCCACAACTCCCACGTGGAAAAAACTCCATGGACACGAGATTCCCGCTCCCTTCATGAAGGGGCCGTCAGGCACAGAAACTCCAACCTAAGCCAAAGTCTAATTCTCTCCCTGACTTCAAATGGATGAGATATTGGTTCAGATCTGCAGGGGGTACCTGCCGTGCCCTTGCCCTGAGCCCAAGTATAGCTTTTGTTCTCAGAATTCCGACCTCACTCTCCTGGCCTCAAAGCCCTCATGATTGGTAAATCTGGTCCGACAATGCAGCACATGGCCTGCTTTCTGGAAAAAAAATATTGCCTAAAGAGCTGCCAAGGCACCTTATATGAAGATAAACCTACACGGTACTCGACTTTGCCCGAATTATATAGTCTAACCTGGGCACTAATGCACTGTCTGACACAACCTGAGCCCGGACTTCCTGACCAACACCCAGACAGCTGACCGCACACTGAGCACATCAGAACCGCCATGGCCTTAGGTCATCATCTCTTCCATACCTCAGTTTTCAGGCCTCAGAAACTAGACTTTATCTCCAATCACTGCCCAGGGGTGAGTGTGATGCAGAAATCAGAACTTCTCCTTACACATGGCAAGAAACCTTGTGGTTGTCATGTTGTCCAACGTTCATTGTAGGAGAAACTAGCATTCACCCTGAGGCCCGCCTATTCTTGAGTGCGACAAGGGCATAAATATGCATTGTGACCCTCAGGGTGAGTCCTGTCCTCTAGTAAGTCCTCTCAGAGCCTGGATCACTAGATGTCATAATGGGCTTGACATAGCCCTAGGCCCCAATTTTTAACCAGATTTCTGGTTGTCCAGTCACCCCTCCCCAGAGCTCTACTCTGGAATTCCTCATTTGGTGGGACAACGGAGGTTAAAAAATGAAACAAAACAAAGCAACAACAACAAAAAAAACGACTTCTTCCATCCCATAGAATGACCCCAACCTCTTTGGAAGGGGCCAAATCCCCAGAGAGTAAGACTCGTCCATTTCCCATGAAGTCACCCGGAAATTTCACGACCATGAGTGACATGATATGCAGAGACAAAAAGGTGAGCAATAGCCTCATACTCGCTTTTTTTTCATATACCGAAATGTTCTCCTCATGGTCTGTAGATCAGTCCTGCCCTACCTATGACCCGAAACAGAAGTCGAGTTTGTGTTTTCAGACAACTGTCCAAACAGCCCTGGCTTACACACCCTATAGGCTCAGGCCCCTGAAGCCAAACCTGAGGACTGTTCTTGCCCTCGCAAGGGAATTGTGTGAGCCCATTCCAATGGCGACAACGCAACTAAAAGTATAAACCTTTAAATTCCCTGAGGCCATCCCATAGTGTTGGCTTCCAAGGACAAACACGGGCAATCTGAGTTCATCTGAGCACCTACCTGCACTCTGACCCATAGATAGATGTCGCCCGAGGTAAAAAGAAACCAACAGGCCCCTAGGCACTAATCGGATTCATTGCTTTGGTTTCCAGGCATCTCTCCTCAGAGGCCTGGATTTCAATACCAGAATATGGCTGTTTCTTGACTCACCCATCAGAACAAATCTCCTCTACACATGGGAAACTTGCATGGTGGAGCTGTGTCAAACCTCTGTTTAGGAGAAGCCTTCAGGGCCCTAGTGCCACCGCTTAATGCCACAGTCTCCATAGACACAAAAACATATTAGGACCCATCCACAGGAGAGTCCATTTAAACTCAGCCTCCTCGGTTGCTCCCCGAGATCCAACAGATCTAGCCTATCTTGTAGCTAGGAGAATATTGGAATGCGAGGTGGGCTACCCAGCCATCCATCCTTAGAACCCTGCTCAGAATCGTTGGCCTGGAGCCAACCAACTGGTCTCAATTGTCCCACAGTAGAATCTTTGCAGTTTGGAGCTTCTCACAACTCCCATGGTGGGAAAACCCCCACGGCCTCGTGATTCCCCCCCTTTATGAAGGGGCCATCAGGGACAGAAAGTCAAACCTGAGGCATCGTCTGATGCTCAACCTGACTTCAGGTGCACGAGATCTCGATTCAGGTCTGTAGATTGTGCCTGCCATGTCCTCACCATAAAACCTAAGCCTAGCTTGTGTTCTCAGAGTTCCGTCCTCAGACTACCGGCCCACAAGCCCTCCAGTTTGGCAATCCGGAAGTACAATGCAGCACTCTGTGGGCCCTCCAAGAGAAACATTGCCCTCTGGTGCTACCTAGAAACCCCAAATGAAGATCAACCTGCACGCCATTTGGCTGTACACCAAATATATAGGCTGATCTGGGCATCATTGCCTTCTCTGACACAGCCTGAGCTGGACCTCCTGGCCCCACCCAGACAGCTGGCCGCACACTAGGCACATTGGAACCGCCATGGCCTTAGTTCGTCATCTCTTCCCAACCTCGGTTTTATGGCTTCAGTACCTAGACCTTATCTCTAATCACTGCCCAGGTTTGAAAATGTTGCAGAAATCAGAACTCGTTCCCTTGGCAAGAAACCTCGTGGTTGGCATGTTGTCCAACGTTCAGTGTAGTTGAAACCAGTGTGGCACATGAGACCCAGCCCATGCTTGAGGGCAACATTGGTCTCAAACACACATTGTGACCCTCAGCCTGAGCCCGGTCCTCATGCAAGGCCTCTCAGTGGCTGCATGAAGAAACAGCATATTGGGCTTGCCATGCCCCTAGAGCCCAATTTTTAACCATAGTTCGGGTTGTCCCTTCACTCTTGCCCAGGGCTCTGCTTTGGAATTCCTCTTTTGGTGGGACACCTCAGGTAACAAACCTGAAAGGAGTCCTCCCATCCCACAGATTCACGAAAAAGAATTGGGATCGGACCAGATCCACAGAGAGGAAGATTCGTCCATGGCCCATGAGGCCTCCCCGACTTTCCACGGCCATCGCTGATACAAAATCCAGAGACAAAAGCCTGAGCAAGCGCCGCAGACTCGCTCTTTCTTCATATCCTGAAGAGTTCTTCTCCTGGTTTGTAGGTCGGGCTTGCCATACCTACGTTCCCAAACCTAAGATGAGTTTGTGTTTTTTGTTTTCTGTCCTCAAATTCCTGGGCCACATGCCCTCCAGACTGAGCCCCTGGAGCCACACATTAGTACTGTGCCTACCCAATCCATGGGAATTCTGCCCATGCCATTGTCTCAAACCGTTCAAATTAGGAGAACCCTCCATAGTCCCTGAGGCCATCCCAATGGTGTAGGTTGTCCCGGACAAACAAGGGCCGTCTGACACCAGCTGAGCATCAACCTCCACTCATACCATAGATGGATGTCCCCAGAGAAGAAGATTGAACCAGGCAGGACCCTAGGACATAATGGGATCCATAGCTTTGGTTTACAGGCATGTCTCCTCAAAAGCCTGGATTGCAATACCAGCATAGGGCTTCTCCTGAGGCACCCATCAGAACAAATCTCGTCTCCACAAGGAAACTTGTGCATGGGAGCTATGTCAAAGGCTTAGGAGAATACTTCAGGGTGCCGGTGCCACCGCCCCATTCCAAGGCCCTCAGGGACACAAGCAAACATTAGGACCCATCCTCCGGAAAGTCCATTTCAACTCAGCCACCCCGGTAACACCTGCTGAGCCATCAGATCTATACTGTCTTTTTGCTAGAAGAAAATTGGAATGCGAGGCGGGCTTCCCAGGCATTCATCCTCGAATGGTGCTCTCGAGTCATTCCATATGTGATGTCCTGGAGCTGTCCAACAGGTCTCAATTGTCCCGCAGAAGGAATCTTTGAAGGGCCATCTCACAACTCCCAACGTGGGAAAACCTCCATGGCCTAGAGATTCCACTCCCTTCATGAATGGGCCGTCATGTACAGAAACTCCAACCAGAGCCAATGTCTGATCCTCGCCCTGAATTCAGATGCATGAGATATTGGTTCAGATCTGCCGAGGTACCTGCCGTGCCCTCGACCTGAAACCCAAGTCTAGCTTGTGTTCTCAGACTTCCGTCCTCACACTCCTGGCCCAGAAGACCTCAAGTTTGGCAATTCCGAACCCACTGTGCAGCACTCTGCCTGCCCTCTAGAAAAAAAATATTGCCTCATGAGCTGCCCAGGCACATCATATGAGGATAAACCTACACGCCACTTGACTGTACGTAAATTATATACTCTAAGCTGTGCACTAATGCACGGTCTGACACACCTGAGCCTGGACCTCCTGACTAACACACAGACAGCTGACCACACACTGAGCACAACAGACCAGCCATGGCCCTCGGACATCATCTTTTCCATACCTCAGTTTTCAGGCTTCAGAACCTACCTTTTCTCCAATCACTGCCCAGGGGTGATGGTATGTAGAAATCAGAACTCCTCCTTACCCATGGCAAGAAACCTTGTGTTTGGCATGTTGTCCAATGTTCAGTGTAGGAGAAACCAGCATTCACCCTGAGGCCCAGCCCATTCTCAAGTGCGACGAGGGCATAAACACACCAAACTCTTTGGACGAGGCCAACCTTCTAAAGAGTAAGACTCGTCCATTTCCCATGAAGTCACCCGGAAATTTCACCACCATGAGTCACACGATATCCAGAGATAAACTTGAGCAAGAGCCTCACACTCGCCCTTTTTTCATATCTCGAAGAGTTCTTCTCATGTTCTGTAGATCAGTCCTGCCATACCTATGACCCAAAACATAAGCCGAGGTTGTGTTTTCAGACAACTGTCCAAACAGCCCTGGCCTACACCCCAAAGGCTCAGGCCCTTGGAGCCAAACCTGAGGACTGTACTTGCCCTCTCCAAGGGAATTGTGTGTACCCATTCCAATGGCCACAATCCTACTAATAGGATAAACCTTCAAAGTTCCTGAGGCCATCCCAATAGTGGTGGCTTCCCAGGACAAACAGGAGCAATCTGAGCACATCAGAGCACCTACCTGCACTCAGACCCATAGACTGATGTCCCCAGAGGAAAAAAGGAATGAACATACCACTAGGCACTAATCGGATCCATTGCTATGGTTTCCAGGCATGTCTCCTCAGAGGCCTGGATTTCAATACCAGCATATGGCTGTTTCTTGACTCACCCATAAGAACAAATCTCATCTACATATGGGAAACTTGCACGGTGGAGCTGTGTCAAAGTCTCTGTTTAGAAGAACCCATCAGGGACCCAGTGCCACCACTTCATTCCAAGGTCTCCATAGACACAAAAACATATTAGGACACATCCACAGGAGAGTCAATTTCAACTCGGCCTCCTCAGTTGCTCCCCCAGATCCAGCAGATCTAACCTTTCTTGTAGCTAGGAGAAAATTGGAATGCCAGGTGGGGTACCTAGCCATCCATCCTCAGAAGCATGCTTGGAATCCTTGGCCTGGCGCCAACTAACAGGTCTCAATTGTCCTGGAGAAGAATCTTTGTAGTTTGGAGCTTCTCACAACTCCCATCGTGCGAAAACCCCCATGGCCTCGTGATCCCCCCCCTTCATGAAGGGGCCATCAGGGACAGAAAGTCCAACCTGAAGATCGTCTGATCCTCACCCTGACTTCAGATGCACGAGATCTCGATTCAGGTCTGTAGATTGTGCCTGCCATGTCCTCACCCATAAAAACTAAGCCTAGCTTGTGTTCTCAGACTTCAGGCCTCAGACTACTGGCCTACAAGCCCTCCAGTTTGGCAATCCAGAAGTACAATGCGGCACTCTGCCTGCTCCCTGGAAGAAGAACATTGCCCTCTGGGGCTACCCAGAAACCCCAAATGAGGATCAACCTGCACGCCATTTGGCTGTACACCAAATATATAGGCTGAAGTGGGCACAATTGCCAATTCTGACACAGCCTGAGCCTGGAACTCCTGGCCCCACCCAGACAGCTGGCCGCACACTGAGCACATCAGACCCGCCATGGCCTTAGGTCGTCATCTCTACCCAACCTCGGTTTTCAGGCTTCAGAACCTTGACCTTATCTCCAATCACTGCCCAGGTTTGAAAATGTTGCAGAAATCCGAACTCGTTCCCTTGGCATGAAACCTCGTGGTTGGCATGTTGTCCAACTTTCAGTGTAGTTGAAACCAGTGTGGCACATGAGACCCAGCCCATGCTTGAGGGCCACATTGGTCTCAAACACACATTGTGACCCTCAGCCTGAGCCCGGTCCTCAGGCAAGGCCTCTCAGTGGCTGCATGAAGAAACAGAATATTGGGCTTGCCATGCCCCTAGACCCTAATTTTTAACCATATTTCGGGTTGTCCCTTCACTCTTGCCCAGGGCTCTGCTTTGGAATTCCTCTTTTGGTGGGACACCTCAGGTAACAAACCTTAAAGGAGTCCTCCCATCCCACAGATTCACGAAAAAGAATTGGGATAGGGCCAAATCCACAGATAGGAAGATTCGTCCATGGCCCATGAGGCCTCCCCGACATTCCATGGCCATCGCTGATATAAAATCCAGAGACAAAAACCTAACTAAGCGCCTCAGACTCGCTCTTTCTTCATATCCTGAAGAGTTCTTCTCATGATTTGTAGTTCGGCCATGCCATACCTACGTTCCCAAACCTAAGCTGAGTTTGTGTTTTTTGAGTTCTGTCCTCAAAGTCCTGGGCCACACACCCTCCAGGCTGGGCCCCTGGAACCACACATTAGGACTGGGCCTAACCAATCCATGGGAATTCTGCCCATTCCATTATCCAAAACCGTACAAATTAGGAGAAACCTCCAAATTCCCTGAGGCCATACCAATGGTGTAGGTTGTCCGGGACAAAAAAGGGCCGTCTGACACCAGCTGAGCATCTACCTCCACTCATACCATAGATGGATGTCCCCAGAGAAGAAGATTGACGAGACAGGACCCCAGGCCATAATGGGATCCATAGCTTTGGTTTACAGGCATGTCTCCTCAAAAGCCTGGTTTCCAATACCAGCTGAGGGCTTCTCCTGAGGCACCCATCAGAACAAATCTCGTCTACACATGGGAAACTTGCATGTTGGAGCTCTCTCAAAGCCTCTGGTTAGAAGGAAATTTCAGGTTCCCGGTGCCAGCGCCTCATTCCAAGGTCTCCATGGAGACACACCCACATTAGGACCCATCCACAGGAGAGTCCATTTCAACTCAGCCCCCTCAGTTGCTCCCCCTGATCCAGCAGATCTAACCCGTCTTGTCGCTAGGAGATGATTGGAATGAGAGGCAGGCTTCCCAGACATCCATACTTAGAACCATTCTCAGAATTATGCTGTATGGGAAGTCCTGGAGCCAACCAACAGGTCTCAATAGTCCCGCAGAAGAATCTTTACTGTTTGGAGCATCTCACAACTCCCATCGTGGGCAAACCTCCATGGCCTCGTGATCCCGCCCCCTTTGCTTCATGAAGGGGCCATCAGGGTCAGAAGCTTCAACCTGATCGATCGTCTGATCCTCGCCCTGACTTCAGATGCAGGACATCTTGATTCAGCTCTGCAGAGTGTGTCTGCCGTGCCCTTGCCCAGAAACGTAAGTCTAGTTTGTGTTCTCAACTTCCAACCTCACATTCCTGGCCCACAAGCCCTCCAGTTTGGCAATTCCAGAACTACAAGGCAGCACTCTGCCTGCTTTCCGGAAGAAAAACATTGCCCTCTGGGGCTACCCAGATTCCCCAAATGAGGATCAACCTGCATGCCACTTGACTGGACCCCAATTATACAGGCTGCCCTGGGCACTATTGCCCTTTCTGGCACAGCCTGAGACTGAACCTCCTGGCTCGCACCCACCCAGCTAGCCACACACTGAGCACATCAGACCCGCCATGGCCTTAGGTCATCATTTCTTTCCAACCTCGGTTTTCAGGCTTCAGAACCTAAACCTTATCTCCAGTCACCACCCAGGGTTGAACATGATGCAGGAATCAGAACTCCTTCCCCATGGCAAGAAACCTTGTGGTTGGCATGTTGTCCAACGTAAAATGTAGTTGAAACCAGTGTGGCCCATGAGGCCCTGCAGATGCTTGAGGACCAAGTCGTTCACAAACATGCATTCTGACCCTCAACGTGAGCCCAGTTCTCAAGTAAGGCCTCTCAGTGGCTGGACCAAAAGACAGCATATTGGGCTTGTCATGCCCCTAGGACCCAATTTTTAACCAGATTTCTGGTTGTCCAGTCTCCCCTCCCCAGGGCTCGGCTTTGGAATCCCTCTTTTGGTGGGACACCTGAGGTAACAAAACTGAAAGGACTCCTCCCATCCCACAGTTTGACCCAAAACAATTGGAATCGGGCCAAATCCACTGAGCGGAAGACTCGTCCATGGCCCATGAGGCCTCCCCGACATTCCACGCCCATCGTTGACACAAAATCCAGAAACAAAAGCCTGAACAAGTGCCTCACAATC